>NC_090924.1:82978668-83638252 GCF_040938575.1 Ambystoma mexicanum | reverse complement strand
ATATATAAACACTTGAAAGAATGTTGCTAGGTTTCATGAAACCGGAATCCAATGACGTGTTCTGACAGCTTTGCTCTGTGAGCATTTGAGAAGGTAACTGACATTTTTTTAAAACAGTTTGATGATTACAAGTTGAATATTTGTCAAAGTTAAAAGAAGTCATTTTTTTGGATAACGCTATGATATTGTTGTTGGGAGTCGCATGTTTATTCCTTGACCTTTACACTATGGTCTTACATTAAGAGAGAAAGATTGTTTGTAAAAAAAATCACTAAAATTCCGATTGTTGTATTGTTATACGTTTTGTAAATACAACGAATGGTATAGAATATGTTTATTTGAATGTGATGATGTTTAAACACACTTGTTAAAAATTCTTAAAATATGTGGATGAGGAAATCAACTATTAAATAAGATTTTCTAAGAATTGTATTTGGAATTTAGATAATCTAAAGGAAGAGTGTCTTATTATATGATAGTCCTGTACAGCCTTACAGATAAGGTGTGTATCGGCCACTTTTACTCACTAAAATTGACCAAATACTCCCAAAACAAAATGGAGAGTAAAAATACTCACAATAGAAAACAGGAAAAAGACCTGTAGAATCTTCCGCCCCTGCTTTCACCGTCACAGCTTCCTGGATATGTTAGAACCAATAATGCACGTAGTACCACAGGAAGAAACTACTATTTGAACTGCCTGATTAAAAAGATACATGTTTATTTCTTCCAATGTGTGCATGAATAACTAGGTGCAAATAAATAAATATTACAAAAACATTTCAATTTTTCAGTTAAAATATTGTATTCGCTTATAAAATACTCTCATTGGGAATTGAAGTTATATTTTTACTCTCTAAAAAATATTTTTACTCACAACTTTAAAAAACAGGCAGTAAATACTCTCCCTTCTAAATCTTACCTGGAGCACTGGTCCTGTACTTAGAAAGGAAGAGTATGTTGCTCAATAAGAGTGCAGTAGGCTTGGTGTGTTAATTAATAGAAGGATATTAACAAGGGTAGAGTGAGAGAGGTACAGTAGCAGAGACACAGTAACAATGATGGAGTAACACTGGTGTAGCTGCAGAGGTTCAGTATCAGCAAGAGAATAGCAATAGTAGCGGAGCAGAGGGCACCAAAGAGCAGAAAGGTTGCATAGGTAGAATTAATGAGGTGCATTAACTAAGGTGTGACAGAAGAAATATGTACAACTTGCTAGGTGGTGAATAGGAAATGGTGGAATCCTAAATGTGGGTGACCCTCTATAAAAGCTTGCCATACCAATACATTCTGCTGTGTCTTTAGTAAGGATGAACGGTGCTGAGAGGTCATTTAGCACGTCACAAGGAACGTGGCGGTTCTTCTGCATACAACAGTGTATTCTCCCCCATTTTCTGGCAATTGCTTATAATCATATCAGGTTCTATATAGCACCTCTTGCCAGATACCACTCACTTCTAAGTTCTCTAATAACAGCTGTTATCACTCTCAAGGCATGTCAACCACATCACACAGATGCTATCAGGCCGTTACCTGTTCATGATTATATCCCCCTGACACGCTAAAGATTTTATGGGATATACATAATGGAACTCAGGCCTGCGTCAGAAGTGGTGATGGGGTGGATGCACAGCATAGTTTTCAGTTAATGCAGGAGTCGGACAGGGGCGCACCTTATTAATGATCTCTACAGCTCCCAGGTTAACATAAGAGCGGATGTGCCAAAAATAGGGAACATCTCCCTACCAGTACTTGCTTATGCGGACAATACCGTCCTGCTGGCAAGGACGCCAAGTGCTCTCCAATCCCTGATAACAGAGTATGCCAAGCTTCTGAATTTCAGCAACTTAGAAAGTAACACGACAAAATCAGTCATTATTACCTCTGCCACTGGAAGCAAAGAAAAGCACATACCTAAGATGTACAGTAACACCAATGCTATACCAAGAGTGACTTCCTTTGATTATCCTGATATGCGTTTTCCATATGTTTATAAGTAAACAATAACATATATTGGCAGGTTAGTAGAATGGAACAAGCCCAGGGAGGGATTACACAATTTATTAGAATGTGCCATGATCAACTAATTGATATAATTACAATAATCTGTAGTATACAAATTAAATCTATTATGAGATATGGAGCTTTGTTTTGGGGCTTCTCAAATTTGAAAACGATTCATAAAAGAATGTTCGGGGCCTTCCTAGGTCAGTGGCAAATCATGCATTTCATCTTGAACTGGATACAGGATTTTTAATGGACAACATTTTACTTGATCCCGCCCACCACTGACTGCAATTAAGGTCTAATAGAAAGCAGCTTGAACTCAAATGCTCATTCAGAGGATAATGAACAAGGCAGGTGGTACTATTATTCCCTGGTTGGTGCCAATAAAATAACTACTGGGGAATATTAACACTCTCATTTTAATCACTTTCACATTTTAGATCATACATCTGCACTTTCTTTTAGAGAGTGTCTGCACAACTATAGGCTTGAACAGCGGGAAAACGAGGAGAGTGTGAAACAGTGTCATGCCTGCGCCATGGGCGCATACATTGGCGATCAATATGGACTAATTGTTATTCATTTATCTGCGGAAAACTCTTGGATCAACCGCCATTCACTTCTTGGACCTTATTTCCCATTTGCGAGACTTTGGTGCTTTTCTATTTTTCCCAACAAACTACACTTACCACAATGCACTTGGCGATAACTATCTATTCCTGGACATTCCTATTCGTCATCATCGGAACTACAATCCCCAGAAGCCCTAGGGATCAGCTCTGCTTCCATCAGCTCAGGAACAGAGAGGGAGTAGGCAGATTGTATGCAGGTGTGCTGTTCCAGGTGCGGCCAATTAGCCTGCCTCTGTGCTGGGCAGGGCGGTATAAAAGCTGCTGCCTGCAGGGGCTCAATCTCTTGCATTAAGAGTCCTTCCAGCACCTTTTTTGCTTCGAGCTACGGATCTTTGTATGCGGTTCCTCCTTACTCCTGCTTTCACATTTTAGATCATACATCTGCACTTTCTTTTAGAGAGTGTTTGCACAACTATAGGCTTGAACAGCGGGAAAACGAGGAGAGTGTGAAACAGTGTCATGCCTGCGCCATGGGCGCATACATTGGCGATCAATATGGACTAATTGTTATTCATTTATCTGCAGAAAACTCTTGGATCAACCGCCATTCACTTCTTGGACCTTATTTCCCATTTGCGAGACTTTGGCGCTTTTCTATTTTTCCCAACAAACTACACTTACCACAATGCACTTGGCGATAACTATCTATTCCTGGACATTCCTATTCGTCATCATCGGAACTACAATCCCCAGAAGCCCTAGGGATCAGCTCTGCTTTCATCAGCTCAGGAACAGAGAGGGAGGAGGCAGATTGTATGCAGGTGTGCTGTTCCAGGTGAGGCCAATTAGCCTGCCTCTGTGCTGGGCAGGGCAGTATAAAAGCTGCTGCCTGCAGGGGCTCAATCTCTTGCATTAAGAGTCCTTCCAGCACCTTTTTTGCTTCGAGCTACGGATCTTTGTATGCGGTTCCTCCTTACTCCTGCTTTTGATCCAGTGCCCTGCCGGGCTCTCTGCATTGCAGCAGATCACGCTCTGCTGCTTTCCAGCCTTGACTTTGCCCTTCCGGGCTCCTGCCTTGCAGCCGATCACGCTCAGCTGCTACCTTCCGCCCTTGACTTCCGGGCTCCTGCCTTGCAGCCGATCACGTTCAGCTGCTACCTTCCGCCTTTGTCTTCCAGGCTTCTGCCTTGCAGCCGATCACGCTCCGCTGCCTTCAACCTACAGCCTTCGTCTGCTGGGCTTCCAGTCTAGCAGCCTCTACAGTCCTCTGCAGCCTTCTACAGTCATCGGCCCGGCTCCTCTGGGCTTACTTCTTGCTGCCCGGTCCTTCTGGCTCCTTGCCGCGCAGCCTGCTTCTCTCCACTGCCAACAGCCCTTGTCCTCGGGGCTTCCTACCTTGCAGCCAATCACGCTCCGCTACTTGCTACCTACAGCCTTTGTCCGCTGGGTTCTCAGCTTAGCAGCCCTCTACAGTCCTCTGCAGCCTTCTACAGTCAGCGGCCCTGCTCCCCTGGGCTCACTCTGGGCTCCTTGCCGTGCAGCCTGCTTTACTCCGCTGCCCTAAGCCCTTTCCCTCTGGGCTCCCTTCCTTACAGCCCAGCTCATTTGGCCTTGCTCATTGCTTTCCTTCTCCTCTGAGCTCTCAACCTTGTCCCTACCGTCCTCTGCTATCCACAACAGTTTACCTACATTATTTACTTTCAGTTATTGCAGTCCCCCTGTTTCCTGACGGCTGCTCCCTTGCTTTCTTCCTTGTTTTCAACCCTCTGTTCTTTATCCCTATCCAATCCTGTTATACGGCTTTCCCTTCATTTCCTTCTGCTAGTTTGCTCATCGACTTCCTTTTTCCTGGATTTGTCTGCTACTGTCTTCTCTTGTACTGTTTGTAGACTCTTTGTACAGAGCTTGCCTGTTGGTTTCCGTCAGGCAACCTCTCCCCCTTCCCTTGTCTCGTTTCTGCAGTACAGACACCCATAGCTGTTGTTCCAAGCCATGAGCAAACGGCGTGGGCCTCTGTTATAGCAAACCGTGCAGAAGGCTGGAGTCTTTTCCTAAGGTCCGTGGAATACTCTTTTCCTATATCTGCATACACCCCAAGAGGGAATCCATTCTGTTGTACCTTATTTCCTTGCTACACTTGCCTACTCTTTGTTCCCTTTACTTTCAGCTGTGTGTGTACTTATCTGTCCACCTTACTTCGGCACAACCACCCAAACCCTTCCTGGGTGTCCTGTGCCACTCTTAACAGAGTGCCATCAGTGACAAACAGGCAAATCGGAAGAACCTAGTGCTTTTCACTATCACACAGCAGGATTATCTCTCTTGGAGTAATTTTGCGTATGACAGAATCTTGACAACTAGGCTTTGATTCAATTGTATTCCACTTAGAACTATCACCGCACTATGGAAAAAGACACTTGAAGATGCATATTGCCCTTTTTGTTCTGATGATAGAGAAGACTTGTTGCATTTTATGTTATTTTGCCCAGTTCATACATCAATTAGAAAAACATTGTGCCTGCTCTTAAGAAATATGGGTTTTTATCAATGCCGTCCGGCATTTTGTTATCTTCTTAGGGCAGGTATCCATCATGTGGGCTGGACGCTATTGACCTACACTCAGAATGCTCTAAACATTAGGCAACCTCACCTATTGCTGAACTGTAATGATTGGACATTTATTTATGTATTTTTGGTATATATGTATGTATTTATATGTTTAAAATGTTGTGTATTTATGGAATTAGGATTTTCTGGAATAAACTGACTGATCATAGAACATCTTCGACAGATTCACTGCTAAAATCTAAACGTGAAGGAAGACAATATTTGAGCAGCACATGCAATGCTTCTTATTTACTGAGAATTCCTCTATCTCTCTTACTAAGACAGGGCCAAGACTCCTTTGAAAAGGTGTAATGGTGGAGTCCACAGATGAGGAAAAATCAATGGAATGGAGTTCTACTTAGAGGAATTCAAATTGGTAAAGGACCCTTAAGCTAAGCATTTACAGCCATAGTTTTGTTTTGTTTTCACAGTTAGTCTCCCTAATTGGGAGAGGTTGTACCAGTCAAATTGGACTCCTCACTGAGGAGGCTCAATAAGGCCGAACCATAACTGGAGTTGCGTGTGCTCCCATGCAGGGGGGTGCTGGCAGCCAGTTCATCTACCCTACTCACTTTGGGAGTGGCACTCAATACTGATGTGTATGTGGTTAGCTTCTTTGCGGTGTTGGCTCATGCAAGATGGCACACAATGGAATGCTACTGAGAAGTCGCCCACGTGGTTATGCGGGTTCTATTTTTGGGACCTGGCGAGTTTCACAGCTCCCTGAAAATGAGCTGAAATTAGGAATTGTTCGGGACTTTTTTTTTTTGTTTTTTTAAAATGAACACTGGATTTCACCCCTAATGCTCATGTCCCCTTCCTTCTATGCTCACCAGAATAGAGTCTTCTGACTGTGAGGAGGTTACCATATGTTAGCTGAAGCACTTCCCTCCATACATTTTTTCTCTTCCCATCTTTGGAAGTTGTCTGACTGCGCCTGACAAATTCCTGATGAAAGTATTATCGCCTTTCGATAGTAACCTTGAAGCTGCAAAGTGGGCGTCCCCCAGACAGGATCTGCATACCCACGTCTATTGCTTATTCCGGGGTGAGATCTTTCGATAAGGGCTGTAGGGCAGTGCAGAGTGGCGTGAAACGTGGAGCATCATGGGACATTCAGAAAAAAAAGTGGATCTTTTTCCCATTGTTGAATGGCCTCACTTGAAGTTCTCTAGAGTGGGAGCTGGAAGCAGGAGGACGAACAGGCAAAGGGGTCGGAGAATGAGAAAGGACACATCAGAGTCAGGATTGGATTTCATGGAAAGGGGACAGGATGAGGTCCATTGAGAGCAGGACGCAAGAGTAGAATGGATCACAGAAGGATTCAAAGACAAGAGGCAAAGGCGGAGAGATGATCAAAAAAGGAGAGGAGACTGGAAAGAAAGAGGAAGGGATAGCAACCCAAGAGTGGAGACTCTGAGCTGGTTATGGTTCTTAAAAAGAAGGGTGGATGAAGCTAGAAGAGGGGGTGCAAGTGAGCAGGGAGAAGGTGAGAGAGGAATGGATGCAGGAGGTGGGTAGTCTGGAATTGACATAGCATGTAGGGGGAGAAGAGGGGGTTGAAATGAGAGGATGAGGTGTGTTGGGGATGAGGCGGGGAGATTGAATGTGGAGAGGATGGAGGGGGAGATTTGAAGAGCGACAGCAACCGAAGAGATTAAGGAAGAGAAAAAAGAGAGCTAGGAGAGGAGAGCTTTGGTGATAAAAGTGGAGGAGGGGATTGATAGAGGAGAGATTGGAGGGGAGGAAGTGGATGAGGATGGAGGAGAACGGCAGGATAATAGAGAGGAGAAAGGATTAATGTACATAAGGCAGGAGAAGTGGGAGAGGGAGAGGATACAGGTGGGGGAAAGGCAAGATGACGGAGAGGACGAGGAGAAGAGAAGCGAAGAGAGGATGGAAGAGGAAGTGGAAATAACGCGGTTTAAAGAGGAGAGGAGGAGAGAGGTGAGCAGAAGGGCAGGGATACAGATGATGGGGTAGGGCGAGGCTTGGGGAGAGAGAAGAGAATGTGGGGTGATTGGACAAGAGGAACGCAGTAGAGATGAGGGTGATAGCTGAAAGGTTGGAGGGGAAGATGAGAGGAGGCAGATTGGATGAGAGAGGGGAGAAGATGTACAGAGAGGAGAGGATGCAGTGGTGGTGGGTTTAGAGGAACGTTGTAGAGGAGAGAATGGGTGGTAGAAATGGGAGGTGGAAATAATAGAAGAGAGGATGAGGGCAAGTGGGGGGAGAATGAATGAGAGGAGAGCATGAGGGGAAAGACGAGGGGGTAGGAGAGGGCAGGGGTAAGGGATGGGCGGGATGTTGCAGCAGGCACGCCGGGGTGGTGGAGGGGGGCGGAGAGGGGGGGAGATAGGAGGATGAAGCGGAGATGGGAAGGAACTGAGGCGCTGTGCGCTCAGTACATTCACATTTTTCAAGCTTTGAGCCGGAAACAGATTCTGAAACGATCTCTCAGGTACTATCAGCGGTGGGAAGGTAAATGGAGCAGCACGGGGAGCGCTGTCTCACCGCTTCACCTTGTCCTCTGTGCCTTCCTAATCACCCTGAAACTCCTACTTATCTCCCAGGCACTGCTGCCGGCTGTTGCAATGCACAAAGCGCGTGGAACCCCTGTGAAATGTGGAGTGGCATTCTGTTGTGGCGTGCAGGATCTCGCGCATTCCATCCTGCATACCACAGCGACAGTGGCGTGTCCAGGGAGTGGCATGAGGTGGCACGTGCTACTCCTGGACTCTGATTGGCCACCCCAGGTGCCACCCCATTATCTTGTTGTGGGCGTGCTAGGCCCAAATAAGGACGCAGACTCAACGAGCGTCTTAGCTCTTCTTTATCCATTACCAACTGCCGTTTCTCCCTTTCCCGCCTCCCTCCTACAGCCCCTCCCCTTGTCCCTCTCCTGCTTTCGTTTCCTCTTAAATGAGCCGTGTGCCATGTTCCCTTCACAACATATCCTAAACTATGATCATTCTGTGTGTATGTGCTCGTACTTCATGCTGCCCCTGCATAAGTTAGTGCCCCACTGAGAGTCTGCCTTAGAGGGGGCGGGCCGTATGACGGCCCGGGGCGCCATGCCCCCCCAGGGTACCATTAGCCCCCCACCACACCAGGTCTTGGGAGTCTTTTAAGGGCTCCCGCGAGGTGGCCTAGTGAAAAAAGGTGCGCAGGCTCCCTTTTGTTATTTAATTCGTCCAGGGTGCTGCTGCCTCTAAGGCCGGACCTGGCCCCACTTGGGCCACCCTAGTCAAAAGAGTCTGGACACGCCACTGCACTGCGGAACAACCATTCCCATTTCACAGGTGCACGAGGCTATTTTGAGAAATACCTAACTACATACCCCATTAGCGGAACGTATTACTCTTCTTCAGGATGGGCTTACCCTTCCCTAGAATGAAGATACGATCAGCCTTGACAAAGTGCAGACCCTTGTGTGAAACACGTCTGCTACTTTTAATTGGAATAAATCAGATCTGTTCACTAGAAAAATTGATAGTTTTCGTTCTTATTTTTGGGTGTAATAACAGAATACGAGAGGTCTAATCCTGGTTTTCCCGTTTGACAAAATTGTGTAGTCTTAGGGGCTATTGTAGAAAATCCTAAAAATAAAATCCTGAATGGGAGAAAATGCAGAATTAAGGTTAAAAAAACCTGAAAAGCCAAAATGTCGAATAAGGGGAGCAGGGGTTGCGGGGGTGTCCCCCGCTCCACTTGATCAACATTAAGGCAATTTAGGGGTGGCGCGGGTGTCCCGCTCTTCCATAAAAAGGACCAAGAAAGATTTTTTTTAATTGACCCTGCTGCAGGAGTTAAGCCCTTCCATGCGGAGGCAGAACTCGCATGGCATGCAAAGAGCCGTGGAGAGCAACAGCAGGTATGTGCGCTGCAGGAGGTACGTCTTAAGGGTGGGGGTGGAGTTTGGGGGGATAGCGGGCTCATTGATATCCGTGATTACTTTGTTCGAATTCGTGATTTTCATATTCGAAATTTTCGTCAACTAAATAATCACGCACATCCGTCCTAGGGCAGGGGGGTCGGCAAGCTGTGTCTCTCCAGATCTTTTCGACTATGACGCCTATGTCCCTTTACTATGCTGGCTAGGCCTTGTGGTATTTATAGCCTAAAACCTTTGGCGAGCCAAAGGATGCGAAGGCAACTTGATGCTATTGAGCTGCCCCTCCCTGTGTCCCCCGGAGCCCTGAGTCCCCCCTGAGTCTTGCGTCCCCTGGACCCCTGCACCCCCCAGGGCCCTGCTGGACATCGCTTCACAACCGCTGCACGATTGGAGTTTAACAAAAGGAGACTCTTTAAATGCACCTCTTTGATTCTCTCCAGTCAGGGTTCAATGTTTGTCACAGTAGCAAAACAACATTAAGCTCAGTCCCAAAAAGCATGAGTGTAAGTAGGTGGAGTGAGAGGGCAAGAGTGGGGGAGCGGCTGGAGGCTTTGCGTGCTCTCGGTGAGCTCTCACGATGCCCCGTCCAGTGGTGTATAGACAGGAACACGATGTTTGATGTACCCAGTGGCTCACCAATAGCCGCACAGGCCAGGCTCAGAAGCGGAACTCTGCCAGGGTGCTGGCACACTGGCATTAATAAGTAATGGAGTGAGATAACTTGCGATCCAGACCAAGCCAGACATAGAAATAATATGCACTTAAGAACCAAATACCACTGACCATAGGCTGGGTGAACAGCTAAGGATTCTCTGTAAACATGTTTTATCTGTGTGGATGCAATCAAGGGCATGACAAATAGTCATTTGGAATACAGGGGATCTACACATAGGCAACACTAAAAACAAGGAACACTCATAAAAAAATAGCATGTAGCATTTTTTCATAAAAGGTAGCAGGCGCCGCTCTCCAGAAAGAACATGGCATGATAACCTGTTCTGTGTTTTTTTTTACAACTTTGAGAGTTCTCAGCCACCACTTTTTGCTCACTGTACCTTTCACAGAAGGGAAATAGCCATTTGCATATCAGACTTTGTGCCGCCCACATAGGCAGTCCAGCACCGAAATGCAATGGCGATTCCTTTCTGAACAAGAGTACCAACAGCAACCCCATACACGTGTTTCAGTCTGGTTGGGCCTCATCAGTGAGGTGGAGCTGTGCCTCTCTGAGCACAGTGAGCAAGGGGTCCACGTCTGGATGATCCTAGGAAACTTAGGGTGACTAAACCTAAGACCTTCAAATAATCAAAAAATAGGCCATAGGAGCCCTTCTGCGGGAGCAAACATGGCCCATTGACCTGTTCTTTGGGAAGGTACCCACCCGAAAATCTGCAGCCACACTTTTGCTCACTGTACCTTTCGCAGATGGGAAATATTCATTTGCATAAGTCTTTTTCCCGCCCACATAGGCAGTCCAGCACCGAAATGCTATGGCAATTCCCTTCTGAAAAAGAGTACCACCAGCAACCCCATACATGTGTTTCAGCCTTGTTGGGCCTCATCGTCTGAGCACAGGGAGCAGGGGTACACGTCTGGGTTCCCGCAGGTAACTCCGGGTGACCAAGTTCCTTGCAACATTTTTTCAAAAAAGGTAGCAGGAGCCCCTCCCCAGAAAGAACACGGCATGATAACCTGTTCTGAGATGAGAGTTTGCAGCACTCGCTTTTTGCTCATTGTACCTTTCACAGAATGGAAATTTCCATTTGCATATCAGTCTTTGTCCGACCCACATGGGCAGTCCAGCACCACAATGCCATGGAAATTCCTTTCTGAACAAGAGTACCAACGGCAACCCCATACACGTGTTTCCGCACAGACTGCACAGTGAGCAAGGGGTCCACTTCTGGATGATCCTAGGAAACTTAGGGTGACTAAACCTAAGACCCTCAAATAATCAAAAAATAGGCCATAGGAGCCCTTCTGCGAGAACAAACATGGCCCATTGACCTGGTCTTTGGGAAGGTACCCACTCGAAAATCTGCAGACACACTTTTGCTCACTGTACCTTTCGCAGATGGGAAATATTAATTTGCATAAGTCTTTTTCCCGCCCACATAGGCAGTCCAGCACCGAAATGCTATGGCAATTCCCTTCTGAACAAGAGTACCACCAGCAACCCCATACAAGTGTTTCAGCCTGGTTGGGCCTCATCAGTGAGGTGGAGCTGTGCCTCTCTGAGCACAGTGAGCAGGGGCTCCACATCTGGGTTCCCCCAGGTAACTTCAGGGTGACCAATCCCAAGTTCCTTACAAACATTTTTCAAAAAAGGTAGCAGGCCTGTGTGTCTGCTGGGAGTTCTTAGCATAGTAGGCTCCCATACAGGCCAAGGGCGCTGGGTAGAAGTCAGCCAGAATCAGGACGACCGCCAGCACAGGTTACCTTTGTAGTTTCACTCCTTTGCTGGGAGATGGACGTCTCTTTTTCTGGTCTTGTAATGTTGAGCAAGAGGCGCCCCAAGTTGAAAGATGATGAAGGCACACGTGCAGCTGCTGTAGAATCTGCGCTCCCAGGTCTGGCTGCAGGCGCCCTGAACTCTGCAATCTCGTGGCGCTATGTAGAGGGGTCGCCACACTTTTCAGCACAGTACTCCGGCAGCCAGTTTGGTACATAGCTTGGGGCGCACTCTGGCTTCCATGTCAGGCAGCCTGTATATTTGCTCTTCGCTGATCCCGAGCTAGGTTTACGTCATGATTTATATAAAATAATAGTAATGGTAGTAATGAGGATTATAATACAGCTCCCTTTTTCAGCGATGTCCTAGTGCGCTTTGCTGCCTCATGAATCTTTAGGGAGGAAGATCAGCTCATGTGTGCACGGTTCATTTACAATCAATAGGTGCAATGAATTCTGGTAACTGTAGTTTGACATAGCCACAGCCAGGAACCGACTCTCACCCATTACTTAATGCTTCTTGATGTTTGTTTGTTGGTCTCCGACAGATGTCCCTTAGGTCAGCAGTGTTGCAGAACGTGTACAAGGAATTACCCATCATTCAATGCGATGTGGAGATGCAACAGGAGGCAGTCAAGGCGCCACAGCACAGCGAGCTTTGCTCCCACTTGGCAAGGTGAAGAGTAGGGGAGCTGGCCTGAACCCACACCTGGCAGAGAGCCGTCAGAAAATCTTCTGCGTATTTCTGGCTCCTGCCGAGTCAGAACAACCCTTTCATTTCATTGCTAAGCCAGAAAGATAGCTCAGCGGGTTGAGCACTCGCTGCTGGGATCTGTGTTTGATTTGCAGGTCGCAGGTTCAAAAGCACTAAGGCAAAATCGCTATATAAATAAACCATCATTATTAGTTCCTTGCTGATGAGGAAACGTTACCCTCAGGATGTTATAACATGTGTGCCATCCTGCCTCACTTTAATACATGTCTGGGGTTGCTTGTGTTTCTGTGCAGAGGGGACCTGGCAGTTCGGGCTGGGCTGCTCCTATTGGCAGCAGTACCTGACTGATGTGCATATGGCTGGACACCTTTTGCAATGACGTGGACGGGCTAAATAACAGTGTTGTGGAAGGGTGCCCAGAGCAGTGCCCGTGGTTCAGATTAATTCAAAACCATCCAGCCATCACTTTTTTGGTTTAAATACAGAACCACCAGCCATAGCTTTTTTTCAAGTGTGACAAAATCGGATGTTCAAGGGATTTTCTCTCAGGCACTCAAAGTCCATGCCGTATAAATCCATGCCGTATAAGTGCTTGCCATATAAATCCATGCCGTATAAGTCCCTGCCGTATAAGTCCATGCCGTATAAGTCCTTGCCATATAAGTCTATGCCATATAAGTGCTTGCCATATAAATCCATGCCATATAAATTCATGCCGAATAAGTCCATGCCATATAAGTTCATGCCGTATAAGTCTATGCCGTATAAGTCCATGACATGTAAGTCAATGCCGTTTAAGTCCATGCCGTATTTGGATCAAGTCTGAGTGCCTTCAGAGAGAGCCCTCTCTGCCTATGCTGGGCCTATGAGGTGCCCTTGTTCCTGGGCAGTGGCTGGAGCACTAGGGTCACATTGGTTCAGAATCATGGAGCAGTTGTGGGTCGGTTTTGGGGCAATAGCTACCCGCAGTGGGCGCGATTCACACCAGCATTCTGAGCTTCACCTGCATTTTAAATTGGGGAATGCACATTTTAGAATGGCAGGGTGCGCCTGGAGAGGGGTCAGTGAATACATTAAGCAGAATATGTTATGTTATGTTATTTTGCATTTATATAGCGCCTTATATACCATTGGTATGGTCTGAAGGCGCTGGTAGGTTGAACGCCCTTGGGAACCGAAGTTCAGACCAGTAGAGAGAGTAGAGAGAGTCAAAGGTGCGTGTGAGCACCGGGTATGTGTGCAGCTGGTGCGGTATTCGTGTAATAGCT
Organism: Ambystoma mexicanum; assembly: GCF_040938575.1. Lineage (NCBI taxonomy): Eukaryota > Metazoa > Chordata > Amphibia > Caudata > Ambystomatidae > Ambystoma > Ambystoma mexicanum. The sequence continues at coordinate 83,624,737 of NC_090924.1, read as the reverse complement.
GCTTCTTAGCGGTAGGTGTGGTGGCTGAGAGATCAGGAGAATGTGTTCGTTCTGTCAGGATTTATCCAGACCGAATGTGGCTGCGTTAGGCCTGAGGCGAACGCCTGGCTGTGGGGGGGTGTAACCAGCAGTGTTTACTTAGAATGATGGGGAGTGTGCGGCGGATGTTGGTATGAGAACAGTTATACCGAATGGTGTCATAGTATCTCTGTGTTCTAGTTGAGTGGTGGTGTAAAGGAGAGAGTAAGCGTGGGGTGTGATATGATGGGTTATATGCTCTTTCAAACGTTCTCTGCATTCCAAACCATACAATATACCTCACACAAATCTATGCGCTCCAGTCGGTTCCATGCACTCCTATCAACTCCATGCATCGCAGTCTGCTCCACACACTCCGGTCCGCTTGACGCACTCATGCACTCACGTCCGCGCTGCACACTCCAGTCCGCCCTGCGTGCTCCAGTCCGCCCCACGCCAGCACTCCTGACTGCCCCCACGCATGCACTCCTGTCTGCCCCATACATGCACTCCTGTCTGCCCCACGCATGCACTCCTGTCAGCCCCATGCATGCACTCCTGTCAGCCCCATGCATGCACTTCTGTCCACCACACGCATTCAATGCGCTCTATTTACTCCTCTCTGTTTCGTGTATTCTAAGTTGTTTTTAAGCACTCCGTCCATATATTTCGCCCGTAACATCTTCATACTTCATCCTTTCCATCCACCTATTTCACACGTTTCATCCACTTACGTCACCCGTTTCATCCACATATGGCACCCGATCCATCCACCTATGGCACTCGATCCATCCACCTACGGCACCCGATCCATCCACCTACGGCACCCGATCTATCTGCATATGTCAGCCGTTCCATCCACGTCAGTCACCCGTTTCATCCACGTCCGGCACTCGTTAGATCTATATATGTGGTCAATTCCATTCACATATATCATTTGTCATATGTCATCTCTGGAATAGGCGGGCTTCCAGGCGCGTGTGATAATCACCTGCGCGATCATGGAAACAGAAAGGGGACATGTTTACCATACCAAATGGGTTCTACGTTGTAAAATACCTTGTTGTACTTCGACAAAAACGACCTTGTTTTTTCTTTTTTCCCTTGTTTTTTGTTGAACAGTGGAGTGGGGTCACCTTCCATACTCCCCATAAAACTAGCCACCACCTTTCCCACCCCACCTATGCCCCCTATCCCGTAATACACATATCCCTTTTTACTTCTCCACAAAGTGTGTTGCAGTTTACTTTGGGAAAACAACGGCACCCCGCAAAATGCATACTGTAAAATATGTGATCCCACGCTTGTGTGCTCTTCCGACAAATGGGATCTGTTTTATGAAGATCGCCTAGTACTAGAAGATACAGTGGGGGAAGAGGGACGTGTCTCTCTTATAACGACACACATGCCAGGAAACACATACTGTGTGATGCTGGAAATGCATCGGAGAGACAGGGCCTCCGTATCCTTGTCCTTTACTGCCTTTTTATCGTGTGTTCTGTCATATTTTCCACGCAGAGGTTCATGTGGGACTCCTGGCGGTGCAGCTCTCTCTCTTTTGGTTTGGTGAACAGGCCCGTGGGATACCCTTACGGCACCCATGTGCTCCTAGTGTATGTTTTTGAGCACCTGTGGGTAGCTCGCAGAGCAGGGTATGGGCTGGTGGCAGCTCCATGCTGAATTTGACAGGTGCGCTGAGTATCCTCCATTTTGGGATACCCCGGCCCTTCCATTGGAATCAGTTGATTCCTGATGGAAAACAAGATGGCCCCTGTGGCCTCTTGCTTTCTATTACCTGTTACCTTGTTTTCCCAAAGTCCTGGGAAGCCCTGACTCTGTCCCTTCCCCCTGACTGGCTGTTGGGTGGAAGTTCCATATATGGTGTTGTTGTGAAGTCCAATCCAGACTGACTGGAGCCTTCCCAGTGATTGTATGTTGTGGGTACCTCCTGTGGGTGGGACCTGGGTGAATGGAGTGTGTGACCAATATGCACTTCTTGTTGTGGTTGTCTGGTTTCTGGTATGAGAGACAAAGACTAAGACAGCCCTACCCGAAACTGGCCCGAATGCAGTGTGTAGTGTTAAATGGCTGGGTACTTGTCCCAATCCACATTCCTTGTTGTGAGTGTCTGAGAGGGAGGAGGATGGCCTGAATGCACTGTGTGCCTGATTGGCTGACTGACTGCATGAATGCCCTTCTGTATGATTGGCTGCTGAGAGTGGCCCAGCAGTGTGGATGAGAGACAGAATAGTATATCTGGGGACCTCTCACCACTGGAAATTGTTCAGAAGTGTTCAGAAGCTGTGTCTACACGTTAAGAGAAACTGGAACTGCTGATCCTCGACGCCCAGCTGGAAGAAGAGGACTTGCTGTTGCATTTGCTTCGACCGATCTGAAAGCTGCCGAATCTGTCGAAGACTGATCCAAGAGAGGACCTAGTAAGGCGCCCTCTTGCCGTGCTCTGAGGGACCATCGAGCACCGCTAACCTTCGCCGAAGCTCCCTGGAAGTCAGACCCTCGAAAGGCTGCCGACCCGAGACGCTGAGGAGAATGAAGTAAAGCACCCGGACTTCGCCGCTGTCGAAGTCTATTGCCGTCGACCAGGGTTCGCAGGTTTGTGTAACCGCTGGAGGCCCATCGAAGTTGTGTTGCCCAGCCGTGGGGACCGGTTGACGCCGTGCCGCCGACAACCGGAGCCACCCGCTCCTTTGCCTAAGAACATTTGAATGCAAGGACTCCCTTGTCCGCAACGTCGACCGCTTTGTCCCGCCGGAGAAAGTCGATGATGACCAACGCGCCGAGGAGAATCCGCCGGTGGGTTTCCCACCACCTGAAGGCCACAAAGACTTCGACGACTCGACGCCCTTGTGGGGCCACAGTTCTTCTGAAACTCTTTGTGCTCCCGAACAATCCATCGCCGAGGTGCGCCGCACACCTCATCCTCGCAGGACGTCGCTGACGAGCACCGCCTGGATCGACATCGGAGTCTCGGCACCCTTGAACTTCTCATCACCGCCGTCGACGACAAGTTCACCATCTTCGACGCCTCTCGACGATCCATGGCTCCTGCTTTAAAGGGAGTCACTCAAGAAGGATCCTTCGACGCGTCTTCGAAGAACTCTACTCCACCAGGTACATTGGGGGGGGGGTAAACCTTAATAGGAGGAAATAAGACTAGTGAACAATATATGGACTGGGCTTGTGCTATATATCTTTATTTTACAGGTTGCCCAGGTGGGGGGATCTCCACACAGAACTGTGCCTAGTGGTAGGGGCCCGGATTCTGCCTATTGTTTCAACCATCTTGCGTTCTTTCCTATCTCTATTGCTGGTTTCCTCGTTATTGATATGTGTGACATTTTAACCGTAGAGTTGATGCACTTTAATGAGATTTGATAACATTGGTGGTACCACTTTAGAATTGTATATATTTATCATTGCTGATTTCCGAGTACAAAGTGCGTTATTGTGATCGTGTACATACCTTTGAATATTAATTATATAAAGGCTGTGTTTTCAGTAATACAGTGTGTGGACATTCCTTTGTGGGGGTTCGGGGACTACACTGTACTTAAGAACCAGCCTGTATCACCTCCTGAGAAGCTAAGCCTTGATTGCTCGTCCATTGCTACCGTAATAGAGAATCTTGGCTGGGGTCTTCTGTGCCTCTCCTCTACCATATAGAGAGCAGAAGTACAGACACCCCCCTCCAGTCTTAACACTGGTGGCAAGGGTGGGATGCTTATGGTTTTAAGAATCAGTGTATAACCGTGCCACTTACAAAATATCTTCACTTTATTAAATTAAGGTTTGGTTGTGTACGAAATAACTGCATTACAAGCGATGGAGTCTATTGCAAATGGTAAATTGACTAGGATGAGCTTAGAGGCTCTCCAGAATGCTTGTGAAGCCAGGGAGTTTGTGGATAAGTCTAGGGCTGAGCTGATAGCTGCCCTGGTGGACTACCAGACTGATGGTGAAACTCTTGATGAGGGGGGGAATTCAACCAATGAGGACTCTGTCCCTGGGGGTTCTACTGAATCTGTTTCTGGGAATGCCACCATTCCTGCTGCCTCTGTTCCGAACCCCAGCAATTCCTTGGAGCTTGAGTTATTAAGGATGAAATTGGCCTTTGAATATCGCAAGTTGGAAATAGATGCTGAGCTTAAGAAGGAGGAGTTGGCTCAACAAGTGGAGCTCAAAAATAAGGACCTTGAACTCAAGAACCAGGACACTGAATGTCAGAGAATCCAGCTAGAGAAAGCTAGAGTGGAGACTTCAGCGAAAACCAGTGAGAGTGTCAGGTCCCCAGCAACTAAATTTATGAAAGATTTGGTTGGTGTGTTTGTGGAGGGTTCTGATATCCTCCAATGGATTGAAGCGTTTGAAATGGCTTGTGCAATTCACGATGTTGACAAAAGAGATTGGGCTAAGTGTTTGTTAAGCAGAGTGCCTCAGACTGGGCATGACTGTATTCTGAAGCTGAGTGTGGAAGAAAGGGGTCAGTATGAGTGTATGAAGTCTGCTTTGATTGCCAAGTTTGGCAAGACACCTACCCAATACCTTAAAAGGTTCAGGGATTTTAAGAAAAGAGAGAATGTGTCTTGGGTTGACTGGGTGAGTGCTGCGCACATGAACATGATGGGGTGGATTGATGGTTACAAGGTGAAAACTTCTTTTGAATTAACCCACCTGTTGTGTTTTGAGCATTTTTCTGAAGCCTGTTCACCGGAGCTGCGTCAGTATGTTGCTGACCAGAACATTTTGGATCCCTTTAAGCTGGCTAGGCTGGCTGACAAGTGGGTCTCCCACCGGGTGTCCCCTAAGGACTCCAGTGGGAGGGACAAGGACAAAGAAAAGGGGGCCTCTTAGAAAGCTGAGGAGTCCCAAAAGCAGTCACAGTCTGGTAAACCTAAACCTTCCTCTCCGAAGACCCAAAAATCTAGTGGGATAAGTCATCTGTGGGTGGGAATAAGAGTAGTGGTCCACCTGCTGCAAAGCAGTCTCCCAGTGTTTCCAGTACCGTACCCCGCACTCCCAGCACTTGTTGGGATTGTGGGGCTCTGGATCACAAGAGGGGTGACTCCAAGTGTAAAGGTAAGGCACTTGGAGTACAGGCTGTCAGCCTGACCTACCCTTACCCCATGTCTGAGGTGGAGGCCACTGTTCTCCCCTCCTCTACCGGGATCACATTTGGTGCTCCAGTAGAGATTTCCTTAGTGTCCCTTGGGGCCTGGGACCAGTATGCAGAAGTACTGGCGACTATCCCACAGAACACTCGTAGATTTTTGAGAAGTGTCCTCCTGAATGGCCAGCCTTCTACTGGTTTGAGAGACACTGGGGCAAGCATGACAGTGGTGGGCAGGACCCTGCTCAAGCCAGAGGACCATGTAGATGCTCCTCCGAGAACCACCAGGTTAGCTGGTAGGCCTCCCAAATTATCGCCTGTAGCCTTAGTCACACTCGTAATTGGAGACAAGACAGCAAAGCTTCCTGTCCTGGTTTAGGACAATGTCCCTGCTAACATTCTGTTAGGTAATGATCTAGTAGAGCTGGGATTGATCTCGGATGGTCTTCCCATGACTGCTGCTGCGGTCACAAGGTCACAGGTGACCCTGGGTTTGGCTGTGAGTCAGGTACCCGAGCCAAAGGCGCGGCCTAAGCAACACGAAGGAAGAGCAAGAAGGCCACCTCTGCGGAGGGAGCTCCTTCTCTTCCTGCTGATCCATGCTCCGGACGGGCTGGGTCCAGTGATATATCCCGTCTCAACTCCTGTGGGAGAAGAGCTAGAAGACTCTCCTGTGGGAGAGGTTCTCAACCCGGAGGATCATCCCGATCTTCAATGCTTGTTAGCTGAAGGGGGACCCTCCCGGGCAGACTTCTGTAAAGGACAGAGAGAGTGTCACTCTCTCAAGGGTCTGAGGAAACAGGCCCTGTCCCAGGCACAAGGAGAAGTGCCTAGGACATTACGGATTTATTGGGAGGGTGAGCTCCTTGTTAGTGAGCCCACTAAGTCTGAACTGGGTGCCCTCAAGAGGTTTGTGGTACCCCAGGTCTACAGGCCCTTCCTACTGCAGTTGGCGCATGAGGTGCCCTTGGCTGGTCATCTTGGTACCAAGAAGACTAAGCTCTCTGCCCATTTATACTGGCCTCGGATGGGAGTAGAAGTGGAGTACCACTGCAGGACCTGCCCAACTTGTCAGTTGTCTGGCAAGACTGGAGGCAGTGTCATTGCCCCACTGCAGCCATTGCCAGTGGTTGGCACACCATTTGAGAGGGTGGGCATCGACATTGTCGGTCCCCTGGACCCTCCCACTTCAGGTGGACATCGGTTCATCCTGGTTTTGGTAGATCATGCCACCAGGTACCCTCAGGCTATACCCCTTCGGACTGTAATGGCCAAGGTGGTTGCCAGGGCTCTCCTGGGCATTTTCACCCGTGTTGGATTCCCCAAGGAGGTTGTCTCTGACAGAGGATCCAACTTCATGTCTAGTTACATGAAGACCATGTGGAAAGAGTGCGGAGTAACCTATAAGTTCTCCACCTCTTACCATCCCCAGACCAATGGTCTGGTTGAGAGATTTAATAAAACTCTCAAGGGCATGATAGGTCCATTGGAAGAGCCCCTACGGAGGAAATGGGATCTCCTCCTGTCATGCCTGCTGTTTGCTTACAGAGAGGTACCTCAAGAGGGTGTTGGTTTCAGACCCTTTGAGTTACTCTTTGGACATCCCGTGAGGGGGCCCCTTGCCTTGATCAGAGAAGGTTTGGAAGCCACCCCTCCAGGTCCCCCCAAGCGAGTGGGGGACTATGTGTTAGGCCTCAGACGGAGGATGACACAGATGATGGGTCAGGCAACAGCGAATCTCAAGGCCAGCCAGGAATTGAACAAATACTGGCATGACCTTAAATCATCGCAAGTGGATTGGACTCTGGGACAGTGGGTCCTCGTGATGGAGCCTACCAAGCCGCGGGCATTGGCAGATAAATGGACTGGACCCTTCAGGATAATCTCCAAGATGGGCGAAGTCAATTATCTGGTTGACATGGGAATCCCAGGGGTAGCCCCTCAGGTATTCCATGTTAATAGGCTCAAGCCTTTCCACAGGCGAGCCTAAGTCTCATGTCTCTTGCTGGCTTCAGAGCAAGAAGAGGATGAGAGTGAGCCCCTTCCTGATTTGTTGTATAGCAACCCTCAGGATGGCTCAGTGGAGGGAGTGCATCTCTCTCCAGATTTGACAACAGAGCAGCAGAGGGCCTGCAGGACTGTGCTCCAGCAGTATGCCTCTCTGTTTTCGCTGACGCCAGGCCTTACACTGTGGTGTAAGCACGAGATTGACACTGGTGACAGCGTGCCTGTCAAGAGCAGGAGCTACCGTATGTCAGATACTGTTAAGAACCACATCCAGGCTGAGGTCGCCAAGATGTTGGATCTGGGTGTTATTGAACCCTCAACCAGTCCCTGGTCCAGTCCCGTGGTCCTTGTCCCCAAGGCAAGTTCCCAGGCAGGTAACAAGGATTGGAGGTTCTGTGTGGACTACCGAGGAGTCAATGCCGTCACCAAGACTGACACGCACCCATTGCCCCGGGCTGATGAGCTCGTGGACACCATAGGTGCTGCCAAATTTGTGAGCACCTTTGAGCTCACCTCAGGCTATTGGCAAATAGCTCTGACGGACCATGCCAAGGAAAAGACAGCGTTCTGAACACCAGAGGGACTCTACCAGTTTAGGGTCCTGCCTTTTGGGTTGAAGAATGCCCCTGCCACTTTCCAGAGATTGGTCAATCATGCTCTCAGTGGCCAGGGGCAGTCAGTGAGTGGGCACATAACGAAACAGCAAGCACAAGCGGTGTGTCCCTCCAACATGCCAACTCCCACTGATCTGTTATACAATGCAATCGTTTTGGCTTAGCGGTGGTGCTTAAGCTTCACCTAATATATCAAACTAAAAGTGAGACATATTCGCACTGGAGAGATGTGAAACCATTTTCCTGCACTGCTTTTAAAATTGCATTTTCGGGGGGGCAAGCAGCTTTAAGGCCTGCTACGTGTTGAAAGGGTGTTCTTTCCAGGTGCAGTAGAGTTTCAACTGAATTGCCGAGTCAACGGAGTGGCCGAATCAGAGGTCAGTGTAAAAATAGAAATGTGTTGTTTCAAGCAGGAACAACACATTTGTTAAAAGCACCATAGTCTGGAAAAATAAAGAATGCGGTGAATGCCTCACATTTTGCATGTGCCTGATTTATGGCCTGATAATGGCCCTGGTAACCATCAGGCACAGGGGGTACTCCTGGCAGTGCCCTGCTTTTGTATGTCAGAAAAAAGAGTTGAAATATAGCCCCTGTGAGGTGCTGTTAACATCTATTGCACGTTTCCCCTTCATTTCCAGACTGCAGCACCACTTTTCTAATTTACTGAAGACGTATTAAGGCCACTTTTGTAAATCAGAAAAGTGGCAGTCTTTTAAGAAATGCTCACAGAGATACTGCTGCGCACGCTGCCCCTTATTCGAGGGATGTTGGCAGCTTTTGCTTCTGGAAAGCATGACACCTCTCCTGCTACCCTTCCTCCCACCTCCGAATGGTGGTGCAGGAAACTGGTGAGTAGAATGTCAGCTTTTCACACGACTTTCATCCCGAGCTCACAACCTGCCTCTCAGTTGTGATGTTGTGGGCGCAACTGTCTGGAGGACCCACACCAACTTGAAAAGAACTATGTGAGGACTGCGGAAAACCTACATGCCCAGGTCTTCAGTGAAGGGCAAAAGTAGGGTGCAGAAATGTGAGGAAACTAGGGGTCCCGACTGGACTGGTATAGCTCATCACAGGGAGAAACCAGCCGACAGGAGGAGAGACGCTTTGAACATTAAACAAGCACGCTGAGCTCGCACAAGGCCTCAAACTAGTGGTAGTGCAATCAGAGGCAAGTACCAAGCATGAGAAATATGACATGGAGTTATCGATTCATGTATTTTTTCTTTAACAGAAAGGAAAATAAACAGTAACATCCACACCTGAAGAAGGGGACATAGGACCCCGAAACGCGTTGTGTTACGTGTTGACCAATTGTATTCAGAGCAATATGATGGAAAGATTGTCAGATCAACACAGGATTGTTCCTGGGTCATGTTGAAGCTTATTGATGTTTTTTCGTGAATTGAATGTATTTTTCATGTGCATCTTTATGGAAATGAATGGTGTCATTTTTTGTAAGTTTTTGAATTTGGCATTTATTGCCCAAAACGTATGAAGTTGAGGACATATGCAAATAATATGAACAAGTCTTTTTCTTCAACACAATAAATCCATTGCATTTGTATTTCGTTCAGAGAGTTCTAAAGTAATCTATTGAATTTAGATTGAATGAGCATTTATTTTTGTGAGAAGAGGTGGAACCCTTCGTTCAGAGTGACCAGGTTGTCACCTCAGTGGTTTCTGCGGTTAAAATAGTGTTAGAACCCTGGAGACTCCCCGGCAGGCCTCTGAACCATGGGCCTGTTTTATGTGGTATTTCCAACTGTCCCCGTAGGAAAAGGGCTGGGTTTGCCGAAAATGTGCAATACGGGGCCACCGAGTAGGCTCGACACCCGGGGTCGCACGCTGACGTCGTAGGCAGCCTTCCTCGTGGAGTTCTCTCCTTCCTGCTTTGCTTTTCCAGCGTGAAAAATTACGCAATGAATGCGTGGCTGCTGCAGCATGGTTCACTCGCCAGTCAGTCACATGCCCACGTGACTTCCAGGGACTCTTGGTACTCAGGGGCGGCTTTCTCAACTCCTTCAATTCCCCCGAGACACAGTGCCCCCGCGCAAAACTCTGCTAGCACCAGTGGGCCATGTGACAGCACCCGCCTCCTTCTCTGTTTCTTGGGAACAGCGCTCAGAAGTATCTCTTCTGGGCTTCTATGCGCAACTCTGCATTGCTTTGCATACATTATGAATGGGTAGTACTGGAGCCCAGCTTTGCCAGGAAAGAGATAAATTAATGAAGTTCTGCATAACTAAACTAATAAAAGCATACATACATCTAAATATATTGTAAACAATAGCCATCGTTTTATTATGTACTGCTTTGTGCCCATCTCTTGCGGCTTCACAGCTCTTTAAATGACAGGGGTTACTATTATCCAATTTAGAAATGTTCAATGTGTCGACCTCGTAGGTATGAAAGTCTGAGGTGTCTCAGGCGGGAGTCAGGCCTGTGGCGTGCAGGTTGGGCACCGTTCTGTAGCCAGGGCTGGAAATCGCAAAACATCACTAGGGGATGGGTCCATGCTGGGGAGGAAGCAGCCAAAGAAATGGGGGCATGGGCAAGGGTGGAGTCATGGCAGGTAAGTGATAGGCTTGCGCACATTTTAAAAAAAACAGGGCTAAAATAACACTGCATTTGATAGAGGCTATTTCAAACGTGCACAAATCACATAATAAACCATCTTGATAACATATAAATCATTATAGTACCATGTTAAACAAAAAAAGTATGATTGTCGTTAATTGCCACTTTAATTCTGCCCCATAGAATGGGAGCCTACTTTTACCAGCATACAAAGAAAGGTAAACCTTTAAAAAAAACTAAATTTTACAACTGTACTATCAAGAGTGAAAGAAAGCGGCATGGTATCATCTCCTGCTTGTAGCCATTGTTATCCACTGCATTCTGCTTTATCCACCCCACCACTTTCTGATCACACAGCATGTGTAGCTCTTAAGTGTCATGCAAGAGACCATAGCTATATCCACACGCTGCTGTGACTGCGGCAATCTAATCTACGCACAGGGGCTTCTTAAACATGTATTATATGTAATGCTATGGGTAGTCTAAGGACCCTCACTGCATAGCCTGGAATGCATAAACACAGGGACGCTCCTAGCGAAGCGCTAACTGAGCATGCTCAACTGGAAAACTGCACCAGGGCCCAGGGTCGGCCGTTTCTGCTCAACTCTCTGCCTTCCCTTCTCATGGGAACCAGGCAGGCGACTCGTAATATGTATAACACAGCCAGGCTCCCCTGCGGCGCTGTTAATAGCAGTTGTCACTGTTAGTCATCAAAGCGCATTTTTTTCAATCTCGACCTGTGAGAAAAAACCGAGTCAGCTTGCTTGGATTCGAAGCTGGGGCCTACAACAGTCACGCAGATCTCCAAACGAGGCGCGCTGGCCACGTAATGTTTTTTTTTTACCATCCCGGCAGATCTCACTCTTCTGCGGGAAAGTGGGACCACGTTAACAGTTCACCGCTGCAGTTTGAGCTGCCACGGTAACAGCGTCCAAGTGATCCCGCTACTTATTCAAAACGCGTTTCCCGTTTTAGTCGCTGCACGTGGCTGTACACTGCACTTTAAACGGGTCATAAAACAGCGTGATGCCTAGTCTACTGAACACTAGTCAGGTTTGGGGGTGGCGCAGATGTGTTTCTGTGTCCCCTGTCCATGGTACTGAATAGATCGCATGCTTAAACTCAGAACAAACACATGTAATGAAACCTACCGCCATATGTGTCCCTGCTCTCTCTGCCTCAGTTTTCAATTCAAACTTTGCTGCAGGTTTACCTGTAGTCCCTGCTTCAGTTTTCATATCAAGCTTTAAGGCTGGTTTACCTGCAGTCTCACTCCTCCAGTTTTCATATCAAGCTTTAATGCTGGTTTACCTGCAGTCTCATTCCTCCAGTTTTCATATCAAGTTTTAAGGCTGGTTTACCTGCAGTCTCACTCCGCCAGTTTTCATATCAAGTTTTAATGCTGGTTTACCTGCAGTCTCATTCCTCCAGTTTTCATATCAAGCTTTAAGGCTGGTTTACCTGCAGTCTCACTCCTCCAGTTTTCATATCAAGCTTTAATGCTGGTTTACCTGCAGTCTCATTCCCCCAGTTTTCATATCAAGCTTTAATGCTGGTTTACCTGCAGTCTCTCTCCTCCAGTTTTCATTTCAAGCTTTACTCCTGGTTTACCCACAGTCTCATTTCTCCAGTTTTCATATCAAGCTTTAATGCTGGTTTACCTGCAGTCTCATTCCTCCAGTTTTCATATCAAGCGTTAATGCTGGCTTACCTGCAGTCTCTCTCCTCCAGTTTTCATATCAAGCTTTACTGATGGTTTACCCACAGTCTCTCTTCTCCCGTTTTCAAAGCAGGCTTTACTGCTGGTTTACCTGCACCCTGTGCTTCAGTTTTCAGTTCCAGCGTTGCTGCATGTTTACCACAGCCCTGTCTTAAGTCTTTCTAAACTACTGCTTCAGTTTTCAGTTTTCAAGCTTTGCCACAGGTTTATCAGCCCTTTACTGCTGGTTTCCCGGAAGTCACTGGTTAGGTTTTCATTTCAAGCACTGCTGCAGGTTTACCTGCAATCTTTCCATAAATCTTTCCACGTTTAATCACTGCTTTAGGTTTCATTACAAGCTTTGCTGCAGGTTTACCTGCAGTACTTACTTCAGTATTGCCAAGCTTTATTGCAGGTTTACCTGAATTATCTGCCTCAGTTTTCATTTCAAGGACTGTCACAGCTTTACCCGCACCCTTTGCTTAAATCTTTCCAAGCTTAGTCTCTGCTTCAGGTTTCATTTCAAGCTGTGCAGCAGGTTTATCTGCAATAATTACTTCAGCATTGCCAAGCTTGACTGCACGTTTACCTCAAGTCTCAGCTTCAGCTTTTGTTTCACACTTTGCTGCAGGTTTACTTGCACTTTACTGCTGGTTTCCCTGAAGTCACTGGTTAGGTTTCCATGCTTTCCTGCAGGTTTACCAGCACTTTATTGAAGGGTTGCCTTAAGTCACTGCTTTAGTTTTCATTTCAAGCACTGCTACAGGTTTACCTGCAATCTTTCCTTAATCTTTCCAGGTTTAGTCGCTGCTTCAGGTTTCATTTCAAGCTTTGCTGCAGGTTTACCTGCAGTACTTACTTCTGTATGGCCAAGCTTTACTGCAGATTTACCTGAATTATCTGCCTCAGTTTTCATTTCAAGGATTGTCACAGGTTTACCCGCACCCTTTGCCTAAATCTTTCCAAGTTTAGCCTCTGCTTCAGGTTTCATTTCAGGCTTTGCAGCAGATTTACCTTCAATAATTACTTCAGCATTGCCAAGCTTGACAGCACGTTTACCTCAAGTCTCTGCTTCAGGTTTCATTTCAAGCTTTGCAGCAGGTTTACCTGCAGTAATTACTTCAGTATTGCCAAGCTCTACTGCATGTGTACCTCAAGTCTCCGCTTTAGTTTCTGTTTCAAGCTTTGCTGCAGGTTTATCTGCAATCAATGCTTCTGACTTCTTTTCAAACTTTGCTGCAGGTTCACTTTAGTAAACTTTTATGGAGACGTTGCTGTAACTTAAGCCAGCATCCCTGCTGCACCTTCCTCCATAGCTATTTTAGCTACACGTTGCTGCAGTTTTAGCTCCATACCTCACTTCATTTTTGTCTACAAAGCCTGCTACAATTTTAATTACAAACTCTTCTCCAGTTATATCTATGGCATCTCTGATGGGTTTTCATTTGCCAAAATCTGCTGAATTTATGTTGACAAATGCTGTAAAAGGCATGCTCACAATCTCGAGTGCAGGTTTATTGCTAATGATTGCTTCCTCCTTTCCTGTAGCATTTACTATGATGTGACCAGCAAACTCTGCTGCAAACTCTACTGTGAGGAATTCCACCATCTACATGGTTGGTGTGAGCTCTCCCAGGCTTTTTTGAATTTTAAATGAAATTGAATGATGATAGATCAGCCTCTGGAAAATGTGTGGGGATAATCCACACACATTTTTCAATGCTCACCCCATGACATACACATAGACCTGTGTACTCTGGGTGGACACACCCTACAGGCACAGTCCTCCCTGTCATATTTAGTTGGGATCTCACAGGTGGAGTACATGATGCATCTCAGAAGGGGAAGGGCCAAAACCTTCCCCTGCCATGGGCAGCCTAATCAACTATCAAATGCTCCATGGAACTGCCCTGTCCGTTTGTTTAACCTCTGCAGATGGCGGCAGCAATTAACATACTGATAGAGTATACTTCAAACAGGCCCACATGGGGCCTGGCTGCAGAGGTTAACAAAAGACAGGAAAACCCCAACACACCTTGATATGCACTGTGTCCATCTGAAGCCAGCTCCCACCTCTCAGTATCAAGGGCAGTGACCTGTCATGTCTGGGACAGCTGTTTACAGTAGTCTTCCCCATAAGGGGACCCCATTGAGAAGGTACGAGTATGTGGTTTGGTGGCAACCGAAAGTCTGGTCTCCCCGCAGCTTCAAGGGAGACCTGCCACTTTAATCAGGAACCACAGAGAGCTCAATTAACCAGAGAGACCCTTTGATCCACAACAGACAGGAAGATGGGTGGGACTTAGTATTACATGTTTTCACCCCTTTACCTTTTCCACGACAAAGCACTCTGGTTATGAGTTCATGCATACAGGAGATTGTTGGTGGGGACCCAGGATTGGTCCTTTAAGGTAGGCTTAGCCTACACCAATCACTCTGCTCATTTGGCTTTAAAAGAGGGTCCAGCCCCTCTTTTGGGCAGATCATATGAAGACCTTGCAAGGAGTAACAAGAACTAATTGTGGCCCTGGCTAAAGGTACAGTCTTCCTTACAGCTTCTGCCAGTGAAGGAAGGCCTGGAATTCCAAAGAAGGAAGCACGATCCCTCCCCTAAACATCTCAGAGGGAACAGAGGGAAATATTGAATCCAGAGGACCCTCCATCAGCTCTAGAACCGGTACCCAGCCAGCACAGAGTGTGCCCTGCAAGACTCTGCAAGCAAGCTTCTTAGGTGGGAAGTGGCAGAGAGTTTCTGAACCAAACCAAGGAAAAGGTTGTTGCCTGCAACACTCTCCTCAGCTTTGGGCCGTCTGCCTTAAAGTATGACACAAGCCCAGTGAAGAAGCTAGGAGGAGTGCATCGACAAGCATCAACCAGCATCCGCCTAGAAGGACATTTTCGATGCAGTTGATCCCCTCGAGCTGCAACCGACTGCACCGCTGACTGTTGTCACGCCGCAGTCGCTAAAGTCGTCCAAGACTCCTCGACCAGTACTTCAGACCAGCAAACCAGCACTGAGACGATGATTCCTGACCTCGAACTGTCGTGTAGGCCAGCCTGCAGCCATCCTTCCAGGCTCGCTTGCCGAACTGCCTGCCGCCTGTTACCAACATCTGTCTCCCTTCTTGAACTCTGTTGCAGGAGCTGCAAAGTGCCCTGAAACCAACTTGATGCTGTTGAGCACCAAGAACTTCTACAAACTTAAGGTACATTTATTTATTTTATTTATTTATTTTAATATTTATATCGCGCCGGTAGCTCGCGAGCCTCGGGGCGCCGAAACAAGAACACGAAAAGACAGAACAAACAGGTAATGGGACGGATAGGACGGGACGAACACAAGAAATTACTCTAACATGGGAGTTAGAAGGGTGGCAGATTATTTGAATATGTGGGTTTTTACCATTTTGCGAAAGCGAGTGTAGTTGGGTTCTAGTCATAGGTGGTCCGGAAGGTTGTTCCAGAGACTGGCAGCTAGGGTCAGAAAGGCTCAGCCTAGGCCGCTTTTAAGTTTGTGTGGGGCTATGGCAATTTTGCCGAGTTGCGACGATCTCAGTGTTCTATTTGGGACGTATGGTTTGATCCTCATTTTTAGGTACGTTGCTGCCTTTCCGTGAATGCATCTATGCACAATGGTTAAGGTCTTAAAGTGCACCCTATCTTCAATTTTCAGCCAGTGAAGCTCCCTTCTGGAGTTGCTGATATGCTCTGTTCTGGATTTGAGCTTGATAATTCTTACAGCGTTGTTCTGTACAACTTGGTAGCTTTGTAGGCACTGCTTGGAGACACCCAGGACTAAGGCGTTCCCATAGTCGAGGCGCGACAGGATGGTGGCTCTTGCTATGGTCCCGCAGTTGTCCTCTGATATAAATGGTCTGGTCTGATGGCTTTTATCAGTCGTAGATGGTAGGCACCGTTTTTTTTATGTATTGTGCTTGGGCATCAGCCCCCAAAGATGCTTCCAGCAGCATACCGAGGGTTTTAACTTTGCTCAAGACCGATACGGGTGTATCTTTGATCTGAAAGGATGTGTAGGAAGGGGATAACTTAGCACGGGCAGAGGTTGAACCGAAAATCATGAGCTCTGTTTTTTTCCCGTTAAGGCACATCCAATTGGAGTCCATCCATTGCTCCACGTGGTTATATATCGTGGTAAGTTGCTCGCTGTCTTTCTGATAATTGCCACTTAGTTCAAATACAAGCTGCGTATCATCAGCGTAGTTAGTGAAGTAGGTGTTGATATGGTCGAGAACGAGGCATAGGTAACTCAAGTAGAGATTAAACAGCAGTGGTGACATGCTGGCCCCTTGGGGAACTCCACAAAGGATTTCTTTTTCCAAGGAGAACTTGTCCCCCCAGTGCACCCTGGATATTCTGTTTTTTAAAAATGACATTATCCAGCTGATGGCTTCGTCAGAGCAGTTGGTGGACTTTTTTAGAGCATTCTGGAGTAAGTTGTGGTCAAGGAGGTCGAATGCGGAGCTGAGGTCAAGTAGGATGAGAAGGCCTGTCTTACCCTTGTCAATAATACCGAGCATTTTGGTCTGAAGATCTAACATAGCTGTCTCGGTACTGTGGGCAGGGTGGAAACCGGACTGTTGTGGGTGGAGGGAGTTTGATTCCTCTACATGTGTCTGGAGTTGCATGGTGGCGATCTTATCCATGATTTTGAGGATGAAATTGCAGTTAGTTATGGTTCTGTTCCTCTGGTCCTTCTCCGAAGACCCCTGGTGACATTTTATGACCCATTGCTCCCTTTGTGTTGAAATCAAGTATCCTTGGACTATTGCGATTCATCACTTTAGCGACTACCCTCCTGTCAGTATCCAGGGTACATCCCTTTTCCTTCTTGAAACTGCCTGTCCTCTGCATTCCTTTACAGGGTGGGTTGCATTTTGTAGTGTGCCAGAACTGTTTGTTGTGATAATACTAAGGTAGATATTTGTATACAACCTTGTCTGGACAGTCCTTTTTTATCATTGGCTAATTATTGTATTTTTGCTGTGTTGCAACTAACCAACGATCCGCGACCGTGCAGTGATAAACCTGCCGTTCCGTCCACGTTACCAAAATTGGACAAGAAGGTTTATAATTTGCTTGTGTTTCCAATCTGTTCGGATCCCTTCTGGTGTACTAGTGGTGTGGGGCTGATTGATGGTTTAGAAACCGATATGCATCCCTGGACCACAGGTGCCCCGGAAGTTGATTCGTCACATCTACTGTATTTCACATTGTAAAAGCTGATGCAGTTTTAATTGAAGTAATGTACACATTCCACCCCAAAACTCTTTACAAAACGGCTGCAATTTTAAATACAAATTGGCAGTATATAACACAAGCTGCGGCCTTTTCCACTACATTATTTCTATGCCCAGGCCATGTTGCAAGTAAATCGACACATTCGGATGCAGTTTTACCTAAAACCTTGCCTCCTTTCAGTTCATCTTAAAAATGCTGAAGTTCTAACTACAAGCTCCCTGGCAGTATCATTCTGCTGCAGTTTTAACTAAAAGGTTATACTTGCTATCTTCTCTCAAATGTGCTGCAGTTCTGACTGCAAGCGCTCCTGGAAATTGATCTTCAAATGATGCTGCAAGTGTATCTACATAAACTGCTGCAGGCTTGCTTTCAATCCCACACACCTGGTGCATTCACAGCACCATAACACCCACTGCAGCAATAGCTGACATCTCCCGAGGGAGTTTACATGCAGTTGTGTCTACACAGTCTGCCGCATCTGCAGCTGTGACTACAACCCGCCTGTTTATCAGGAAATGTGCAGCAATTCAAGCTGTAAGCACCCTTGGAACTTCGTCTTCAAACTGTGCTGCAAGGTTATTCAGACACTCTGCTGCAGTTTAACCAGAGCTCAAGTCGAAGGTACACGCCGGGAGTGGGTGGACTCAGTCCCGACTCAGCTAAAATGAGAAACATTGAATGCCCTCTTTGAATTTGTGCATTAAAGGCGACCACAGGGATTGAACCACAGTCATCAGGTTTGTAGTCAGGACACTTCACCACTGCACTATGTTACCTGATGAAAAATAACAAACTAAAGGTGAAATGTCTTATTTTGGTACTGCAAGTCCCAGGGAAAACATTTGCATTGGTTCTTTGAGTTTAAAACATGCACACCTTTTAACGTTTTCAAAAACACTAGAAAATATCTTGTCTTGGTTTTGTGTGTGTGTTGATTTTATGAAAGGCAAATGCCATTCGTCCTGTGCAAGTTGGGTGGTTATGCAAAGCCAATTTGATGAAATGTGCACATTTCAACTTGATAAGGTAATTTCTGGCGGCGTCACATCCCATTGCATTTGTTGACGAGTCCCCCACTTTAAGTTTTAGGACTTGACCCCTGAGTTTAACTTTCAACATGGCGACAGGTGTGTGCACAACACGTGCTGAGGTTGCTTCCACGATGCCCGCTTCCACCCACAAAGCCGGGCACTTCTGCATACCTTTGGTTCGGCTTCAGCTGTTTTAAGTCAATATATATTATTGTTAAGTTTCATTTCTCTTTTTTCTGCTGTATCTTCAAATGCAATCAACATTGCACATCTTCACAGGGGACCTGGGGGTCTTTTATAATTTAGTAACGCAGGACGAGTCTAAATGGCGCATGCTCATCTTCCAAAGAATAACAACACAATGGCATGCCCCGTGCCCTCCACACCTCAAGCCTCCGCCATTGTGAAGTTTGCTAATAAAGTCTCAGTGTTAGAAACCCATCAAAAAGAACTTCTTCTCCTCTCTTCCTTTTTTGCCTTTCCCCATTTCTCGAAATGATAAAAATTGCATGACTTCCGGAACGTTACCCCGACTGTCTGACTGCCGAGGCTCTCCCCAGACTGCCTTCAAAGCTTCGGGGGCCGCGGAATCAAAAGTCCAGGAGAGGGGGGCAGAATGGGGGGCGAGGGTTCTGCGGTGTCTTTGCCTGGACCTCTGGGCCCCCGTGCAAGTGGAATGCGCCTGATAGAGGCGGAGGAGGAGGAGGCAGAGGGGGGAAGTGGGGCGTCCTGTTGGGCAGCTTCTGACTGCCAGCCGCGGGACTGTGCACCAGAGTGCAGACCTGTGCAGAGGCAGGAAGCCCGGCAGCAGAGGTGCTGTCCAAGGCAGAGCGCTCTGCTCCCTCCTCTCCACCCCACCCGCCTCACTCCTATCTCCGCCGTCCATCCTTAGCTTTCCTTTTCTTCCTCCCCCTTTCATCCGGTTCTCGCTATCCTTCCCTCTCTTGCTCTCAGTCTGTCTGCCCCTCTCTTCTCTCTCTCCATCTGCCCCCTTCTCTCTTGATCTCCCTCTCCCGCCACACCACCCCTCTTTTGCCCAAAAGACACCTCAATATCACACTGTGCGGGAATAATGAGTGCCCTTCTCTCAGGGTCGGTGGCAGATGAGGCAACGGGCCCGTAGGCAACAATGACGGAGGGCCCCAGGTGGGCTGGTCATGGAGGCGGAGCCTAGAGTGGGCAGAATTGCACAATGCTGATTTACGGACAAATGCTGCCTTTTTTTTAAAGTTGTGTTTTTTATTTTTCTTTGTTTGGGGTCTGACTCTAGCTAGAGACAGCTGGGCCTCCTCGCCAGGTTTTGCTGTCAGTGGTGCTAACATTGAATTATCAAGCCTGAACCTAATGTTGGAAATGTCATTGTATACCACAGACTTAAAGGAGTTCACCTTTCAATCTCAAACAAACCGGGGGTTAGCCTTTTTGTGGGTGATGCTTGTGGAGCTTGAAAGTCCCTTAACTCCATTCCACCGCCCCCATATCTCCTCCAGCTCCACAGGGCCCTTTACAGGGCAGTGAATGGAAATGGGGAGGAAATCGGGGTAGAATAGTGAGGGAGACAAGTAGAGAAGGAGCAGATGACATGGACACTGATGGGACAGGAGACTGGAGAATGTAGGAGGGCAGAAGCGTGAGGGAGTGATTGAAAGTGAGGGAATGCAGGAGATCAGGTGATTGAGGGGAGCCAGGTGAGGGTTAAAGGGTGCATGGAAACAGAGAATGAACAAGGGCAGGATAATGGGGCAATAGTTATTGAGGATCAAGAGTGAGGGGAATGCAGGATAAGGAGGATTAAACGGAGAGGAAATAGAGAGCATGGGGTTCAGGAGTGCAAGGAGAATGGGGAATAATGGAGGTCTAAAGATTCAGGGAGAAATGATGAGTGAGGAAGGGCAGCAGAAAGGCAGAGAAGGGAGGCAAGTGTGTGAGGAATGGGGTGTGGAGGGTCACCAATGTAAAGGCAAATGGTGTGTGACATGGGTAAACGAGGGCGGGAAGAATTGAGTGAAGGAAGGCAGGTGAGTATGTGAATAGCAGCAAAACGAGTAAGAGAGCGGGATCTATATAACAAAGAACCACTGGCAGAAATGGAGAAAGAAAACGGCAGTAGGAATAAGGGAATGAGGCAAGAAGGGGGGACGACATAGTGTTAAAAAAGAGCAGGAAAGAATAGGATAGTAGTTGCTGGTAAGGAAAAATGAGGTGGGCAAAAAGAATGTTGTATGGGAGAAAAAGGAAGCAGGAGGCAAAGGAATGAAAGGGGAGCATATTTGTGATGCAAGGTTGGCAGGCGCTTACCTTAGCTGCCCACATATACCTAGTCACAGCTTCAATAGATAAATGATCAGGTTAACAATTAAAATGCAGACACTTAGATATGGTTGTATTGAAATGTGCCAAAAAGATCCACGTGTTTTTTTGCGAGTTCTGCATGTTCCCTTTATACCAAGTTAGCAGCTAAAGAAGCCCAGATGAAACCAAAGGTCGGGGAAAAGGGCTGGGTGTGTCTGTAGGGTGGCCAACCACCCCGCATTTTGCAGGACTGTCCTGTTTCATGGGCTGTGTCCTGTGTCTTGCACACAGCCAGCTCAGGACAGGAATTGGGCCTGACTTTTCTCCTCTGAAGCAGGATTAGCTGTCCAAAGTCTTCCCAGCTCACACTTTTCGTGTGACAGTTGAAAGTGGATGGAACAACAGCACCTTTGCTACTGTCCCAGCACCGCTGGGTTCATCTTTGTGTCAACTTCATTTCAATAAACAGTTTAGAGCTTGATGACCCAGACTCAGGGGTGCCTGGGTAAGGACTGTGGGCAATAATAAATGGGAGGGGAGTATAACACTACATGCTGTCTGAAATAATGGCTCAAGCAGATGTCCTTGTATTGAATTTGCTTTCATTGTGAATATTGTTTTTAAAATCCAAATGTTATTGTTTTAAGGTCCACATTCCTTTGCAGGCTGCTACTGCAATCATGCATTGAGGGTGGTGAAAATAAAACTATACACGTCTTTTTCCTTGACCTATTTCTATAGCAATGCATATACTGTCAGGTTGTTTTTTTAAATATGATTTGTGTTCTTTTCAAAACATTGATAGAAAAACGAATTATTTTGTTTTTCAAAACCCAACTTTAAAACATATTTGTGTCATATCACTAGGAAGATAACAAAATGTGTGACCCTGGGCAAATCATTTAATCTCACTGTGCCTGCTCAACTGACAATAGGTGTCACTAGTAGTGATTTAGTTTCCTATGACAACAAACTCTCATGGTTTACTAAATTATTGAGTTGTTTTCTATTAATAATAGTGAATATTTATCTATTGCACAACAGAATATTCTCTTGACTTACAAGTGAAAACTTATTTTAATGTCTTTACCAATTGTCTCATAGAATATTGAAGACTGATGCCACTGCTTGTAATGTTATTTACTGTGATGTCACTTCTGATCATGCTAATCCATATTGTGCAAATTAGGGTACTGCATATCTTTTGCTGGACAGGTCCGGAAGACAAATTAGAACATATCAGTGCCTTGTATGCCTAACAGATCCACAATGTGGTGATTTTGCTCTGTGTATGTGTTCAAGAGCCTCAGGGACGGGAGGTTGGGGGGCCAAGCAGCTGTCCCTATTTTGCCTACTACACAGCAACATATGTCTTACTTTCATGATATTAAATGTTCCCTTTGCCTTGTGTGCATGTTACAGACTGCCCTTTACTGGCTCCTGTCCCATTAACTGAAGACTCTAAATGTCCACTTTTCAGCAGGTTACAGACTGGCTTTGATAACATCCAACAGTTTTATCACCTCTTTTACTCTGGTTTCATCTGCATTAGCACCTTGCTGACAGAGCAATTACTAACTTTTCAGTGGCACTTTAGTGTTTCAGCTCCTCTCTGGCTGCCTTTGCCAGGAGATTAAAGAGCATTCCTTTGTATCCATTCTTATTTAAGCAACCCAAAGGTGCCACTGAGTGTGTCCACCCCTTCCTAACTGTAGGCAAGGGTGGGCCCAATCTTATTGAAATGGGCCCGCACAAACCCCAAAAAAGGTTTAGCCGGGGCCTTGTGAGCGAGTGCTAAAACTGCCCTTTGTTATTCCACTGTGCCTGACTACCAGCATGAAGGGATGAGGGCCTGTGTGTTGTGGCTGGTGTGAAGAGATTGGGAAGGTGTCACCAGGACAATGCAGGGCCCGCTAGCCCTTTGTCCATCATCCGAAGTGCTAAATCCACCTCTGCTTTCTTCTTCCTTCTTGCTCCCCTATATCCCCCTCTCTTCTCCCCTTGCATTTAGCTGCTGCTCCTCACCAGCGCCTTAAGTGCCCTGGTAAAATGAGCTGGGGCTCATCAAGGGACATGGCCTAATGGCAGGAGGTCTCCTGCCGGCTCGTGAGGCCATGCCCACTTGACGAGCCCTGTTTTAATGGGCTGCAGGCACCTCCGCCAGGCAGCCCTTTGTAGAGATCTGCACCCTCTGGGGGAAAGGGTGCTGATCTCTGCATTTATTACCTAAAGAGATGCCTGGCGGGGTCCAGCACCACACGTTTTCAGCCCTAATGGTAGCACCCTCCCTCGTCAGGCATCCCTTTAGCTAAATGATGCAGCAATCACCCTCGGGTGATCCCTGCATCACTTTTGCTGAGCGATGCCTGGCGAGGAGCAGCGTCACCATTAAGGGTACAAAGATGAGGCTGCTGCAAGCCGAAGCCTTTTTCCTAAAGCCTGATGCTCCCACTCATTCACGGCTTTCAGCAGCCTCACCTTTTATTCTATAATGATGGCACCGGCCCATGGGCATCTCTTGATTAAAGGGATGCCAAGCAGGTGCCAGCGTCACCATTATGGAGAAAAGACATTTTCCTATAGTAGCCGGGTCTGCCAGGGCAGGACCCTGCCTCACAACCATATTTCTGAGCCTGCCGGGGCTTGGCCCCGGCTTGACCCTGCCCACTTAAAGCCCTGCCCATCACCCTCTTACACCTCTGTCCCTCTTCTGGCTATGCTCTGCTCACTCTCTTCCATGCCACTCTCTTCCTGCCCTTCTCTGTCATTCCACGTCATCTCCCTACCCCTTCAGCCTGCTCCTGCCCATTCATCATGCCCCTATCTGCCCTTCTCACTGGCTTTGCCAGTGCCCTCCCTTCTGAATGTCCCTCTCTTTCTATGCCCAATCCTTCCATCCGCCATCTTCCCTGATCTGCGCAATACCCTCTCACTCCCTGCTCCTGCTGCTCTTCCCGCCAGTGCCGCTTATTAGGAAGGACACTTCATTCACAGAAAGAGTAACGGTCAGTTATTTATTACTCTTGACAGTTACAGAGTTAGCAGCCCCAGCCCTGCCTTTCCTCCAGGGCCTGCTTCTTCTATTAAATCATAGCCTCTCTTAACAACATTGCAGTATTCTGTTCCAGAATGGAATGGATTGTATGTTTCCAATCCAAGGGCATGGGACCATACAGGATTACAATGATAATTAAGACAGTATTTACATGTATGTACATTTTCATGATACAGCCCCTCTCACCCCCGCCCCCTCTGTCTCTGCCCGTGCCTTTCTTCCTGCTCCTTTCTCTGTCCCTGGCAGCACTCCGCCCCACCCACTTTCCCCTTTCTTTAGTGCCAGTTCTTGTCTTCTCCGTCCCCTAAATGCCATGCCCTTTTCCTGCCCCTGCCCATTCACGTTATCCCCACGCCCATCTCTGGCTGCCTTCCCCTCTACTCCAGGGCCCCCTGTACGCCTTGCCCTCTCGTTATCTTCATCTTTTTGCATCTGCCCCCCCTCCCCGCGCCCCCATGAGCATGCTCGTGCCCCATGGTGCGCACTGCCTCACTCTGCAGTCCTGCCTCCATGACTCTTGGCACTACCCCTTTACACCTGGCCGACACCTGCTCTCTACTTATGTCCCTCTGCCCGAAGGGCCGGAGGACAGGCCAGTGTGGTTTGGTTTTGTGGGCTAACGGGGGATACATTGATGATGTAGTGCTTTGTGCAACTCATTATTTTGGGGTCCTGTCACTGCCCAGCCTTCTCTAAAATTATAATTTTCCAGAAATGTCCTAAATAATGCACACCCACGTTAAAGTCACAAATAGGGGTTGGATAAAGTGGGTTGCTTTTCATGATGCACAGACATATGTGTTGTTTGACCCTTAATTTGCTTAAATGAAGACTGATGCATGGAAGGTTTAGAATTAATCATTCCCACTGGCATTGCTCTGGGCAAACCTCCAAACCTGCGGTGCCATTGCAGAAGAGGACAGAACATATGCAATCAGGCTTGGTCAGTCCAGCCCACAATGGTAGGTCATATTGCTTCTGTATGAGACCACAAGCATCCCCAGACATGCTTCAGGCTCATTGGGCCTCATTAGTGAGGGAAGATCGGCACCCACACCTGGGCACAGACCGCTCAATTAGGGCGGCTTATACAAGTCCGAAGAGCGATCGATGGAAGATTTTTTAATCAATCATAATATGCTGGGCAAACCTTTACAGATCATGTTCAGCCTTCTGTGCCGCTACAGAAAGTGGAAAACTGTATGCCAATTGGTTGAAGGGTTGCCATGAGCAATAGCAGTGGTTATGATTGATTCAAAACTTTCCATCCACTGCGTTTACGTTTTTCAGAAGTCACCTTAAGTGGGACAAGCACCCCCAGTGGACCCCTCACTGGCTGTGCCCAAACTGTAAAGCTACCCCTCACTGATGACACTCAGTGTCTGGAGTTTTTTTTGGTCTGAAGCAGAAGCGGTATGTGGTCTGAAGCAGAAGGGGTGTGTGGGCTGAAGGAGAAGGGGTATGTGGTCTGAGGGAGAAGGGGTGTGTGGTCTGAAGCAGAAGGGGTGTGTGGTCTGAAGGGGTATGTGGTCTGAGGCAGAAGGGGTATGTGGTCTGAAGCAGAAGGGGTGTGTGGTCTGAAGAAGAAGGGGTGTGTGGGCTGAAGCAGAAGGGGTATGTGGTCTGAGGCAGAAGGGGTATGTGGTCTGAAACAGAAGGGGTGTGTGGGCTGAAGCAGAAGGGGTATGTGGTCTGAGGGAGAAGGGGTGTGTGGTCTGAAGCAGAAGGGGTGTGTGGTCTGAAGGGGTATGTGGTCTGAGGCAGAAGGGGTATGTGGTCTGATGCAGAAGGGGTGTGTGGGCTGAAGCAGAAGGGGTATGTGGTCTGAGGCAGAAGGGGTATGTGGTCTGAAACAGAAGGGGTATGTGGTCTGAAACAGAAGGGGTATGTGGTCTGAAGGGGTATGTGGTCTGAGGCTGAAGGGTTATGTGGTCTGAAACAGAAGGGGTATGTGGTCTGAAGGGGTATGTGGTCTGAGGCAGAAGGGGTTTGTGGTCTGAGGCAGAAGGGGTATGTGGTCTGAGGCAGAAGGGGTATGTGGTCTGACACAGAAGGGGTATGTGGTCTGAAGCAGAAGGGGTATGTGGTCTGAGGCAGAAGGGGTATGTGGTCTGAAACAGAAGGGATGGGTGGTCTGAGGCAGAAGGAGTATGTGGTCTGAAACAGAAGGGGTATGTGGTCTGAAGGGGTATGTGGTCTGAAGGGGTATGTGGTCTGAAGCAGAAGGGGTGTGTGGTCTGAAACGGAAGGGGAATGTGGTCTGAAGGGGTATGTAGTCTGAGACAGAAGGGGAAAGTGGTCTGAAACAGAAGGGGTATGTGGTCTGAAGCAGAAGGGGTGTGTGGGCTGAAGCAGAAGGGGTATGTGGTCTGAGGGAGAAGGGGTGTGTGGTCTGAAGCAGAAGGGGTGTGTGGTCTGAAGGGGTATGTGGTCTGAGGCAGAAGGGGTATGTGGTCTGAAGCAGAAGGGGTGTGTGGTCTGAAGAAGAAGGGGTGTGTGGGCTGAAGCAGAAGGGGTATGTGGTCTGAGGCAGAAGGGGTATGTGGTCTGAAACAGAAGGGGTATGTGGTCTGAAGGGGTATGTGGTCTGAGGCTGAAGGGTTATGTGGTCTGAAACAGAAGGGGTATGTGGTCTTAAGGGGTATGTGGTCTGAGGCAGAAGGGGTTTGTGGTCTGAGGCAGAAGGGGTATGTGGTCTGAGGCAGAAGGGGTATGTGGTCTGACACAGAAGGGGTATGTGGTCTGAAGCAGAAGGGGTATGTGGTCTGAGGCAGAAGGGGTATGTGGTCTGAAACAGAAGGGATGGTGGTCTGAGGCAGAAGGAGTATGTGGTCTGAAACAGAAGGGGTATGTGGTCTGAAGGGGTATGTGGTCTGAAGGGGTATGTGGTCTGAAGCAGAAGGGGTGTGTGGTCTGAAACGGAAGGGGAATGTGGTCTGAAGGGGTATGTAGTCTGAGACAGAAGGGGAAAGTGGTCTGAAACAGAAGGGGTATGTGGTCTGAGGGGTATGTGGTCTGAGGCAGAAGGGGTTTGTGGTCTGAAACAGAAGGGGTATGTGGTCTGAAGGGGTATGTGGTCTGAGGCAGAAGGGGTATGTAGTCTGAAACAGAAGGGGTATGTTGTCTGAAGGGGTATGTGGTCTGAGGCAGAAGGGGTTTGTGGTCTGAAGCAGAAGGGGTATGTGGTCTGAGGCAGAAGGGGTATGTGGTCTGAAACAGAAGGGGTATGTGGTCTGAGGCAGAAGGGGTATGTGGTCTGAAACAGAAGGGGTATGTGGTCTGAAGGGGTATGTGGTCTGAAGGGGTATGTGGTCTGAGGCAGAAGGGGTTTGTGGTCTGAAGCAGAAGGGGTATGTGGTCTGAGGCAGAAGGGGTATGTGGTCTGAAACAGAAGGGGTATGTGGTCTGAGGCAGAAGGGGTATGTGGTCTGAGGCAGAAGGGGTATGTGGTCTGAAACAGAAGGGGTATGTGGTCTGAAGCAGAAGGGGCATGTGGTCTGAGGCAGAAGGGGTATGTGGTCTGAGGCAGAAGGGGTATGTGGTCTGAAACAGAAGGGGTATGTGGTCTGAGGCAGAAGGGGTATGTGGTCTGAAACAGAAGGGGTATGTGGCCTGAAGGGGTATGTGGTCTGAAGGGGTATGTGGTCTGAAGCAGAAGGGGTGTGTGGTCTGAAACAGAAGGGGTATGTGGTCTGAAGGGGTATGTGGTCTGAGGCAGAAGGGGTTTGTGGTCTGAAGCAGAAGGGGTATGTGGTCTGAGGCAGAAGGGGTATGTGGTCTGAAACAGAAGGGGTATGTGGTCTGAAGCAGAAGGCGTATGTGGTCTGAGGCAGAAGGGGTATGTGGTCTGAGGCAGAAGGGGTATGTGGTCTGAAACAGAAAGTGTATGTGGTCTGAGGCAGAAGGGGTATGTGGTCTGAAACAGAAGGGGTATGTGGTCTGAAGGGGTATGTGGTCTGAAGCAGAAGGGGTGTGTGGTCTGAAGCAGAAGGGGTATGTGGTCTGAGGCAGAAGGGGTATGTGGTCTGAAACAGAAGGGGTATGTGGTCTGAAGCAGAAGGGGTATGTGGTCTGAGGCAGAAGGGGTATGTGGTCTGAAACAGAAGGGGTATGTGGTCTGAGGCAGAGGTGGTATGTGGTCTGAAACAAAAGGGGTATGTGGCCTGAAGGGGTATGTGGTCTGAAGCAGAAGGGGTATGTGGGCTGAGGCAGAAGGGGTATGTGGTCTGAAACAGAAGGGGTATGTGGTCTGAAGCAGAAGGGGTATGTTGTCTGAGGCAGAAGGGGTATGTGGTCTGAAGCAGAAGGGGTATGTGGTCTTAGGCAGAAGGGGTATGTGGTCTGAAACAAGGGGTATGTGGTCTGAAGCAGAAGGGGTATGTGGTCTGAGGCAGAAGGGGTATGTGGTCTGAAGCAGAAGGGGTGTGTGGTCTGAAACAGAAGGGGTATGTGGTCTGAAGGGCTATGTGGTCTGAGGCAGAAGGGGTTTGTGGTCTGAAGCAGAAGGGGTATGTGGTCTGAGGCAGAAGGGGTATGTGGTCTGAAACAGAAGGGGTATGTGGTCTGAAGCAGAAGGGGTATGTGGTCTGAGGCAGAAGGTGTATGTGGTCTGAAACAGAAGGTGTATGTGGTCTGAGGCAGAAGGGGTATGTGGTCTGAAACAGAAGGGTATGTGGTCTGAAGGGGTATGTGGTCTGAAGGGGTATGTGATCTGAAGCAGAAGGGGTGTGTGGTCTGAGGCAGAAGGGGTATGTGGTCTGAAACAGAAGGGGTATGTGGTCTGAAGGGGTATGTGGTCTGAAGGGGTATGTGATCTGAAGCAGAAGGGGTGTGTGGTCTGAAGCAGAAGGGGTATGTGGCCTGAGGCAGAAGGGGTATGTGGTCTGAAACAGAAGGGGTATGTGGTCTGAAGCAGAAGGGGTATGTGGTCTGAGGCAGAAGGGGTATGTGGTCTGAAGGGGTATATGGTCTGAAGAGGTATGTGGTCTGAAGCAGAAGGGGTGTGTGGTCTGAGGCAGAAGGGGTATGTGGTCTGAAACAGAAGGGGTATGTGGCCTGAAGGGGTATGTGGTCTGAAGCAGAAGGGGTATGTGGGCTGAGGCAGAAGGGGTATGTGGTCTAAAACAGAAGGGGTATGTGGTCTGAAGCAGAAGGGGTATGTGGTCTGAGGCAGAAGGGGTATGTGGTCTGAAGCAGAAGGGGTATGTGGTCTGAGGCAGAAGGGGTATGTGGTCTGAAACAAGGGGTATGTGGTCTGAAGCAGAAGGGGTTTGTGGTCTGAGGCAGAAGGGGTATGTGGTCTGAGGCAGAAGGGGTATGTGGTCTGAAACAGAAGGGGTATGTGGCCTCAAGGGGTATGTGGTCTGAAGGGGTATGTGGTCTGAAGCAGAAGGGGTGTGTGGTCTGAAGCAGAAGGGGTATGTGGTCTGAGGCAGAAAGGGTATGTGGTCTGAAACAGAAGGGGTATGTGGTCTGAGGCAGAAGGGGTATGTGGTCTGGAACAGAAGGGGTATGTGGCCTGAAGGGGTATGTGGTCTGAAGGGGTATGTGGTCTGAAGCAGAAGGGGTGTGTGGTCTGAAGCTGAAGGGGTATGTGGTCTGAGGCATAAGGGGTATATGGTCTGAAACAGAAGGGGTATGTGGTCTGAAGGGGTATGTGGCCTGAAGGGGTATGTGGTCTGAAGCAGAAGGGGTATGTGGGCTGAGGCAGAAGGGGTATGTGGTCTGAAGCAGAAGGGGTATGTGGTCTGAGGCAGAAGGGGTATGTGGTCTGAGGCAGAAGGGGTATGTGGTCTGAAGCAGAAGGGGTATGTGGTCTGAAACAGAAGGGGTATGTGGTCTGAAGCAGAAGGGGTATGTGGTCTTAGGCAGAAGGGGTATGTGGTCTGAAACAAGGGGTATGTGGTCTGAAGCAGAAGGGGTATGTGGTCTGAGGCAGAAGGGGTATGTGGTCTGAAGCAGAAGGGGTGTGTGGTCTGAAACAGAAGGGGTATGTGGTCTGAAGGGGTATGTGGTCTGAGGCAGAAGGGGTTTGTGGTCTGAAGCAGAAGGGGTATGTGGTCTGAGGCAGAAGGGGTATGTGGTCTGAAACAGAAGGGGTATGTGGTCTGAAGCAGAAGCTGTATGTGGTCTGAGGCAGAAGGTGTATGTGGTCTGAAACAGAAGGTGTATGTGGTCTGAGGCAGAAGGGGTATGTGGTCTGAAACAGAAGGGTATGTGGTCTGAAGGGGTATGTGGTCTGAAGGGGTATGTGATCTGAAGCAGAAGGGGTGTGTGGTCTGAGGCAGAAGGGGTATGTGGTCTGAAACAGAAGGGGTATGTGGTCTGAAGGGGTATGTGGTCTGAAGGGGTATGTGATCTGAAGCAGAAGGGGTGTGTGGTCTGAAGCAGAAGGGGTATGTGGCCTGAGGCAGAAGGGGTATGTGGTCTGAAACAGAAGGGGTATGTGGTCTGAAGCAGAAGGGGTATGTGGTCTGAGGCAGAAGGGGTATGTGGTCTGAAGGGGTATATGGTCTGAAGGGGTATGTGGTCTGAAGCAGAAGGGGTGTGTGGTCTGAGGCAGAAGGGGTATGTGGTCTGAAACAGAAGGGGTATGTGGCCTGAAGGGGTATGTGGTCTGAAGCAGAAGGGGTATGTGGGCTGAGGCAGAAGGGGTATGTGGTCTAAAACAGAAGGGGTATGTGGTCTGAAGCAGAAGGGGTATGTGGTCTGAGGCAGAAGGGGTATGTGGTCTGAAGCAGAAGGGGTATGTGGTCTGAGGCAGAAGGGGTATGTGGTCTGAAACAAGGGGTATGTGGTCTGAAGCAGAAGGGGTTTGTGGTCTGAGGCAGAAGGGGTATGTGGTCTGAGGCAGAAGGGGTATGTGGTCTGAAACAGAAGGGGTATGTGGCCTCAAGGGGTATGTGGTCTGAAGGGGTATGTGGTCTGAAGCAGAAGGGGTGTGTGGTCTGAAGCAGAAGGGGTATGTGGTCTGAGGCAGAAAGGGTATGTGGTCTGAAACAGAAGGGGTATGTGGTCTGAGGCAGAAGGGGTATGTGGTCTGGAACAGAAGGGGTATGTGGCCTGAAGGGGTATGTGGTCTGAAGGGGTATGTGGTCTGAAGCAGAAGGGGTGTGTGGTCTGAAGCTGAAGGGGTATGTGGTCTGAGGCATAAGGGGTATATGGTCTGAAACAGAAGGGGTATGTGGTCTGAAGGGGTATGTGGCCTGAAGGGGTATGTGGTCTGAAGCAGAAGGGGTATGTGGGCTGAGGCAGAAGGGGTATGTGGTCTGAAGCAGAAGGGGTATGTGGTCTGAGGCAGAAGGGGTATGTGGTCTGAGGCAGAAGGGGTATGTGGTCTGAAGCAGAAGGGGTATGTGGTCTGAGGCAGAAGGGGTATGTGGTCTGAAACAAGGGGTATGTGGTCTGAAGCAGAAGGGGTATGTGGTCTGAGGCAGAAGGGGTATGTGGTCTGAGGCAGAAGGGGTATGTGGTCTGAAACAGAAGGGGTATGTGGCCTCAAGGGGTATGTGGTCTGAAGGGGTATGTGGTCTGAAGCAGAAGGGGTGTGTGGTCTGAAGGAGAAGGGGTATGTGGTCTGAGGCAGAAGGGGTATGTGGTCTGAAACAGAAGGGGTATGTGTTCTGAAGCAGAAGGGGTATGTGGCCTGAGGCAGAAGGGGTATGTGGTCTGAAACAGAAGGGGTATGTGGTCTGAGGCAGAAGGGGTATGTGATCTGGAACAGAAGGGGTATGTGGCCTGAAGGGGTATGTGGTCTGAAGGGGTATGTGGTCTGAAGGGGTAAGTGGTCTGAAGCAGAAGGGGTGTGTGGTCTGAAGCAGAAGGGGTATGTGGTCTGAGGCAGATGGGGTATATGGTCTGAAACAGAAGGGGTATGTGGTCTGAAAGGGTATGTGGTCTGAGGCAGAAGGGGTTTGTGGTCCAAAGCAGAAGGGGTGTGTGGTCTGAAGCAGAAGGGGTATGACCAAGCACCTGCCCTTTTTGGTGTGGGACCAAGCATGGCTGGCTCGTGGCTTACCCTCCTCTGTATCTACGCAGAAGTCTGACGACTCATAGTTTGGAGAGTGGCCTAGAGCAATGCTAGTGGTTATGATTGATTCAAAATCTTCCATCCATTCTTCTTCAGTGTTACATAAGTGACCCTTCTTTCTGCCATTTAAAATCATATAGAAATACATTTGATGAAGCCCCCGAACCTGCTAATTTGATCCCACCATTCATGCACAGGCATCAATGGGGAGGCTGGAAGGGGGAGGAGGGCAATGGCAAAATTGGTGGGTTGTCCCCTAATGTGTGCTGTGGCCTTCTTTGGCATCCATCACCTCACAACGATCCTAGAAAGAGCTCTTCCGTGCGGTGGGCAATCACATTTTTTCGCTGACTCTTTGTTTTGTTGAGACCGTCTTTTACTGTGACCAGAAGGAGACACCACAGGACAGGCAGGACCGGCTAAAGATGTGTCCAGGCTGGTGGGGGCCCGTTTCATCATTGTGTTTGAGGGAGGGGCTCGCCTTACAACTGGAAAAAAGCATTCTGAAGCGCAAGTTGGGGTTAGACGAATAGCTGCCGCTTATCACAGCCGGCGGGGAGCTGAAATCCTAAATGTGTGTTGAAAAGCTATCAATCGCTCTTTGACAACAGCTTGCTACTGTTAGAGAAACCAGAGGAAAAAGGCAAAGAGGTGATAAGAAGGATGTTTAATGTCACGAATAAAAGGACTATGGTTCGGTGTCATAAGATTTCCAACATGGGTCACCCATGCCCCTTTCCTCCCCCCGCCGTCCAAAGATCGGGGACCCATTCAACTGAAAGTGTTGAAAGGTCCTGGCGCAGTTCCCGAGGACATGCCATTAGCATTAGTATGGGGCCGGCAATCAACTTTAAACGCGGAATTCCCACAATCTGTGGCACGCAGTTCTTTGCTAAATGCGACAGCGTACAATAAAATACAAAGCACCAAAGGCAAGTCCAAGGTGAAACCCTTCTACTGCGCATCTGAGGGAAGATTACCACACATTGATCTCCACAATGCGTGCTTACTTTTTTGTGGGAATGGCTCCACGTGCAGCCCCCGATGTGTGCGCTCCTTCCTTTGTGTATTCTCCCAGAGATGTTCCTGGCGTGTCGTGCTGACAGCAGTTACCAGGACATCTCAAGCTGAGCTCTGGGGGATGGTTGTTTTAATTAAATATAGGCTACCTTTAGCTGAGTGCATACACTTAGGAGGTTGAACTGTGATGTCCGCCTCTTCGCTTCTCATCAAACATACACGTTTTAAAGGTGATCCTTTGCTCTCCCAGGAGCCATTGTGGGGCTTGCAGAGCAGTGTGGTCGGATGTTTTCAAACTAAGGATAAATCTGGGCACATGGGCCAATAACGCACCTGGCACTGATTTAAGCGTGCAACCTGCAGGCATAGACTGGAATGATGGCAGGGCCTTCGGATCTGTCCATGCTCCAGGGGTCGCTACTTTTAGTACAACCAAAACGCGCAGCATTGCACTGGTAGGATGGCTCAGGGCAGGGGAGTTGCTAGGTCTGGAAAAGACCCGGGGCTACGCTGATGTCAGAACTGTTGGGACTGGGGGCTAGCTAGCCTTTTGGCTGTAGCTCCTGAGATTCTATCTGGGGCTACAACCAAAAGATCAGGGGCTATAAAATCCCCCTTTGCCCCCCACCCCCCCCCCCCAGCAACGCCCCTGGCTCAGGGGCAGCACGTGCGTCTTGGAAACAAGAAAGCGCATAACAACCATAGTTAAAAATAGGGTCGGGAGGGGGGTCTTTGCGGGGGAACCCACCAAAAAAAAATCGATGCCATTTTTCAAAATGTTATACACGTTTAAAAGGCAATCGTAATACTGCCCGACGATGAAAGAACATAGAAGCCCCCCACCCAATACAGGTTAAAATCCCTGGCTTGTGCTTAGAAACTGATCTCCGGGTATTAAGCGCGTTATTTGTAAAATTATAATTATAGTAGTAACGTATTAGAAGTGGAAGGACCACACCATGAAGTTCTTTATGAAATAAAAAGCGATCTTATCATGCAGAACTTGCAGAGCTGCTGGGAGAGTGCGAGTGGAGACGGTGGCGGTGCGGACAGCCTGCACAGGCGGAGCAGACAGACGCAGCGCTTGCCCACAGCAATGGCGGCCTGGACAGTCACAGACGGTGTGACCCTGGGCAGCGCTGGCCGGGCCGCAGCAGCACGTGCTGCAGTCTGGGGCACAGGCCTGGGCTGGTAAGGAGTTGTGTGTGCATGCATGATTGCTGGGGGCTGCTGACACGAGCTGAGGCCGATCTTACCAAGACTCCTCTTGGTTCAAAAGTCAGTGCTGGAAAATGGGGATACAAACTCTGCAGCCCACTTCCTGTGGCTGTGAGGTGGTGGCATGAGTGAGAGGGGCGGAGCTCGGGTTGGAGGGCAATTGCTTGTAGTCATTGTTTCACACAGCATGTAGCTTATCATGCAACCTTCTTATTTTTACACTTCTTTAGGGGCATGCCACGGACTACAGTCATTCCAATTACCCACTCACTGCTGTGTCTGAGGCAATATAACACCAGGTTCTGGGTTTGCTCACACACCTTGCAATATCCCCTTTCATTTTCTAAACGTCTTTTACTATCACTTTGCATTTTTGCCATTTTTTTTTTTACTAAATCTCTTTCCACACATTACTCCTTACTTTTTTTCTGTTCCACATCATTCTTTCTTCATTTAATCTGTTTCATGCCCTCCCACTTCCTGGTCCTTTTGTCTTGTGGTGTGTTTTTTTAGCACTGCATTTCCTTTAATCCCCCTCCCCCATCAGAGCAGATTTACAAACAGACCATAATGAAGAACTCAGATTACTCTTGACTTACTCCTGGAGAAGGCGATTTGATTCACAAACAAAGATACTATGAGTAACTTTGGGTTGCTATTAACCTTCTCTAGGTGATTACTCATTTAGATATTCCCTGACTCGTGGCCACACATGTGTGCCCTTCATTTTGTTTATGTTTGGTCCCTATAAGTCTTTTTTCCTCTATTTTATGAGTAGGACCATGTGATCAACTCCGGAGAACAACGGTAAAGTAGGGTTCACTCTCTAGAATAGAGTGGTGCCAGTTTTCCATGTTTCTAAGTGCCTCATTAGTGATCATTGAGTACCCACCCCTGCACTGCCGCCCATGCGTCTGGGCTCAGGGTTTGTATACTTCCAATATTGTGACTGCATTGTGCGGTCTAGTGTTTTCAGACCACGACAGGGCAGGCGCAGCAGCGCGGCTCGATGTGAATAATGCAGCGTGCCTTCCTGATGATAATTTTAAATATGTCTGGATACACATGTTTCATTCTCATAATAGGGTGAACCGGGAACACCCTTTTTTGCTGTTTCCCGTTCTCCAGTACAGGCGCAGCAATGGAGGGTTGGGAGACATGCTGCCTTCACCCTTGATGCCCAGTAAAAAATGCCATGCCACAGTAAAGACATGTGTCCAGATTGGCGACATAGGAATACTCAGCATGGACCCTTAACCCGTGATGCCTAACAAAAAATGCCATGCCTCAGTAAAGAAATATTTCTGACTGGACCAGCAATGTGGGCCAGCACCATGTAAGAAAACTGATCATGGTGCCCTCACTCTTGATCGCCAGTCAAAAATTCCATGCCACAGTAATACAAAGGTCCAGATGGGCCACGTAGGAACACTCATCATGCTGCCTTAACCCTTGAGGCCTAGAAAAAAATGCCATGCCACAGTAAAGAAATATTTCCGACTGACCTACCATTGTGGGCTAGTACCAGGAAGGAACACTCCTCATGCTGCCTTAACCCTTGAGGCCTAGAAAGAAAAAGCCATGCCAAAGTAAGAAAACATGTCCCCCCTGGCTGCCCCACATTCCTTCAATCAGAAGCCTGCTCCCCAGCCCGAGACACACACACACACACGCACCCACGCGCGCGCGCGCGCACACACACACACACACACACACACCCAGCATTCATACAGCATCATTCATTTGCCCTTTACTCTAACATTCACACACGTGCATCAAGATACATACATAATTCATTCTCCATTCACTCTCACATTCACAGACAAGCATCAGCAGTCATACTCCATTCACTCTCACATACACAGTCAAGCATAAGCAGTCATTCTCCATTCACTCTCACATTCACAGACAAGCATCAGCAGTCATTCTCCATTCACTCTCACATTCACAGACAAGCATAATCAGTCATTCTCCATTCACTCTCACATTCACAGACAAGCATCAGCAGTCATTCTCCATTCGCTCTCACATTCACAGACAAGCATCAGCAGTCATACTCCATTCACTCTCACATACACAGTCAAGCATAAGCAGTCATTCTCCATTCACTCTCGCATTCACAGACAAGCATCAGCAGTCATTCTCCATTCACTCTCACATTCACAGACAAGCATCAGCAGTCATTCTCCATTCGCTCTCACATTCACAGACAAGCATAAGCAGTCGTTCTCCATTCACTCTCACATTCACAGACAAGCATCAGCAGTCATTCTCCATTCGCTCTCACATTCACAGACAAGCATCAGCAGTCATTCTCCATTCACTCTCACATTCACAGACAAGCATCAGCAGTCATTCTCCATTCGCTCTCACATTCACAGACAAGCATCAGCAGTCATTCTCCAAACAACATTTGCCAGTTACTTGAACTTCCCTTTCGAGGACTGTTCAATTCCAGTACTAGATCAAGTCAAATCACAGGGCGTGTTTTTGAAAGCCTCCCCGGGTGTGGAATCTCAGGTTAATTACATACAAAAACTCTCCTTACTACCTTAAATTCCTTAGGCAAATAACCCCTTTCCTTTTGGAACAAAATGGTGTTACGTAGACTCATGCGTTTACCTCAGAGTATATCAATTGAGTATATATACCTTGATTTTGCGATCAAAGGTGTAAATGAAGCAAATATAAGTCAATCTGTATTGTTTTACCATGACCTATGTTCTCTCTCTACTGAGACGATCATTGTTCCCTATGCCCAAGCATTACAGAGACTAGAGGGCGGGTCACTTCCTGGGATAGCTCGCACACTTAAAGGACTATACATACAATGGTCTGAGGGTTTTTTAACATCTGGTACCAAGGCTGAGTCGAAAGCAAGACTAAAAATGATGCTAAGTACTCACGATTATGCTACATATATGAATGCATTATTGACCAAGGCACAAAGCGAAGCCTACTGTTCTATGAGGGCTATCCAAACGGATACACCTGAGTACATGAAAGCTTACCCAAGTATGAGAACTTTTCGGACATATTTAATAATGAAATTCAACGCCTCAGAGGTGTTGGAGACTAAGGGTGCATGGTTGGATATCAGTCGAGACAGGCGTTATTGTCGATTTTGTGGTGTAAATGTGATTGAATCGCCCCAACGCCTCATAATTGATTGTGGGAGCTTGTTGTCCCTACAGCACAATTACATCAAATCTTATTGTAATGCGGTTGATAAGAATTCTGTTGTTGATCTATGGAGCACATTTTTATTAGGAAATTATATTAATCTGATATTTTACAAAGTGTCTTTTTACTTGAAAATTGTTGATATGTTAAAATGTATTGTGTAAAATTAAGTAAACCTTTTTTTTAGAATTGATATTAAGCGATCTGGAATATTTATCATGTAATGAATATGGAATTGTAAATGTAATATGTAATATGTTATACAAAGTCAATTTTGGCTCGAAGTATATCAATAAAAATTTGATTGGAAAATGGCGTTACGCTAGCACGTTCCGTTATACTACCGATATTGCACTACTGCAGCGCTTTTTTGGGTGGTGCCAACAAAAGTTGTATTTACTAACTTCAAGTCATCCAAAATTATGCCGTTCACACGTGCCACAAAAAAAACATACATATCGGGCATATGAAAACAATTGCACTGACTCCCAGTAGCTGCTCGAGTCCATTTTAAAATCCTCCTCTTGACCCACAAATGTGCCCATGGCAACGCTCCTGCCTACCTCAGGAACCGACTGCTTAGCGTAAGCGTGAAAGAGCACTGAGGGAGGCTGAGACCTGGCTGCTATCGTGCCCAAGGGTATATTGCACCAATGGTAACGGTAGGTCTTTTTCATTCTAGGTGCCCAGAGCATGGAATCTCTTGTCTCTGAGCCTTCGGCAAGAAAACAACTTGCTTTCATTCGGAAAACATCTAAAAACCCTTCTGTTTGAGTAAGTCTTACACTCGCTGTTGGCTTTCCTCTTGACGTCCTGTGATGACTGTTTTGTCTGGAGTCTTTATATGCGCCCTGAGGCCTGTGGGCTTTTGGCGCATTAGAAATAAATAAATAAACATTGACTCACACAGAAATCCTTGTATACACGCTCACACATACATACCTTTTTAATATTTTCCTAGCTGCCGCCTCACTCCGGAGAGTCCAGTCCACTTCGCCTCATGCTGCCTGCTTCAATGAAGGCCCTCAAGCTTCTGTGTAGTACAACAGGAGGCAGGAAGCAGACAATGCGTCCTGGTTCCTGCGTGTGCGCGGTGGAGCTGGAGCTCCACCATCACGTTGCCCCTCGGGCCCCTGGATGTGTGGGGAGTCGCAAAAGCGCCAAACCCCCCAACCTAGCATGGCCCATTGGGAATGCACACTGGAGTACTACGAATTTCCAAAGGAAAACCACGTTTCCCTTTGATATTTCAGTTAGAGCCAGTGCATGAGCGCTCCCTCAGCTACTTGCAGCAGCTGGGAGAACCCTCAGTGTTTTCACTGGGCTGGCTTGGCTTGTCCATAATGATAGGTGGGTCAACACCTTGTTGCCCATTATGGATGAGCCACCCATGTTGGGCAGTCTTTCCCCAACAGGCTCCAGATAGTTCCAAGAGTGTTCTCACAGGTGCTTCTCCATAGGGAGCACAATATGATACAATTAAGAGTGGGATGAGTCTCACCCCCTTACGCAGTATCAGTAATAAAGACCACTGATAAAAATGTGCCACGCCAACTGTCGCCGAGAAAAAGGCATCCCATTATTTTATTCGCCGAGTAGCCCTTTCAGTATAGTTACATTCACACAGAGACACCAATGAAAGCATCCTCTACCGGCCTCGTTTTACTGCTATCGAGACATGGGATGGCTGCTTTGTGATTGGCTCAGAGGGAATGCAGGGTTATTGTGATTGGCTGCAGAAACTAGGAGGCAGATGATGAGTTCTACCACATTGTTGAAGAGTGGCCGAGAGTCTGTGAGCAAAGGCAGGTCCAGGCACACAGTCTGAGAGGACGGGTTCGGTGTGAGCCAGAGTCAGAGCAATGGATGGTGGGATTAGCTCTAAGCGTCCATGGGCGGGGTCTGGCGTGATGCTTGCTAGGGTACGAATCGCACGATATGCAGTAAATCTTGAGGAACTGGATTTAGGTATCAAAAGGGTCGAGGGTGGGATTACAAATAAGTAACTGGAGGCGGGGTGGCTATTGCCTCAGAGGGCTGAAAGCAGTATTTGTTTCGAACTTTGGGGTGTTGTCTCATACCGACCCGGAAAACGCAGGATTGGTTGTTTGCCTAGGGCAGTGGTATTCAAACTGTGGGTCGCGACCCCCTAGGGGTCCGCGGGTGCATCCCAGGGGGGCCCTGAGAGCTCAGCATGAAAAAAGATTTTTTTTTTTTTTTTTAGATTGGAAGAAATGGGCAGGGGTGGCCCACATGGGCGGGCTGAAGCATGAAACTGTCTCAGGCAACAATGAAAAAGTGGCCCACAGTTGTAAATGGATATTCATTCCTTTAGTCACAGACTGGGCCTCATTACTACTATGGCGGACCAGTAACAACGGTGCTGGTAAGCTACCGGCACCGTTGCTACCGTTCCGCCATAGTAAGAGTTGTGCTCGTGGGTGCTTGACAGCCCCCGCCAGGTCTGACCTCAGCTCGTCGGATGCACCAGCACCGTTATTAACGGTGCCGGTGCATCCGAGCTCCCCATTCCCATTTGAGCCATATGGGGCTCAAACGGGAATGGGGATCTACCGGCACCTTCGAAAGGGCAATTATCATGTCCGCCTAACTCGGCATGACCTAGTAATTGCCCATTCGCGGGTGCCAGACCCGGATGCAACTCCAGTGGCAGCCGTGCCGGTTTTACCGGCACAGCTACCGCCAGAGTAGTTATGAAGCCCACTGTTTCAATAGTACCCAAAGGGGTGCTTTGTGTTAAAATGTAAGTAAATTGTGATATATTCAGCAACAATGGTCAACATTACTAACTGCATAGTTAAGTAACTCATCAAAATGGTCCACATTGGCCAAAATGGTGGCCCATTTTGATTGGCCCAAACTAGCATTTTACATTTTTGGTACAGGCATTGCCCTATAGGCCTGTCCGAGCCTGGCGGCTCATCCATAATGGCAAGAGGCGCCCACCCAGTGGCCCCTCACCCATTATGGAGGAGCTAAGGAGCCAGCCCAGTGAAACAGTGAGCGCTCCCTCAGCTGCTTTATCCAGCTAATGGAGTGCTCCTGGGCTGGCTGAACTGTCAAAGGGAAACACTGTTTCCCTTTGACAGTTCAGTTTAGTTCCCCAGCCGCACATGCTCACTGAGCCATGCAAGTGCTGGGGCGTTTTGCTTCGCCAGCATTGCATAGCTCATTGGAAATGCTGGCTGGGGCACTGCATGTCTGTATGTCCGAGGGGGAGCTCCTGCGCCTCCTCGCACATACGGACAGAGCAGCTGGAGCAGGCCGTTTCAGCACCCACACACAGGCCAATGCAGAAGGTACGTTTATGTTCATTGTTTTTATTTAAACATGTGTATGGATGCGTTATGAGTGAGTGTATGGTGATGGATGCTCATGTGAATGATAGAGTGATTGCTGTATGAATGTGCAGCGCCTTGCATATACACATAATCATGTTCATTGTGTTAGGACCAGTGGGGCCCAGGGGACAGGGATGGTATCTTTTTACCGGACATCTATCATTCAAAACCCTCTGCCTTGTCCACAAGGCTTTCTGGGGCCTGGGTCCAAAATACCTTCAGCTATTCCTCCGCAAATACCTCCCCTCTCGAGCTCTTCACTCCTCTACCTCCAACTCCCTCAGGGTCAGTCGTTTATCAAAGAAACGAGCTGGGGGTAGATCTCCGTCTTCGGCTGGGGCCTCCCTCTGGAACAGCGCCCTGCCACTCTAAAACTTGAGGAGAACCATCTTTCTTCCTGCACTTATCAGACCTACCCTGTCTGCTGCCTTAAACGTAGCACTTGCAAATTGCTGGCTGCACTACCACTGTTTGTTGCCTTTATTATTTATTTATTGTTATTTATCTGTTTCTCCTCTGCTTCGCACTTTCCACTTCTCCCCCCTTCCATGCACTTTTCCCCTCACACTTGCGCGTTCTCAATGTCACTGGGCCTAGTAAGATCGCTGTTTTATTCTCCTCTGTTCCCCTCCCTTGCCTTGTCACGCTCTGAAACACTTGTGTACGAGCGCGATAGAAATAAAATATCAATGCCTGCCCCCTGGACTCCCAGCAACAATTGCAAACTGTTTGGCTATTTACCCATTTTTTGTTAAAAGTATGCTCTACAATGCAACATTTTAACCTATTATTTAAAAAGAAATTCACAGGGGGAAACCCCCCGAACCTCCCCTTAATGCCCCTCCACTTAAAAAAGATTCACCAGCCGCAACTGGCCCTCAGACTGTGTTGGGAACGGGATGGGGGAACCGAGGGACTATGGTGGGAGCACAATGGGCGGGAACCATGGGATAGTGATGGGAGCAGAGTGGGGAGAGCCCTGGGTGTGTGATGGGGTGGGGAGAGACCAGCGACTGGGTAGGAGTGGGATGAGGGAGCCCAGCGACTTTGATGGGAGCAGGTGACGGCGCGCAATATATACTGTCCATTTGGCATTTCTGGGGGGTCCCGACCTGCCCAAATTTTGCTCAGGGGGGCCCTGGCCAAAAAAGTTTGAAGACCACTGGCCTAGGGGGTGGGACTTGGTACATTACCAGGGCAGAACCTGCTTAGAACCGAAGTGGTTCCAAAGCTGGGAGAGGCCGAGGCTCGGCATGGAGCTCGGTTGCTGAGGCCGGATGTGGCCATGGAGGACGAAGGCTCGCCAGGCACAGCTGCTGGCAGCAGTCTACATGGCACCCAGGAGAATCCGAATGAGGGCGGGCAAGAGGAACGCAGTTCCCTAGCTTCTGACACGGAACTCAATGGCTTCAGCAGCGAACGTCGGTCCAAGGGAAAGTCATTATTTAGATAGATAGAAGTTTATTTATGTCAACACAACATTTACACAACCTTTTCACTGCGACTTTTTTGACATGGCGACTTTATGTCGGCGACCTTTTCGCATGCAACCATTACACAGTCACTTTTCTCCAGTTGATTGATGTATTCCAAGCCTTTTCTAAGAGGGCAATCCTTGCTGTTGTAACAAGGGTTATTCCTTGTGATGTCCTCTCACAGTGTATTGTTTGCAGGAAGTTAGGGGGTGTCTTTGGAAGGAAGTGGGTACCTGTCAGATTCAAGATGGCTGGCCCCTTTCCCAGGTTGAAGGCCCTATTCAGCTCCACTGTCCTTCCCCATTCCCTGTTTGCCTAAGACAAAGGGACACCAGTACGTATCTCCGTGTGTGACTTTCCCATTGTGTTGCAGAGGCCCCTTTGAAGCTTCCAGCCATCACCCTACCCCTAGAGGCGGTAAGTCCTGTTCTTCTGGGAAAGGTTTCACAGCTTCCTAGCAGAGGATAAAAACACCTTGTACAAGGCCTACCATGCAGTGTGGGTGAATGTTCCAGGCCAGAGGTAACCCACAAATGGGTCAGCACCTGCAGGCCCAGCGGAAACCAGAAGGAAATTATAAATTTCAGATACTGTATTGGCTATTTTAACTGCACTTCCTCATCCGCCAGTATTTCAAGCCCCAATATAGCGTTTATTTCTTTTGCCAAAACTGTGCCAGCTGGCAAATGAGATTATGCAGATAGAGGTATTATGAACATGGGTGCGAGTACACTTGGAGGCAGCCCATGGCTGCTGGAAAACATTTTGACTCAGCAGGCCGTTTTTGGAAGGCATATGTTACTGTGTGGCGTGGCTGTGATGTTGCCAAATCACATTGCAGCTGCTGGCGTGTCAGTTGACAGGACACAGCAAAGTACACATGTGTGAATTATACTTTTCAGCATGGAGCATTTTGAAAGAGATTCCTATTTAGCAGAGCCCACTTTCTGAAAGAAACAATCCTTTTGCATATCAAATTCTTTTTAAAAAGCAGAGGCTTGCCTACCCTTGCAGATGGCATTCTGTCATAATAACACTCCCCAAAACATAAGTCACTTTGAGACTCACACTGTCAAATATTACATATGATAGCGCATTCCCAAACAACGTAAAACCCCACACCAGTTTATATGTTTTACAGGGTGTGCTGTACCACAGTCTTGAGTAAGTGAGTGATTAATATCACAGAACGAGCAGACCAGAAGACCGCCAATTGTGCATGAGGAGCCATCTATTTATTTATTTATTTATTTTTACATTTGTGTAGCGCACAGGCAGCCCTTGGGCATCGCAGATCTATGGACTCCTGATAAATGCAGTGAGAGACCAGGCAGCTTTAACCGGTGGATATGTTGGATGAGGGTCATAGAATTTCTGTTTGACTTAATTTTTAATAACCACTGCTAACAAACTAACATTTAAAAAATCTTTATTAATCTTATATTCTTATATTTTTATATACAGCGCTAGTAGCGTAACTTTCGCAATACTGGCATGACATTGTTAAACATGCCATTGACTTTTTCTCTTGGAAATGTGAATCAGACAAAGGGTATTTTCTGTGGAAATAAATACTTGATATGACTAGCGTGTGTGGCCATTTTCCAAATCAACATGACAAAGTGCTTATCTGAAGTGGAACTAGCACGACAATAATGTTCGTACTGCCTTCAAATGCTTGTGTAGGCAATGTAGAAACTGGCATTACAATTGTCAGATACAGGTATACGGGTGACAAACTAGGAAGGGATAAATAAGGATGGCTGTCATATAGATAAAGAAGCTGGAAAATACATGATATATGGGGACAGTGGGACAGGGCATAGCCATGGAACGACATGTCATAAAGAGGAGGAACCCCATTCCAAGATGTCTGAACTAATAACAGACCGGGAGTAAAGGAAATACTTCTGGGTCTGTAATGACAGCGGTAGTTAAAATGTCAGTAATGGCGACAATATGACATTTGGCAACGTCACTGGAGGAGGCTCCCAACCCGCCCTTCTGTTTGTTTCATGCTGAGCCAGTTTTGTCCAGGAGTGAGAGGTTTCTTCAGGGCACCACAGACAAATGCCCTGGAGTATGATCGGAATGGACCTAGCGCAGGGGTAGCATCATGACAT
The DNA here is from genome assembly GCF_040938575.1 of Ambystoma mexicanum. NCBI lineage: Eukaryota > Metazoa > Chordata > Amphibia > Caudata > Ambystomatidae > Ambystoma > Ambystoma mexicanum. The sequence goes on along the minus strand of NC_090924.1, from coordinate 83,580,641 downwards.
TTTCTATGTGCCGAAATGTGGGCCAATAAGAATGTGCTTCTTCGTGGGGATAGATTTAGAGTAAGGGGCGGGACGCAGCATTCTGGATTCTCTGGAGTCTTTGGATTTGGTATGTTGGCAGGCCCAAATAAATGCCTTTCGTACATAGTTAAGGATGTCTATTCCTATCATTACTGCTTTCTTGATCAAAGCAGGATATCATTTATCTGTGGGTGGACTTTGCGTGAAACACTAGATTGGACCACATGGGAGGTTTCAGAAGCCTATGGCAAGCTGCTGATCAAAACTCACACCAACACTGTAGACTCATTTATTTGGCAATGTTTCATCGAAGAGGGCAAGAGTGGTGAAGGTCATCTATGCACGTGTTTCCCAATGAGCAAGAACCGTGCGTTGTCTACGTTAACTTTGGGTGCATCGATACCCAGCCATGACACCATCTCGGGAATGCAGTGGCGGGAATTGCCAACATAATTGCAGATCGAGTGACTGAGTTAGAGAATTGTCTGAGCGTTCACTATGTAACTGTATAGTCGGTAACTGAACAACTTGATTAAATCTTCCAGGGCAAGCCTATCAATTTTGAAAAGGAGGAGGCGCAAAATGGATACTTTGGCAGCCCAGATGCCAAGACCTTGCATTTTGATTTGGTAAGGAGCCAGTCTGACATTCTGAGATCTGTCTTTTCAGATAGGTCCAAGAGGTGAAAGGAGCACTTGGGGAGTGGCTGCATGGAGGTGAGTGGAGGGGACCATTTTGAGTGGGTGGTGTATATTTGTTTGGAGTGGTCCCACATTGAAGCCTGTTGGGAGGATGAAGGGGACTCCAAGGAGTGTGAGCTAAAAGCATGAAGGGAGATCATTTCACCCCCCCCCCCCTTCTCCCCATCCCCCACTGCTGGCAGCTGAGCCTCGGAACACCGAGGCTAAACCAGTGCAAGTTGGTTTGACTCCAGTTTCCAGCTTTAAGGTCATACTGACACACAGACGATTGTTTTGAAATGCTTCAGCGGATCCAAATGGCTGCCCCTACCAACGACACAGGGCCTCGCTCTGTCTGACCCAGTGAGGGGAGAGGTTGAGCTGGTTCTACCTAGATGGTAACAGCGACAGACCTGACGCACTACCATGTTAGAGGCCCACAGGTAGGTGGCCTGCACTATCACTGTGCCACTAGGCAAACACACCTATTTGCACGCTTATAAACCTACTAGCAAAAAAGCACCCTTACTCTGCACATGGTCTATAGAGGAACATGATAACACTTTTATCAATTGCTGAAAATCAAGGATCCTTTAGATCACTCGCCCGAGTCGCTTATCGCTTGATGTGCTTTGCACTCTTAGGTAAATTGCTCTGAGAATGGATGCGTGTGGCTGGCTGACATACCCCGGAGCACACGTGGAGGGGAGGAAAGAGTTGTCGTGCTGCAGCATAGTGGGACCTTCTGTGCACTCTCCCCACCTCCCCACCTGTCGCCTCACCCTGGTGCGTTGCAGTGCATATATCTCAGAAACTGTGTCCTAGGACCTTGAAACATGGTTTTCAAGATATGGGACCTTTGAGTGTTGTTCCTTGCATCCAGATGCTTCAAATGCGCTGTGTCCGGTCTTTCTTCGACCACATTGAAGTTTCACTGCTTTCAAGCAACCGTCTCATGTGTGAAGGGGCTGAAATCCAAGAAAGTGGTGTAATGTAGCCAGTAATGTCTAAAGTGTCTTAACAGTTATCTATACAAAATGTGATGCAGAGTGGTGGCACGGTGTGGAATTGTATAAGGAACAAATAACAGATTTTCTGCTTTATATATATAGAGATGAGATACAGGCGCAGGGGAGCAGGGGTGAAGGGTTCTGTATTCCTCCTCAGAACGAGGATTGCGCACGATGCCTCTGGGTCTGCAGAGTTAACAGTGAAACACCTCAAGTACTAGGGTTGCGAATGAGGGAGGTCACAGAACCTTATTACAATCTGCGCAAGCGCAGTGGGTGTAAAGAAGGGCCATGCCCTGCAGAGCATACAGCAGCACATCTAATCCAGGAATACCCCCCAGTGAAGTGTTTTCTGCTATGAGAACATTGGCATAATGATTTGTGCTTGCATAGTGCTTTATGCTGGATTCTGCCCCTTTCTAAAAGCAGAAATATCCGGTACTATATTCCCCAATACAGTGGTACAGCATATCAACTCCTGAAGGATGAGAGGCCTTCCACGGCTCTATGTCTGAGGCAGACCCGGGTGAAATCCACATCCATGGCAGCAGGCGCGGCGTGTTCTAGTACAGCCATGTAGGAATGGTACTACAAAAGAACGGCATCTAGGCGCAGCTGAAAAGAAGAAAGACTTCAAGACGTGGTGGAATTGGAAGAGAAATAATAATTCCCAGAAAAATAAATGTGTCCTTAGGTGTCTACGAAAGAAATAAAAGGACTGTAAAATGTTCAGCTGAGGGGGTAAGGCAAAGGCATTGCACCGAGTTGGGTCCAACCAGAGCCGGCTCAAGGTGCGACGTCAGCTCACACAATGTAAATGTAATGTTATTGTTCATTTATAACACGCTTCATACCAGTGAGTGGTTTCTAAGCGTAGAATCGGGATTCGAACCTGTGTTGCGCCATGTTGTTTTGCTTCCAGGACATAGGCGTTGCCCCTGAGCTATCCTCCCTCCCTATTACATGACACTTTACATTGTGTGAGCTGGCGGGGCCCTTAATTTGCAGCACTCTGATGTAAACTGTCAGTCAATGACTTTCTATTAGTGAGTAACTCACTAATAGAAAGTCATTGACTGACACTTTACATGACAGTGAGTGACAGAGGGCTGGCGCCAGCGCCAATTCAATAATCGTAATGCCATGCTGCACCTTTGCATTCTATTATTTGTTTGTAGTCTACGCGCCGGTAGAAAGTGTGGGGGGGGCGCCCAAAAATTGCGCACAGGGCGCTGGTAGAGCTGGCCAGCACTGATGCTAACACAGAATCTAGAGAGAGGAGGGAGCGGGGGGGGCGGAGGGGTATGCTGGAGTATATTTCAGAATGTTTCCAGTGAGATAAGGAGTGTCAGGCATTCATGCAGTCACTTGAAAACTGTTCACATCTTAAGTGTGATCTGTACCAGGAAAACAGCAATGCCTGCATTCATCCAAAGAAGCAGGCGGGTATAAAGTGCATCCAGAACAAGCCTCTGCACACATTATTCTGAACAGCCACATAGGAATAGCACATAAACAGCCTTGTGTATCCCATACTTAAGAGCATCACTGTATATACAACAGCAAGACAGTGTTTCGTGTCCTGACAATCTTTCTATACGATAGTACTGCCACAACAACTCATTGGGCCTCATTACGACTGTTGCGGTAAGGCAACAACGGCACCAGGTGTGCAGAGCGGCACCCGCGAGCAGGCCAGGATGATAGCAACTGTACCGTTATGAACAGTACTGCGGCTACCATCCTCCCCATTCCCATTGAGCCCTCTGGGGGCTCAAATGGGAATGGGGACATACCGGCTCCGGGACCGCGAAAGGGAATTACTGGGCCCTCCAAGGTCAGAATGGCCCGGTAAATCCGCTTTTGTGGGACCCGGACCCAAGTTTATTAAGGGGATGGCCACCTCCAAACTCGTAACGAGGCTCATTGTGTCCACCTTTCTAGAATGCTAGAGTGGCATCAGGCAAACACCAAGCCAAGAACTTCAATATAGGAATACTGCACCAGTACATGCGTCTGCTGCCAGTGCAGTAGCAGGTAAGTGCATGCTTCATCAACTGTGGGAAACTACCAGAAAAGCAAACCGCGCACATGCTACCTAGAACATCCATATATACAACTGCAATGTATATTGTATTTAGAATATTAATTAGCATAAGAATAACACTGCAAAAGGGGGATGAGTAAACTGCATCTGGAACACTCATGTGGGGATGCACAGCCTACTGTTAAGTGTGTATGCTGTATGCAGAACATCCACGAAGGAATACTACTGCTATTGCAGGCAAGTATATTTTGCATCTACAGCACACAATTGTAGAAATACCATTGACATGGCAGGGCAGACAATTGATATGGGAATGCTTCTCTAACCACATGGGTGTGTATGCTGCATCTGCAGCATGCATATGGCAGGGCAATGCAACTGCGCATGGTAGCGAAGAAACAGAACCCTCCTACTGTAACTGCAAAACTGGCAGGTCTAGCATTATGGGGTACATGATTTGGGGACTTTCAGCCATCATGTGTGGAATAGTATGGTGAGTTGTGGAAGGCTGGGCAAATGCTCCCAAAGAAGAAAGCCAAAAGCAGATTAACTGATCCAAGAAATATTAGAACTGAGGTATTAAAACTGTAGGGTGTGCACGCCGGGGTCAGGGGTTGGGGGCTTCTGAGTGGGACCCCACCCTGACATAAAATGTAAAAAAGTTTACATTAAAAACATATATTTTTTTTAAGGCAGGAAATAAAAAGCGGGGCAGGGGAAGCCCTGCACAGGGGCGGCTCACCCATAATGGGTGAGGTGGTGTCAACCCAGTGGCTCCATCACCCATTATGGAGGAGCTGAGGAGCCAGCACAGTGAAACTCAGAGCGCTCCCTCAGTTGCTTTTTCCAGCTGAGCGAGTGCTCCGGGGGATGGCTAAACTTTCAAAGGGAAACATTGTTTCCCTTTGACAGTTCAGTTCCCCAGCCGCACATGCTGAATGAGTCATACAAGGCCGGGGCATTTTGCTTCGCCAGCCTTGCATAGCTCATTGGAAAGGCCTGGCTGGGGAACTGCATGTCTGTATGTGTTCAGTCAAAAAAATACCATGCCTGTCCCCTACATCCCCAGTGCCAATTGCAAACTGTTTGGTTTTTACCCAATTATTTTTTCAATTATGCTCTAAAATGCAGCATTTTAACCCACTATTAATATAATTCCTGGGGGGAGATCCCCCGAAACCTTCCCTTGATTGGTTCAGGCTCCCTCGCTACGATCGGCCACTAAGGCAGATCTGGGAAAAATATATATGCCCCTCCATTTAAAAAAATCACCAGCCGCCCTGGGACTGTGCTGGGAGCGTGAGGGGGAGCCCTGAGACTCCGCTGGGAGCGGGAGGAGGGGAAGCCATGGGATAGTGGTGGGGAGAGCCCAGTGACATTGGTGGGAGCAAGGTGGGGAGAACCAAGGGTCTGTGGTGGGGTGGGGAGATCCCAGAGACAAAGCTAGGAGTGGGATGAGGGAGTCCAGAGACATTGATGATTTCATGGGAGCCGGTGGGGGAGCCCAGGGACTAATAATGATAACATTTTTTATATAGCGCTTTATTCTAAAGCACTTTACATAGGACATATTTACATACATTACTATTATTACTTAATCGAAATTGGTACTCATTATTGACCTCAGAATGATGAAAGGCTGACATGGCCTTGCTGGGACTTGAACCTGCGACCTGCAGATCAAACACAGATCACAGCAACAAGCGTTTAACCCACTGAACCCTTGACACACGATAGTTCATAGCCATTTGGACTTACCGTCCAGTTGGCATTTTTGGGGGACCCGGCCTGCTCACATTTTACTCAGGGGGCGCCCCCACCAAAAACGTTGGAAGACCATCGTATTAGAAGCACTGGGGAGCATGTGTGTGTTGCCATGGGGAGCATGTGGGCCTCAGCATGCAGCACAGATGCACGCTAGCATAGGGGGCATCTGTGCCTTAGCATGGGGATCATGTCCACATTAGTAAATTGTAATGGGTTATTTATATGAAGTCTGTGAAAAGCCATAGAATTTGCCATCAATTCTTTGGGTGGTTACATGAAATATTTCAATAGTATCCAGGTTGACCACAGTACACAGGAACATTTTGCAACACATGTTCATGCTGGCCATCGCCAAACAGAGCTGTATGCCTTTGCCATAATATGTGTCAGCACTGGCAACATATAACATGTTTTCATACATTATAAGCCAAGCAAATATCATCAGGACTGCCTCAACAATATTTGCCATCATTGGCACTGTAAAACACATGTTCATCCTGGTAATGCCCAGAGAATATTATAAGGCCGGTCACAACTAAATATGCCAATGTTGGCTCTCCTCTGTCATGCTGTTTTTGCCATAAGCATATCACACTCACAACAATATAGGCCAGTCTTGCTCCCCTACTTGTTCCCAAAGAATATCATGAGGCCAGTCACAACGATACATGCAAGTGCTGCCCCCTTACCTTAATGTGTGTGTGCCCAGTCTCATTACAATATACCACACTATCTGCAACACTCTCTTAATAAATATTCCCCCCTCCACCCAGACCTCTGCGCTGCTCTGGCCCCAACTCTTTGTCTGTAAAGCGTTTTGCTAAACAAAGGGCAGGAGGTCGATCGCTTTCCTCAGGTGGATCCATTCTTTGGAACAGCTGCCCCCTCCCTCTTCGTCTGGAGCAGGATTTGCTTAAATTCTGGAAGCTCCTCAAGACTTTCCTCTTTATCTCCTCCTTGCCCCTTTCTCTCCTCTGCTAATCGCACAGTTGCTTGTTTGGTGTCCGAGGCCTTTATGCATCCTCTGGGCCCTGACATTCCATACCAAATCGCCCCCAGGTTCTGTCTATCCTCAGGACTTGCCTAGGCACACCCTCCATCCTGGAGGCTCACACTTACCATGCATTGCACTTCACTTGTTGCTCAGCCACGCGCAACCCAGCACTTACCCCATCCCCCCGCCCTGTTGGCCTGTGGGTGCTTTGAAACAGCTTTTACTTGCTTTGTAAGTGCCTAATAAGTTAACAATAAATAAATAAATGCCATAACAGCCCAATTCACTAATGCTGCTTATGCACCAAGAATATTATGAGTACAGTCACAACTAAGTATGCCAGGGTTGACCCCCTTTATCAGTCTGATCGTGCCAAATGAATATCAGGTAGCTAGTCACAACAATAATATATTTCCATGTGGATCCCCTTGGCTGTCATCCTTAGTTTGCCCAAAGAAAACCATGATGCTTAAGGAAATATATGTCAGCATTTGACTGAAATCTTTTTATTGGTTTTTATAGACTTAAGACAATTATAAACAATGCTCATATTGCAGCTCCGTTTGAAACTCGCACCCGACACAGGAGTACTTGCATAGAACAACAAATAGATAAACAACTAAACTTCAATAACATCACAACACAGAAGCCTTGACCAATCTACTCATAGATTTACAGTACATGAGGTACAATAAAAAGTCCCAACAGTTCCTTAATAGGGGCATTGTCATCTCCTGGGGGGCATTTGAGCAGCCCCACAGCCCGTGACCTGGGGGGGGCATGCAGACTCTCTTCGATGGGTCTGTGCATGCATCAAAAACTCTCCCCACCTCCCAAAGAAAGCCTGTACATCATTTTCTGAAAAATATAATACCTTCTCTGACGCCACTATTGGTATGCCAGCATATGTAGAGCAAATCACACTTTCCAGGTGTTTTTGCCAATTCTCTGACACATTTGATTTTCTCTGCCCAAGTTCTAATGGTGCAGCAGTTTCAGAATTTTAGGAAACACTGGATCAGGGATGCACTGGGAATCAAAAGTGGCCGTGGGCATGTTTTTCGTAGTGGTCCCATATTACATCGTGCACACAGGCTAAACCCCTCTAAATAGGGCTTGGGGGGTTCTCTTACTATAACATTAGACAAAGGAGTCTAAATAGTGAATTTTAAAGCACATTTGTCCTATTAAGGATTACAAAATAGAAAATCATATCACAAATATTTCATATAACATTTGTTAAGCGTGAGGAACAACATACTGGAAGATTTATAACAAATTCTTCACAAAAGGGGCTCATGATGAACAGGCCCACCTGGACATCTCCAGAGTTCCATGTAGGTCAGTTGAGCACTGCATTGGATTCTTTGATGAACCCCTCTCCAAAGATTCATTAAAGGGAAACATCAGTAATCTCGGCTAAGCAAGTGTGCTTCTCATATCAGCATTGTCGAAGCCAATAGTTTTGGATTATGTGCAGGCGAAGGAGAGGCATTTGCCAGGCACGGCCATAATGGTACCCCTTGGCGATAAGATGGCAACAGCTGGCAAATGGTGGGAGTACCTAGGCATTTGATGGCAATCCTTGGCAAAGGTTATGTTGTATCTATAAAATAGTCACAATTTTGGCTTTGCTAAAGCTCGTTTTAACTGGAATTGACTGCAAGCACACACATTGGTTAAAAACCGAGTGCCAGGAGGCACACTTGGTTATGAAAATGTTTGTTACGTTAGGATCTGATTTACAGCTGCTATTATATTTATTTAATTGTTTTTTATAACATGCTTAATACCCGAGTTCAGTTTATACGCACGGATCCGGAAATCAAACCTCTGTTACTCTGCGTGGTCTTGCTTCCAAGACCAGTACCTTGCTCTTGTGCTATCCTCTTTTCACCATCAAGTTATTACCTTTCAGAAGATTACTTGCCAAAAAAAAGGCAGCACTATGCAATGCTGAAGGGGAAAGTCAAAAGGGTGACGAATGATGCAGAGGGTTAATATAAATGCCAACATAGTCACCATTGCCATTCACAGGAATTCAGGATAAGTGAGTGACCGGACAGTTTTAAAAATTTGAAATGAACACAATCTGATCGGCGAGGTCCATGACAGTGGGGCAGCTCTTGGATGAAGTTCAGAGGACTAAGCATATTGGATGGTTTGCACCACAAACCTTAGTGTTGCCTCGGTGCTCTTTTTGTAAAATGTCTGCAGCCCAATAGAATAGTTTCTCACTTGATATTGAAGTTCATGAGGAATTTTCATTTCACACTTTATTATGTGTGGTCTAAGCCAGCTCATTCATGCTTACATTTGAGGCTACATTAGTTAATCTAAAATTGTATCTGCCCTGCCCCTTCATTTAGCCACTTGAGCCACTCCGAGATATTAAGATATAGGCACACCGGCGCCTCTGCAGTCAATCCCAAAGTGAATGAATGCTGTATTAATTGAACTTAGTGCTGCCAGGGAAGCTGGGTTCAACATCATCCAAAGCTTAAACCAGCCAAGTCCCAGTTACAACTCCAGGTGCCAGTACCACTTACACAGAAAACCTGTACACATTGACAGCCTTGTTTGGGTGTGTTGTAGGGAATTTGAGCCCTGACAGGGAGAAGACTCATTCAAGTTCAAGTTATCTGTGGCTGATGATTTCCTTTAGTAAAGAAATCCTTAAAGGTTGTCAGTTGGAAAACACGGGGCTCAAGTTCATTTAGGGAGAAGAATATGACGAGTTACATCTTTGAGGACTATGACATCATCTTATTACAAGAGACATGACTCCTTGTATTATTGCAACTAGATGGCTTTACGTCACTGTACCAAGGGGCACAAATATTGTCCATCAAAGACTGTCAGGCGGAATGTTAATAATGATACAGAACTCCTGCACAACTTTGATAGAACAACTGCCAACAAAAAGGCAGGGTATTCTTGCAACAGGGGTGACATTTTTGTCTGAGTCCCTGTTAATTCCAACTTGACAGACTTTTTGGTGGACCTGTCTGATGTATTGTCATATGTCTCCATAAATTATCCAGAAGATAATATTCTTTTAGCTGGCAACCTAAATGCAGATTGTTTGAGGGTAGGACCAGGTGAGATCCATAGGGGCATTTCAGTTATAAATGGCATTCTGTGGTCACATTTCTTTGAGGATTGGAACATGAGTATAGCAAATGGTTCTACTGAGGGAGACATTCCCGCAGCCAAAACCTGGAGGAGTGGTGTGAAGTCATCCACTATTGACTACATTATAATGTCAGAACATCTATTTGCACATTGTAAAGAATGCAGAGTAGTTGATAGAGGGTCTAGCAATCATATCCCGCTCTCCATATCCTTTGATTTCCAGGGGGTATCTTGTGTAGGGGAGACATACGATAGATCAATTCTGGTAAATTAAAGTGGTAATGGTGTACTCAGGTTTAGGCACGATGGCATCCATCTGAATAATAAATTGGAATAAAAAACTTCCAGAATCATTTGACCCAATCACTATTCCTTCCGAGCTCATTTGTGGATTCGCTTTGGGAAATAAACACACCTATAAAAAAACATGGATTGCTACGTCCTAAACTTCAGCACAGATATGATCAAGAAACAGCAGATTGCAAAAGAAAACTAAATCAAGAGATACGCAAATTACAATGAGAAGGTGGGCTCCAAGAGGTGATGGTTAAGGAAATAAAATCACTCTGAAATAAATATCGAAATTGGTCTAGACTCCGAAGGGCGGAGGGACTCAATACAGATGGTTAAGACATGCTGAAGGCTAATCATTGAGTCCAACTCTAGAAATTTCTGGAACTTAATAAACACTCTTATACAGAGAATTTCCATCTCTCAGTCCAATTGTATCAATGAATCGGTTTGGATAAAACATTTTACAAGCAGATTTGAAGAACTTAATCCCACTATCTGTTCGATAGGCAAAAATCAGAAGTGGGAATTGATGATGGACAAAAAGCAGATCGTAGATTTAATTTGCAGTTCTTCTAAATCAAGAGCAGCAGGGCCAAATGGCCTTACAAAAGAACTCTTATGCAAATCAGCGAGTCTATGGTCTTCAATTTTGCTTGCTCTCTTTAATAACATCTTAAGCACTCGTAAAAATCCACCATCTTGGAGCACCACACTAATAATCCCCATTTTTAAAAAGGGTGAGAGATCTAATCCAGACAATTATAGACCCATAGCGCTGATGGATGTGGAAAAAAAAAATATTTACAAGGCTAATCCTAAAAGAACTGGAGGACTGGGTGGAACAAGCCAATATAATATCGAAATTTCAAACAGGCTTCCACCAAGGGCTTTCCACATCCTTAAACGGCACGGTATTGAAGATTCTTTCTACTAACAATATAAAGCATAAATGTATTTATGGAATGTGGATTGTTGCCATAATTATCCATCTTCATGAGTCAACTTTTATACAAGTGCATCTGAATTTAGAGGGAGATTTATCCACAAAAATTCCAACGAATAAGGGTGTAAGACAGGGGTGCATGCATAGTTGCTGCCTGCCTTTTCAATATGTTTTTGGCTTACCTGTGGAACTATCTAATGGGCTAGTCATTTGTACCACCAATGATGGGTGATCAAAAGATCTGGGGATTGGGATATGCGGATGATGTCGACTTGGTAGACTGCACAGTGATTGGCCTGCAGAGATTGATCATTGCATTTGCGAACTATGCCAAGGAAGTCAATTTGTTGATCAATCCCACCAAAACAACTGTGATGGCTCTTAAACCTGCCAAGGAAGGCGGCCCGAGAAATTTCAGGTGGTGCCTCAACGTCATCAAACTACTGATAGTGAAGGAAACAAAATATCTGGGTTTCCAAATTAGATCTAAACCATTAATCCTAGCAATTGTGACCTATCTTTTTGGAAAATCCAGACAACTGGCTAGTCAAATGAAATTGATAATGTATAAATATTGCAATTTCACTTTTGTTCCATTGCTTACATTTTACAGTGGCAAGGTTGTCCCAGTGCTAATGTACGGGATTGAATTGGAAACCTTTGCGGTTAAAATCAACTGGACTCGACTAGAGGGTGGATTGTGGAAAAAAGTTCTTAACCTGCCATCCTATTTGCCGATGTCCAGGCTGTGATATGAATTACGTATCCAATCCTGAGGTTCTCAAGCAGCATGGAAAATAATTACATTATATAGGCTAATTTTGGTTCCAAAAAATATTCCCTATATGTAGATGCCAAGACTCAGATGCCATCCAATACTAATACTTTCCTTGTGAGTTAAAGCAGGAGGTTTTGACACAATTAATGACCAGTAATTCATCGGAAAGGGAATTGATTGAAAATCCTCTGAAAGTAAAGGAGTACGATTGGATTGCAACAAGGGCCTCGTTTGTTGACAAGAAATGTTTTGATTCCATGTTACCCTTTGACAAACCTTTGGGTCATCTGCCAGTGTATTTGGTAAAGTTCCAAACCAAGATTAGCGTGCTAATTTCTTGAGATTCAGAATTAACTTGGTGGTTAACCGGTACATGATTAGGATCAGAAACAAGGGTCCGGAAAGTGATGGTTTCTGGGATCAGTGTGATCTTAGGTTAAAAGAAAATGTTAAACATTTGCTGATAGATTGCCCGGGCTGCAGCGATCAGAGAAAAAATGACTTCACTTGCTGTGTCCTTAATATCCTTTGGTTGACATCTTATGAATTTTGGTTACGTCTTTGGGAGGGGAAGGAGACATTTCGCTCGTTGGAGGTGCTGAGATTTCTAAAGGAGATCAAACTACCTAAAAGAGTTGAATGCTCATTGTCTCCCCTCACCCGACATATGACTTGACTATGAGCAAGTGTCCGCTTGTTTGTTAGAGAATGAGCAACAGTCTAATTGAACACATTTTAGATGCAAATAATTATATTGTATGTCAGATGTTTTTTAGCTTCTTCTTTTTTCTTTCTTGTGTACTGGATAACCCAGCCCTTTAAGATGAGTAGCAATTACCCTCCAGATGGATGGAGATGCAGATTTTTATTCATACATCAATAATAGAGACGACTCAGGTAATTGGCAAAAGGAAGACTGTTTTAATATCAATTGAAATATCAATATCATTTATCTAAAACAGGGAGCATAACGAACATCAACCTATTCGCTCGATCCTCTTACTCAATGCATGATGTTGACCTGCATCACTAGGTTGTAGGTCATTTGGTCGAATATAAATGGTCGACAGGACAAATGATCGACACCAGAAAGTCGACAGGTCAAATGGTCGAATTTTTTTTTTTTTGGTTTTTCACATTTTTGGGGGGGGGGGTCTAAAATAGTCTAAAATAGTGCGAATAAGTGATTGGTTACTTAACATCAGGTGGGGCAACTAAGCCCTCCCCTAAAAATGACCACTATGAACGTCACTAAATACACATCTCATTGGTTTACACAACTATAGGACTCCTAATTACACGGTCCCCTACAATTGGTTGGCACTCTAACCTCCGTCAGTACTTTTCCATCTACGTCTAGCAGCATGCAGGCTGGCAATCCAGGTACTGGTGAGCTTGCTTTAACTATTGCTTCCCACCAATTAGCATATCAATCCATCATCACCTCAGTGATCTACTGTCAATTAGGCTTTGAAGCTCGGCCTTGAGAGTGTTCTTAGCTATGAGAAATTCAGGGAGTGAAGGCACGCTCTGCCCTCATGTGTAGGTGTGACCATCTCGTTCATCCAACTTCATCCTTCCATGTGACTAGAGACCATGGAATCGAACTTCTACTGTGTTTCAATACTATTTTTTAATAGGCCTCTGACATCTTCCTTGTTTTGCTCATGCCTTCTCAACAGGAGTTCTGTTCTTTCACACGATATGTAACCACTGTCAGTTTACTCCAATTTGATAAGACCTTGGCTTCTTTGGCTCGTCCAGCCTTGTCTGATGAGATTCACTTTATAATTCAATTTGCTTTTTAACTGCGACGCACTGGAAATGAGGCATTCTCAGCCCTCTTGCTAAAGTCGAGCACTGCTATAATGCATAGTGGAAACATCCATGCTTTACTTGTCCATATGCATATATATATATGTATTGGTGCTTGTCGCAATCTATTCACTATAAACCCAGCCTTAAGATTACTTTGTCTGCTTGCATTTCTTTTGCATCTGTACACGTGTAAAGTAACTTGATGTCTTCATCTGTTTCTGTGTCATAAGCTTCTTCACTTTGATCCCAAGATGCCACTTATCCTTGATACTTCCTTGCTGTGTGGCGTTTACTTGGCGATGGTTGGTGACGTCAACATACGTCTTGACCCTTCATTTGCTCTGCTTCTTCACGAATCTCAATTAAACAACCATCATATTTCCTCGTATGCAAGTATGGTTTCCTAAATGGGAATCTTGCCTCTAGGATTCCTTTTTGCCTTTGTCGTTTCAACTGCTCTGTGTATGTCACATACTGGTTTCCAACATACAGGCAATAGGGGCGGAACAGTTTAGGTGGGGGTACTTGGCTCCTCCTCTACACTTGCTTATTTCTTTTGTATATTTCTGTGTTGATTGAATTGTAGTTAACTTGAATAATGTAATGTATGGTCATTTGTGTTTTATTGTTTGTGAAAAATCAAATTTTGACTAAGACACAATAATTAAAAAAAGAATGTACAAGGGTAAAGATTTCCCTCATACTAATTCAACCCATCATAGATAGGAGGCCAAGGTAAGTAACTCTATGGCGCCATGCTGTTTTCTTAGTCCTGCACACTGCACCCTCATTCATTGAGACTAAAATGCGTTCTGGGCTTTTGGACTTGGTTAATGCCAACTGGACGTAAGCAGCACCGAATAGGCTGGAAATCAACATGGTCAGCCTGCAATCCACCAACTTCCACTGGCTCCAATTTGCTCTTTCTCTACTCTATCCCAATTTGGCTATTGCCATCTCAGAGACAGACAGGCAGAACAACAATTACAAAACAATGGGGCACCTCACCTGCCTGTGCGTGTGTCTGAGTCTCTCTCAGGCAGGGCTGCAGCTAGTGCAGGGGCAGGGCAGGCCACGGACGGTCCAGAAGTGAAGAAGAAACTTCGCGCAAGTCTCACGAGGGCACATGAGGTGCTAATGCACAAGTGCGGCCTGGGCCCTGCGCACGGCACAGAACCACGCCCACACCCGACCCGAACTTCATGGTGCCTGCTGCTGCAGACAGTGCTGAGAGTGCCACCTTCAAGTAGTCGAGACGACTCAAAAGAGAGAGAATAATAAATATATTTATACAAATAAATGTATACGTGGTTATTGCCTTCTGCGGCATTTGCTGCTTTAACATTTTCACATTATAGGCAAGTGCCTAACCTTGCCTGTTTACACACTACCGTAGGGACCGTGTGTGCCTCAGCATGGAAAGCATGTCCGTACTAGGAAGGCGATCACATATGCCTCGGCATGAGGAGTATGTTCACGCTATAGCATGGGGAGCATGTGCAGGCTAACATGGGGAGCATATGTGCCTCAGCATGAAGAGCATGTTTATGTGAGTGTGGGGAGCATACAGAGCGAGAATTGAGGATAAGAGAAATGATCCCATGAGGCCAGGTAACATCCATGTAGATTTCCAGAATCCTTTGTGAACCTTGCATGCATATGAAGAAATTCGGTCAAGGTGCTTTCAAGCTTCTAACTTTACACAGCCGATATTAACATGAGTTCCATTTAGTCGAGTATTAGTAACATTGTTTATTTCCATTGCAATGAAGAGAACCTATAAGCGCTCAAACTCCGGCCTGGTCGTGCGTGCATGCAAAAAGTAAACATTCCAGCGAAATACACGTTACCCTCCATTTATGGGGACCCCTGCTCTACACCCACATGTGCACAGCACAGGCCTGCTCTGTAGTGACATTCTAGCTACACCACTGAATTGCCTTTCTTGACCATCCTCCCTCGACCTCTGTCCCTTACTAGCCATGCTGCACCCTGAATGCCCTTTAGTGCCATGACTGCATGTCAAAATCACCTCAACATCACATGACAATGCTATCATGCTGTCTTCTCTCAGTACTCTTAGGGCCTCATTACGAGTTTGGTGGTATTTTCTTTGGTAATAAGGACAAACTTTTACCGCATAAGTAAACATGCAGTAACACTAAGGGTTTGCATGATTTAGAGTTATTCATACCTGTATGTTATACACCATTTTGGAGTTGCATATGATTCTAATGGAAAAGGCCATATTAACGCAAGCTGTATGTGGTAATATGTGATAATATGTGGTAATATGTGGTAATATCATACACAGTGATACTTTTAGTAAGCCTCATTTGTGAAACTCTGATTTCGATGGTGGGGTGAAACATGCAATATTTCCAAATACTGCGTGCTTTACAACTACCGTCAAACTTGTAATGTAGCACTTACTGTTAAAACACACCTTCACTGCTTTGAAGTTGCCTTTGTGTGGGGTAAGTATTATTTTAATAACGCAGAACATACACAAATCTTCAACCCTGCACTCGGGATATCACACCGTTTGTACAGCCAAACACAGACCAACTGTAGAAACAATACCACATTACTGAAAGCTATTTTTGTGCAGCACAGGCAGATTTTGAAACCTGCACTCTTTGTAACAACTGTTCAATGAGGCCTGAAACACAGACTGGAAACATTGCATTTGTTGTCTCATTTATCCTAGTGCAACTACACACACACACATTGTATGTACCGCACAGATTCTGTCACGTCCTTGGTGCTGTAGAGAGGTAGATGTCCATGCCATTTATAGAGCCCACCCCCTCACCTCTGTCATACTGGAAGAACAGCAAGAAAGCACTGTGTTTGACAACTGGTATCATCCCAATACCACATGGAAGGCATGAGAGACATTATGCACTCAGACAACCGTATCGAATGTATCCTCGAACTGATGCGGTAGACATGAGTCTGCAGACACCACTGGACATAGAAGAACTATAAGTCAAGTCCGGTAGATGTAAAGTGAACCCTCTAAAGAGAGAAGATACGTGGATGCACTAAACTTGATGTATGGACATCTAAAGAACGAAGATGTGAATTGAATTGGTGAAATAAACATATAAAGAGAATATGAATAAAACCATATATACGAAGAAGATAAGTGACAAGAGATATAATAAATGTATATATGCAGAAATGCAAGGTAGATGAGACATATAGAAGATTGCTAATGTAGGAAATAGAACGCGAGTAAAGCAGCCATGCTAAGAAAATAGATGTCGGGATCATATAATAGTAAGCAAGAAGCCTTGAGAAGGAAAATCAAGGCTGCAATGCTGACATGCACTGGAATGCACATTTTTGCAAAAAAAAAGGGTATTTTACTTGGCTCAGCATCAAGGATTGTGCAGCAAGAGCAACTACATGGCTTCAAAGGAGTCGAAGAGGATCCTCCCCCTCCCCTCTGAAGCACTCCTTTGTGCATCCTCTTCTCAAGAAACCCACAGCTGATCCTGCTTGTCCAGCTAACTATCGCCCAATTTCCATTACTCCCTTTCTTGGCAAACTCCTGGAAAAGTTGTCCATCTCTCAGCTTAACCTTCATTCCAATTCTGTTGGCTGTCTCCATGACCACCAGTCTGGCTTCAGAGCTGCCAGAAGCATGGAAACTGCTCGCCTGAACATCCGTGAAGATCTGCTCTTCAACATTGACTCTAACATTCCCTGTGTCCTCATCCTCCTCAATCTCTCTTCTGCCTTTGACACGGTCAACCATACCATCCTGCTCAACCGTCTCCGTGAAAACCTGGGTATCACTGATCAGGCTCTGGCCTGGCTGACCTCTTTCCTCTCAGATCGACCCTCCCAGGTCCAACTTGGGTCCTTCCTTTCATCTATCTTCCTCTCTACCTGTGGTGTTCCCCAGGGGTCTAACCTCTCGCCCTGGCTTTTCAACCAATACCTGGCAACTATCGCCCACTGCATTGCCATTTTCTGCTCAAATTTCCAGTGCTACGCTGACGACACTCAACTCATTTTCAGGCTGCCCTCTGCCACCTCCTATCCCTCTCTCATCTCTGATTGCCTAACTGCTATTCAAGATTGGTGGGCCGCCAATGATCTTTGTCTGAATGCCAGCAAGACGGAGATCCTCCTCATCGGCACACCTTCACCATCTTTTCCCCTCACTCTCTGGCCGGCCTCCCTTGGCCCTCCTCCTACCCCCACCTGCGAGGCTAAGAACCTCTGGGTCATCTTTGACTGCACCCTTTCCTTCTCCGCCCACATCTCTGAGGTCTCTAAAAAGTCAAATTTCCGACTGCATCTCCTCAGATGTACTCTGCCTTTCCTCTCCTTCCCCCAGAAGCTCATGGTATCTCAAGCTCTGGTTCTCTCTAGCTTGGACTATTGTAACAGCCTCTTTCTAAATCTACCTGCCTCTACTCTCCGCCCTCTGCAACTAATCCAGAACAGGACTGCGAGACTTGTCCTTGGCCTCAAGCCCTCGGATCATATCTCTCCAGCTCTGAAATCTCTCCACTGGCTCCCAGTGGTGCAAGGATTAAATTCAAAACCCTCTGCATTGTCCACAAGACTTTCTGGGGCCTGGGTCCAAAATACCTTCAGCTATCCCTCCGCAAATACCTCCCCTCTCGAGCTCTTCGCTCCTCTACCTCCAACTCACTTAGGATCAGTCGTTTTTCTAAGAAACGAGCTGGGGGTAGATCTCTGTCTTCGACTGGGGCCTCCCTCTGGAACAGCCTCCCTGCCACTCTAAAACTTGAGGAGAACCATCTCCGGTTCCGAAGCACCTCAAGACCTTCCTCTTTTTTTCTGCCTTCGCTCCCCCTCTCCCCTGCTGATTTGTTCTCTCTTGGCACCGTGCACCTGGCCACCCTCTCTCCTTTGGGCCCAGGTACTTGCTCATCCTGCCACCCTCCCGCACTGCCTCCGGGCCACCCCTTGCACTGGGGTCTGTATCTGTACCCTTACACCCCCACGCAATTTTTCTTCCTGCACTTATCAGACCTACCCTGTCTGCTGCCTTAAACCTAGCACTTGCAAATTGCTGGCTGCATTACCACTGTTTGTTGCCTTTATTATTTATTTATTGTTATTTATCTGTTTCTCCTCTGCTTCGCACTTTTCACCTCTCCCCCCTTCCATGCACTTTTCCCCCTCCCCCTTCTCCCATGCACTTGCGCGTTCTCAATGTCACTGGGCCTAGTAAGATCGCTGTTTTGTTCTCCCCTGTTCCCCTCCCTTGCCTTGTCACGCTCTGAAACACTTGTGTACGAGCGCAATAGAAATAAAATATCAATCAATCAATAAATCAAGCTATGTACGCAGGACATATTTCTCTTAGATTAAGTAAAGGAGTGAACAATTGCGAACGCCAAGTATTGTTCAATGAAAGATGCAGAAAGCACATGAAGCATGAAGCAACCAAGTCTCCAGAGGCCAAGGAGATTAATAGCACCCAATATAAATGAATTAAATAGCATTAAATAGAAGGGCAAAATTGACAAAATCATGGTCTTCTCACACGTGATTCGGGACCGGAAGACAAGGCCTACTGATAAAGCGCCGGACAAAGATAGCAATGAACCTTCACTCCCTTTAAAGTTCCAAGGAAGAGAACAGTCACCAAGGTCAACTACAAAGAAGGACCCTAACGGATGAGAGATGGCAGGCTAATTAGCTAAGAAAGGCAGTTGTCTGACATTGTTCCCTTGCCCCTGGGTTGTGTTGTTTATGTGCTGCTAACTAACCGAATGTCCAAGGTTGGTAAGAGAGTGTCAACCAATTATGAGGGCCTATGTAATGGTGTACCATACATTGTTGCACGGCCTATCCGCTGCTGGTATTATGTTATTATCTGTATTTTGCATAGTTATAGATCGTTCAGGGTGCGCCTACCAGATAAGGGGCATCCAATGATGATACCAACACTCATGCAAACTATATGTATATGTTTCCCTTGACCACTACCTCCACCCAGTAGATTTTTACTATTAGCCACACGGGATGATGTCATAGCTCACGTATGTCGAGGTATAACAACTTTTGTGCATCCGAAATGCATTGAGAGTGTGTGAGCTGCAATCTATTTGTTAACCAGATTTCCCTACTTTATTGAACCGATAATACAGTAGTATTTTTCCATATTCCTTGAGTCTGTCCTGTTATTTGGGCCTGAGATCATTTATTGTGGTAATCCCATTCGGCACTTGTAATGCTCCAGGTGCAATTGCACAGTGCAGTCACAAACACACACGTACAGATATGCCAAATACTACACTACATGTATAATGCTATGCTTATCCTGGCACAGGCTGTGAATTATGCTGTAATTATATCATGTGCTAAAGTTAGCTAGATAAATATACACAGGCCACAGTGACTGCAATGTTTCTGTCCTGGTTTAGTGCAGGCAGACACAAAGAGTTAACACTGAGCCATCCATAACATGTGCTTATTGCAGCCAAGAACACAGACACTGTGTATATTATGCTGAGTGAAGCGAAAGACACAAACAGTGCTACATGTGTCACGTGCCTAGGGCAACCAGGTCCACAGACTACACAAAAGTCCACAGGGATATTTAAGGGCAGCTGTTTGTGTATCCTTTAAAGACAATAATGATTAGGTGACTTGGCTTGAAAATCAAACCTTTCACCAAGATAAAACAACAAAAAAATATTTAAAAAATGATCAAACGAATACATCAAACAGTTACAACTGTACAAATAACATCAGTATATGATAACGTTTTTCTGGTAAAAACACAGAAATAAAAGTTAGCAGAGAACAAAGCGAACCCAAAATTACTATTTAGTCATTAATCGTAAGTAGAAAAACATTTCCATTACAAATCAAATGGTGGCTAGCATTAAAGAGACTTGATAGCCAGCATGTATCCTATTCCAAAGATCATATTTACTGGTAAGATTAATATTGTGGGAAAATCTTGCATTAGGTGCTTCAGGATCTCTAGTCCTGCAGAATCTAATGAGTCTTTGGCGTCTATCCGCGCTGAGGCGGGCCCCAATATTTCATTTTTTGGGAGCAAATGAAGCCGAAACTGCAAGAACTGTGCTCTATACCTAGAATCGGGGAACATTTTCAGGTCAGGTGGAACCAAATGTAACAGTTTTTCTGTTTCAGTAATTTGCAAATAAAAGTGGTATCGCTTTCTACATTCTCTCGAAGCAATCCAGTCTGGGATCCAATGTTTTTTCTTTACTTCCAAAGGGTAGAAATGAGGGTTTCTACAGTCGTGCTTCAAGGTTCTAACAGTAGGTTTCCATGGCTAGTCCATTGGATTAATTCAGTGTCTGTTGACTTGAGTTGTGCCGAATTTGACAAACTAAAAAGTGAGTTTTCTGTAGGTGCAACTATTTTTCTATATAGTGATAAATATTTCCAAATCTACCAATGATTTTATTGATAACATTCCCAACTCATATCTCAAAATTACAGTTGGGACACATTTAGGTGAATTCAGGACGCACCTCCAGAATATACCTTCAAGTCTATGACCGTTTACCCCATTGCTTGGTCCCACCACTTCAGCACCATGAGTGAGTATAGCTGTAACCTTAGGTTTAAAGAATTTCAGGACAGGGTAAGTGAGAAACGCACACAGCATGCATTGATTGTTTAAGCCTGGCTGGTGAACCCCAGGCATTTCTTACGAAGCCCTGAATACTTTACTGCAGTCCTGTTCTTCACGTAAAGTGGAGATCCCAAGTAGCTAAATGAGCAGGCAACTTCAATTGGAATGTGATTTAGACTCCATGTGAACTTTTTACATCTGTTTCCTTGGTTATGTCTAAAGATTAGTATCTTTCTTTTTGATGGATTAATGCACAGCCCATTATTTCTCACATATGCATGTAGGGCCTCTCGTTGACATTGAAGCCCTACAGGGGTATTATCCAGCAGGACCAGGTCATCCGTATACGCCAGCCAGATGACATTCGTAATCACAAATATAGGGGGGAAAGATATTACACGTCCCAAGGTAGCCTCGATATCTGCCACAAACATGTTCAACCAAAACAGGGCGAGAACATAGCCTTGAAGAAGGCCTTTATAAGTATTGATTGGTTTGGATGAGTGCTCAACCTAATTTGGACCTTAGCATTGTGATGCAGGTATCATAAAATGTTTATGAAGGAGTTTGGATATCCCCTATTCTGAAGTTTCATCCAGAGAAGTGATCTACTGACACAGTCAAAGGCCATCGTAAGGTCTACGAAGGCCATGCAGATAAGTTATTTTTTGTACAAACGCTCTGGTTTGCAAGAGGCATAGAATTAAGCCAATAAGAGAGGTTAGCAAACCCCTTTTAAACTGTGACTGGTATATATTTTGTGCCTTTCTATCTTTTACCCTGTTTTCAAGGTCTTTTAATAATATATATAATAATGCCTAAACTTACTCATTAGCATAGGATATCCCGGCTACTCCTAAGGACTCTGCCAGTCGCTATGTTGAGTGACTTTTTCTCTTCCCACTCCTGAGACTATATGTTTTTTTTCTGTTTGTTTGTTGTTTCTGTGAGCACCCTGAGACCTTTTGGGTGAGTGTTGTGCTATATAAAAATCTATTTAGTTAGTTAGATCATTGAAAACATTTTGCTAGAAACACCCAGCAAAGCGATAGGGGGATTGTTTTTAGGAAGAGCCCTATCCCCTTTTTTGAAAATTGGAACAATGTAAAAAAAGCTTCAACGAATCTGGGGTGCAGTGAGAAAGTAAGATCTGGTCAAATAGAGCTTTTAAAATCTTAGACCACAGTTCTGGGTGACCCCTCGTAATAACGTTGAAACGACCGTCTGGGCCCGGGCTGAGGGGCATGAGGTGGTTTTCTGTTTTTAATAATTCTGCTGATATCATCATCAGCATCAAAGCCCAAGACTCAATCCAAATCAGATACACAAATGTCTGAATAAAACTGTAATGGCTTAGCATATATATCGCTGTAGTGTTTATTCAAACATCTTCTGGAATCTGATTCATAAGCGAGAATGCTTGAGTAGAGTTAAGTTTGTTTATCTATTCCAGAAACAAGCTGCATCATTAGTAGACAAACTAAAGAACATAAACTCAGAGGCCCTTTGTAGCAAACGTTTTGTAACTTCACCCCCAAATTTTATTTCGTAGTTTTAGTTTAGCAACTTCAAACTTTGATCTCCCGGGGGAAGTCCTAGAAAGGCCCCTAAGGTTACGCCTCAATTCCCTTTTCTGATCACGGATGTTTATATCAAAGGATTGCTTACATTTAGGCACTTTAGGTCTGAATGCGGCATTGAAGTTCACAAAGAAGCCCTCAAAATTATCCAGAGATTAAACGTCATAATGGTCTTCTAGGGAATGGACCACGAGGAAACTGCAGCGAGAAGGATATTGTTGTAAATTCCTGCTAAGTTGGTATTCCACCTCAATCGATTATGCCCTGCATTAATGTCTACCAATGGTGCTCTAGCGGGGGACACAGGTGGAAGGGCTCAGAACCCACCACCCATTCAGCCAATTGAGGTAGAGGATCACCATCAAAAATCTTAAGTACTTTAAACTCCTTACATGTCCCAAAGGGGCTATCAGTGGCGAACATATAATCTATGAGTGATGTAGAGGAGCCCTGACATTTACTGCCAAGAGGTCTTTATGGGGAAAGCATCAAACCAGCATGCGGCAGTGAGACATCTGTTGAAGACAAAATAGGATAACAGGGTTCCACTGAAATGTTAGTGTGAGCTCTGTAAAGCCCTTGATGAAATATTGCCTTCCGCCCTCTATGCACCATTGATGGATAAGTGAACTGAATGAAAAGAAGGTTTGCACAGACAATAGTTGGGAACTGCGCAATCACCCGTCTGAGGAAGGGGAAGAGGGAGTCAGCAAGTGGTCAGTCTTCACAGCCTTGGGGCTCGCTGCCAACTGCAGCAGACTGTGCGCCATGCTTGTCTGAGCTTTTCTAACAAGCTTTGCCCTCCTCCTCTGACGCAGATATCCAGCAGTGAGGGCAGACTGCTATGGGAGTGAAAGAACAGGTGAATCTGTGCAGCAGACTGCACTTTCAATGCACTTCTGTGCCGCTCTGTGCGGGTTTGAGCTTTTTTACCACTTCTGTGCCACTCTGCGCTTGTTTGAGCTTTTTTTAACAAGCTTTGCCCTCCTCCTCTGATGCAGGTATCCAGCAGTTGCAGTGAGGACAGACTGCTTTGGGAGTGAAAGAACGGGTGAATCTGTGCAGCAGACAGCACTTTCGATGCACTTCTGTGCCGCTCTGCGCTTGTTTGAGCTTTTTTAACACCTCTGTGCCGCTCTGCGCTTGTTTGAGCTTTTTGAACGAGCTTTCCCTTCCTCCTCCTCTGACGCAGGTATCCAGCAATAGCAGTGAGGACAGACTGATTTGGGAGTGAAAGAACAGGTGAGTCTGTGCAGCTGGCTGAACTTTTGCCGGTTTTGTGTATCATGAATTTAGCAGAAAGACTCAAATACACTGTTAACACTGCACCCGTGTATTTGTGTGCTCCCTGTAGAACACGAAACAATAAAACAAAAGTTGTACTTTTTCAATCATGTGATCAATGCAGGCGGTTTGCGAATCCAGGAGATTTGAAAACAAGCCTTTGAGGCGACAGGATCATGCTGGCTCAAGGACTACAACCATTCTGCCCAGAGTGACATGACCGTACTAGGCCCCATTCATTGCTCCAACTCATAGAGTGGACGGCATTGCATTCCAACTTAATCCCACTGCACACAACCAAATGCATGGCCCTTATGCAAAACATGGCCTCAAACACTGGAATGTACACAATTTGAGATAGAAATTGTGTTAGCCATTAATGTAACCCCTTATGCTGTTAATGGTTATCAACTGTGTACCTGCCCCCTCTCTTCGACCGTCTCTGCGTCCCCCTCCCATGGTGCTTCCAAGTGGTTTACAGAATTGTGTCTTGCTAAAAGAGGCCAAATATAAATACAATTTTCTTATACACAGCACACACACTGTTTGTTTAATGCTCTGAGTTTAGATAAATACAGAGAAGGAAGGCGTGCTCGATGTTATGCGGCATTTTGCCTTGCAGTACTTCCTACCACGTGACCTGTGGGCCCTTCCGGTGAGCCCAATTTTTACGGGCATGCTCCTTCCAGCCAGACCGAAACATTCGGAACATTGAGTATCGTTTGTGGGCAGCTGTTATCTTGGACTGTTTTGCGGGAGACAAACTTTTTGCTGGTGGTTAACCTTAGACGGACACCCAAACTCAGACTTGACGAAATCCCGCATAGCTCTCAACTCACCCGCTTTTGGCGGGTGTCACCGGCCTTGCAAAGGGCTGACTCACCCGCCAGGCCTCCTGCACGCCCATTCATTCCAATGGGCGTCTCACCCGCCAGAAACAAAATCGGGTGATTTCACCCGCCTTTGCAAGACAAATGGTTGAGAGCTATGATCCCGTTACGTTGGTGGAGTTGCAACCCCTTTGGCCGGCACGTCCAGCCGGCTCCCACGTGCGCCTAGCGTTAACCCAATCAGGCAGCACGCCGGGGCGGGGCGGGACCAGGGATCGATAGCACAAGAGCAGCCTACGGGCCTCAGGGAGCATGCGCGCGCCAAGGCGGCTTTGTTGTAAGCTGCAGACAGCACTTTTCTGCCCAGAAGGTGGAAAGCATGAAATATGAATGGCACCGGAAGGTGGTGGGGGAAGAAGTTTGCTGGTATAAAGATACGATTGATCTTATATTACCCAAAGCCACACTACTGGGGCAGCAACCCAGTTCCTGGGGCCCAGGTGGAAAGTACAGTCCGTTTCAAAGAGTGAAACTCTCATTCACTGATTTAAAATGGATGCTGCGTGTACTCCCCACTCGCCCACTGCACCTGCCTTCCGAAAAGAAAAACCGCCGTCAACTCTTTCCAACTGCCTGGGTCAGTTTCCGTCCAGAATCCCCCCGACTCGAGACGCGCTTCATCCTGGCATCCGTTGCTGGCCTGCTCGAGTAGTTACTGTACCTCCGGCCATCACGCGAAACGACTCCATCCAACTACGTCCTCGCGAAAATACACCAGATACCAGCCAGGCCTTTAAAGAACGTAACATAGCGCCTGCTACCACAGTCTTGACGATTTAATGAGCTACAAAGAGCAGGGAACTTTACCGCCGTGCACTGGCTCAAAGTGACTTTGCACTGGAAAAATACATTTTGCACCGCTCTGTGAATCAGGGTGTTTGTGGGCAGTGCAAAGTGGCTTTGCACCGCACTAAAAGTTCCATGAATCAGGCCCGTTGTTTCAACTTCGTATGGATGAAAGGATGGGCCAGCTCCTCTGGGCTTGGGATCTGTGATTTAGAGGTTACTTACACATTTCCACAGCAGGTGGGTTAATTTACCAAGAGCTAATTTACCAAGAGCAGGACATTTCGGCACCGCCGGTTTGGCACAGGTGTTTCGCCGCAGGAGCTGGTTTGGCACACCGTCTTCGGCACGGCCAGTTTGGCGCAAGTTTATTTAACATTGTATTGCAATTGCAATTTTAATTGAAAATAAAATAAATATAGAGTTAAGGCAGTTGCAAACCCTAGCCTGCAGGGTTGCAAGTCAACTGCAAGGCAGTAGAGTTCTTATCGATGTCATCTGAAATAGTTACTTATATTAAGCATAATGTATTCTGAATGACCCACGTTGATATATAACAGGTGCAGTTGATAATGGCAAGGTCTTGATAGCCTAGTGGCTAGCTTGTTGATCATCGATCTCGCAGCCCTGCAGTACAGGGTTCAAAACAACATCAATTCTTTATTTTTTAAATGTGATCGAAATACTTGTACTGCCGTGCCGAAACATGCTGGCACCAAAAGATCCTTGCGCCTAACAGGTCGCGACAACCCGGCCCGTGCCAAAATTGGATGCACCGTAATTTACCAGGTCTGGATTCAGAGTCCTCTATAGTTATGGGGGAGTGGCATGGGGTTTTTGGGGTCAATGTCAGGGCTCTGGATATCTACCTCACTTGATGTTTTAGATAATCTGAGCAATTTCTGGCCTACCTAGGAGTCAGGTATTCACCACTTTCGCAAGATTGTCATTTTTGCCGAATGCATTTTGGTCAAATTTTGTTTACACTTTTTTTTACAACAAACTTGTAGATGGTAATTATGGGTAAGGGATATAGTAAGGAGGGGAGTGGTGGTGGAAAAGTGGTTAAAAAGTCAGTGAAAATGCATTGAGCAAAAATGCCATATGGCAAAAAAATTGCAGCAAACATTCATAGAACCAGGACTCATAGGTGCATAACCTTTGAATATCACATGTTAGCACTTTAGCTGGGAAATAAATACGATAATACTTTTACACGACTCACATTATCTCTGCTTCACGTGCTTATGCATAATTAGGACCTAATTATTTTATCAGGCATCCATAGCGAGGTACGGTCTTCGTAGGTGGAAAGCTTGGCATGGCCCGGGGATCTGCTGGAACGGACCCGACAGAATACGCGGCGGGAGATTGTTTCCAATTCCAAGGGATTCTTGTGATTAGCCTTTGTGGCTCATTATTGCATAGGAACCCTGGCCTATCCCTTTTTCCATGGCAATATCCCGCTGGATTACCAGCTTCCACCCATTCATGCACAGCGGTGATCGACAATGGCATCTCTCATGGAAAACATGGCGCGTGCACCACTTTGGATCCCTACAGACTCTGCCTGCACTGCCTGCACTTACACAAAGGCAGGCAAGCAGAATCGGTAGGGATCCATGCCTCTGACCACATCAAAATTGTGATGTAGGCAGAGATGCATGCGCAGTGCTTTAAGTGGGGTGGTAAATTGAAGGGGGACCTAAGTACGAGTGCTTGGGCCACACCGGCCAACTAGAGCACCCCCCAGCCCTTGCATTCAAGGAGCCAGGGTTGAAGAACTGCCTGCGGATGTAGCTGACCCTCCCAGGCAACCCTTTAGCCACAAGGCTCCATCAATATAATGGGCTGCCTGCAGCGTGATGTCTCTTTATTCTGAAACAGGAGGAGGGCTCAGTTTGGCTAGCATATGCTTTTGTTTCTGAGTAAAGAGCTATCAAGCAGTGGAAGCCCTTTAACCAAGCATGGTTAGTGGGCTTCCTGCTGCAGGTTAGCTCTTTACTCAGAAACAAAATGAGAGGCTAGCAACCCAGTCTTCGTTGTGTTTCGGAATAAAGAGACATCACACAGCCGGTTTACCCAAAGCGCTGCTCGGTTACACGACTGACTTTAGGTGTCAGCATTTCGGATTAGAAAAGGGGATGCCTTTGCTTTTTCTAATCTGAAATGGTGACACCTTCAGGCAGCCGTGTAACCGTGTAGCGCTCGGCCAAACATCAGCCTGAGAGGTCAGCATGGCTTGGGCTAGTAGGAGTGAGCCCCAGCAGAGCCCGTCTCGGGAACCCATATTAGAGACTTCCGGGGTTTGGCACGGCTAGCCGCGACCCACTCACAACTCTGCGCATGCGGATTCCCTGCATTGAGTGAGTAAACACACAAAGCGGATTTTCTACTCCATACATGGATTCCAAATCAGAATAGCACAGAAGCACTCCAATATTTGGATAGCTTGGCTCCACGTCTTTGTGCATGCTCCTCAAAATGAGAAGTTTAGTGTGGTGACATCACATGACTTGCCATTGTGCTCTATGGACACAGAGCCATTCGTTTTGTCTTTTCAGCTTAAGTCACACAAGGAGGGGTTCTCTAGTGGTAGTTTACTTTCGAAGATACTTGTGGCTTTTTTTTTAAATATTATCAGTGCCGTGTACTAGTACCATGTAACCTGGGCGGTTCTAATGAATGTCAATAAGGGAGTTTGCTGAGAATGTCTATCCTCGGAAGGTCAACTTGGAAGCTTAGTGGGAATATGAAGAGTACAGTGAATGCGAAATTGGGAGTTTACTGCAGGTGTCCACTGGGAGCTTACTGGCACGGTCAAGCTTACTGGGAATGTCACCCTGGGAGGTTGCAAGGAATGCCAAACTGAGCACTTACTAGGGATGTACAGGAATGTCAAATTTACTGGGAATGCCCAAATGGAAGCTTACTGACAATGTCAGTCTTATTTGGCACGTCAAAGTGGAAGTTTACCGAATATATCAAACTTACTGGGAGACTTGTGGGGAAATAATGTTTTCTGGGATTGTGAACCTCAGAGTTTTATGGGAATGTCAAAATGGGAATGAACTGGAAATATGTTTTTACTGGCAATATCAAAGTAGGAACTTACTGGGAATGTTAAACTCACTGAGAATCTCAAGCTGAGAGCTAACTGGGAATGTCAAAATGGCCCTCATGTTCCAGGCCAAGAAATAGGTTAATTCAAAGAACTGTGGCTAGAGACTACGAGGTAGTGAGTGAGGAGTGATTATGTTAGTGAGCAGGGAATAGGCAATGCTAAAGAGTGATTGCTCTCGGAAGGTCAATGAATGAGGAAGGGTGACCAGAAAGCTGAGCAGTGAATGGGGCATTCTGAGCAGCAACTGTGGTGACATGATTAGTTAACGAGCTAGATGGAGCAATGGCTAAGTCAAGGTGACCAGTGAATGGCTTAATAAAACAGGGCAAGTGAATGGGACAGGATGCTGAGTGGCTGGCTGAGACAGGTTGGGGAGTGAATGATACAGGTTGGACTGTGAGTGAGACAGTGAGGAAAACTGAGCATCGACCGAGGAAGTAAATGGTAATTGTGAAACTGAGCAGCCGGTGAGACAGGTTGACAAGCGAAGGAGGTTGTGGGGCTCACGTATCTACCACGATGGTGAATTGAAGATGCAGTGCATGAAGCAAGGTGAACATTCAGTGGGGCCTGCTGAGAAGTAAATTGGAAAAGCAGGCCTGAATACAATGTGCTGAGCAGGGTTCCATGTTTGTTTACCGACAGTAATTACATGAATAGCTTTCATTGATTTTTTTTTTCCAATGGGGCGTCCCCCCTCATTCCCCTTTGTTAGTTGCGCTACCCCGCTCCACCCCCCTGCCCCACAAGTCCCTACAAAGTTTGATGACAATTCAAAGTAATTACTTTGTGGTAATTTACCACAACGTAATTACTGTTGGCAAAAGAACGCTGAGCAGTAGGCCTGACAGGGAGCAATGAGAGAACGGAGAGTGAGACTGAATGAGGCATTGGGCAGTGAACAGGGCAGAAGGAGCGTGCATGAGACACTTTGAACTGGGCAGGATGAGAATTGAGTCAGGTAGCATCAGTGTACAAGACAGTGAGTATGGGCCGAGGTAGTGAACAGTGAAAGGGGCGACCAGTGTCACAGTGCACATCGAATGCGCTAGGGAGCAGTCGGTACAGTAGGGTGGGCAGCAAGCGAGGCAGAATGCTCACAAGACTGCCCTCGGGATAATGATCCACATCACCCACAATGTGTCAGTCACTTTACATAATGTATTCTTCCCTGATTGGATTTCTTGTTGTCAACATCTCGACTCATTTCAGAAATCTTCTAAAATCTTCCTAAATCCTTTTGGATCCATGCTAATCCAATGGGTGGATCGGAAAGAGTGCAGGACGAGGAGCGCAAGTTACATTGTGATTGCTCTAGTGAGGATGATGTTCAAGAAGATAGTTTCCGAGCGACACATGTGTAGTAGCAGTCGCAGTGTATGGTTGTGTGATTGGCTTCTGATGTGCCATGGGAGCCCTTGTAGCATGGAGGCTGATTTGCTTTGAACTTCCAATTACTAACCCAAAAAACAAAATCTGCAATAACAATTCAGAAACTGCCCATCCTGGTTTTCAGGAGTAGCAGGGGCAAGAGTAGACATTAGCACCCGGGTGGGGGGAGTAAGCCAATCAGATGGCTAGGTACACAGGCTTGAACCGCTGGTACAAGCTAGTGTTCCAAGCGTTTTGAAGGCCGGCTCCCCGCCACCATCTTGCCCCACCCTCTGTCTCATTTTTATTTCTCCCATACCCCCTATTTACCTTAACGCCACATCCACTCCTTCCCTTCGCCCCCCGCAGGTCATCATGGAAAGAGAAGATGGGCTCCGTATGGAGCCCTGCATCCCTTTACATGGCGGCCATCTTGGAAAATGATTTTCCTTCTTACAGCAGGACGCTGCACGCATCCCGTTGTAGGAAGGAAAATACTTTTTTTTTAGCAACCCGGATTACCGCTTTGGCAATCCGTGGTGCTAATGGTCTTCATCCCTAGTTCCAGCACCTGGAATGGGGATAATTGCCGGAGCCCTTGTATGGGCCCTCGCTTCGCTCGGGCCAATAACTTAGGCTGACGGGCCGTCACCCCCATTCCAGCACCTGGAACGGGCGATGAAAGCCACAGTGTAGAAGGAGAATATAAAAGGAAACAATAAGGATACACACAGGAGGGATGGGGTAGGGTCCTGTCCATCGATGTGCAGTGAATGCTTAGCAATACATTGTATTGCTGAGTCTAAGCAATGAAGTAAGGAGGCATAAAGTGACATATCGTGAATTAATGTAGGGAAACAAAATATTGGCTCACCATAGACCTGAGAGTGAGAATATGCAGGAAAGAGTATTACATTGAGGACTCGATTAATAGAGCAGCATAAGATAGCTGGTTGCCGGGTTAGAAAACCTTGGCCTAGAATGTAAGAGAGTGCAATAAGGCATGGGTTATCTTCATGTTACAATCCTGAAAGTGCCAGTCAGTCCTGCAGAACCACAGATAACTAGAAACAAGCAGTGCGTGTTTGCGCGATGGATCCAAGCTGCTGTCAGGGCATATGAGGACAATGCTTATGGCCTATACTGGTTTTGCTAGATGAACTAATTTCATATCATGACCCCACTCATGTCACTCATGTCATATCATGGCAAAAACCAAGGTAAATATAGTTGGCAATTATAGCAGGCTTATCAAGCATAAGCTCATATGTGTTTTCTTGTTACATCTGTGATGTCACTTCCTGTGATGTCATCAGCACGAAAAGCTACACGATACTTCCTCGAATGGCTACAGACTAAGGGGCCATACGACATTACATTTGCCATTTTCAGCAGAGATGTAGCCCTAACTTGGCGCTGGTGATAGCCACATACAATTCAAAAAGAGGACGAGCCATACTCAAGGAATTCACTTTTTAAAATCTAATAAATGTGTTTATAATTCGGACCCACACCGCAGATCCAGTGTGAGAAGAACGATGCGTGTTTGTGGGTTACGCATTTGCAGCAGCACACAGATGTATGCACATAGAATATGCTTGCAGAACTGCAAAAGGTACATTTACAATCGACATATCCACAGACTACATGCCCGGATACTATGCACGTGCCTCCCATATGCTGAGAATATGACTACCCAGGCAACATAGGTGAGTACAGACGGGCGTGGACTACTCAAATGCGAGAGCCGCACGCACGTGCACAATACTCCCAGAGTAGCGCTGAACACAACACACCCCTAGATGCGCAAGTGAGCAAAGACAATCTGCGTGGAATTAGGCACATACAAACACCTTATGAGACATGCGTATTCCCACACTTGAAATGAACCGAGGGACAGGCAATATGATCAGAATATACACAGGCACATACACTGGTCTATATTATTATTATTATTATTATTATTAATAAAAATAATAATAATATGCATATACACCCAGAGAGACGAACAAACCCTCCATCCCCCCCCCCACACACATACACAACAGTACCAATAAATGATCGGAAGCACACATACAATGAGACACGCAAGCACGCACACACACACACACACACGAATTAACATCACACACACCTAGAAATACTGCCTTTGAATAATGGAAAACACACCATGCACAACACAATCACAAAGCCACACATGGTCTCATGAGCATCCACATACAAACACACAGGTTCAAACACACATAAATATGTAGGCAATGAGCAAAAAGCCTGATTTAAAAAAGTGGCAAGGTTAGGACCTATAATAAGGTGAATCCAATGGGGGGGGGGTCATGGCTCTGACATTAGTGTAGCCCCATTTTCTTTAGAAATGAAAGATGTCCTGGAGGCAATATTACCCCAAAAAGGGGGCAAAGCGGCAGACTCATAGAGGATTCCCCTAAACGTGTTTAAAGATGAGCCGAGTGTATGGGCACCAGTCCTCACAGAAATGGGCAATGCCTCGATAACCTCAGGGCGGGTCCCCAGATCTGGGCGCAGAGCAGTTATCATCGCTATCTATAAAAAGGGCGGGAGGGGTGAACCTGCCAACTGTCGGCCCATCTCCCTGCTCGATAGCAGAGGGGACATATTTGCAAGGGTAATATTGTGCCATCTTCAAGACGGGGTTGATATCCATGGTCTAATGCATACACTTCAAGCCGGCTTTCAGAAACATAGAAGCACCATTGACCAGTATTTTGGTTTATTTGTCTTAACCCAAAAGTATGTTACCCTGAAGGGAATGAAACTTTACGCAGCCTTTGTGGACCTCCACACGGCCTCCGATGGAGTCCCACGAGATCTATTATGGAGTATTCTACGCAAAAGGAAAATTCCTCAGCACTTGACTGGAATCATGAAAGGGCTGTGTTGTGGAAAATGAGGCGTAGTACGCTCTGTGTTGGGTGGGGAGGTCACAGACTCCTTCAGGGTCCCTTGGGTGTCAGGCTGCGGTGTGCACTCGCCCCATTATTGTTTCGTTTGTTCATCGAATTCATTCAGAGAAATGGAAGACAAATGTTTAGATGCTCCAAGGATAGGCAACAACAAGTTCCCGGCACTGTTGTTTGCTGATGATGTCGTCCTTTTGGCAACATCACCTATGGGCATTAAGAGTACACTGGCATCTTTCGTTGGGAAATGCAAAGAAATGGGGCTGACACTGAACCTGAAGAAAACAAAAACAATGGTATTCAAACCTAGATTAGCCAGAAAATGGAGTTTGAATGTGATGGTAAATGGTCGAAAGCTTGAGCAGGTTTTCTGCTTTGATATCTAGGGTTGAGACTCCAAGATGGTTATTACATATCGCATGGTCCACACAAAAAACAAAGGCATGCATAAACCTAGAAATATTTAGTGGAGCAGCCAAATCGTTTCACAATCATTGTGCGGGGGGGAGCATTTTACTAACTCTTGAGCTGTACAACAAACAGGCCATTCCCGCAGCTCTCTCTGGAGCGGATGTTTGGGGACATGTTAAAGCTCCTAAACTCATAGTAGCAGAAAATGTGTTTAAAAAAAGTTGTTGATGCTACCCCATGGTGCTAAAAAAGCTACTAGCCACCTAGAGACAGAATTGTGCCCAATAGCAGATCAGCTCACAACCAGTACCGCTCTGTAGTGGCTCAGGTTGTGGATAACAAAACACCATGGGCCTCATTCTGAGGTGGGCGCAAAGGGATACCGGGCACCGGTAATGACACCAGTGCCGGTAATCCCTTTGCGCCCTATTCCGAGGTCCCTTAGCGGGTCCCTCCCTTAACGCCTGGTTTTACCAGGCGTTATGGACGGAACCTGTTAAGGGATACCGGGGTCAATAACGGCACCGCAATTTGCTCAAATGGGAATGGGGAATGGCTTTTACAATGGGGATTTACCGGTCCCGCCAAGGTCGGACTGGACCTGTAAGTCCCCATTGAACGAGGGCGGACACGGTCCAGTTATTGGTGCTAGTCATGGCGCTTGCGCCATGGCTAGCACCAACCTCGTAGTGAGGCCCCTTGAATGCTATTGGGATGCGCTGAATCAATTATTGGAACAGGAGGGGACGGGAGGACTTCTGTGTGTTATCCATCTGAAAGAAACCTTCGGGAAGTTCCAATTGCCGAAGAAGTGGGCTGGCCCCAATACTCTTGTTAGAGCTTTAAGGACAAGGCTCAAAGAGACCATTTTACAATAATCTAGGAGAACAATGGGGGACATGTGTTATCAGCTAAGCCTGGTACCAAGCTATCTCATATCCAAAGGGGATTTTGGGTACGAGGAGTACTTGGACACCATTAACCCGGCCTTTGCAAGGTCCCTTTATTTAGAATCTAGAATGGGCACTCTTAAACTCCCCAACTTCACAAGTACATGGAGGGCAGGTAATACGAGGATCTGCCTACTGTGCAGACTGGGCGATGAAACAGTTCTACATTTTTTGTTGTTTTGCGACAAACTACAGTACCTTAAGCCAATTATTAGGGCAAGAGGCATCGCTCGTTCTGTAGACACAATGGTTTGTTGCAAATGTACATCTAAAATGTTGGTGGTGGACCTGGCAGCCGAATACATACATTGTGCCTGGTTGTGTAGAGATAGCCTGGTTCAAGCCCTTGGTGAAACCATAGATCAAGTCATGGCACCTGCGTAGTCAATGAACTAAACCTACATAACTCCGCTTGATATTGCACTTGATTTTCTTTACACAAAGAACTCCATTACTGTAATTCTCCTTGTGATTTATTTTTTATGCTATTATCTTCTTTTTATCATATTTTTGTATCTGCTATGAATTATAATTGTATATCTGTAAACAGATTTTTATGGAATGGATGGTTTTATGATTTACGCCGAATAAAACATATGATGATGAATAAGGTGAAGTCTACACATTTTGAGAATGACAATATTAAGTTACACTGTTTCCAAAAGAAGTCTTCCCCTGATAAAAGTTCATCACACTGGAATTGATACCTTAAATCACACTACACAACTTTTTTACAAGAGTTGCTTTAAATATTAGCTTGCTCAGTCTATAGTTAAAGGGAGTCTTGTGAGATAGTGTTTGTACTAACCTTGATGTTGGCATTTCCAACATACAGGTAGCAAATGTAACTCATTTTAAAAACGCAAATTATTCTCTCTGTTATATTGTGTGTGCGCATGCGAATCTGTCTGAGTTTCAGTATGCATATGCGGTGTGTGTTTATCTGTGTGTAGGGTGACCAGACGTCCGGTTTTCCCAGGACAGTCCGGGGAAATTCGCCCTTCGTCCTGGGGGTCACAAGCGTTTTTCAACTTAATGAACCCCGTACTGGGATTGGATGGGCAGGTGGCTGCTGTCCCGGTTTTTGGCGGATCCTATTCTGAAATCGGGGGCCCGGGTGACGCGACTCTTCCTACATGTGAAGGCTTTTCACGCACCCATTTTTCCCCCTTTCCCTCCCTGGTCGCTCTCCTCCAATGAGAGTAGTGTGCCTGGAACACAACTCCCAACCCGCAACAGGCCAGCGACATAGAAGTAGGACTGCAGTTTTATCAGAGTCCTATTTGTGTTTTACTGTGGTCCCATTTCTATGTCTATGGCCTGTCTCGTTTTTTTTTTTTATCTGGTCACACTATGTGTGTGCCAATGTTGAATGGTGTTTCTCTGTGTGTTTCATAATGCAGTGGCTTTTTCTGCAGCAGTGAATCACCACCTATGGTAATTCCTACCGGCAACCCTGAGAAAGACAACCAACTAAGCCAGTGTTTTGGTTTGCACGGCTTAAAAATGAGGTAGCAGGTATGGCTATGACACAGGACAAAGGGTTAAAAACAGGGCATGGTAGTTATTGACTGCATTCTAAACGTTTTGATTGGCTGAGAGGAGGTCAAACACGATCCGAACGTGCTAATTGACTATGACCTCTAGTGAAGAGAGTTCTTGACGTTCTAGTTTCATTTACAGGGAGACCCACAAGAATGAGCCTGATTTCCTGTATTGCTATGGCTGATAAATGAAACCCTAGTAAGGAGTGCGGGGGAGGGCTGGCATGCCTCCAGCAGGTTGTCAGGGTAACGGTGCAAGTACAGTGTCCTACCTGGGGCCTGTTGGCATGTGCTACATCACTACATTAACTAGGAGGCTTGACATGCGCTGCAAAGGGCACTGCCGACAGCAAATTAGCCAGTTGAGACAGCCCATGACCTGGTAGGGACAGAGTGATGGGTGCCTACCACAGCCCCGAGTCATTAACGAACCACACTGGGCATTTTATAGGAAAGGACTATGGCCAGTCCACCTCTAAGGACGTGAAATTACATCTCTTACACATTCTACAACCGTATCCCCATGCATACCACCCACATGACATGATATGGCATTTATAATGCGCCTGTACACAAGTGTTTCTAGGTGCGACAAGACAAGGGGGGAAACAGAGGGAGGACAAAACAACAATCTTACTAGGCCTTGTGTCATTCAGATCCCCCAAGTGCTGGGCACATGTGTCTTTCATTGGTCTGAAAGGAACTCTCCTATAGCATTCAACTTGACCTCATCATCAGCCTGAAATGACTAATCCACATACCATCCATATATATATGATTGGCGTGAAATGACATCTGGTAAGCTATCCATGCATGGATCACTGGAGTGAACGGACTTCTCCCATTCCTTTAATAAATGTGTCCCTCATTGGAAATGGCGTCGCCGCTGCTGTGACGGACATCTCTCAGAAGCTTTTGTGAATGTCAAGCATTGCCCAATCGTGCGCCCCCTGTTTAATCGGAGCCCTCCTTCGTGTCGCGTCCCTGACTTCTTTGTTTTGAATGTCGCACGTGCCCTGAAGCTCCCATTGGGCGGCACTTGGTGCTAAACAAAACTCTCAGTTAATCAAAGGAGCTGTCACTCAGGGCGGCCAATTACCAGATGACCAGCATGGCATGAGGCTCCTGATGAGAAGAGACAAGAACCGTCCCCCGCAGCATCGATAAACGTACGCATCACGTCACTGGCAGCAAACGGCATCGCGTATATGGAGACAGCACGTATTCAGATGTATTCATTCATTAAAGTGTTTTGTATAGCGCCACCTATCACCGTGTGGCCACTTCCATAGCACTTGTCCGCCTCATGCACAGTGTCTTGGTGGCAGCCTTCCCTCGTGATTAGCTTGCCGGCCCTGCTACCGGTACCGTACATTTCACCGAATCCAATTTCATCTAATCAGAAATCTTCAAATCTATTTTTCTTCGAATTGGTTAGGTAAGTGGGTACATTTTAAAACATAGATGGGGTGGGGTACAGGGATAGAATAAGTTAGGCGGAAGTGGGGTGGAGGGTCTGGGGTTTCCCAATGCATAATTAAAAATAAATCCGAAGAAAACAAATACAAAGATTGCACCTTTAGGTGAAGTGGATTCAGTGAAATCACAAACATCCCTATTACCTTATCATTACTGAAAGACAACTTGTACAAGAGATGTTATGTTATGTTAGATGGTATTTATATAGCGCCTGCTGCATTGGTATGGCCTCGGAGCGCTGTGTGGATGAATGTCCTTTGGAAGACCGTAGTCTGTGCTCTAATATAATGAAAGGAGTCGTAAAATGCGTGTGTGCATTTATTGCCAAATCGAAGATAGGTAGAGAATTGCTAGGTCTCTAACAGCAGCTCATATCGAAAAGGTGTGAGTGTCAAAGCTATGTGAACAGCTGGACTAAATTGTGGGTGGGGCTCAGCTGTATTCTATGGGTCGTATTTCTCGGGACGAAGGTGATGTATATTTAGGGCGGGTATGTAGAGCATGAGGGTTTGGAGAAGAAGGTCTGAAGCAAATTAGTTTTAGTCATGTGGTAGGTATCGTAGAGTGCTGTGTTCGACCTAACTGACTCCTCTTTTGCCTCTAATTTCCCACAAGGGAAGCTGGGTGACTGTTGGCACTCGAGTTGGGTATGAGAGGGAGCTGAGGGGAACAGCCAGGTTTTGTGTGCCTTCCTGAAGGTGAGTTGGTCCTCTATGTGGTGGATGGTTAAAGAGAGGGAGTTCCAGCTGGTGGGTGCTTGTACTGAGGAGGAGGAACCCCCAACACAGGTTTATTTTGTCACTGGGACAATGAGTAGAGCTGTTGAGCCTGATATGAGGTTCCCGCTGGGCCTGTAGCATGTACATTTATGCTGCAGGTCTGCTGGCCCTTTGCTGTAAAAGGCTCGATGTGTGATGCACATCACCGTGAAGGTGGATCGCAAGCTGATCGGAAGCCATTGAAAGACATCAAGGGCAGGGGAGAGTGCTCTCTGGGGGCTAGGAGGAGGCTCGCAGCAGTGTTCTGTACTTGTTGGAGTTTTCTTGGCTGCAATGCGGGGGCCCCTAGGTATAGGGCGTTAGCATAGTCTCGACGTGAAAGGATGATTGCAACGACCACACAGACACTGCGTGGGAAGGTCAGGAAAGGCAAAAGGCGGCAGAGGATGCGTATGTGTAGGTAAGAGCATTTTATCACAAAGATGATGTGATGAAACAAGAGTTAAGTTCACATCCATAATGCACTTGAGATTTCTTACTGTGTTGGAGGGCAATTACCCAATTTGGTCATTTACTTTTGGTCGTTAGTTCTTTTTGACCTAATTATAGGTGTTACTTTTTACCTTTTATAATTTTGACCTTCTTACTTGAACATGAGGAGCGGGCTTGTGGGGGTGTCCGCTGCATCCTTAAAATGGAAAAGGGGGACAAAATTGCTCGGGCCCCCGTTTTCAATGAATGGTCAAAACGAGGACCGCGAGCAGTTTTACTGCGGGCACTCTGCCCGCGACCAAAGCGTTTGCAGGGCAGATCGTATACATCCGTTGGAGGTGGTGGGAGGTGGGCCCAGGGAGAGTTGCCATGGGTTCGGTTGTGGGAAGAGGGTGGTCTTCCCAAATAGCATGATCTAGGACTTGCCTGAATTGAGTAGGAGGTGGTTGGCTGTCATCCAGCGTTCAAACTCTGAGAGGCAGATTGTGAGATCGGGGAAGCTAGATACAGGGCTATTTGTAATTTTGAAGATGATTTGGGTGTCGTCTTTATAATTGTAGCATGATAGACCCTGGTATTGAATGAGTGTGGGTAGTGCGCTCAGGTAGAGGTTGAAGAGCAGCAAGGAAAGAGAGCCACCTTGCAGTACTCTTTGGGTGACTGAGATGGGAGCCAACAAAAACGGAGGCATGCGTACCATTTCAGATCTGTTGGAGAGGAAGGAGGATATCCAATTCAGAGCTGTGTCCCGATACCGAGGGTATGTAGTCGCTTGTTGAGGATGGAGCGGTCAATGGTGTTGAACTCTGTTGAGAGGTCGGGTAAGATGAGGCTGCAACCTTCTGAGTCTGAGTGTCTTTTAAGATCATTCCAGATGGAGACTAGGCAGGATCCAATTCCTCATAGAGGTCTGAAGCCAGATTGAGCAGAGGCGAGAATATTGTTTAATTCTGAGAAGAGGCATAGTTGCAGCTTGGTCGTCTAATTTAGCTATACAGTGGTTGTTCGAGATGGCCCTGTAATTTGGAAGTGAGTGATGAGTTGATGATGGATCTTGCGAGGTGCCCACCACAGGTGGTGTTCAAGATTTGATTTAGCAGAGAGGGGGGCAGGGGTCACCAGAGAATCCTGATGCCTGGCTGAGTGATAGTAGCTTGACAAATTCTGGTGTGGAGAGAGAGGTCAGAAAAGTGGGAGCATGAAGGATGTGGGGTGTGGGGGGAGAGCGTTGAGATTTTAGAGTGGATGGATTTGCGTCTCTCTTGGGCCATGTTGTGGAAGTGGTTTGAGAGAGAGTCACAGTGGGATTGAGTGTAGCTGGGAGTGTTGGTGGTGCAGGCAGGCCATTCTGCTGGATGACGATGGGTCTGTTTGCCATCTGCACACCAGGATATGGTTCAAGGTTTTCTGTTCTTTTAGGGATGGGGTGAATGGGCCTGTTTGTTGGCGAAAGATCTTAGTGCTCCTGAAAGCCAGTGATCAAAGTTAGAGATGGTGATCGGACCTGTGTGAAGGGGGTGGAGGTCACGTCACCTGAGGAGAACCATCACCAGTTCCGGAAGCACCTCAAGACCTTCCTCTTCGCTTCTGCCTTTGCCCCTCTTCTCCCCTGCTGATCTGTTTTCTCTCTTGGCACCGTGCACTTGGCCACCCTCTGTCCTTTGGGCCCAGGTACCTGTTCACCCTTCCTCCCCCCTGCATTGCCTCCGGGCCACCCCTTGCACTGGGCTCTGCATCTGTACCCATACAGTCCCCCACTTTTCTTCTGCACTTATCATATATACCCTAGTTGACTAATCATGCACTTGCTGGCTGCACTACCACTTTTCATTGCCTGTATTTATTTACTTATTTCAGTTATTATTTATTCTGTTCTCTCCGCTGTTCCGCACTTTCCGCTTCTCCCCCTTCCACGCACTTTCCCCCTTTTCCTTGCTCTTGCACGTTCTTAATGTCACTGGGCCTAGTAAGATTGTTGGTCTTATTCTCCCTTGTTCCCCTCCCTTTGCTTGGTCGCGCTCTGAAACACTTGTGTACAAGCGCAATATAAATAAAGTATCATATCATATTAGGTGGTTGAGTAGGGTGCCTGCCAGGTCAGGAGTCACTTTGATTTCCTTCCAGATGTGGGATTGAGTTACTGGGCCTGGAGCTGCCGGAAGGGCGGGTTGGTACGCAAAGGAAAGAGTGAAGAGGATGGCAGAATGGTCTGACGAGACAAGCGGGTGTGGTGGTATTGTGGAGAGGAGGTCTGGTGAACCGAAGATTGGATCTAGGGTGTGGCCAGCAGAGTGGGTTGGCCCTGAGACTAGCTGTGCTAGATGCAAAGTTTTCAGGTTATCCAGCAGTGATTGGGCCATTGGGTTATGTGGCATGTCGAACCAGATGTTGAAATCCCCTAATACTGTGAGGTGGGGGTGGGAGACTATGATGGCTACTATGTATTTACTCAGGGATTCTGCAAAACGTTCTATTGTATCCCGGGGCCAATATATGAGCAAGAACCAGTGAGTACAAGAGTAGGTGAGCAGGAATTTTACCTAGTGGGATTTGCAGTCTGCGTTGTGGGTCTGTTCATAAGTGTGTGAGGTGGATAGGGAGGCTTTCTGAAGGATGGCACCTGCTGGCCCTGTTTTGCACAATAGGTTTGTAACCCGGTTGGAAGGCTTCATGCTCAATCGGCTGGAAGTCTTGTGCGAACCAGGTTTCAGTGATGAAGAGGATGTTAGGGCATTCTGTTATTCTGGTAGCCATCGTCTTCTCGGGTTTGGGCCCACTCTGATTCAACGTCAGGTTGTTTCTGTGACAGACTTTGAGTTTTCTCCGCTTCAGCTCTCTGTAAGCTTAGTTTGGTCTCCCAGACAGTGTCCAAATAGAAGTCACCAAATACATCCCCAATCGTAGGTGTAGGGGTCCTGTGGATACATTAATCAAGAGGGCTCAGATTTTGGCTGGATACTGTGCATGGCTGAGGACTGGGAATTTCATACTGGGACTTCAGTGGGGACTGATAAACTGAAGTAAAATATCACACAGAGCCCCGGGGTATGTCCACTCGCAAGTCTGTCTTGTTCAGAGCCTTCTCATTGACAGGAATATAATGCTCATATGCACTCCAGACCTGATAGGAATTCTACCAGGGCGATCTTTGGGTTGGTATATGTGCTTGGGTGGTCAATGGTTGAATAATCAACCCAACAAAACTGGTTCCTGGGAATAGATGTTCAAATGGGTCTTCCTGGGTATACATCTCCTCCGTATGGGTTGTCGTCTTTTGATGGGTGAAGGCGATCTAAGTTTCGGGATCTGGCTGATCCCACTTCTGACACCACATGTAACTGGGTGGCCCACCACCAATAACTGCGCTGACTCCCAAAGTAGTTCCAAGTCTGTTTACAGATAGTTTGGGCCAGGGGTTCTTTGGGAAAACATTAGTCTACTGGGGTGTTAAGGAAGCTGGCGCAAGTGAAGAAAGACAAAGCCTACAGTTTGCAAACAATTGTCTGCTTACCAGTCACACTACTACCTGCATTCTTCTTGCTCCTTGCATGCCACCTAAGTTCTCGCTGATCTTAAACCTAACTTCAAACCTTTCTCCCAACCAAGTAATGCCCTGCTATAGATGTAGCCTCACACGGCACAGCACAATCCCACATGTAACCTTTGCCTATATCCGCTTGCTCATATTCCCGGACAGCCTTGGCACTGTCTTTTAATTACTCTGCCATTGTGCATGCAATCTATGTTCAGACTTTGGCCTACGGGAAACCCAGTTAGTTACAGCAATGCAATACTGAATGACACCTGGCGTGACCACGCCAGGCCGGTGATGGTTTAGCATTTCACAAATACCTAAATCTACATAACATAAAATAAGCAATATTAGATGACTAGAACTATATAAAAAATATCAATTTAAAATAACGTAAGAGGGCATATTTGATACCAAAAGAGACATCACTAATAACACAGAAGTTTAGTCTTTGAAACTGGGCATGACCGATAGATAACCTAGCGCTACCAGGCGCGGAGTCCATAAAGCAATTGGATCTACACAGGTAGGAATGTAACTCTTCTCAGAATGGCCAGCATTGACTCCCCTCTGTGAGAAGCGCAACCCAAATTAAATCTAGTTCAAGTGAAGCAACTTTAGGAAAGAAAGAAAGTGAGCCCACCAGATAGTTTCGATTGAAAACAGCTAATATCCATGCACCCTTGGATGCTTGCTTCTCGCTCAAGGTCCGCTAGCACTTCACAAGTTCAAATGCCACTGCAGGACAGACTCAACCCATCATCATTCTGAGGTCAATACATGGAGTATCATGACTATCTCTTATAGTAGCACCTGCTATTACAGTGTTCAGAAAAAGTAGGAATCTGGCCTGAAAGGCTATTTAAGAAGACACCTCATATATATATATATATATATAAAACACCATGAAAGTTATGGTGGGTTTAAAAAGGTTTGAAAAAAAAACCCTTTCAACTGAATGTCCATTTGAGCCAAGCCACACATTCCACAATGCCACCTAGCAGCTATCTCTGGAAGCTCACCTCCAGTTCTGAACCACAATAGCAAGGCATTGTGGGTATGCAAATTAGCATATATATATATATATATATATATATATAATTGTTTTTTTTCATAACACTCTTAATACTGAAGAGGTCTCTAAGCACACATTTGAACCTGTGTTGTTCTGTGTCATCTTGCTTCCAAGCCGAGTGCGTTGTCACTGTCCCATGTTGATGAGGAGTTTGGAAAAGTGGGATTATGTTTGTTGGAAATTGCAGTCAGCTGAGTGGGAAAGAAAAACACACAGGGGCTAATTCACAGAACGTTTTCCAATGGAGGTTTGCCATTATAAAAACGCTTCTGTGAATTAGGCCTACAATATTTAAATTTCAAAGTTGAAACCACATCTAAATAGTTCATTGGTTCTTTCAATTAAAAAGTAGGATTTATGATGCCATGCCTTCTGTGAGTACAGGAGGTCTGCAGAATTCCAGCATAGTGCCACAACACAAAATGTCTGCTATTATTCGATTAGCGCAATTGTCATCCATGAAAGAGCTTCTGATTAAGTCTTTGCAGGAGTGCAGGTAAAACCCCTGATGTGCTGCCCCACGTGCAGGCGAAGGCAACCTTAAATCCAAGAGTCGATGGGCAGCTCATTTGACCACAGCCACCCAATGACTTTTGCTACTTGGTCTACAGCTGCCGGTGTGTACATTGCGTTCAAAGATGCAGCCAGCAGAGAAACTAAGGCATCCTTTCTGCTCGTGTGGTTCCTGACAGCTCCAAATGGGTATTCCCTTCTCGGTGGACCTCATTCGAAGCACTAACAGATGGTCCAGAAGTTGGCTGGCATCAGCTTCTTGGACTCTGCTTTTGCCCGAAGACGCATCT
The DNA here is from genome assembly GCF_040938575.1 of Ambystoma mexicanum. NCBI lineage: Eukaryota > Metazoa > Chordata > Amphibia > Caudata > Ambystomatidae > Ambystoma > Ambystoma mexicanum. The sequence goes on along the minus strand of NC_090924.1, from coordinate 83,536,569 downwards.
CTGTTCACTAAACTGCATGAAAACGTTGCACAGCACTGACATCCCACCGCCATATAGTGTCACTCCTTACGCAGGGTCTGGACCTCTCAGAAGAGGTGGATTTAAGGAGTGGCGAATTCAACAAGAAAAGACAGGGCCTCATGCTGTGACATCCTGCTGGGCCCGTGTCACAACTTCCAACTACTTCTCCAGCTCCGCTTTCCTTGATAGTCCCAGGTGAGAAACTGCAAGCATCAGTATGCAACATGAAATGAGTCAGCGGTGAGTAGACCCAGCCGAGCTTCATTATTCAGCTTATACAATGCAAAAGTGCTCTGCAAATGAGAGGTCTCACTGTTTAGCTATTTTCACAGCTCATCATTGATTCGTGGAAGTATTTCAACTTCTCAAAGAGTTATTATTGGTGTCTCCCACTAACTTTAAGAAAAATTGTGTTTTCCTTTCCTTGTATTTGACATCATACTGAGGAGATCAGCACATATATATTTTCTTACATAGTAATCATTTTGCTGTTGTCATTTTCTGTTGTGCTTTCGAGCGCTTTGAGAAGGGACAGAGATGATGTGTCCTGCTGTCAACGTCGGGACCAGGAAACCAATGTTCCACATCCATCTTCCACCACTGTGCACCCTGGACCTTATTCACAATTCACTCATACACTGAGCATCACTTCTCAGCCCTCCATGACTACTCATAAACTGGTGCTGTAAATAAAGATACTTATCTGCTGAAGAGCAGCAAAAGAAGAGGAGGCGTTATGGACAGGAAGTGAGATAAACAGGAGATGGACTGGATTGTCTGAGGAGGGCTTGTGAAGAACTAAAAGAAGGAAGTGGTTCCGGAGATGTTGTTTTTTTTGCTTTTTGTGTGTTTTCAGGTGAAGCTTGATTTGTTGAAATATTGGGCTGCTGAGGGGTTAAAAGTGAAAGGAATGTAAGCAGAATGCTGGCCTGTGTGTCTTTAATAGAATCACGACTCCCTGCCCTGTCAGTCTGGGTAATGTTTATAATATGTTCCCTTCCCTCCAGTCTTAGAAAACATTCTAATGCCAAATGCTTGATATGGATGATGTGATTCTAAACATGGCTGACTCTGGTTTTCCCACACATACATACTGTGGGAGCCAAGCTCTTCTTGGTGAAAAACACCATGATGCCAATTAGGTTAGATCTCTCCACCACCTTTGGGCAAAAATGAATAGGCATCTGACCCATTTGATATATATTCTCCATCTTCTGTTCACAAGATCTAAATCCACTCCATGTTTTCAGGATAGCCATAAAAAATATATTTGAATTCAGTCCTTCTGAGTGATTATCCTGAAAGCCCTGTGTGGGTGTTGGGGCACACTAGTACAGACTTACAGACCCCTCTTTTGAAGTATTTCAGACAGGGACGTCATTTAGGGGTCGCCAGGGGTCACAGCTGCAACTCCTTTGGTCGCAGTTGCAACCCCTGGGGACTACCTTGTAACCACAATTATTTAAAACAATAAAACAAAACAGAAGCTCCTGGTGGTGCAGGTCTCCTGCGGACCCTGTGCTGTGGGGGGCCCCGCCACACCAGGTCTTGGCCCAGTCCTCACCCATCAGGGTGAAGACCGGGCCGGGGAGGCATTCAGTAGGGGTTGGCGTTGGAACTAACCGTGACATGTGGCAAATGTTGCATGTCACGTTCAGCTCCTAAACCCCTTGGTTGCCTTGCAGCTCACATACAGGAACAAGGAAGTTGTTGTAGCTTCCTGCTCCCTGTTTATGAGCAGCATGGAGGAGCCGAAGGTGTCCTGGAAGGACTGACCGAAAGTGCAAGAAAAAGGTAAGAAGGCCTTTAAAAAATATGATGTGTATTTTGCATGTGTGAATGGTGGGTGAATGAGAAGTCATGAGATGTGATGTGTGATTTTGACTGGTTTGGGTGGGTGGGTACCTGTGAAGAGAATGCAATGAGTGGATGTAAGAGAAGGTGTTAGTGAGTGACTGGTGGGTGAATGAGTATGAATGTGATGGTGTGTTTTTGAATGTTGTTGGTGAGTGTGTGCCTGTGTAGAGAATGCAATGAGTGGATGTAAGAGAAGGTGTGAGTGATGGGTGGGTGAATGAGTATGAATGTGATGGTGTGTTTTTGAATGTTATGGATGGGTGAATGTGTGCTTGTGTAGAGAATTCAATGCGTAGAGGTAAGAAAAGGTGTAGGAGAGAGTGACTGGTGGGTGAATGAGTATGAATGTGATGGTGTGTCTTTTAATGTTGTGGGCGGGTGTGTGGCTGTGTATAGAATGCAATGAGTGCACGAAAAGGTGTGAGTGACTGGTGGGTGAATGAGTATGAATGTGATGGTGTGTTTTTTAATGTTGTGGGCGGGTGTGTGGCTGTGTATAGAATGCAATGAGTGCACGAGAAGGTGTGAGTGACTGGTGGGTGAATGAGTATGAATGTGATGGTGTGTTTTTGAATGTTCTGGGTGGGTGGGTGGTTGTGTGTGTGTGCCTGTGTAGAGAATACAATGAGTGGATGTAAGAGAAGGTGTGAGTGAGTGACTGGTAGGTGAATGAGTATGAATATGATGGTGTGTTTTTGAATGTTCTGGGTGGGTGGCTGGTTGCGTGCCTGTGTGGTGAATGCAGTGTGAATGAATGTGAAGGGGGATGTATGGGTGAATGATCAGTGAGTGAAAGGGCATGCATGTGTGCATGTGTGTGTGTAAGGCCGTGGGAGACTGGCGATCACTAGAGCATTTCTGACACATCATTTATTGACTGCATATTTTACTGATATTTTCAGGCAAAGCCAAGTTCATGTGCGTCATTACCTGGCTAGACTGGCATTTTGGTGCAGCCACTCAAGCCATTGCTTACTGTAGCATGACATTTATTACTCAGCATCTTTAAAAAATCAAGCATGAGAAGTAGTGTTACCTCGCTAGACTGATGTTTTGGTGTAGCAGCCTGTATATGTTTTAATGTAGCATGAGCATCTATGGTGAATCAAGCATGATGCATAATAGGTTTTCTTATAGGTCTAGACTGGCTCACATTGGAACCCATTTGAACAGGTTTTCATATTGTGACATGTCACTTTTAATGGCCAAACCAATGGGAGTATGTTCTTACATAGGAGTACTGGCATATATTGGCAGAGCCAGTTTTTTGCCCACTGCTAGTAATGATATTACTTTAAAAAATCTTAAAACGAACATGAGTATGGTCTTATATGGGAATACTAGCATATGTTGGTGGAGCCAGCATGGATATAATTTTTATACTGGCATATATTGCAGGGACTGGCATGATAATGCATTTGGAAATGCCCTGTGCACTTTTGTTGACTTGCATCTATTGTACTTTTTTCATGATTTACCCTACACCCTACAAAACCAATTGTTGGCCTTCTACCCCAATTATTGGCCTTTTACCCACGTTGTCACAGAAAGTGTGCAGTCTAATGCACCATTTTAACCCATTATTCAAAACATTTTCTCAGGGGAGGGGGACGAATTCCCCCTGACCCTCCTAAACCCATTTTTGTGGCAAATTTTACACCCTCCAAAAATATTATTCACCAGCAACCAATGGTGGCTATTATATTTGTAGACCAGGCACTGCCCCCTTCTTTCTATGCTAAGTGAAACATTTAAGCTTTGATTAAAACACATATTTACTTCCTGCACTTGGAGTAGTGCATGCCCCTGCAGCGGCATATTCATTATGGACATTGCGCACACGTGGTGGTCTGGGCCAGCCCTGGGTGTGGCCTGCCCTGTGCTTTGTTAAGGAGCTTGGGGGGCCCCCCACAGCATGGCTCGCAAGGGGGCCCCACATTTTGTGCTATACCATTGGGCACCACTGGGTCTGACAAAGGGGTAGTGTGCAGTGTGCACCTTGAAGTCTGTTAGTGAGTCCCAGGGTAAGAAGCAACTTGTGGGTGTTTTCAATTAAAAATAACGGTGTGATGCCACAGATTTATGTGTGCAGAAATGAGACTACATTAAATGGTGGGGCTTTTTAAGTCCTCTGGCACCCTGCATTATGCTTAGATAATAAAAACTATGGGGGGTCTTGGCTACGTCTCGCTCCTCTTAAATCAATCTATAACTCTTCCATTCGTGTACTTTGTCTTCTTTCCTATCAGGACTCTTCTCTTGGTTGGCTGCCCTTCCATTCTCAACTTAAATTTCACTTTCTTTGTTTAGTTTTTAAATCTCTCTACAGACCCGCCCTTGGCTATCTTGCTTCTCTTCTCTGTTTCTATACGCCTTCTCACTCTCTCCGTTCTTCCAGTCTTTTCAGGCTGAATGCTCCCCGCCCCTGTGCTCAATCCCACTTTCATTCTTTTCAGCTCCTCTTCATTGGAACATGCACCCCCTGTCTCTCCGTTCCATTAGTTCTTACTCTCTGTACCGTTGTACCCTGAAAACTCACCTGCTTCATTGTCCTCGATTGCCTGTTACCGAAAGTATCTGAATGTCGACATGCACTACTGATTTTTATGTACTGTTGTTTCCTTCCATGTAAAGCTCTTTGGACAAAGGCGCTATATAAAGTACAATAAAAATACAAATACAAAATAACATTATTAGGTGCACTGCCCTGTGTGCTCACAGAGCAGTCTGATATGTTTCTTCTATCGCAGTGGTAGCTGACTCATAGATACATTTATAACCAGGGAATTCTGTTGATACTAAATCCTGGCCAATTATTTAATTTTCAGGCCTTGCTCGTGCAGCATGTTGCTCCTGGGTAAACAGACAGTGCACACCTCTCCAGGTCAGTGCTTTTATGGTTTGTTTAACACATCAATGGCACAGATAACTAGTACTTCTGGGTCCATTCATCTATAGATGTTTCATACACTAGCTGTAGCCTGCATTAGAGATTTCGGTTACCCTGTTACAAGTACTGCATTATGTATGTTTTTACAACAGGTTACCCTGTTACAAGTACTGCATTATGTATGTTTTCAAACATTGAATCTGGAAAATTAGATTCCCCAAATGTCTGATCGTGGACAAATCACGCCTCCGTGTGTGCCTCGGTTCTTATATCTGACTGAAATGAGAGTGTCTGGAAGCACGGGTGCTCGATGCATCTGAAAAATCTGAAGGTCGTTTGCATTCACTTCAACTCATGTCACTTGGGGGCGGGGTCAAATTACATTACTTCCTGTGATGTCATCAGGGGTTAGGAGTCCTGCGATGTCACTTCCGCCATGCCAGGCATTTTGGTGAGATGACGTCCCTGATTTCAGAGGAAAAAAGCTCAGAAACAGGAACTGGGGGGGGGGAGGGGCGTGGGGATGACACAAGGTGAAGTCTCAATTCAGCAAAAGTTATGCTGTTCAAAAAACATACACCCACACAAGCGCACACACCCGCCCGCTTACATGCACACATGCTAAAAACCCATGTCACTCAAGCCATACTGTCATATGTGAAAAGAATAACAGCCAGAGCTGGCACATGTTCCCTGTTGCCACAGGAGGAAATAAAAGCAGTGGATTTCAGTAGTGAGACAGCCTGCTTGCCAATTATCAATTAAGAAAAAACATTAATTAGAGCTGCCACCCGCCGCAGGCCACCCAGGATCCAGCTGTACAACAAATGCCCTAAATGATGGAAGAATAAGAGCTGCTCTGCCTTTTATCCTGGAGTCTTGAGTGTTGGGAATGCGCAACACTGATGAACAGTCGAAAATACAGTGCAGTATGAAAAACTAAATATCACATATGAGCTGATGCAAGGGGCACCCAGGCTGGGGTTGCACTGACAGCCGTGGTCACATGGCCCAATCATTCGATGGGGAAGGTGTTGCCCGACAGGGGCACGTCCTGATGTAGGGCCCCATCAGTGGGCCTGCGGTATACAGTGTGGCAGCAGCATGATGCTAAAATGAATCACACCGGAGTCAGTTCTTAGTTCGACTGACGAGCCGTAAACGGCTCGTCCTTTTTATTAAGTTGGTCACATGGTTGACACCATGTGACCATTACATGAGTCCTGGGAGCTACCCTGCTCCCAGGAGGGGTGAAAAATAACACTCCTCCTTTTTCATAACGACCAAACAACATTACATCACTCCACAAATACACACAATAATACTGAGACTATAACTTGCAACTAACCTTCACACACTTAGGGGCCCAGGTCACCCCGAGATGACAGTCCTGGTTGGTGAGCTACTGGTGACATGTTAGAAACTCCACATGCAAGCACACCCTTTATTAACCTGGTTGATGGGACCTTGCACCGCTGACACAACACCATTGTTTGCCCCTGGCACCCCTCACTACAAAACCCACAAGCGCAGGAAGACAGCTGGACACAATATTTTGGCTGGGCCAGTTTAGGTCTGCGGGCTCCCATCCTTGATGTGTATGATTACTGAGTCCACTTTGACCACTTGCAGGTCCACCGGATACCAGTCTGACTTCTGTTGTGATCTCTTCAGGACAGTTCAGAATTCAGGGGTCGGTAAAGCCACACCTGGGGGCAGCTGGGGCCACATCGGTCTAGTCCTTAGCTGGTGGTGCAGAGACTGTGACAGACTGCTGGCGTTACAATGAGGAGCCAGCTCAATGTTCAGGGCCGGCAAAACCGCACCTGGGGATACCAGGGGCCACCTCAGCATAGTCTCTTGATCTAGCAGGAAGACTATGGCAACACTGTGGCCGGATGCTGTGTTGGACGACGGGCTGCTCACATCACTCCCCCCTCCACACCGGGGCTGATGCGGGACACCATTACCAGCAGTATTTTCCTAGTTTGCGACATTTCCGGTTGGACAACCCTCCTGGGCTCCCAGTGTGGCGCATCCAGTAATACTCATAGTTTCAGAATCCTCACCTTAAAGAACCCCTGACCATTCCCGTTTTGTCGATCACTGAACAATCCCAGTTTGCACCACAATAATATATTGTGTGGTTGCCAATTCAATAAAACACCTTTTTTGGTTTTAAAACATCTCTAGTTGATATCCTATGCCGGTGTGTTACTAGTTTCAATAATGAGGTTTCTTTCTTGTTTTCTGAATTCAAGTTTTTTAGCAGTCTGACAATCTCCGCATTTCACTGATTTGGAGAAAAAAGATTCGATAGTTGCTCTCAAGTGTCCCAAACTCTTCGATTTTTGCCCCAGGCTCGTTTGATAGAGGGCCTGTTAAAGAAGGCATATTCCTATGGTACACATTGTGAAATGGTTTAATAAAGAGTGCAAACATAGCTCTTTTCTTCTTTGGGTATGAAATAATACAAATATTACAGAAGCGCGTGAAACCAGTTGATTATTGTCGATGTGCAGGTGTCAATGTGGTTCACGCCATAGGCACTTTCTCAAGGCAAAGCATGCCTCTTTTTCTGGGAATTCTGACCGATAGATGGTTGGTGTTTCAATGAAGGAAACTCGTGTCTCCAGGGTGATACCTGATGTCCAAAGCGTTGCTTCTGCTCATACAGCACACAAGCAGCAATGAATCCGTTTCAGGGGACTCTCTAATACATGCAAAATCTATGCCAAAAGAATTTATTTTATTTTTATTTTTAAAGCACTCACACAGCATCGAAGCGCTGTTACAGGAATATGTCTTAGTTGTGTATTTATAACACTCTTAATACCCAGGGGTTTCTAAGCGCAAACCCGGGGATCGAACTTGTGTTGCTTCGTGCCGTCTTGTTTCTAAGGCGAGCACGTTGCAGCTGAGCTATCCTCCCAGGATATGAGGCTCAATCCTCAGAGGTGTTTTTGCTCTTCATTAAACCATTTTCCACATTATTCTTATGCGCACGATTCCTTATACCGGCAGGGGGTCATTATTGCCAGTAGAAGCCAAGGTTTATAAACCGGGATGTTGATAGCAATGTATTTGTGTGAGAAAATGGGCCATACGCTCGCTGTAATAGTTTTCTCAAAGAAATACTTAACCAAGTACGCTGCCATGGAAATGGAAGGCGGGGCTCCATGCAGAGCTCCTCTTCTATTTCCATGATGGAACAGAATCCTGTAAGAAGCGGCGTGGTGGCGGTGCGGAAAAACTAACATCTGAATGGGAGCCCGTGGGACAGGATGGGAGGCGGCGAGCGGAGGGAAGGCAGAAGAGGGGGAGGTGGCAGGGGACGGGTGGGATCAGATCAGGGTTTGCTCTCAATCCGAGCTAAGATTGTTACATTCAGCATGGGTTTGGAGCAACCTGATTGGCTGCTGGATCTGCAGCGGGTGCTGGTACACAATTCCATAGTATATCGCTCTGCTCAATCTTGGTATACTCCCATGTCAAAAATCTAAGTAATCTCACAGTTTCACAAACCCAGTATGGCCCCGCGTTCACAAACTCAGTATACTCCTAATTTGACAATCTCATTATATTGCCAGTTGTCCAAAATCTCAGGTTTACACTGCCAGTATACTCCCAGTGTGGGAAACCCGGTATACTCCCAGTTTCACTAAGACAGTGGGCCTCATTACACAGTAGGCGGTAAGGGATTACTGGCACCGGTAAGGGCACTGGTGCCGGTAATCCCTTACCGGCCCTACTACGAGGTCCCTTAGCGGGTCCCTTCCCTAACGCCTGGTTTTACCAGGCGTAAAGGAAGGGACCCGTTGAGGGACTTCAGAGCTAATAACGGGCCCGCTAATAGGGGCCCGTTATTAGCTCCATCCCCATTCCCATTGAGCCCTATGCGGGCTCAAATGGGAATGGGGAATGGTTCCTGGAATGGGGATTTACCGGGTCCTCCAAGGTCGGAATGACCCGGTAAGTCCCTATTCCGGGAATACGGACCCGGCATGCGGAAAGGGTGTAGCCATGGTGCTATTAGCGCCATGGCTACCGCCTACCGTGTAATGAGGCCCAGTATACTCCAATTTTGATCAATCCAATATTTTCATAGTTTTCACATAGTATATATCACCAGCACGACCATCAATCTACGCACCCGATTTGGATAACTCTATTTTGACAATCCCGGCATATTCCTCCTTTGATAATGCCAGTATAATCCCAGTTACTATCTTGGTATACACCTTAGTTTGACAATCCCTGTATATTCCATTCTACACAATCCCAGTACAGTGCTGCCTAGACAATCCCTGAATACTCCTACTTTGACAATCCCTGTATACTCTTACTTTATCAATCCTGGGGCAGTCCAGATATAGACTGAGGTTGCCATTCCCAGTAGATTCCCAGTTTGACAACACCACATTGCTAGTATGTATGTTGGGGAGGAAGGATAGATCAGGGGCAACGGGTTTGTCCTGGGGCCAAGGTAACACGCTCAACACAGGTTTGAATCCTGCTTAGAAACCACTCGCTGGTATGAAGCACATTATAAATGAACAATAAACCTACATATATTTCCAGTTTATTGAACCGGGTATATTCCTAGTTTGACCATCACCCATTTTCTCCATTGCAGAAGGTTTAGGTGAACAATACCAATATCTCCCTAGTGTGACACACCCAGTAAAGATCCACTTTGTCATCCACGCATGATCACATTTTTCACGGTTTGAGTATATGGGCTGTTTGAACAACCCCAGTATAATACCACATTGGCAATCCCATTATATTCCCGGGTTGACATTTCCAATGTTTCCAATGCCTATATGTTCCCTGTTTCAAAATTCCAAGTATGACACCCCCAGTGAATCCTGTTATATTTTGAGGGTGTCAATGCCAACATAATCCTTGTTTTCACAACCCTAGTATATTCACAGATTAACAATCGTACTCCGGTTCCACTATACCAGAAGATTAGTACTTTTTCCAGTTTGCCCAATCCTACTTTACTACCAGTTTCACAATACCAGCCTTTCACTTCAGCTTGTACCCTACCAATGTGTTCACGGTTTCACAATCCAGTCTGCAGGATCACAGTATGCTCTCGGTTTGCACTTTCCCAATATATTTCCAATGTGCACAATTGCTGGAGACCTCCACTTTGACAATTCCAGTATAATACCAGTTCTTAAGATTCGGGTAAATTCAAGTATACCCTCATTAATACAATCTCAGTATATTGCCAGGTTGCATAATAACAGTATATTTCTGTTTTGACAGTAAAATTAGAAAAACACAATTTGAACAATGAAGTTACATTCGGCAAAAGTGGAAAACAAGAATGACTTTAGTCGAGAACGAAACAACTGAAGTGGAGTAGAGGAGTGGATAGAAAAAGAAAGAGCGTTTCCATTTTTTGGAGCAAGTAAAGCAAATGATTCTAGTGGGACTCAGTGCAGGGCGGCCTTGGGATGCCAAGGAGGAATTGCGATTGTGAGTGCAGGAGACGGGAGGTGAGTAAAGGGAAATAAGGGAGGAAGATAAGGAGGTGCAAGGCCATGGAGACACTTGAAGATCATGGAAAGAAAATGAAAGAGAAGGCGAAATTCAACAGAGAGCCAGGATAACAAGAGTAGGGAATCAGAAATAGAAGTGCAGGGAGGGAGGCAGAAGAGGATACCAATTGAGAAATTGATGATAGAATGAAGAGGTGCTAGCATAAGCCTAGTAGAGCACTACAAAAGCAGAGAGGACAAAAGCAGAGAGAGGGAAAAAGCAGGGATAAGTGTTTTGGTAAAGTAGAGGGCAATTTTGCGCATATTAAGTAATTGGAAATGGCAGATAACAGAAATATTGGAGGTATGGGAAGAGAAAGTAAGAGACGAATCAAAGAGGACACTAAGATTGCCAAGAGTGAAAGAGAGGGGCAAATGGGAAGATAAGGAGGGAATAGAAGAAGAGGGGGTAAGTGTTGAATTTCAAGGAGCCGGTTGGTTAGAGAAGAGTGAAGATTATCAGAGAAGTCAGAGGAGACAAGATTTGTGCGTCACCAGAGTTAAAGTGGAAAGAAAAGCCACATTTGGCCATGATCACGGAAAGGGGAGAGGTGCAGAGAGAGAAGAAGAGAAGACCAAAGTCAGGAGCCTTGAGGGAGTCCAAAATGGGGGTGGGGGCAAGAAGGAAACTGGATGCCACCCCAAGAAGCTGTGAAAGTGTGGTCCATTGGAGGACCATTGGTGAACAGTTAGAAAAGCCCAGTTGCAGTGCACTCCCAGTTTACAATTACACAAGTACATTCCCATCTTACCCGTGCACAATTCCGGAATGATCCCAGTTTTCAAAATCCCAGTACAGTGCCAGTTATAAAATCCAGTAGTATATTGTCATGTTAGCATATCCGAGAATATTCCCATTTTGACAATCCCAGCCTAATCCAATTTTGCACACACTGACCATACTCACGTTCCTCACGCTCACAGTATGTTTACAGTGTCTTTCGCTGAACGCCCAGAGCACCTGCACAGACGTACAATAAATCACATGGTTTTTCTTAAAACTTCAAAGGCCATTTTTACTACATCTTATTCGTTACACATTTTGCACATTTAGCACTTTCTCAAGGTCAGATGTAGTTCTGTTGAGGCGCCATAATATTGTCTGGGTGAACCCTATATATCTTCTGGCTACCACTGGTCTACTGAGGGCCAGAAGAGCAACAGGCTTTACTCAACAAAATTACGAGATGTTAACAGAACTAGGTCTTGGCTTGAAAAAGCTCTGATGCACTGGACTATTAGGGAAATGGTGTGTCTTCTTCAACCGATTGCAGCCTCATTGCATCCAGTGGATAATAATCTGCTTTCACATCCCAAAACTTAGGGTGACCAGATTTAAAAAGTAAAAAACCAGGACCGGATAACTAACATGAAAGTAGGACTAACTCTTGAAAGTGGCCGTCAAGGCACTACACTTCATTAGCGTTTGGAAGAGAGGGGGTTTAAGTGTTACTGTTCAAAGAAACACATATTATAATTAATTTATCACAAGCTAGCACTATCTTAAGTTGTAAAATGCAGCATTTCTTCTGTGCGAGATTGTGCATTCCTGCCTGCCAGCTATGAAGACATACTACAAAGAAACGGGAGCACTGCAGTTTCCAATGGGAACACAGTCTTGAGAAAGGGGGGCAGAGCAGCAAATACCGGGACAGTCCCGGGGAAACTGGGACGTCTGGTCATGCGACCAAAAATACTGGTTTACAACAAGTAGTTTCTTCACTGCAATTAATAATAAAATATGTTCAGAGTTTGCAGAATCCCAATATACGTACAGTTTGATAACCCTGGTACAGAAAATGGAGCAATCCTGAAACCGCCCTAAATATCATGGAGAGTGGGGCACTGTTAGAGAATCCTGCCTGTACAGCTCACACTAAAAAACGAATCCACACATATCCCTACGCCCATAGACTAGACTGGGAAGCAGTGTGATGAGGCTCGGGCCCACACCTGGAAAAAAGAGTTCCTGTTCTTTGTGGTGGAAACAGATATGCTGCTGTCACCTAAAAGGAGTACAGGGAAGGGGAGAGGGCAGGAGGGAGGCAGAGAACCTGTCATGTCAATTACATGTGTAGTGCTTGTACAACACTGGCAACATTAAAACGGGGAAGGTTATTCATTGTGTCTGCTCTTTCGCGAACCCTCATCCCCAGCAACACTGCACTTACTCTGCTCAGGGGTGGACTGGGAACCAAAAGAGGCCCTGCAAATAATGTTCAGAGTGGCCCCATATTACACATTTTGGAAAAGCCCAACCCTTTTCCTATGAGGACATTTGGAAATAATATAGGTTACCACACAAAAGAGACCCAGCGTGCAGAGGCCTACCAGGAAATCTCCAGAGTTCCCTGTAGGCCAGTCCTCCCCTGTCTGTCTTGGATCCCTTTTGAGGTATGTCGGACCCTATGCCGCATATGAATTAGAGGGTGAAAACATAATGGGTAAGGGGCTCATTACAAGTCTGGCGGTGCAGGAAGAAATTGATGGTCATGGAATTACCACAACTTTTCCCGCACCACCATACTATGAGTAGAGCCCTGGAGTGGGGGATTTACCTCCAGCATCCTGCTGGAGGTAAATCCTCCCATTTTCTGAGGATGAATTGACAAAATCGGCAGAATTACTGTGGCGGTAATTCCACCAGCGGTAATTCCGCCAAAAATGCCCTGTAGAGTCCAATGTACTCTCATAAAATTGAAATTAACTCCACCACTGCCACTTTTAACCTGGCGGTAATTCCGCCGGACCAAGTGGCAGTAACAGTAATTCCATTGGTTGGTATTCCAGTGGATTTACTGCCGGAATACTGCCCAACTCGTAATGAGGACCGTTTCTACGTGAACGTTGGGCACACTGTATCCCCAGTGTGAGAACCTCTTTCCAGGGAACAATTCTTTAGAAACATGGATTCCTGAGATGAACTCTCTGCATTTGGAAAGTCAGAGTTAGCAACATTGTATCTGCAGAGTTGCAGAGTACCTGCAATCTCGATGAACTGGCTTCTTTGATGTACTACCATTTGAATCTGTTACAGTTTTAATTAACCCTGCTGCCAACGTTGAGGAAAGAGAAATTATTTCCCTTAAAGAGAAAGTTGTCTGTTTCTGTGTTGTGGCGGAATCTGTATAAATAACCGGAAAAAAAAATGAATGTTAGATTTGGTTGATTTTAGGCTGTACGAAAATTACGTACAACTTAAAATTTCGAGCAATTCTACCATTCGGTACCATTGTAGTGAACAAGGGGAGCACGAGTGTCCCCCGCACCCTTGTTCATGACAATGGCATTGGGGGTAGCAGGGGTGTCCCCTGTTCAGTAAAAAAAAAAGTTTTTAAAAAAAGAGGACCCTGCTGCACCGGTTTCCATGCACGTAGGTGAAGGGAACCGGCGTTGCAGAGGGATGGAGGAGTCAGCGGCACACAGCAACGTGTGCAGCCAAAGGTTAAGTAAGGGGTTGGAGGGGGTTCCTGGAAATGCCTGGGGAAGAGAAAACTGAAAGCCATTTTCATTCAAATGAGTTTTGTTTTTTTCTCCCTCAGACATTTCTGATTCAGTAAAATCATGGACAACCTGTTGTGGCTTAAGGTCTGCTCATGGGGGAGTTTCAGGCTCTCTGAACAGCGAAAAGGGTGCATTATTTTCCCACTCTATGGCTATTCTGTGACTGTCCTCTGCCATGTGACCAAGACCAGGTGACCAGAGGATCCTGCCGTGCCACCCACTGGGTCTATCATTAACCGGCTTGGGGTGGTACCTAACTCCCTGAGTCAGCCACTGTGTTGGTCACGCCGCTGAGAAGAGGACTTCCTGTTAGACCGAAGGAAGTGCGACATCATATACAACAAGCTCTGGCAAGCCAACACGTTTTGGCTGTCATATGTTAAGTGCAACTTCAAATGTCCCAGTCATCTTCATGCCATTAGTAAAGGACAGCAGTAAAGTTTGCGCCATTATAAGTGATAACAACACTTAAAGTGTTTACACAAAATGGGCACAAACTTTGAACAAAGCAAGCACAGTCAAAGCCAATAGATTGTAGCTGGCATATGCCATGCCCAGCCTCAAATGCCCTAATGAACTGCATGCCATGACAAAAGGACAGCAATACATTTGAGGGAGAAGTGACTTGACTGCGTTAAAAGGGTCCCCATCAGTGGAGCTTGAGGTGGTCAGCTGCTGCAAATGGACCGGGCTGACACTATTAATCCTACTGGCTGCCTTAGATGTTAGCATCACACCACGCAGATAATGACTTCATGACTCTCGGGGCTGCTCGGAGGAGTTTCCCAGTCCTACTCTTAGGGTCTGACGTACTTTCCCAAACATGGGCAAACAGCCAGGCCTAATGCTTCTGCTCGATAGCAGAGCTATAGATGTCGTTGAATGATCAAATCTGCAAGTCTAGCCCCTAAAAGGAAGGTCGGGTGTACAACAATGCGGTGTAACACAATATTTCTTTGAATAACGAGAATGTCCACACCTAGATGTATGATGATAAACGTTATGTCTTGTAAAGGTTAGGGAAGCGGGTCGGGGAAGGCTACATGCTTAGGTTTAAGCAGTCTCAAGCCGAACAGTGGAACATTCTTAGTTATTTAACCTGTCAGGAAGGGTCTCTCAGAAGGTTGCAGGTAATCTGGGGTCTTAGTATGACAGGTTTACCATAGGGATCCCCAGGATTACCAAGAGAGGACACATAGTCACTCACCTGGGGCTTAGGATCTGGCAGCAAACAGTAGTAGCGACTGAAAGGCTTTTGATTGGCCTAGCAGGATACTGGTGCTGATGCTACGGAGTCGCCAATAGTAAATATAGATCCAATCATAAATAATCAGTCAATTTTAACGATAGGACATTGCTCTGGAACCACATGGGTGCCTTTCCAGTGCGAGCAGGGTGTTGGGAACCTGACGATCAGGTATCTTCATTAGTCTCTAATTGTGGCCAATAGACACTTGAGTTCTAGTGAAGGCTCAGTTCCCGTGTTCAGGGGGTCCAGAAGAGGTTCTGGAGCAGTTTAAGAGAATTGCCAACCAAGCAGGATAACCAAGGAGCCACTGAAGATGCTGTTATGCCAAAGAAGAAAAAGAACTCCTGAAACTGTGGTGGGATCCGGATTACTGGTCTGGTAGGAGAAGGGGTAGATGGTGTACAGGGGCGGCAGCTGAGGCTGGAAACATACTCATCTGAGTAGCAACATTCACTTTGGGTTTCTTCGGGGCTGTAGCTTCATTTCTAAGGTTGCAGCAGCTGCAGGCAGGCATGAGCATGAACGTTTTCTGATGACAGCATTTCTTTGGGAGATGGTAGCAAGTGAGTGTCATGTTATGTTATATAGTCTTGTAAAGCGCACGTACGCCCAAAGGCATCTTGGCGCTGAGCAGAGGAAGGTGGAGCAGAACATACATTAAAAAGAGAAGGGTCAAGTCAGTGGATGGGAATATCGAGTCTTTGTGTATAACTGGTGGTGGGAGGTCTGGTACATGTGTTCACAGCACAAAGCTACACAATCAGGAACAGTCTTGGCAAGTTGCAGGTGCAGGTAGACCTTCCTCCTTCATGATCCGTCCCTGGCTTTGAGACTTCTTCTGTGTTTTGAGACAGGTCTCCTGGTGTTTCATGGAAAACAAGCAACTCTCTTTTTTCAAAGAGGAATGGTGCCTAGGCGAGAACCTAGCTACTAATCGCAGGGAGGAATTCTGATGGCCACCCAATCAGGGGGGTTGTGGGCTTTTCATTTAGCCGGCTCTCAGGATTGGATTCAGCTTTAAATCCCAGGCAGCAGTCAGGACTGGTCATGTCTCATCGTGTCAGCTGTAGCCCTTCCTCTACGAAGCAGGCAGTAGCAATGACCATTATTTACGATCATGCACCAAGTTTACTATAATACTGTGCAGCTCTTTCCTCGGCACACCACCTAGCTTTGCTCTTCATTTTCATCATGTAGCAACATGCTGACGTTCATTACACGTACATGCAACATTCGTCTCCGTTACCATGGTAACTGGGATGTTTTCATGTACCAGCAGATTTATTAATTAAGCAATAAGCCCTGAGCAGGGGTGCATTACCACTTCAGGTAATGCCCCGAACAGCCAGCGGGGGAATTACCACTTCAGGTAATGCCCCGGGGCCCATAGTTACAGGCCCGAGCGAAGCCCATTAAAAAAATAAGGAAAATGTCACACAAAAAAAATGGCCGCAATGGAAAGGAGAGAAGGGACTACGTGTAGTCTCTTCTTCCTTTCCATGACGGCCTGTCGCAGATTGGGAGCGGACACGGTGGGGGCAGAAGTGTTTCCAGCACGTCCTCTCCTGAAATGGACAGGAAAGAAGGTAAGTGGGATTGGGAGGGCAGGGAGAGAATTCTGTGGATGGGGGATGGGGAGGAGGGAGGGAAAGATTTACTTGATTCCCCGGCGAGGGGAGGTGGCGGCCGCCAGCCCTGAGGAGGCTCTGGGCTGTGGGATTACTGTATGGTAACGCCCGCATTCTGAGCTTCCCCATTGGCTGGGAGGCCACTACACCCCCTCGCTGGGTACTAATATACTCTAGAGCGCTGGCTCTGTAACCGCCAGTGCTGTTTTGATGACCTCAAGTGCAGCATAGGTATGGACGCAGTGGGGCCACCAAGGGGGTACCAAGGGAGGCCATGGCCACCCTTATAAAAATGGTGCCCAACCCCGCCACTGGCACACCTGCCTCTTATGAATGCAATTTCATGTGCCACCCAAGTGACCTTACCAGGCCACCCATATGAAACATTTCTGGGGGTGCCACTGTATGGATGGGACCCTTACTGTTCCTTTTGGACAATTACAAAATCATCAGCGCATTTAGTGACGCATGCGTGTTTGTCTTTCCTTTTTTCGCAGCGCATTCACCAAACCTTGTGGCTCAGTGCTTTCAAACATTACAGAGGTAAGATCAGCTCTCATATCCATATTTTTAACATTAGCATTGCAATATTGTGCCTTATAATTGAGATTTATTGCACCCAGGCCTTGACAGTGAACTTTTTTGTGCAAGTTTAACAGTTCTGTGCATAACCTACACTAGACAGAAAGCTTAGCCTCCTGACAGGATCCCTTTTCTATTGGATAAGATTAGGTAAGATGGGGCTCTTACTCACATTGGCGGCATGGTAACAGATCGCGTTAAGAGCATTCTTTGTACATTTTGTACATTGCATTCTATACATCCTGCCTACATTCCTTTTAGCTACACATCATTGCTTCACAGACAACTCATATAACCAGCACTTCAGTTGATCTCCAGAACAGCTTTGAAACAAGGCCCTACCACTTTGCTTTATAGGCAGCAGAGTGCCAGCCTCCTTCTCTTCTTTAAGACAGGTATGGCACAAGCTTTGATCATGCTGTATCTACTTTGTTTATGAATGATAATGTTGACTAGAAGTGTACGCAAGAGGGCAGACCCTAAGAATATGTGCTATATTATGTATTTTTTTATTTTTTATATATTTATTGATTTGGTTGAAATTAATCAACCTTTCAATATTTAACAATCTTAAGAACAAAGTTTACAATACATACATAAACATACATTCTAATAAACAAATAAATATTAGTACAACATCAAATAACATATTTACAAATTAATTCATATCGCATATCAATTCTGTGGTACTAATTCATAATCTAGAGGTCATGTACAAACACATGTACAATATACATTAATTATAAAATTTACAAATTTTACAAAAACTAAAGTTAACCCATTGTCTCACACCTTTCCGATGCGAAAGTCTTCCTTATGTATATAGGCCCCTATCCTCTCGAGGCCGACCAATGTGTGTGGTATTACTTACACCATGGCAGCTTCTAATTGCAGCCCTTCCAAAAAATTGACGGTGGCTATTTGTAGTGGCAAGAAGAACTACCCAAGATTATGGCCCAGCACAACTTCTCTGTCAAATTACCCAAGTACTTACAATATTTGGTGAAATGTATTTGTCAACGATTACATAGCACGGGACGCTCTGTTATCAGATCTTCTAAGGTCTCTATGTACTCTGTATGGTTACAGTAACGACAGATGTTATCTTGTGCCTGTAGAAGGCTCCGCTTTATCAAAACCTCCTTTGTGTGCCATCGCAGGTGTAAAATTGCCAATCTATACTTAGGTGTTGGAGCTCTCTCTAGATAGTTAGGTAAAGTACGTACTTTCCTTGGTGGAAATCTAATACTATCACCCCCTCGGTAGCTGCAACAGAGCTCCTGAGTCACTATCCAATCTACTTGCTATAGTTTCTCTTTAGCCTTATTTGGATTGAGTAACAACAATTCAATCGAAATATCACTTGAGTCAAGTATTTGAGAGATTGTATTGATCCAATTGACCATAAAGGGGTGAGTAGTTGAGAACATATATGCAGATAATGATTTTAAGATAATATCGCTACCTGTTGAGATTATACATTTCCTGAGGAGCGAACACATTCTCCACTTATACAGTGCGGACAAAGAAATTAAGCCCAACTCATATATCTTAGCCAAGAGATTGGAACACATGTAGGCAAGTGTAAGACATGTCGCCAAAATTTGGCTTCCCATTGATCAAATTGAAAGCGCGTGTCACTTGGCAAAGTTTCAAGGCCATATAATAGTGCTGGAATAGCTTTCG
Source organism: Ambystoma mexicanum (assembly GCF_040938575.1). Lineage (NCBI taxonomy): Eukaryota > Metazoa > Chordata > Amphibia > Caudata > Ambystomatidae > Ambystoma > Ambystoma mexicanum. The sequence goes on along the minus strand of NC_090924.1, from coordinate 83,517,597 downwards.
GGTCCAATAAAGCCACGCAGGTCTAATAGAAAATTTCCCAAATCTAAACATAACAATCTTAGTTTGTGCTATGGCTGTGTCCAATTTTCTTCGCACTGCAGCAAGTTGACCTTGTGGATTACAAATACCTTCAAAGCACATACCCAAATACATATACTGTGTTACTATTTCTAAGGGTATTTGATTGATTGACCATTTCAAACAGCGCATAGTTGTCTTCCCAGGCACATATTTGACAATTTGTGTTTTTTGTGTATTTACTCTCAGTTCATTCTGCTGAATGTATGTTTGAAAAGCTGTCAAAAGTCTTTGTAGCCCTATCTGGACTTTTGAAAGAAGCACGAGATCATCAGCATACATAACAGCTTTAACCTCGTGTCTGCCTATTTTGGGGGAGACCGAGATTATTTTGCAAAAGGCATCTTTCAGACCATGCACAAAGTAATTAAATACTGAAGACGCCAACAGGCAACCCTGTTTTCATCCTCGTGCCTTTTTTATGGGGGCTGAAAGAGCGTCTTCTAAGGAAAGGCATACACAAAATGATGTATCAGAGTGAAGAGCATGAATAACTTCTACTAATGTTGTTGGGCACTGATCTCTCATTAGTTTTTTCATAAGAAGTACACGAGAAATGGAATCAAAGGTGGAGTGCAAGTCCACAAATGCGAAAAATAACGCTTGTTTTGTGGACTGGCACTGCGCCTTGATGGCATTCAAGCATAACAGGTTGATTTGTGTTCCCATACCTGGAACAAACCCTGTTTGTGAAGGGTCTCGCAATCCACTGTGTTGTGTCCATTTGTTAAAGTCCTGGAGCACCAGTTTAGTAAATATTTTCCCTGGTGTGTCTAACAAGGCTATGGGCCGACAGCTTTGCGGACATGAGCGGTCTCCCTTCTTGAAAATCGGTATAATCACTGAGGTCTTCCACGACAATGGAATGAAACGGGTGGAAATTACCATTCGGAAGATGTAATCTAAAATGAAGGCCCCCTCAGTTATATTGGTTTTTAATGTGACATTCGAAATGCCATCAGGGCCAGCCGCCCTCGAGGTACTTGTGCTCCATATACGATTCTCAATACTTCGTGGTGAAAATGTTAACGACCATGTGCCTGATAATGATAGCTCTATCTGATTAGTCGAAAATGAAGGATCGGCATACAGGTTGGAAAAATATTCGATCCAGCTGTGTTCTTTAACGGCCATAAATTGTACCGATGCTTGTAAATTCTGCACTTGATTGTTTAGTAAGATCCACATTTGGGCCAAATTTTTACCCGCCATTAGCTTACCCATGTGCTCACCATCTTGTTGGAAAATAATGTGTTTCTTAGATCTAATCTAATTTTTATATTGCCATTTTGCATGTTTCAAATCTTCAAGCCATGTTGGCCCATGGGTTGCTATTGTGGTTCTTCTTACATGTCTGTATACTGCCCGTTGCCATTGAATCTCGATGTCAAAACTATGTTTATGTATTATCCGGCCTTGTGAAGGAATAGTAATCGTATTAGTAAATGGTAGTAGAAGCTCAGTGTACTGGAGTGGATTGAGCCTCTTTGCATTTTTTTCTATGCTATGGCGATAGGCTAACACTGATGGATCATTCCATTTAAGACGAGTTTTGGATGAATTAGTAGCCACTTTTGAAGTGCAGGTTGGTTTATGAAGAAACTCAGCCTTGGCTGCGATCATAAGTAATAGAAGTTTATGATCACTATATTGTGTCTCAAACATCTCTAGCCTCTGAACTTGTTGAAACAACCACCTATCTACATAAATGTAGTCGATGGTACTGGAGCTCGTCTGACGGGTCCATGTGGTATTAGCTGGAATATCCCCACATACTGCCCCATTTACCATCTGAAAGTGTCTATCTGACATAAAGTTCATCCAGTCCTGTGCCTCCCTAGAGTCTTTTTTTGAAGACCAGCAATCTAGGTTCAAGTCTCCTAGAATGATGGTATGTGTAATGTTGTCAGAAATATTCATTTGATGTAAAATTCGTCCCAGGCTAGTGTAGAAAGCCTGATCTGTCATGGCTACCAGATTGCGGTATATGTTCACCAGAGCCATAATTTGGGAACCATGTGTGATTTTGACTAGTAAAATGTAAGCACTTTCTGTAGCCCACTTTGTGATTGTAAGAACTTTGTGTACATTGACCGCCACCACCAATCCTGAAGACGGTCTACCTCCAGTAGGCAACGCAGGCAATAGCACCAGTTCAAAACCATCCCATACCGGTGGTTCTAACATCCACGTCTCTTGTAACACAACTATGTGAATGGATTCTTGTAAATGGGCCAACAAGGTTTGTAAATGAGAATGACCCTGGAATTCCAACTTGCAATGTTCAACGTTGGAGTAATAGGCACTGAAGGTTACGAACATTTGTCTAAGGAGGTAGCACTCAATCTTCTGTCTGTCATATGTATGCTTTGATATATATTTGGTTTCGGAGCAGCTCTTAGTATTTGTTGTGTATTATGCTGCGGGTCCTCTGCCAATAAAAAAACCCATATCAAATAAGTTCATTCTTTCTTGCCATAATAGATTAGTCACTACCCCAGATGGAATCCATAGCCTAATAATCGAATTAGATACATCCGATATAAATTCAATTTGTGCTATGTCATGTGAGTCAATGTCTCGAAGGGCACTCACATCACTGAAGATGTTGAGCACACTTTTACGATTTAATACATAACTGGGGAAGTGGCCCTCTCTACATTTCAGAATAAGGGAGTGCATTTTCCCAGACCTATGTTGCAAGACTTGAGTGGACCCAGGTGTACTTATTCCCAGGTGATAGCTTGATGGATGTACTGGCATGGGGGATGGTGGGTTGTTAGACATCAGATCGGGCACCTTGTTGTGTACTGTGGAACCTGAGGGGATAACCTCCACCGGACAATTCAGTAGGTTCCCTTGTTGTTGTGTCACAGTTGTAGTATTCCTACCCTGACCAAGTCCCAGTGAGTTACCTGCCAAATAGGCATCAATCATCTGCTTAATTGTCACAGTACTGACCTTTGAAGGTCCTGTGACTTGTGAGGCAGAAGGATCTTGCAGCTGATTCAGCGCATTCTTTGATTGGTTGAAGTTTCTAATGTGGCTTGTGTTATTTTCAACTTGTATCATATCAAGGGAGGTGGCTAGATCATTCAGTGGTGAATAAGGGGTGGAGGCATAGTACACATTACTGGTTCGCTAGTACTGTGTACATTTTGCCCTTTATTGGTAGGTACACCAGACTCATTCCTGCTGGGCATCGCATTACAGGGGGGTTTAACAGGGAGATTGTCACATGTAGGTGGGACAGTGCCACCAATTGCACGGAAAAATGCATCCAATGTGTGTTTCGGGCCTCTGGAACCTACAATGTTCTTAGGTTTCTTAGTCATAATCTTAAGTCCCTGTATAAGTGCTCGTGCCGTTTTTCTCTTTTTTGGTAACAAACGGCCCTTAGCACTTATATGTGGTTTCTTTACAACTCCATTCCCAGTATCTATTTGTTCACCATCTGTCGATAAATCAATGTATGAGACATCCTGAGTCTCAGATGCTGATACATGTGGGGATGCCACAATAACTGAACGGATAATATCCGCAATAATGGGCAAGGACGGTATGTAGGTCTCACCCCCTATATTGCTCTGCGGTGTCATCGTCGACCTCAATTGTGGTAGATACCCCTTAGCTAGCACCTTTATTGCATTGCTGGTTGTTTAATGGTACAATCAGTCAAATGTTGATGGTTGCAATCAAGCCTCTGTAATATGTTGTTTAATATTACCATCTGGGACTCCATTTTTAATTCTACAGACTCAAACAATTTAAACAGACTCAGCACAGAGGTATGGATGGCGGTTAATGCTACTTCAGGTAAGACTGTGTTAGCTGGACCGTGAGTATATGTTGTTAGTGACTCTCGTACAGATCTAGCCGCCCTAGGTGTAGGCTGGGCAAAGGAAGGCAAGGCAGAACGAGATAATGAGACAGTGGATGCAAGTACACTTATAACATCTCTATAGACATTTCTAACTCTTCTATAATAGAAATCGGTGATTCACATTGACTCGCATAGATTGAAATTTCCCAGCTGTCTTCATGATGTTTCGGATAGGGAATAGGTGACGGCATTGATGGAATACCCAAGCCAGCGTTCGCTTATTTTGACTTCAAAGATTCAAGTAGAGTTTGGTCAGATAAGAGGCAGCCTGCCTGCCCTTGCAAATGCATGGATTATTGTCTTGTTGTATTAAACGCATGTAATGCTGCTACGCCCGACTTGACTATAACACTAGTGTTTTGAGCAAGGTTAGGCTGGCTTGAACGCACACTACTTTGAGCCATAAAGCACCCTTGAGTATCAAGCCGTGTGTTCACAGGCGTTAGCATTATTGCAGCATGGGAAGAGTGAACAGGTTTAAACAATTGAGCTGTGTGAACACCGGGTGTAATAACATTGGCTGGCATTGACGGCATATCCGATTTTAAAGTGTACATTTATATGCACAATCTCCAATACTGACTACGTTCGAACAATAGTTGCAAAACAAAACCTGATTAGTACCAAACCCACCGCCAGTACTCCACGCCGCCAGCCGTGCCGACGCGGCACAGCGGTGCTTGTTCGAGTACTTGCCCGAGTGAGCGCGCTGTGCGCGTGCAGGCACGTTTATATAGGAAGTAATGCTTTCCAAACAGGAGCCAATCCCGGTGTTCTGAGGCGGGACTAGTAACGTGCACAATAGTATGTCAATCACTTTGTTTCCTCTATACTAACGCCTCCGTCGTAGCTCAATCCAGCCAGGGAGAAGCGCAAGAAGCGGCAAAGCGGTACTTGTTCGAGTACTTGCCCGAGTGTATTATGTATTTATAGAAATCTGCCCTGAAGTTAGACGTTTCAGTCCAAAATGCATCGGCACGGGTCTCTGCATACAAACAATGAAAATAAAAGAGAAGAGCATCACAGAAAGAATTATGATCACCGTTTGCTCTATCATGATTGCTTATATGTACTAATATGCAGTAGTGTTCACTAGAGGTGTCCCCAGGTCTAGTGAATGTCTCACTAGACACTTTTTTTCTGGTGGCAATGGCCATACCTGGCCACAATTCTATCTCACTCATTCACCCATAAGAACAATTAGGCCAAATGCAAGTCTTTTGTTTCAGGAGATTGTCTTTGTCTTATGTAGAAGGAAATGTGGGCTCATTTGCATATCCACAATACCTTGCTGATGTTGCTCTGAACTGGAGGTGAACTTCTAGCGATGGCTAGGTGGCGTTGTGTCATGCATGACTTGGCTCAATTGGAAATCCTACTTTTCCATTTCAGGTGAAAGGGCTGCCAAAACTGCACTGATGATCCCTGATAATGGTGAAACCAGGTATGTGGGGGACCAGCATTGGAGCAGCAGGCGACTGTAGCAAGGAGAGGTGAGTAATGTACACTTTCATTACTGTTTGTGTGCGTTCTCTTCCAGGACCCACCTAAGGGTGGTGAAGATAGAAACATCGACTGCACTTGTGGCGATACTAGTGTACACCTAACCTAACATGACCTTTTTCCTTTCACAGGCAAAAAGGTCAAGGGAGTCAGGTTTGTACACATGTTGTCAAGCCTATTCTCGAAGACTGATGCATGAAGTGGGCGCTTCTGAAAGGGACAATTTGCTATATCTGAATGGAATGTTGACCCCAGACAAAAACAAAACAAAAGAAAATGTAGTCTGGAAGCCTCGAGAAATGTCTGTCTTGGGTTGATAAAGCTATGTATAAACTAGCACCACCATGTACGACAAAGACAGTTTCGTGGAGCAAAAGACTTGCACGTGGGCTAATTTGCATCCTTGCAATGCCTTGCTGATGTGGGTCTGACCTGGAGGTGAACTTCCACGGATGGCTGCTAGGTGGCATTGTGGCATGTGGGACTTGGCTGAAATGGTTTATCCTCCTTTCACATTTCATGTGAAAGGATTTTTTTCAAGCCTTTTTAGACCCACCATAGCTTTGTTGGCATATATTTGTAGCCGTGTCTGCACTGTCCGACGTTGCCTGCATATGCGTGAGTATTCATGTGTGAACATCCATTGCCTTTTGGAGATTGCTTTAGCCTGGACAATGTGATACTGTATTTAGCCCTCGTTTCCAGGGGCCTCTGGGTGCATAGTGAGGAAGTTCTAGCCAGAGAATGACCTGGAAGATACTTCCTTATTACACAAAAGGATGATGGATGTACACATATTGTTACGCATGCTTTTTCCCGCACACAAGCATGCATACACCTAGACAATCGTCAGACGTGTCATAATGCCGCGTGAACACACGTCATACATTGGATGAGACTGCCGGTAGTTTCTCCTCACCCAATGTGGCAGATGTAGAACTGTGCACGTGGGTTCCTAGTGATTGCATCGACAGCCAAACCATTGACAACCTTACTATTGACAAAAAAGCATCTAAAAAAACCCATCAAATGATTTTTTTTAGGTGGGTTCCCACTAACCTCCCTTTTTAATCCATTGAAACACATGTTTACTAAACGAAACCATTCACCATTGGAAAAAATGCATTCAATGTTTCTTTTATACATTTCTTTCAATGGTATGGTCTGTCGATGCTTTGTACTCGATGCAATCACCGGATACCGTTCACATGCTCCACTACCCAACACCCTAGATGTTCTGCCTGTCCTTGGATGCACATTCCAGGCACTACATATGGGGCACTATCTCCGGCAGCCACTTTATTTCCGGATACTGCACAGAAGCACCATGCCCTCTCTGCACAGTGCTCACTGTGGCCTTCATAGGTCAGGCGATTCCCCCACAATGTGTGCTCTCGCCTATGACACTGCACCACGATTATAAGTATGTGTGTTTCATTGGACTGGCTACGGTCAATGCCTTCAGCGCCATAATGAAAGCATCAACAGAAACTTGTAGATGGCAGCCATTTCCAAATTCTATATCACGTGTTTTTTTGTTTGGAGAATTTCACACCTGCAAGTGGCCTTGGTCGAGCACAAGTATGTGAAGCACGTGCTGGCCCATCACAATCTTGTGAAAGACTGAACCATGGTCAATGTTCATGAAAGCCTACTGAAGGATTGCACCATTGTTATGGATGCCTTGCGCTCCAACTACTAATAGAGGGATTTCATAACTATCAAGCAAGGCTTCTTTAGGCTACTTTGCAGCACAGAGCCAATGAACGCTCCAAGGATCATGTGTTTGTAGGGAGCATCCCTGCTCCCCCCATATTTTGCAAATTAACATTTAGGTACCATGCAGCTGAGAAAGCCCCACTCCCCTCACAACTGCATTTCAGCACAGCCTGCGGACACCGATGATTTTAATGTTCTGATAATCAATGGGCCACCTGATCACGACTATTGCTCTAATGCGGCCTAGCAATCTCAAAATTGAGTTCAGCTCCATTTGGCACTCTGTTTTATTTCACAAGGCCATGCTAATTTTATGTTACCGTGCCTTTTCCACATTGTCCCACCAAAGCACTTGGCCACGCTTTGCCATTGCCCTCAGGAAAATGCCCTTCCGGCTTCGCGTCGCTTTCTTTGAAAGGTTCATGCGCGCTTCTCATTTCCTCCAGAGAACGGCTGGATGCCAGTTTCACAGTGCCTCCAAAAAAGGAAATCTCATCCCCAAAAGTGCCATGCCAGCTTCACACTGCGCTACTAAAGCGTGCTGGCGTGCCATGTCATTGCCCCCAGAACATGACTGTGGGGGTTTCGCAGGCCTCCAGACAGCGGTCTTGCTGGCTTCTTCAGTGCCATGCCAGCTTCACATAGCGCTACTCAGGCGTGCTGGCGTGCCATGTCATTGCCCCCAGAACATGACTGTGGGGGTTTCGCAGGCCTCCAGACAGCGGTCTTGCTGGCTTCTTCAGTGCCATGCCAGCTTCACACTGCGCTACTCAAGCGTGCTGGCGTGCCATGTCATTGCCCCCAGAACATGACTGTGGGGGTTTTGCAGGCCTCCAGACAGCGGTCTTGCTGGCTTCTTCAGTGCCATGCCAGCGTCACACTGCGCTACTCAGGCGTGCTGGCGTGCCATGTCATTGCCCCCAGAACATGACTGTGGGGGTTTTGCAGGCCTCCAGACAGCGGTCTTGCTGGCTTCTTCAGTGCCATGCCATCTTCACACTGCGCTACTCAGGCGTGCTGGCATGCCATGTCATTGCCCCCAGAACATGACTGTGGGGGTTTCGCAGGCCTCCAGACAGCGGTCTTGCTGGCTTCTTCAGTGCCATGCCAGCTTCACACTGCGCTACTCAGGCGTGCTGGCGTGCCATGTCATTGCCCCCAGAACATGACTGTGGGGGTTTTGCAGGCCTCCAGACAGCGGTCTTGCTGGCTTCTTCAGTGCCATGCCAGCTTCACACTGCGCTACTCAGGCGTGCTGGCGTGCCATGTCATTGCCCCCAGAACATGACTGTGGGGGTTTCGCAGGCCTCCAGACAGCGGTCTTGCTGGCTTCTTCAGTGCCATGCCAGCTTCAAACTGCGCTACTCAGGCGTACTGGCGTGCCATGTCATTGCCCCCAGAACATGACTGTGGGGGTTTTGCAGGCCTCCAGACAGCGGTCTTGCTGGCTTCTTCAGTGCCATGCCAGCTTCACACTGCGCTACTCAGGCGTGCTGGCGTGCCATGTCATTGCCCCCAGAACATGACTGTGGGGGTTTCGCAGGCCTCCAGACAGCGGTCTTGCTGGCTTCTTCAGTGCCATGCCAGCTTCACACTGCGCTACTCAGGCGTGCTGGCGTGCCATGTAATTGCCCCCAGAACATGACTGTGGGGGTTTTGCAGGCCTCCAGACAGCGGTCTTGCTGGCTTCTTCAGTGCCATGCCAGCTTCACACTGCGCTACTCAGGCGTGCTGGCGTGCCATGTAATTGCCCCCAGAACATGACTTTGGTGGTTTTGCAGGCCTCCAGACAGCGGTCTTGCTGGCTTCTTCAGTGCCATGCCAGCTTCACACTGCGCTACTCAGGCGTGCTGGCGTGCCATGTAATTGCCCCCAGAACATGACTGTGGGGGTTTTGCAGGCCTCCAGACAGCGGTCTTGCTGGCTTCTTCAGTGCCATGCCAGCTTCACACTGCGCTACTCAAGCGTGCTGGCGTGCCATGTCATTGCCCCCAGAACATGACTGTGGGGGTTTCGCAGGCCTCCAGACAGCGGTCTTGCTGGCTTCTTCAGTGCCATGCCAGCTTCACACTGCGCTACTCAGGCGTGCTGGCGTGCCATGTAATTGCCCCCAGAACATGACTGTGGGGGTTTTGCAGGCCTCCAGACAGCGGTCTTGCTGGCTTCTTCAGTGCCATGCCAGCTTCACACTGCGCTACTCAGGCGTGCTGGCGTGCCATGTCATTGCCCCCAGAACATGACTGTGGGGGTTTTGCAGGCCTCCAGACAGCGGTCTTGCTGGCTTCTTCAGTGCCATGCCAGCTTCACACTGCGCTACTCAGGCGTGCTGGCGTGCCATGTCATTGCCCCCAGAACATGACTGTGGGGGTTTCGCAGGCCTCCAGACAGCGGTCTTGCTGGCTTCTTCAGTGCCATGCCAGCTTCACACTGCGCTACTCAGGCGTGCTGGCGTGCCATGTAATTGCCCCCAGAACATGACTGTGGGGGTTTTGCAGGCCTCCAGACAGCGGTCTTGCTGGCTTCTTCAGTGCCATGCCAGCTTCACACTGCGCTACTCAAGCGTGCTGGCGTGCCATGTCATTGCCCCCAGAACATGACTGTGGGGGTTTTGCAGGCCTCCAGACAGCGGTCTTGCTGGCTTCTTCAGTGCCATGCCAGCTTCACACTGCGCTACTCAGGCGTGCTGGCGTGCCATGTAATTGCCCCCAGAACATGACTGTGGGGGTTTTGCAGGCCTCCAGACAGCGGTCTTGCTGGCTTCTTCAGTGCCATGCCAGCTTCACACTGCGCTACTCAAGCGTGCTGGCGTGCCATGTCATTGCCCCCAGAACATGACTGTGGGGGTTTCGCAGGCCTCCAGACAGCGGTCTTGCTGGCTTCTTCAGTGCCATGCCAGCTTCACACTGCGCTACTCAAGCGTGCTGGCGTGCCATGTCATTGCCCCCAGAACATGACTGTGGGGGTTTTGCAGGCCTCCAGACAGCGGTCTTGCTGGCTTCTTCAGTGCCATGCCAGCTTCACACTGCGCTACTCAGGCGTGCTGGCGTGCCATGTCATTGCCCCCAGATCATGACTGTGGGGGTTTCGCAGGCCTCCAGACGGCGGTCTTGCTGGCTTCTTCAGTGCCATGCCAGCTTCACACTGCGCTACTCAAGCGTGCTGGCGTGCCATGTCATTGCCCCCAGAACATGACTGTGGGGGTTTCGCAGGCCTCCAGACAGCGGTCTTGCTGGCTTCTTCAGTGCCATGCCAGATTCACACTGCGCTACTCAGGCGTGCTGGCGTGCCATGTCATTGCCCCCAGAACATGACTGTGGGGGTTTCGCAGGCCTCCAGACAGCGGTCTTGCTGGCTTCTTCAGTGCCATGCCAGCTTCACATAGCGCTACTCAGGCGTGCTGGCGTGCCATGTCATTGCCCCCAGAACATGACTGTGGGGGTTTCGCAGGCCTCCAGACAGCGGTCTTGCTGGCTTCTTCAGTGCCATGCCAGCTTCACACTGCGCTACTCAAGCGTGCTGGCGTGCCATGTCATTGCCCCCAGAACATGACTGTGGGGGTTTTGCAGGCCTCCAGACAGCGGTCTTGCTGGCTTCTTCAGTGCCATGCCAGCGTCACACTGCGCTACTCAGGCGTGCTGGCGTGCCATGTCATTGCCCCCAGAACATGACTGTGGGGGTTTTGCAGGCCTCCAGACAGCGGTCTTGCTGGCTTCTTCAGTGCCATGCCATCTTCACACTGCGCTACTCAGGCGTGCTGGCATGCCATGTCATTGCCCCCAGAACATGACTGTGGGGGTTTCGCAGGCCTCCAGACAGCGGTCTTGCTGGCTTCTTCAGTGCCATGCCAGCTTCACACTGCGCTACTCAGGCGTGCTGGCGTGCCATGTCATTGCCCCCAGAACATGACTGTGGGGGTTTTGCAGGCCTCCAGACAGCGGTCTTGCTGGCTTCTTCAGTGCCATGCCAGCTTCACACTGCGCTACTCAGGCGTGCTGGCGTGCCATGTCATTGCCCCCAGAACATGACTGTGGGGGTTTCGCAGGCCTCCAGACAGCGGTCTTGCTGGCTTCTTCAGTGCCATGCCAGCTTCAAACTGCGCTACTCAGGCGTACTGGCGTGCCATGTCATTGCCCCCAGAACATGACTGTGGGGGTTTTGCAGGCCTCCAGACAGCGGTCTTGCTGGCTTCTTCAGTGCCATGCCAGCTTCACACTGCGCTACTCAGGCGTGCTGGCGTGCCATGTCATTGCCCCCAGAACATGACTGTGGGGGTTTCGCAGGCCTCCAGACAGCGGTCTTGCTGGCTTCTTCAGTGCCATGCCAGCTTCACACTGCGCTACTCAGGCGTGCTGGCGTGCCATGTAATTGCCCCCAGAACATGACTGTGGGGGTTTTGCAGGCCTCCAGACAGCGGTCTTGCTGGCTTCTTCAGTGCCATGCCAGCTTCACACTGCGCTACTCAGGCGTGCTGGCGTGCCATGTAATTGCCCCCAGAACATGACTTTGGTGGTTTTGCAGGCCTCCAGACAGCGGTCTTGCTGGCTTCTTCAGTGCCATGCCAGCTTCACACTGCGCTACTCAGGCGTGCTGGCGTGCCATGTAATTGCCCCCAGAACATGACTGTGGGGGTTTTGCAGGCCTCCAGACAGCGGTCTTGCTGGCTTCTTCAGTGCCATGCCAGCTTCACACTGCGCTACTCAAGCGTGCTGGCGTGCCATGTCATTGCCCCCAGAACATGACTGTGGGGGTTTCGCAGGCCTCCAGACAGCGGTCTTGCTGGCTTCTTCAGTGCCATGCCAGCTTCACACTGCGCTACTCAGGCGTGCTGGCGTGCCATGTAATTGCCCCCAGAACATGACTGTGGGGGTTTTGCAGGCCTCCAGACAGCGGTCTTGCTGGCTTCTTCAGTGCCATGCCAGCTTCACACTGCGCTACTCAGGCGTGCTGGCGTGCCATGTCATTGCCCCCAGAACATGACTGTGGGGGTTTTGCAGGCCTCCAGACAGCGGTCTTGCTGGCTTCTTCAGTGCCATGCCAGCTTCACACTGCGCTACTCAGGCGTGCTGGCGTGCCATGTCATTGCCCCCAGAACATGACTGTGGGGGTTTCGCAGGCCTCCAGACAGCGGTCTTGCTGGCTTCTTCAGTGCCATGCCAGCTTCACACTGCGCTACTCAGGCGTGCTGGCGTGCCATGTAATTGCCCCCAGAACATGACTGTGGGGGTTTTGCAGGCCTCCAGACAGCGGTCTTGCTGGCTTCTTCAGTGCCATGCCAGCTTCACACTGCGCTACTCAAGCGTGCTGGCGTGCCATGTCATTGCCCCCAGAACATGACTGTGGGGGTTTTGCAGGCCTCCAGACAGCGGTCTTGCTGGCTTCTTCAGTGCCATGCCAGCTTCACACTGCGCTACTCAGGCGTGCTGGCGTGCCATGTAATTGCCCCCAGAACATGACTGTGGGGGTTTTGCAGGCCTCCAGACAGCGGTCTTGCTGGCTTCTTCAGTGCCATGCCAGCTTCACACTGCGCTACTCAAGCGTGCTGGCGTGCCATGTCATTGCCCCCAGAACATGACTGTGGGGGTTTCGCAGGCCTCCAGACAGCGGTCTTGCTGGCTTCTTCAGTGCCATGCCAGCTTCACACTGCGCTACTCAAGCGTGCTGGCGTGCCATGTCATTGCCCCCAGAACATGACTGTGGGGGTTTTGCAGGCCTCCAGACAGCGGTCTTGCTGGCTTCTTCAGTGCCATGCCAGCTTCACACTGCGCTACTCAGGCGTGCTGGCGTGCCATGTCATTGCCCCCAGATCATGACTGTGGGGGTTTCGCAGGCCTCCAGACGGCGGTCTTGCTGGCTTCTTCAGTGCCATGCCAGCTTCACACTGCGCTACTCAAGCGTGCTGGCGTGCCATGTCATTGCCCCCAGAACATGACTGTGGGGGTTTCGCAGGCCTCCAGACAGCGGTCTTGCTGGCTTCTTCAGTGCCATGCCAGATTCACACTGCGCTACTCAGGCGTGCTGGCGTGCCATGTCATTGCCCCCAGAACATGACTGTGTGGGTTTCGCAGGCCTCCAGACAGCGGTCTTGCTGGCTTCTTCAGTGCCATGCCAGCTTCACACTGCGCTACTCAAGCGTGCTGGCGTGCCATGTCATTGCCCCCAGAACATGACTGTGGGGGTTTCGCAGGCCTCCAGACAGCGGTCTTGCTGGCTTCTTCAGTGCCATACCAGCTTCACACTGCGCTACTCAGGTGTGCTGGCGTGCCATGTCATTGCCCCCAGAACATGACTGTGGGGCTTTTGCAGGTCTCCAGACAGCGGTCTTGCTGGCTTCTTCAGTGCCATGCCAGCTTCACACTGCGCTACTCAGGCGTGCTGGCGTGCCATGTCATTGCCCCCAGAACATGACTGTGTGGGTTTCGCAGGCCTCCAGACAGCGGTCTTGCTAGCTTCTTCAGTGCCATGCCAGCTTCACACTGCGCTACTCAAGCGTGCTGGCGTGCCATGTCATTGCCCCCAGAACATGACTGTGGGGGTTTCGCAGGCCTCCAGACAGCGGTCTTGCTGGCTTCTTCCGTGCCATGCCAGCTTCACACTGCGCTACTCAAGCGTGCTGACGTGCCATGTCATTGCCCCCAGAACATGACTGTGGGGGGTTTGCAGGCCTCCAGACAGCGGTCTTGCTGGCTTCTTCAGTGCCATGCCAGCTTCACATAGCTCCAGTTCAGCGCGTTTGCATGCCATGCCATGGACGCCTCCCATTCCGGAACCGCAGCCAATCCAAGTGGGGCATCCTCCTACACTCCCCCCCCACACACACATATCACTAGCAGCATCCCACCAACCTCCCCTCTTTCACCAATCTCCTCGAACCCCTTCCCTGCATTGTAGGGCATATATAAATGGGCCCGCACAAAGTCGATTGCTTTTTACATTATGATCTGTGCATACGTCCTAAATTGGGGATGCGTGTAGGGTTTGTGTACTCCACACAAATGAAGGATCTGTGGCCAAACATTTATTTTGTGTGACCACGGCGCTCTGGGCTCCCTCGAGGCGCAGGGGCTGTTAAGGGTTAATACCTACAGGGGCTGGGACGCATGCCTTACACTGGATTCTTACCAATGGGAGCCCTCAATGAAAGGCACTCTGCACAGTGCGCAAAGCCCTCAATAAAACCGCCTGGCCATAAGCTGGTAAAATGGCTCAGTGTGATAAACGCTCGTTGCTGTGCCCTGTGTTGATCTGCAGGTCGCAGGTTCTATTCCTGGTAGGCCATCTCATCCTTGCGAGGTTAATAAATGAGTACCGATATTGGTAGGGTGATAATAGAAATGCATGCCCTATGTAAAGTGCTATATAAAAAAAACAAATTATTATATAAAAAAACAAATTGTTATTTCACTAAGTTTTTCAACCCTGCATGCCAACCTGAAACCTAGGGTCAGCCTCCCACAATATTTCCCATCCATCCTAGAATACAATGGTGTGGAACCACCCATGGAATCCCCTCTCTTCCTGCCGGAAACTGAAAGTGGACCATCTCTCCGCCCAGGAAGGACTCAACGCTAATCTGGTCCAGTTCTCTGAGTCCAGCAGCACCCCAACACCAGTCACTGATGGTCCCGAGAGATGCAGTCTTGATGCTGAGTTTTGGGCTCCCTTTCCCTCTTACTTGTATAGAGCTCTGAGTTGGCCATCGGGGAGCATGGGTGCAAATGGCGAGAGAGCCAGTTCAATAGTGAGGGACTCCCTTCACTTCAGTCTGGCCATGCTGCCTCACTCCCTCAGGCTGAGGGTGGGGGTCAGCGAGCCTCACTTGGCTACACTCACCCCCGGAGTGTGAGAGGCATATATTGGGGTGCATGAAGGCGCAGCTTTCCCTAACCTGGGCAGAATAATAGGCACCCAGAAAAACGGACAACCAATGCCATTGTCTTTCAGTCCTTGGCTCCCTAACTCCTGCAGCTGTGCTTAGCATGTGTGATTTGCAGGACGGCGCTGAGGTACACCCAAAGCTCCTGACACCAGCGCTGGTCATTGGGCTGGCTCTCGCTGGATCCGAGATCCGGCACCAGATGTGTAGCTGGATCTCAGGATCGGCCAGAGTCAGCCGCCCCAAACCCCTGCTCTGCGCTGGGGAGAAGGGAAAGAAAAAAGCGCCCGTGAGCAAACTGTAACTTCCTCCTGTGACCCCATGCAAGAGGTCACAAGAGGAAGTTACAGTCCTTAGCCAACCCTGTTTGTCGGATACATGGACCCAGGTTATTTATGTATTTATGCAATGTTTGTCGGATACCTGTATCCGATAAACATTGCATAAATAAATAAATATACAGGTATCCGACAAACATTGCACAAATAAATACCCCTATTAAAACGGTCACACACGATGCAGCCACCCAACTGCTTTCGGAGGGGAGCTGCCGGAGGTGTGCCGCGTGGGGTTCAATTAAAAGAAAACGTTGCTTACGGCGAACATAAATCACCCTGTTTGAATAGTACCCAATGGGAAGTTTTTTTTAATAAAATGGAATGCAAATTTTGCATTTTAAAGAATATTTACTCAGCAACACTGGTCAAAACTATTATCATAGTGAAGTAACTCTTCGCCAGCGCCATGGAAGTTGTTTAAAGTGGAATTGATATGTAGTTTGGAAAAGAAGCAGCATGAAAGAAATAGCGCCGCTTTAAACTATTATTTTGGACAATTCCTTTGATCGTAGGTCAACTGCCAGCTCTGCCCCCTTAACCCCGCCTCCTCGGGCACCGCCCCCCAAACTCCTCCCCCACCCCTGCCCTTGTGGGATCCACCACCTTTTTTTTCCATTTCCACCAGTGCCTGACACACGCACAAAACGGTGTGCCCAAGGTCTGTCAGCGTTCACACGGGCAGTTAATGCCTTGTACCCCCTGTACCGTACTGTAGACGTGCTGCAAACGCAAACACTGAGAGGCACGCACACCTCAAGCTGCATTAGGGAGCAAGTGTCAGACTGGTCCTTGCGTCAGACTCAAGTTGCACTGTTGCAGAAGCCAGGAGGAAACTGGCATGTTTGTAAATTAGGGAGACAAGCCTATATATACTGCTCCCAGTGGACGAGCCTCCCTTGAGTGTCCATCTTTCCTTACTGGGCTTGACATTCTTTTTAAAAAAAACATTCTAACCTTTGGAACGTTCACTTAGTGTTCTCGTTAGACAATCTATGGGCTATACGAACCGGAATATTTATTTATTTTTTGTATTTATAGCAGCGCACCAAAACCTCAGCAATCGGCGTGCTACTTACAGCAAGTGCAGGGAGACATCTTATGAGTGCAAGATCGCGCTTAGGGTTACACGTTGCGGTGGATCTTGGAAACATGATCTAGCAAAAGCTGCGCCTCATGGTGAGGTGGGCCACTTATAGTAGAGTATGGCCCATACAAGGGTACATATAGCCTGCAGGTTGTTCAGAACACTGCATTCCAATGCCACTGACTACACAGCAAATCCCTGTGACCGACCAGGCAGATTTATGCACTAAATCTGCATGTAAGCTCGCAGGAAAATGGATGACGGACTAATATCTTGTAGTTTATACTTCCAACAGCAACACAGGTTATAAAAGCCTTATAGAAACCCATCCTCAGATGTTGCAGGCGTTATGGGCCTGTAAACTTTGTTAAATGCTTGGCCCTTTATCTCGACCCTTAGGGTCCATTGGACCAGGTGTATAAAGTTTCATTATCACACGGATTCTATTACAGACCTAATTTTCATCCAATCAGAATGCTCAAAATGCAGTCTGTAATCTCTGGTATGGATTTCATTCCAAATATTTTGAATTGAGCAACAGTCTAAAAGTCATTCACCTTACTTCTTCTTTGCACAAATCCATGCGTTAATAGCCTCATCGACCTTAGGAATAGGGGTAGGCCAAATGACAGCTCGCAAAGCAATATGGCCAAAATTCTACTCCAATTCCGTATGCCATCAGGGTGTTTTTTTTTACCTGTCCCTGCAGTTTTTAGGCAAATATATTATTTCTCTAAAAAATTTGTTTTTAAATGTTGATTTTTTTGACAAAAAAATAACTTGGGAGGGGGGGGGGTGAAATGAAATTTCAGGCAGGAACGCATCATTTTTTTCCCCACAAAATGCAAAGCTGTCCAGCCCAAAACTTTTCACGGCCACTAAAAAACTAACATTTCAAGAAAAAATACATGTAGGTGGTACAACGTACAAGACACCAAAACAACCAATTTTGCTCAGTGGGCGAAACTGGCAAAGAAGGTGAATTGTTGCCAGAGCGAATTTCAGCCATTTGTCCCACCTTTACATAGGAGGGGTCATGATAGCTTGGGATAAAGAATGTATGTGCAGGCTTTATGTATTGCTAACCTAGCTGTGAAGCAACAGAGGGATGTACACCAAGAGAAAACGGCAATGGGTCAAATAGCGTGGAATCAATCAAAAGGACAGAACAGGGCTTTAAGTGGGCCGGGGCTAACCAGTGCTGAGCCCTGGTAGTTTCCAAATATTGTCCTTCAGCTGGGACTCTGAGCTGGGACTCTGTAGGTCTCCCCAATCGCCTTCACCAACACGATTGCTTTCACTGTAGCAATGCAAGTAAAGAGATTAGTGGCAACGCTGCTCTTCACCAGTAGATGCCACTATCAGCAGTGTTTAAAATCACAATATCAGTTAAAGCCGTTTGGAGTTATTTTTAAGAGAATGCATTGTCTGATTTTTGCAACACATTGTTTTAAAGTATTCTCATTACAATGGTTTTAATAAGTCCATAAGAATAATGTATTTCTTCAAAAAGAACTGTAGGGCTTCATGGCATGCGGACCTATTTTGAGTTGATGTTCTGTTTTATATTCGAGCATATTCATTTTGGTCAATATTTTTACAGCACATGAATTGTATGTAATATATTTTTAAGTATACTTTGCTTTCATTGCTCCTATGAAAGGGTCTCCTTTAATCCCATAGGCCCACGTCTGTTTTGAAGGTTTATTAGCTACTTGGGATTTGAGGGTGAGCCATACTCTTTTAGGCCGTCCCCAAAGATTGCATCACAACTCATTAGAGTAACCCCCCTCCCCTCAATTCCTAATCGCACTTAAAGCACGGGACACTGTACTGAGGGTACAGTTAGGGGTGCATGCAGGGATGGGATACTGCAGGCTACAGGCAGGGGGCTACAAGTTAGGGAAGGAAAGGCTGACCCAGTCTTGATTAATGTCTTAATCCCGTCATTTCACATGTTCTGACCTTTCTAACTGGTCTATTGAATCCCTGGGTCTACGCCGGCGCTTCCCTCTCTTGCCCTCTGGGATATTACCACCAGCTCTCATTTTTGAGGGCAAGACCTCCATATTTTAGTTCCTTCATTTCAACTTCCCTCCTCCAATGGCGTGGTAATGAGCCTGGCTTCCCGGCTCTCGGGGTTCATGTATATACTGCTCATTGCCACCAAGTTCCCCGTATCTGTGCTTTGAGAGAAACTGGGCCACTCACCTTTACTGAAATTCCAGTACAACTTTACCCAATCCATTATTTTATTTATTTATTTATTTATATACGGGAGGCATAAGTCTCTTTTGATCACAAAAGAACGTACAATAGATAAAAAAAGCAAGTTTGTCGGGAAGCTGTGAGCTTCTTACAATGGGGTGAGTTCGAGGGACATTCTGACCAGGTTGTGGAGTTGAGTAAATGGAACTTTCACCGGGCACGCTACATGAGCGGACATACATAGATTAAGGACAACCAACATTGGACATGTTTAAGTGCAGGTACGCGGCACGGCCAGCTGTGCTCGGGATGTGACCATGATGGGTGAAGTGCTAGAATGGAGGCAGTGGTAGTGAGAGACATAGGCAGGCTAGTGGCGAGTGAAAAATGTTAGCTAGCCGGCAGATGAGCAGTAGGTTAAGAGTTAATGCAAATCCCTGTCGGTATATCAAAGCAACATATTATATGTTATACCCAATACTTTTCACAATCCCAGTTTCGCCAGCTCTAGAATCTGCCTTCCCTCTTCTTAAAGGCGGGCCTGTTGGACATAGTTCTGCGCCCCTGATGCAGTCTGTTCTTTCGCTCTGGCCATGAGGGTTAGCCATAACCACATTCCACTGAGTTCACTGTGGATGGATAGCGCAAGGGTTAGGCGCTCGCCTCTGTCATGAGGCCAGCCTGCACTTAGCAGCTGCGAATACTGCCTGGAGGACTCAGCCCTTCGTCCTGCAGTCAGAACGGTATGGTCTGTGGAAAGAACACGCTTCCGCTGTCGCGCCCCTCTATTTTTACAGGCAGTAAATTCCCCGGACATACAGTACCGTTGTCTCTTGGTGCCCCTCTACCTTCTCTGCACAGAATGCCCAGCTACATAGGCATTGCCCACTTGAAAACATCTCCTCGCATACCTGGCACACCTTTCCCTGTGTGTGTGCAACGGATCCTCTGACGAGTGCATCATTCGACTATTAGTGCATCTCTCGGCATCTGCCCACTTCCCAGGCCTCTCTCTTTCCCACTTTTTTGGCAGGCTGGCCAGTAAAATAACCCACTACTCGCTGCAGAGATCTGCGGGCACCTGCCGGCCACAGGTTCGAAGCCCAGCATAGCTTCCAGGGGAGGAAACTGACTGCCGTTAGGTTGAATAATAACACCGTCCTTTCAAGCGCCAAGAGACACATTATTTTGGTATGGGCACTATTTAAAAGGCCCGTATTGCACAGGGCGCCCTAATAATTGCATGTTGGTGCTAGAACCGGGTCCACCATCACCTCAGCTCTGCATCCTGATTTAAAAGGTTCGGTATGAGAGGATAGGTTTACAGACTCGTCGTCGTCTTTCCTGCGGAAGCCCATCTCACCTGGCGGAGGTGAAGCTGCATAAGAACAGGGGTCCCCCCTGTTGAAAGAACCCCACTACAAGAGCACGTCTATGTAAGCCACTTCTCCATTTCGAACCATTGATACGGAATCAATTTCAGGACGGCCCCTTGCCCTCTCCAAACCCGCCCCCCCCCCAAACTTCTCCATGAGGTATTCCCAATGAAGTGCAAAAACCTGCTCAGAACAATGTACCTGTTATTTGACGGCATGCGCCCGTTTGCACATTAGAGTGCCTGTAAGTGTGTGGGGGATGGGGCATGGGGGCAGCCCGCTGGCATAGGGGCCAGCACCTGTCCCTCCAAGTGGAAACCACTTGAGAGCGTCAACATGAAAAACCGAAATCACGCCCGGGCGCGAAATTAGTCCGCGGACAATTTCACATTCCCGAAATCCCAGCGCTTCCCAGTCGAAGCCATGTTTCCTGGGCACGGTGCTCCGCTTTCCAGTAGTCAGTTCTGTTTTCTGAATGGTTCTCATGTTTTCGTTTAAACAACATCAAGAACAAGGCCGGGCTCCTGAAATATCTGCACCCGCCTGTGTTGGTCGCCGCGCATTTTTATTCCCCGCTCCTCTACCTGACTGGATTTTTTTCATGCACTGAGATGTAGCGTCAATGTGCGATTTACTTTAAAAAGAACACATCATTTTAGGTACAGGCCGGTGATGTACCGTCCGGTTTTGTTCGGCAAATCGGGTAAAACGAGTTTGTTGCAAACGAAATACGTCTTAAAAATAGACATATTGCAGACACAATTCCTAGTTTAAACTAAATGAACTTAGATTTGCAAATTTCGTTCCTCCCAATAGATATACGGGTTAAAACGACTTCCTTTTGTGTCTACGTTGTATTATTTGAAGCATTTTGTCTGTCTATTGTACATGCATGTAGACTATTTACCCGTGTGTCTGTGTGTGTGTTTGCGTGTGTATAGCTATATTCCTCGCCATGTATGTTTTTATTAGTGTGTATATAGTTATAATTTTCCATATATTATAACCCCCCACACACATATATACTGTTTGTATATATACATATCATTACAAATATACACATGTACATGTGATTATATATATTAGTGGCAGGAGTCTACCAACATGACAGATGTTGTGCTATAGACGGCCACTTTGCATACGTGTGCACGTGCGTGTGTTTATATACACACGCGCTCGCACATATCCGCATACAATGTATATGCGCGCCTGTGCATGCATATCTCCATGCCAAACACACACTGCATGCACAGATGTCCATTTATATGAAAAGATTGATAATAGTGAAATATTAGAATATTACGCTCAAACTGCATTCGAAACACACACGTATTACGGACTGGCACAAAGTTGTGATCTGTGACAGCGCGTAGCCGTTCCGTAGTGTCATCGTTGTGCACTCACACTCGCCAATCAAATACTTTCCTATACCCGGTGCGTTCAACATTCAGAAGGGGCCTCATGGGGTGGGTTGCTAAAGGGCACCGTAGGTCGCACATGTATTCGTTGGTGGCACACTTGCACTTCTTAAAATGTGTGATTTAGACAGATGGTGTCATGCTGCACACAAGCACACATCCCCGCACTCCCTTCTCCTCCCCAAGACCCTACCCCACTTCACCGCTACTGTCCCCACTTGACCGCCCCTCCCCCCTGCAGTCCCTAATTTGGGACCCTCGGCTGGCACTGGTGCCTCCCACGCTGGCAGTGCCCGCTGCTGGGACGGACCCAGGTAGTGAGGAGCTCACTCACCTGCACTTCGCGGTTCTCGGCGCCTCGGCTGCCCGGTGCGCTCCGTGGCTGCTGGCATAGAGTGTGTGGCTCTGTGGCTGCTGGCATATAGCGTGCGTGCTCGGCTCTGCGCCGCGCTGTGTGAGGGGGAGGAGGTATATAGTGTCTGCGCACTGGCCCCGAGGCGCCCAGCAGTCGGGCCGCCTCAGCTCCTGCCCCTATGAAGGAGGCTGCTCCGCCATCACACGCGCAGTGCTCCCAGCCATGCACATGGCTAGCCAGGGTGGGAGGAAGTGGGGAGGGGGCGACGCGATAACGCGGGGAGATGGAAAAGGCAAGTGGGGAATTCAAAATGGGCTACACAGAAGAAGGGTGGCAGAGTGATGCGGAGAGAGAGAAGAGGTGCGGGGGTAAAATAGAAGTGCTTGGGGGCTGAGGAGCAACTGGGTGACGTGGAGAGAAACACGGGGATTTAGAGGGTTGGAGTGGTGCACGAGCAGCAGGGGTGGCAGGATTATAGAGTGTGGGAAGGGGGGCGGTGAGGTGTGTGAAAGGAAAGTGACAGGGAAGGAATTGGGCCGGAACAGGACAGAGCTGCGTTCTGGCAAAAATGGTCTTGCTAAGCGCTGATCTGTGTAAACCCGAGGACAACTTGCTACCTCCTCGCCTGTGTGTGAAGAAGGTGGGGGGATTCCCCCGTACATTTTGTCTTTTTCCAGGACTGGATGCACAGGAGGGAGTGGGCTGACAGCAATACAGAAAGTGGAGACTGAGGGAGAATGGGGCCCAGTGGTAGAGCTGGACCCCCAGCAGGATAGCTTCAAGGCTCTCAGTACCCTGAGGAACTGCTGCGCTGTCGTCGAACTTTTCACTCCCTGTTCCCCCACTGTTCTTCCACAGTAAGCAGGCCTGGCCGGGGCTTGTGACCAGTGTACCACCCGAACCCACCCATGGTAATAACTAAGCCTGCCACGTGTGTGTGTGTGTGTGTGTGCGTGCGTGTGTATAGCTCCCCCACAGAACCCCTGCCACCATGAAGACCACATTTCAGAAATGGACAGGGCATGAAAAGAATTAATGCACAGTTTCAGCCTCCTCTGTGTAAGGAATTGCCAGTGCTGTCCCTACCCCGCGTAGCCCACAGGGAGGTTTGGAGAGCATTCCAAAATGGTGTGTGCTAGCCCCTCGCCTGCATTTAGGAGCTGACCAATCCTGCTGCAGTCTCTACCTCTCCTGTCCCCTCCCAGGCCCTCTGTACGGCCCTGGCTTTTCATTTCATCTCTAAAACCCAGGACATCCTGTCCACCCTCTCGTCCTGCCCTCCTCCTCCCTCTACTCTCTCCTCTAGATCCCGCCCCCCTGTGTCCACCTCTCGGACCGCTTTCTCTTCCTTTCCTATGTTCTCCTCTGATGAGGTTTCTAGACAAGTTCGATCTATGAAAGTCTCATCAAAACAGTTTCTTCCCTGTTCTTCCTTAACCATCAAGGACCACATTGACTCCCTTGCTCCTGCCCTGGCTGACTTCTGCAACCACCCCTCGCCACTCGAGCCTTCCCTTCCCCCCGAAGCACTCTCTTGTGCACCCCCTTGTCAAGAAACCTTCAGCCAACCCCTCCTGCCCGGCTATCGCCTGATCTCCATCACTCCTTTCCTGGGCAAACTACTGGAAAAGCCGGCCATCTTCCAGTTTACTCTCGAAACTGAATCTGTTGGTTGTCTCCATGACCATCAGTTTGGCTTCAGAGCAGCCAAAATCACGAAAACTGCTCTCCTGAACATCTGTGAAGACCTGCTCTCTAACCTTGATTCTAATCTGCCCTCTGTCCTTATGCTACTCGATCTTTCTTCTGCCTTTGACACGGTCAACCATGCCATCCTGCTCAATCGTCTCTGTGATAACCTGGTTATCACCGATCAGGCCCTGGCCCGGCTGACCTCGTTCCTCTCGGATCGACCCTCCCACGTCCAACTTGGATACTTCCTTTCCTCTATCTCACTCTCTACCTGTGGTGTTCCCCAGGGGTCTAACCTCTCTCCCTGGCTGTTCAACCAATACCTGGCATCTCTCGCCCACCGCATTGCCGCTCTCAGCTGCAACTTTCAGTGCTATGCGGATGACACTCAGCTCATTTTCAGGCTCCCCTCTGCCAGCTCTTCTCCTTCTATCATCTCTGACTGTCTTCTATCCAGGAGTGGTTTGCCGCTAACAATCTCTGACTTAATGCCAGTAAGACAGAGATTCTCCTCATTGGCACACCTGCAGCCTCCTTTCCTGTCACTCTCTGGCCGGCCTCCCTTGGCCCTCTTCCTGCTCCCACCTGTGAGGCTAAGAACCTCGGTGTCATCTTCGACTCCACACTCTCCTTTTCTCCTCACATCTCTGACGTCTCTAAGAAGTCAAACTACCAACTGCACCTCCTCAGAGGTATTCTTCCTTTCCTCTCCTTCCCCCAGAAGCTCACTGTCTCTAGAACTCTAGTTCTCTCTCTCTTCCTCTCCCCTGCTGATTTCCTGTCTGATACTGCCCTGATTACCTGGCTACACTCTGATTTTGTGCCCAGGTCCCTGCCCGCCCAGTTGCACACCCGCACTGCCTCCCGGCAACTCTTGCACTTGGGTCTGTATCTGTAACCCTACAGTCCCTCTACCTGCACATTTGGACACCTGCTGTCTGCACTTACCTTTGCACATTCCACCTATGGGCTGCACTTCCTGTTATTGTTTTGATCCCATGTACAGCACTGCCCCCTCCCCTTTCCCCTGGCACTTTTCCTCTCCCCCCTCCCCCGCACTTGCGCAATCTCAATGTCACTTGGCCTAGTAAGATCATCTCTGTCCTCCCTCTGTTCCCCCTTCCTTGCCTCGTTGCGCCTTGAATCACTTGTGTATAGGCAAGTTACGAATGCCAATCATATCATATCCTATCATTTGAGAAAAATCCACCCGTAGGGTGTGAAATTGTCTGGTGTTAGAAGCGATTTAGTTTCTGCTGGTATGCTAGAAGAGCCTATGTAGTTTGACACCAACAGCTTCTAGGAGCTACTTCTGACTTCCCTGGCCAAGTTGTTTGTATTGGTTATAATGCGCCTATACTTCACATGGTGTTTCAAGGCAGACAATGCAAAACAGGATCCAAACTTCATTCTGTGGCAAGATCCAAGCAATGGAGGGAGGGGGTGAGGGGTTGCAGATTATCACGAAACAGGTTTGCTGGCCTCTGTACTGCATACCATAGAAATGCAATCAGGTAGAAGCCAGAGATTGTGGGGTGCATTCAAAGGCCCCAAACTGAAGTCCCTTTCACATGAAAAGCAGGATTTTTCAATACGGACACAAAAACGGCAATGCATATGTGATTGCAAATGAAAACTGAAGGGCCATGTGAAAAAGGCCTACTAGTCATTACCCACGGAAAACCAGCAATTTAATTAACAAAGCAAGAAGAAAAATCAAAGGGTTCTTTCACATGCAAAATAGGATTTTTAAACACTGTCACAAAAATGGCTAGGCATGTGTATTTGTAATTTAAATGTGAAAATTATACCACTTCTAACGGGAAAAAAGACAGGGAAAAAGGTATGGTGAGTGTTGACAAAAAGTAATGTATATTATGATTCGCATACACAATACCACTGACATTTGAAAAGCCACTTTGTTTTCCATGGGAAAAGTTCTGTAGGCCAGAGGCAAACCCTTTTTCTGGCTGTTGGACACATGTCACAAGGAACTTCAACACTGGAAGGCTGGCATCCTAGTGTTTACAACTGCAATAAAATGTGGCTTGCTCTGGAGGCGGTGGAAAGCCAAGAGTTCTTTAGAGTGGCTTTCTCTGCAGGGCCATTTCACCTGGCTGATGCATGACCACAATGTCGACAGTAGGTGTGAAGCGGGGAGCGGTGAAGACAATTCAATTAAGGGAGCCTGAAACTCAAACTTCAAACAGGTAACCCACTTCAAAGAGACTGATAAAGAAAAAAACATTGGTTACAGACGAGCCCAGTCAGACCATATGGCCTGAAGGCAGGAGAATTGCCATTTGTCCCACATGAAGATTTACTATTAATTTAAAAGGACCATTGTCATTTAGCTTTTTCCCTAGCAACCATAAGTCAGATTTTCTTCATTTATGTACCATTGTTTAGGTAATTTCCTGGCAATTTTGGAGATATAAAATTCACCCACCTGTGACTCAGGGAACAGTAATGGCCATCCAAGATATGTTTCTGGCTTAACTGAAAACGTTCCAAATGTGAGAGTTGGTGAATGGGTGGAGTGTACAATTATGAATATGGGTAATAAATTACTTATAACATTTATGCTTTTTTATGGAAATAACAGAAAATTACCACATGGCAGTGCAACATGTTGCGTACCTGGCTGTCATCTTATTTAATTCCCCATGATTAGCTGAGTCAGAATATATGTATATTATGGCAGTTATTAGTAAAATTATGAAGTTTTGCTACATAACTAGTTTTTTCCAAACATTTGACATGAGAACAAATGGGGCTTGTAAATTAAGCTATCAGATATCAGCCAGACTCTTCAATATATCCGTCGAGAGGGGCTGGAGTGGGGAGGAGAGAGAAGGTAACTGTCCAATCTTAGTTGCGAGAACTCTGGCTGGGTACTTCCCCAAGATTGTAAAATTAGTGGTGTCATCGCTGCTATGTAAGGGGGACTGTACTAGGAGGAGCTGCTGAAAGGTACCATCAAAAAGTGTGCTGCTGCAACTTACAATCTGACAGCTGCAAGGAAACTCGCGTCCCCTGCACACTATCAACAAGGGCCGTGGCCCGTATAGAGTTTTTAAGGGTACAAATAATAACCTTATTGTTTTTTACAGGGTTTGGTTCTTAAGTTTTGTAAGTTTCTGTGCTTTGCTATGACTGCAAAATATTCTGAAGTGTCTCAATTAATACTTGACAATTCATCTGTTTATCAGAAAAACAGTAATTTATTCAGATTTTTAGCAAAAAAACATTCAAAGTATAATCTGGCCCAAAGCGTTTCGAGTATCAATTTTCACTCTTCATCAGGGGCAATCTGTTCTGTATTCTTTAAATTAAGTATAAACACTGAAGAAAAAATAAATTAAATTATTAATCTAATATTCATATTAATATTCATATGTACATTTAAGACAGAAAACAGGGTTCTTCAATAACCAGTTAGAAGCACATATATATGTTTCTATGTACATCATTACTTCATTCTTTAAATTCAGAATCAGTTACATTGCTCAAAAGAAAAATGTATGAAGAGATTAGCTAATGCTGGGAGCCTATTAAGATAAAGGACAAACCGATCTTATCCTGAATATGCCATTATTTCCTAATAATAGCAACATTTTGGATGGTGGCTTGAATACGAACCTGAACGGTTGTATCAAAATAGTTCTGTTCTACTGGGCTAAGTGCTGATGTACTAAAGGCACTTACTTAAAAAAATTCATAGGTTGTGATAGAGTTTATAGATTATGTGATAAATATTGAAGTAAAGGTGGTATAATAGGATTCATTAGTGCAAGATATAATAGGATAGATCTTACTTGTAAAAGAAATGTAGGGCTCCACAGGCAGTCATCTAAGGCTTCTCTGTGGATAGGATGTCCCAATCTAGTAATTTAAGAAAAGAGAAAGCAAGGTGTATTAAGGAAAATAAATATTATAATAAATATTATAATTTATAATATGTATTAGCATTACATCTAAACATCCAATGCATGGTAAGGTGGAAATAATTATGAACTGCTGGTAGTGAATATAGTCTGATATGGAAATGTGGGCTAATCGAGAAGCTGTGTTTGCCCTACCCCCAACTAGGAGAAGATAAAACCATTTGTTCAATGTATTTTTCCCAGCCTAGATACCAAGGCTGAGCATATCTCCCCTGCACCTCAAATTGTATTCGACTGTCCAACTAATTACTCAAAGCTATTCTCCTATATGCAAAAAATAGAAATGAGGACTAGGTGTGCATGGTGATTACCAACCTTTTCTTAGCTGCAAGGAAACACCAGAGGAGATTGCTGAGAGTGTATCTGGGTGGAGCTGTCTATTGCTGCGAATGTCACATGTCTCTCCCCTTCTCACCTGTTTTTGTTGTTTGCTTGGGACCTTCTTTGTTGACTTCTTTCGCACGGTCCGGGATTTGTATAAACCCGTGTGCTGGTCTTCGGATTCCAGCGTGAGGATAACAATCCAACTCCAGGATACGTTCAGATGTCCAGGATGAAGACCAGGAAGGAACAATGTCCGAGCTCGGAGACACGGAACGCCGTGATCTGAGCGCG
This sequence comes from Ambystoma mexicanum, assembly GCF_040938575.1. Lineage (NCBI taxonomy): Eukaryota > Metazoa > Chordata > Amphibia > Caudata > Ambystomatidae > Ambystoma > Ambystoma mexicanum. The sequence goes on along the minus strand of NC_090924.1, from coordinate 83,489,508 downwards.
GGCGAAAATCCATGAAAGTCGGAGGTACGTTTTGAGGAAAAGAAGGAAGGAAGGGGGATTCAAGGAACCGGGAAACAGGATTCAGAAGGAAGCGCCGAGAGAACTCCGGCAACACACGTCCAACTACAGCAAGCGGTAGCGTTGAGACGCGGAGAGCCGCGGGGGCGTGTCTGTTTAGTAGAACGTAGAGTGTGGAGCGCAAGGACTGGTAAGCAGTGTTCCATATCAGGTGGCCATGTTGGAAGGATTACTGTATTCAATCCCCTATGGGTCAGGGACCACGAAGTCCAGAAAGGACGTAGGTGACGGTTCATGACAGTATGCCTCCTCTGAAGCCCAGCTCCTCTGGGTTTGCCTGGATGGATAAGATGGTATCTTCGAATCAGCCTGGGGGCATTCATGTTTGACACAGGTTCCCAGGTGCGCTCACTGGGAGGATAACCTCTCCACTCGACCAAATATTGTAACTGACCACGTCGGTACCTAGAGTCACAGATTCTGGAGACCTCATATTCGAGTTGGTCATTGACAATCACTGGGGTAGATCTTGGAGCAGTTCGAGAGGACTGAACGTATGGTTTTAACAGAGAGGTGTGGAAGACTGGATGGATCCTTGTCCATGATTCTGGTAGTCGGAGTCGAAAGGCCACTGGATTGATGATTTCTTGTATAGAAAAGGGCCCGTAATACCTGGGAGCCAATTTATTTGGTCGTAGGTGACGTGGAAGTAGTTTCGAGGATAACCAGACTTTATCGCCTACTGAATAGGAAGACCCAGGTCTTCTTTTGGAGTCAGCATACTGTTTAACGTTTCTTCGGGCCTTTTCTAGGTGTTCCTTTGCTTCTTTGTGCACATTAATTAGTGTTTCAATCCAGGAATCAACCGCAGGAACTGGGGTAGGGTGTGGAAGAATGGACGCTAGGACTGAAGGATGAAATCCTTGACTACAGAAGAAAGGACTGGTTTTGATAGCTGAATGATCTGAATTGTTGTATGTGAACTCGGCCACAGGTATTAAGAGTGACCAATCATCCTGGAAGTTGGTGGCGAAGCAATGAAGATACTGTTCCAGGGTCTGGTTTACTCATTCAGTGGCTCCATTGGTCTGTGGGTGATAACCCGAAGACAAGGCACGTTGAATTCCCAGTATACGACATAACTTTTTCCAGAACTGGGATATGTACTGGGGTCCTCGGTCAGAAATGATCTTGGAAGGTAGCCCATGAAGCCAGAATATGTGTTCCAGGAACATTCCAGCAAGTTCAGATGAGGATGGCAGTTTGTATACAGGTGTAAAATGAACCATATGAGTGACAAATCAATGGTAACCATTATAGTTGTGTAGCCCCTGGAGGAAGGTAATTCCACGATAAAATCTGTGGCAATGATTTCACAGGGTCTTGTTGGTATTGCTGGTTGGAGCAGGAGACCTGCTGGTCTTTTGTTATCATGTTTGTTCTGATTGCAGATTGAACATGTCTGGATATGGATCTTGATATCATCCTTGGCCACCAAAATTGTCTTTGTATTAGATGGAGAGTGTTGGTGATGCCATGGTGTCCTGAATGGAAAGTATCATGACATAGGCTTGTGATCTTTTGTCTCAGTCTAGGAGTGGGAATGACCAGGCGATTGTCCTTGAACAGGTATCCATCCTTTGTTTTGAGATTCCATCGATTGTTTCTCTTGAACTCCTTCCAAGGTTCAGAGGACTGAGTTTGAATTTGAACACCTCCGGGAGGGTAATTGCTTGGGCAACAAATATTGTGTGGGGAAACATCTTAGGAAAGGTCCGATCTTCAAGGGGTTCATAATCAGGACGTCTAGATAAGGCATCGGCTATAATGTTATGTGTTCCAGGGACAGGATGGATTTGAAATTAGTTTTGGGCAAAAAAGAAGGCCCAACGGGCTTGACGACTGTTTCTATATTCTAGGGATTGCAGGACTTGAAGATTCCGATGGTCCGTGCGGACTTGTACCGGGTATTTGGCTCCCAAAAGAAGATGACGCCAATCATTGAAGGCTTGACGGATGGCTAACAATTCCTTTTCCAGGACGGAATAATTAGTTTCACTGGGGGTCAAGGTGTGAGAGAGATAGGTGATGGGGTGTTCTAACTTGGCGCCAAGTTCCTGTTTAGGACTGCCCCAATGGCGTAGTTGGAGGCATCAGTTTTGACAAGAAAAGGTCGCTCAATGTCGGGTTGAGCCAGGATGGGAGCTTGTGTGAACTCCGACTTCAACCGTAGTAACGCCGAATCTTGGGCTGAGGTCCACCGAAAAGGGGTATCTTTCCTTAACAATGTAACAATAGGATGCACAATCTCAGAAAATGCTGGTATAAATTTCCGGTAGAAGTTGGCAAGCCCTAGAAAGGATTGAATTTGTTTCACAGTGGTTGGAACAGGCCAGGATATAATGGAATCAACCTTTAAGGGGTCCATTCCGATTCCCTTCGGGCTAAGAACGAATCTGAGATAGTGAACAGTGGATACATGGAAAAGACACTTCTCAGGTTTAGCCAGGAGCTTATGTTCACGTAGACACTGTAAGACTGTTTTTACATGCTCTTCATGTTTCAGGTGGTCCTTGGAGTATTTCAGTATGTCGTCCAGATAGACAATGACGAAGAGGAACAGAATATCAGAAAACACCCGATCCATAAAACGTTGGAAGATTGCTGGGGCATTAGCAAGTCCAAAGGGCATAACCAAGTATTCAAAGTGGCCAAAGGGTGTTCTAAAGGCTGTTTTCCATTCATCATCTTCCCTTATACGAATGTGATGGTAGGCACCCCTGAGATCTAATTTTGTGAAGACGACTGCTCCTCTGACTGCTTCCAGGATGTCCGAGATGAGAGGCAATGGGTAACGATCCTTGAGAGTACACTGGTTAAGGCCATGGTAATCTAGGCATGGTCTAAGCTCTTTGGAATCCTTCTTGGGGACGTAAAATAGAGAAGCGCCCGCCGGGGACTTGGATGGCCGTATAGTTCCATTTTCCAAGTTGGTATCCAGGTATTCCCGGAGGGCCCTTTTTTTTCGGGTTCTGACAAAATAAATATTCTTCCAAAAGGGAGTACTGCTGAAGGTTCAGTATCAATGGCACAATCCTCAGGTCTGTGTGGTGGAAGAGCTTGAACTATGGCTGTCGAGAATACATCTGTGTAAGCCTGATAGGCTAGGGGAATCTGGATGATGTTAGAAACAGTGACTGGAATTTGCTGAGTTTCTTGAGAGTCTTCAGAGGACCTTGGTAAGGTCTCTAAGGATAAGCAGTGGGACATACAATGTTCAGAACCAAGAAACAAGGAGCCTGCTGCCCAATTGATGTAGGGGTTATGCTTCTGTAACCAGGGCATGCCTAGAACCATTGCATAGTGGGCCGATCTTATAATGTCAAACTTAATCCTCTCTTGATGGTGGTTTATAGAAAGTAGGATCTCTTTAGTTTGAAGGGTTGTGGGTCCCGAAGACAGGGGTTTCCCATCAATAGCTTCTACAGGTTGCATTGTCTCTCGAGTTTCATGTGGAATGTTGTGAGTAGTGACCCAATCATGATCTATAAATATGCCCATGGCTACGCAATCCACTAATGCCAGGATGGGGTAAGATTCTTTCTTGGAAGGCGATAGGAATGCCTGAAGGATCACAAGATTGTTTTGTCCAGGAGAGTTCAAGGAAGGAATTGATGTGGAGCAGACATCTCTCTCACAAAACTGTGCCCCATCTAGGATCAGGAGTTGGCGTTTCCCAAACGCCATAGAGGAGAATTAGGACGCTCTCACAAGATGTTTATCAGAGGCTCAATAAATGCACAGACCAGTGTGAATCCGGTGCATTCTTTCTTGAGGGGTAATGGGTCCACGGAAGGCCACCAGTTGCATGGGTTCTGGATCCGAGGTTGGAGAAGCTGTGAGCTCTGGTCTGGATGGGTGGTCTGTGGCAGCCTTTTGGAAGGGTGACTTAGACTTCTTTTTCTCCGCTTTTCTTTCCAGGATTCGAAAGTTGATTTGCAAGGAAAGGTCCGTGAGAGCCTGGAAGGAGTTTGGGCTAGCTACCCTGGCTAACTCGTCCTTTATTTCTTCATTCAGGCCTCTTCGGAAGAGAGTGAAGCTGGCTTCTTGAGACCAATCAGCTTCCTTCACAAGTTGTTTAAAGGGGTTCACATAAGTAAGCATATCCTGGGATCCTTGTTGAAATTCAAGTAAACGTTCTTGAGCTCTGTAAACCTGCTCTGCGGGATCAAAAATGGCTTTTAGGGCTTCCACGAACCCATCATAATTATCCAGGAGGGCGTCGCCCGAATTGACTAGGGGGGTTGCCCAGGTCAGGACGTTACCAGTGAGGTGTGAGATCATGAATCCCACCTTTACTCTAGGAGTGGAAAAGTAGTAGGGCTTGAAAGTGAAGTGTACCAAACATGAATCAAGGAAGGCACGGAGGGACTTTGAAGAACCATCAAATTTGTCCACTACTCCTCCCAATAACACACTTTCCTTAGTTGCAGAGTCACATGACAAGACTAGCTGCTTTAATGCAGCATTCTCAGCCTTAAGGTTCTGGACTTCTGTAGTTAGTTCCTGCATGCCTCGCATGAGGACTTGAACCGCGGCTTCCATTTCTGTGTCTGTATCATTTTTTAGGCGTCTCAATCTGTCACAAGTCTCTCCCCTTCTCACCTGTTTTTGTTGTTTGCTTGAAACCTTCTTTGGTGACTTCTTTCCCACGGTCTGGGATTTGTATAAACCCATGTGCTGGTCTTCAGATTCCAGCGTGAGGATAACAATCCAACTCCAGGATACGTTCAGATGTCCAGGATGAAGACCAGGAAGGAACAATATCCGAGCTCGGAGACATGGAACGCCGTGACACAAACACGCGCGAAAATCCAGGAAAGTCAGAGGTAAGTTTTGAGGAAAAGAAGGAAGGAAGGGGGATTCAAGGAACCGGGAAACAGGATTCAAAAGGAAGCCCCGAGCGAACTCCGGCAACACACGTACAACTACAGCAAGCGGTAGCATTGAGACGCGCAGAGCCGCCGGGGCATGTCTGTTTAGTAGAACGTTGAGTATGGAGCGCAAGGACTTGCAAGCAGCGTTCCGTATAAAACGGCCATGTTGGAAGGATTACTGCATTCAATTCCCTATGGGTCAGGGACCACGAAGTCCAGAAAGGACGTAGGCGACGGTTCATGACAACAAAGGCCTAAACACTGACTGGGTCCTATGGTGGAGAGCGGGAGGCCATCCTTGAAAGTGGAGGGACCAGAACCATGCCTTATCTTTCCAGAGGGTCCTAACATGCAGCTGGCTGTCCTGAACCTTAAACAGAGGCTTTTTTATATAAGTAGAACTGAGCCCTCGGAAACCAAAAGGTGGGGGAATCTGCTTGTCTTAAATCCTTTCCCTTCATAGTGGGCATGGTGTGGGGAGGCAAAACTGTGTAGATCCTTAGCCTACTTAACTAAAAAGATTAATTTAATGAATTCCCCATTTGGTCAAACACTACGGGGTGATTTTTGTTAAAATTGCAAATGAACTCATTTGTCTTCCCAGTGTGCGCTGAAAAACTATAGCCTATGATTTAATTGGGGAATCCTTTTTGTCCTGTTGACCCCGACTTCTTTATGGGAGAGGGGTGTCTTTTAAATCAGTCCAATCTTTTTGTCCAACTTTCCCCTAACATAGCCCTTTCAGTGGAGGGGGGTCTGAAATCCAAAATTCCCCAAATCATTACAATGGACCTCATTACGACCCTGACGGTGACGGTATGAAAGGTGCCAGTAGGGCACCGGCACCATTCATACCGTCCCGCCAAATTACGAGTTAGGCTCGCGGGTGCTTGACAGCCGCGAGCATAACTCGTAATTGCGCCGGCCCCGTTATCAATGGTGCCGGCGCATCCATGCTCCCCACCCCCATGCTGCCCTATGCGGCAGAATGGGGATTAGGAGCCCGGCATTACCGCCACCCGCAAATGGGCGGGTGGCGATATTGTCGTAATGGGCCAGTTATTGCCCAATCGTGGGAGGCGGTGCTGGTAGCGAGCATGGCGGTAGCCGTGCCTGCCCTACAGGCACAGCTACCGCCATGCTCGTAATGAGGCCCAATGTTTCTAACTGACTTCCCCAACACAGACCAACGTGGTGGGGAGGGTCTAAAAAACAAACCGCTACATCACGCTGTGTTTATTTTAAACCAAAAGTGTGGGTGAAATCATAATTGCCAAATGCAATTGTACTAATCTTAAAATCCTACTGCTAGCCTTTTAAGCGCACAGGAAAATTGAAACTGCGCTGCACTACATCTATAAATGTGTTCACTGACCAGTGCTAATTATGTCTTGAAGTGAAATTTGTAGAAAGGAAAGAATTGTGATTTGTGCTCTTTTCAACCCACTTCTGTGGTTTATTTATGTTGATAGAAGTTTATTGTGTTGTGCCACGGATAAAGTGGTGTTTGACATTTTCATGCAAATTTCTGTTCCTTTTAATTTAAATAAATAAAAATATATTTCCTGTAAAACGGCCTGGTTCTTGGATCATTGTTAGCTCAGGGGAGAGGATCCAAGGGGCATGATATGTGTCTGAAATAGGGCTGAAGAAAATAATCTGTTAAACAATTTTTTGCATAAGACCTTGAGTGGGGAGGGAAGGACCTCCCTGTGTTCAGGGTGGCTTCTCAATAAACTGTTACAAATTGGGGGCTCTTGGCCGGGATTTAGCTGCCTATTCCTGACCCATGACAAGTACATTGTGACAGTCTATTCATTTTGATGCAATTGCATTAAGGTGGAGGGAAAGTCATCTTTGTTTTGTTAAAGTGCCGCGAGGACTTGACGGCTGAGTTCCAGGGAGGTGTATAGGTGAAACATTATGATTGTGTAAGAATTGATTTGTGTGAGAAAATCAAGCAGGAACAGGGTGATTTTTGCCCCTGCATAAAGAAATGTTACTAAGGTGCAAAAAGAAATTGGGCCTCATTACGAGGTTGGAGGTAGCCTTGCCAATTTTACTGACAAGGCTACCTCCAAACTCGCATCCGGTTCCGGCACCTGCGAACCGGCAATTACCGGGCTATTCCGACCCAGCTGGACCCGGTAATTGCCCTTTTTTGGGTCCCGTGCCCGGTACTTCCCCATTCCCATTGAGCCGCATAGGGCTCAATGGGAATGGGGAGGGTGGTTGCACCGGTACCGTTAATAACAGTACTGGTGCTACCATCAGGATCTGCTCGTGGGTGCCGGTACGGCCACAGGTCAGACATGGTGGCTGCAAGGGCACCCGCAAGCAGAACTCCTAGTATGGTGGTACGGTAGCAACGGTGCCGGTAGTGATACCGGTGCCGTTGCTGCCTTACCACCATACTTGTAATGAGGCCCATTGTGAAAATGACTAACTTACAAATTGGTGAAGCTAGGGAGCATCTCTTAGCTAAATTATTTCTTAAAGGAGAATGGGTTCAGGGCAAGGCTGGAACCTGGCAAACCAGAATCGTGCGGGTGGTTACCTCAGTAAGTAAGGATATTTGGCTTGAAGGTGGAATATTGCACAAAGCACTAGAGACATTTTACATGACCCAGAATGCTTGCGAAGAACAGTTTCAAATGGCTCAGCTAACTGCTCAGTTATATTTTCATTTGCTTTTAGTGGAAGAGTGTTGGCAAAATTGTGAGCCTAGTAGGATGAATCAGGCTGGAGACCTATCACAGGCACAGGATCTTGTTCAACAACTCAAAAATGAATGGAAAACACAACAGCAAGCCAGTGCAGAGACAGAGATAGATTTTTCTGCACTGCACAATGCATGCATTGAGGGTGCAGATACCGTAACCACCTTCAAAGCCAATTGAATGACCAAATTGGTTATAATAGAGCGTTTTAAGATGACATTGTGGCCCTCAAGCAATAAATCAAGACCATAGAAAGGGAAAATAGTCAGTTTATCATTAAAGAAATGGACTCGCAAAAGACGTTTGATGAATGCACCAAGGTATAAGATCTCTGAAACAACAGAGGATGCAGCTGATTCAGGTAAAATACTTCTTGAATCAGGATAACTGCATCCTAATACAGAAGAGAAATCAGTTGGAAATGGAGGTAAAAAGCCAGAGTGCGGAGTAAAGGGGGGTGCTTTTCATTTTTTCTGCGCTGTTTGAGCCGCTGTAGCTCTGGTGGAAGTCTTTTGGATACTGTGACAGCTGCAACTATATTTCAACACGTTGCTGCTGATACATGGAATAACGTTTGGAACAACGTTCACTGTTTACTGTTGGGCACTACAGACATTTTACCAGGGAAAGCAGTGCCTTTGGCTTTAAGGTGTACGGATTGCTCAGCCACGCCCCCTTGGACCTCAGACCCGGATACAAAAAGCAGAGCCCAGCACCCTTGCGGCGTGAAGCCCGAGTGCGGGGTAAAGGGCGGTGATTTTCGTTTTGTCTGCACTGTTTGAGCCGCTGTTTGGCTCTAGTTGGCGGAGGGGCATATGGACTAACACCACGGAAGCGAGTGAAGCTAATCCGAGTTTTAACGTGGGGCCGGAGCACTTCAGAAGCTTCAAGTGGAGCAGCGTGTGTCCCGCCTATATACTCTCCGCCGCCTCCACAAAAAGCCTCACTTTAAGCCTGGAATTCAAAAGTTCTGTTCAGCTGCCGTGTCGTGCTGAGACGCTATTTGTGACAGCTGGACCAAAACAAGCACAGCCGTGAAGGTAGGATTTTAATATATTCTTACCAAAACAGATCGCGGTGTAAGCAGGAGACTGTGGGAGGTTTCTCCTTTGATCCCGCTGCACTATTCCAACATAATAAATTGGAACAGAAATTGCCAAAAACTCGCATCATCACAGTGACTGGCCTTGTGAATGATAAACATCCAATCCCTCCCTCTCCTCTCATCCTTTTTTTTCCCTTTGTACCGTAATGAAATAATATCAAAAGAGGTGTTTACTTGAAATAAAACTCAGATCAGAGCAAGTGCCCCAAGACACTAAACTCAGCTGGTTGGGTACGTGTGTCCTCAATGCTCTGCAATGTATTCACAAAGCCCCACTTCGATATCCTTTACTATCTGGGTTTCACGTACACCAACTATGCGGATAACACCCAGATACTCATTCCTATCTCTGGTGACTACGCAACCGACAGCAAAACCCTTAATGAAATCTACGCAGTAATACAAGCGTGGATGGCACACCATGGACTTTGTCTCAATGACGAAAAAACTGAGTTGCTCATCCTTGGTACTCACGCTAAACTAAAAAAACTAAATTCTGCCTTCAAATCGTTCACTATAGCTGGTAAACCCATCACTGTCTCAAATAATACTAAAACCCTTGGTATCTACCTTGATGCCACCTTTTCCTTCACCAAACAAACAAATGCAGTAGCATCATCAGCTGGTTACACCTGTAAACTTATCACCGCATGCAGGCCGTTTATCTCCACACCCAACTGCATTACACTTGCCAGAACGTTAGTTTTGTCCAAAGTAGACTATTGCAATACCCTCTACTTAGGCACTAGCCACAAAAATATCCACAAACTACAAGTAATTCAAAATAATGCCATCATGGCAGCCCTCAACATCCCTAAGAAATTGCATATCTCTGAGACTAGACGTCTCTACATTGGCTCCCAATAGAGCACAGAATATCCCTCAAAACCCTTGCCCTTACTCACAAACCCAGTGCTAACCTTGCACCAACTTACATCACTAACCAACTTACCCCACACAGACCTCTTAGAACAGCTCAAGCAAACACTATGTCCATACCGAGATTCAAACTCCATAACTCGGGTGGGGCTAGTTTCCCTGTACAAGCCTCTAAGTTATGGAACACACTCCCTGCTTTCCTCAGGTCAGAACCTTCCTTCAACCTATTTAAACGCAACACAAAGTGTTGGCTTCATGACTTGGACACAATGACAGTTTAACTTCCTAGAGCCTAGACTTGCTGCCTGCCTACTGTACATATTGTAAATAATATACTAGCATACTATATACTATATTGCTATCTGCATCCCCCATTGCCTACCACATGAAAAATGCAACATGCATGTATGTACCTGTAACACCAATGTTCTGTATCTATTTGTAACGGCAACCATTTGTAACTTTTGCCTAACACTTGCAAATGTAACTTTACTCCTTTGTAACTTGATCTAAAATGTACGTGCCTGTATGCCCCTGGGCCTGGCTGCGCTTTATAAATAAACAAATACAAATACGGATGGTAAACCTCCTCTATATCAGCTGAAAATAGCATCAGAACCCAATAACAGCTAATGAGAGAGTGGGGACAAATAACTATTGTGTTTAGTTTTTGCTTCTGTGCGCACTGTCTAGACCTCGTCCATTTAAAGAGGTAATCCCCTTGGATGACTGAAATGAGACTGCGAAGCACAAAAGAAATGGAGGGAGAGAAAGACGGGCCATATTTGGCGGAAGAGCAAGTTGACAATGCCACCATCAACCAGCCAATTCTAAATACGGTAAACTTAAATACACCAGAACGAATTCAGGTTCAAATTCATGCTGAAGAAGCAAAGAAAAACATGGCACTTATGAGCACAGAAAAAAAATCCATGTTCTATACTGACAAATAAATGGAAACAGGGATTAGAATACACTATAACAACAAAGAAGATCCAGCAAAAAATCAAGAACCATTTTGGCAAAAAAGACACAAGAGCCATAGTGTCAAAAGAGAAATTATATCGTGCCTCCTATTGCAATAAATATATGTATATTGGCCTACGCCAAGCTGCTCGAAAGTCGCTTGCGAGAGAACCCGTGTTGCAAGGTCCTGACCTCAAATCAATGTAAGCCGCCATTTTAAGCCAATCCGCCATTTTAGGATTCGCTTTGTAAAAGTTACCCTGTGAGTTAAAATGGTGGACGATGTCATTCCAAAATACAACATGGCCGTTTTGACCTCTGTACATAGCTAATATGTAACTTGCCTGCAGGCCGCTTGTTGAGGTTGTGAACTGAGACCTTGTCCTTCGTTGACCTATGTGTAAAAGGATTATGCATGCAATGAAACTAATCCATGAGTATATATTGAAACAATGTATTCAAATACTGAACGTAGAACATTTGTTTTACTACATTGTATTTATGTTTGAGAAGGCCTGCATGGAAAATCTTAGAATACACAGTTATTGCATAGGCTTTTTGATATATATATTAAAGGCAAACCAGTTATATGCGGTTGTTCGAGACTTGGCACAAACCCTATCTTGGTGATATATTAAATGGAATATTAACCCGAAGTGGGGCTGGACATCGTGCCCACCAAGTGTATAAAAAGCTAATGCATTCTGATGTACAACGTCTCTCACTGAACACACTGAACCACGCTGGAGTTCGTTGTGTTGTACTGAGGGCCGATAGCTATCTGATTTTGCTCTGTTTTTGTAACTGGATTCAGTATAAAATAAAGTACTTTGTATGTTTCTTTGTAACCGGTGTTCGGTGTATTTCCTTTTGGGGTACTCAGCCTCGATATTTTTTATTCTGTTTTCACAGTTGGCGCCCGAATAGGGACCCTCAAGATTGATGCCGGATTGTTGAAGGTTGACGCATGCTATCGGACCCGGATTGGACGGTGTGACATAAGGGGCCCCACTGAATGAGACGCGACACCTCAGCAGCGCTGCATGACCCGATCCTTGGACGATAAGTGTGTGGTCCGAGACGGCATCTTGACGAGGGTCCATTTCTTGAGGCGGGCAGATTTGCCGAAATAACCAAACACAAGGTAAAATTCGTTAGGTAAGTTCTTTGAAATCCGATCAGACCTCCTTAGGTTGGTCAGGTGAGTTGTGACCCGATTCTTAATTTAATCCTGACAATTTGAATTTGGCGCATTGTATCTGCAGACACAATTATTGACCAGGTAACACCAAGAATTTGAGATATGCCTGGGAAATTGTCTACCTGCTTTAGGGCATTATTCCACAGCGATAGACAATCTTTGGAATTCAGCTGTCCGGCACCACAGGAGGGGTCGCCGGCATGTACTATGTACTGTAAGCATGGCATTGGAAGTATAGTATTTAATGATATTTGGCACAGACAAACCAGACATGCCTCCGAACTTCAGTGGCCAATGAATGGGAGTTTTGAGATCCCTCGTATTGAATATTTGGAGTCAGTCTTGTTAAAGAAGAAGGCTAGACCTGCAGCATTTGATGTTTTGCAGAATTGGAAAAGAGAAGCGTTGCAACAGCTTAAAAGTAGGGAAAAACATGCGCGCCATCATAAAACGAACGCTGAAAATGTTGTTATATGATCAGGACAAACAGTCTGAGGAGACTAAAAATATGAGTAGGGCTTTCTCACTCGGTATTCAGAAAATCTATCCTTCTAAAGATCTTCATGTTTCTGATGAGTTTATTGACAAATTGCTAAATAAACAAAGGCCTCGTGCCTCTGCACCACCTCCGTATATTCCTCTTCCCACTGCTGTACCTCTTCCTGCTGTTATTTCTGCTCTTCCTGCTCAACCTATTGTTCCTATTCCTCCGGTTGTCGTTCCTCCACCTGCTCCTCCATATCTTCCCATTGCACCGGTAATAGTACCTCCATTGAATTTGCCTGCACCCCCACTCCCAAGTAGTCCTGGACCGCTTGTAGTTGATCAGGGTGCGGGGTCGAGGGTTGTTACTCGTAATACTGTTCCTACAGAAAAGAAACAGGGTTTGTTTGCATCGGCTAAGCATTGTATAGAGAGGGATGAACAACCTAATGTTTTTGCCACACTTTCCAATATGGATAATTTTCCTGAGAAAAATGTTTTCATTGAAGGTTTAGGGATTCATTTGTGTGGAATGTGGGGAAGAATAAATAATGTAGATCTCCCACAGGGGTTAAGAGATTTAAACACTTTAGCAGTTTCAAGGGACACTGTGGAGAAAGTAAATGAGCATGTTAGGAGGATATTTGAGTACAGAAAGGAGTTGGAAAGGTTATAGAATGAGGATGACGAAGGGGAAAGTATGTATGTACAGAAACGGTTTCTTCCGTGTCATAAATCGATATCTGAGGAAACGCGAATTTGTAAGAAAGACGCAATTAGATGGATATCAGACATATCGATAACTCCAGTTGAGGTGTATGACACATGCAGTCAATATACGCTAGAAATGCAGAGGAAAGTGATACAGGTAATGGTAGAGTACCTGCAGGATGAGTGTGTAAAAAGGAAGATTAGTTGTCCTACAGAGTTATTGAGCATTTATAAGAGAGCTTTTTCACTTGACACTTCTTCGACTGCTTTAGCGCTCGACTTAGCTCTGTTGCTTAGTAAGCGTTCAGAGTTGCCTATATCTCAGTTGCCTATGAGAGAGGTACCTCTGACATTTGTCCCAAAGATTGAGATTCGTGCTGTGGACATCCCCGCACATTATGTATCGCAGTTTGTTCACGTCCCGTTTTCACGACATTAGGAAAAATCCGACAGGGTTCTATAAAGAGATAGAGTCCGTTTTGCAGTCCTCATTGTTCACCCTAGGCAACATTGATTGTTGTTTCCTGTACTCTTGCCCATAGATTTGTGGACACAGGTTAGAACTATAGACGACGTACCTGGGTTGGGAGATACGTGGGCTAACATAACTGGGCTTGATGGAGAAAGGCCAGCTGGAGAGAGACCGCCTCAGGTGATACTAACTTTGCCTGACAGAATCGTTGCTAAATTAAAAACCATAATTCCCGAAAAGAGAATTATTTGGGACAAGCTTACGGCCTGTGTCCAAGGAAAGTCTGAGGGTGCTACCGAGTTCTTTAATCGGTTCGAACAAGTATTCTCGGATTTCAGTGGGCAAGACTTAGGCACAGAGTCTGGGAAAAGATTAATTGTGGACAAATTTGTACGTGGATTGCTGCCTGACATCCAGTCACAAATTATGTCTTCTGAGAGCGCTTGGTAGGCGAAATCACAATCAGAAGTGCTGCACATGGCTCAGTACTACGGGAACCGTGTCAATAATGAAAAAGATAGGGTTGAAAAACGAAAAGGTGATTTGAAAACTAAAGTGCTATTGCAGCAAATTGTTAGAGGCCCCAGAGGGGGTAGTTCTCAGGTTAGAGGTCAGTATGTCCCGCAGGGGAATATGCCTTTGGGTCCTGTGAACATTAACCAGTGCGCTTATTGTCGTCGAGAGGGTCAATGCCCCGTCCTTCAACAAAGGGCAAATAATACGTTTGGAAATATGGGTAGGAGATCCAGAGTTCGCCCGGGTGTAGGGGGGCCTGGTAGAGGTCAGTTTGCACAGGACCCTCAGCAACCTTTCTCGCAGGACAATCAGACGTTGAGTGTGGACACTAGGAACATATTTGATTATCCTTCCGCTGCATATTTATCTGAAGAGCTTCCTTTTGATGACATTCTGTTTTGCTAGGATTGCCCGAAGCAGGGTTTGGAACCTACACCTATTCCCATCAATCAGAAAGGTCCCTACGTTGAAATGGTGGTGGGAAATAGGAAACATCAGTTTTTGATAGACACTGGAGCACAGAAGTGTTCCATTGATCATTCACGGGTTCCAAACATTCCACTGTCAGGGCAAACCAATGTTTCTGTAGGGTTTTCTGGCACTCCAGTTGTTTGTCCGGTTTCTATGCCGGTACCTATTTCTTTGGGTCCCTTTATGGACCATTGTCCATTTCTGTTGACTTCGGATTGCGGAGAGAACTTGCTGAGATTGAATTTGTTAAAAGAATTAAATGCAGTGATTTATTGTTCTTCTGATGGAGTGAGCTTGAAGATTTCACCACAGCAATTTTCTGTCTCGCAATTTTTGACTAGACCTTTGCCTCCAGAATTCATTAATGTACCAGAGAGTTTATGGGCTGCTGACGACAATGATGTCAGTGTTTTACAGATTGAACCTGTCAAGATAGTTTTGAAACATGGAATTGAGCTGCCACGCATTCCCCAGTATAAGATTTCAGTTGAGGGCATGCAAGCTTTGAAATTCATTGTTTCCGATTTTGTGCATCGCGGGGTGATTGAAGAAATTTCTGGAAGTTTGTGTAATAGTCCGATTTTACCCGTGTACAAGAAAGGCGATAATGCAATTCCATTCCGTTTCATAATTGATTTATGTGCCATTAATAAAGTCGTGGCTCCACAATTTCCCATTGTGCCTGATGTAACGACAATCCTAACAATGATTCCCGCTACAGCTACTTACTTCAGTGTGGTGGATCTAAAGAATGCTTTCTTTAGTATTCCTATACACAAGGATAGTAGATACTTGTTTGCGTTCACCTTAGGGGGACGCTCGTTCACATTTATTCGTGCACCTCAAGGGTACACAGAGAGTCCTAGCATTTATAGTAGGGCTTACCTGTACTTTGCTTCAGTATGTTGATGATTTGCTTTTAGCTGCTGACTCTGACAGTGCCTGTAAGGAGGGCACTGTGTTATTGCTTACCCATCTAGCCAAGCATGGTCACAAAGCTTTGCTTAAAACATTTCAATATTGTTGTCAGGAGGTCGCCTATTTAGGCTATCTCCTGTCAAAGGAGGGAAGAAGATTGACACCTGAAAGAATAAAACACATTTCTGGCATGACTGTCACAAATACACAGAAGGAAGTTAGAGCCTTGATAGGTATGGCTTCTTACTGTAGGTTGTGCATCCCAAATATTTCACTAGTAATCAAACCGATGTTGGCTTTGACGAAGAAGGGCATTTCTTCGCCATTGCCATGGAACGCGGAACACCAGCAATCGTTTGACTTGCTTAAGAATGCATTATGCTCTGCACCAGTTTTGGGCACACCAAACTATGAAAAGGCCTTTGTGTTGTTTGCGTATGAATGTGATGGATGTGCTTTGGCTGTATTAACGCAGGGAACATGGAGGGAAGAATAGGCCGTGCAGTTTCTTTTCTTCCGCCCTTGATCCTGTAGCATGCACTTTGCCAAGATGTTTGCGAGCTGTCGCTGCTGCTGCTGCGTCTGTAAAACAGAGTGAGGGAATGGTCCTAGGCCATGATCTAACCCTGATGGTGCCACTCTCTGTAGATGTTCTACTGAACCGAACTCAAACGCAACACCTCACTTCTGCACGGTTGACAAGATATGAATTGATCTTGTTTGCTCCTCACATTCAAATTAAGAGGTGTTGTGTTCTTAATCCAGCTGAACTCCTACCTTTCCCGCAAGATACTACTTGCGGCGACTAAGTGCCACATGATTGTTTATATACGACCGAGCAAGAGACAAAGGCTAGAATTGATCTGAAATATACTCCTTTGGATAATCTGCAAGGAGAGCTGTTTTGTGATGGTTCTTGCTTCAAACTTCCGGATGGTACATCGACAGCTGCTTATGCGATCACTACATTAAGCACGGTTGTGGAAACTAAGAGAATTACGCATAATTCTGCGCAGGCCGCAGAGATCATAGCACTGACCCGAGCTTGTGAAC
Organism: Ambystoma mexicanum; assembly: GCF_040938575.1. Classification (NCBI taxonomy): domain Eukaryota; kingdom Metazoa; phylum Chordata; class Amphibia; order Caudata; family Ambystomatidae; genus Ambystoma; species Ambystoma mexicanum. The sequence continues at coordinate 83,473,058 of NC_090924.1, read as the reverse complement.
TTTCCGAAGGGCTTGCAGTAAATATATATACTGATAGTCAGTATGCCTTTGGGGTGCTTCACAACTTTGGGACGCTTTGGTCAGAGAGAGGGTTCCTAACTTCACATGGCACCAAAATCCAACATGGCTCCCTAATAGTACAACTACTCTCAGCGCTTGCGCTCCCTACTCAGTTAGCAGTTATGAAATGTGCAGCACATCGAAAGATGCTTCCGACACGTTGCTTCCAGCATGAAGTGACAACATATTGTTTCCGGATCAATCAGTACCGGGAAAAGTAAGGTACAATCTACGTCCAAGAAAATAGACTTACGGTATGGTTTTGCTGTGCATCTGATAGACTTATGGCACGGTTTTGCTGTGCATCTGATAGACTTATGGCACGGTTTTCCTGTGCATCTGATAGACTTACGGCATGGTTCGGCTGTGCATTCGGAGAAGGAAAAGAGTAATCGAGGGCTTGCTTTTTGCCCAAATTTGAGAAAAGGGGATTCTGTTGGCTAGGGTTGTGGAAGGACTAAGAAGTCGCTCGACCGGGAGGTCGCCAGAAACGAACTTTGGAGTATTCGTTTGAAGACTACAATGCCTGCTACTGCTACCGCTCGCATGGGACCTGTAAATAAGGGGGTGACCAACCGGGACAATGGACAAAATGCCTGGGCCCCGAAAATGTATTGCTGTATCTTTATAATGATATTTAGTTTTTTAATAGTCACTGCCTTAGGATTGTGGTACCTCAAGGAAACTCATTCTTTAGAACTTTTGTTGCCTACTGAAAGTACACCTATTGTTCCTACTCCCTTTGTACATTCGCATACTGTATCCCCTAGGGATTCTCAGCACAGACAAAGGTACCACAATAACACTCTATTGCTTATAATGAATGCTACGCATGCCATTTTGAACAAATCTAACTGTTGGGTCTGCTCACATTTACCGCAACACGGGGATAAGGGGCTAGGTTGGTATATTCATCCTTTACCTTTGACAACTGCTTGCTATGCTTCTCTTAGAGCACTGTTCTTTGACCGGTGGAATGATAGCATCTCAGGGAACTTTGATGGCACCAATTTGAATAGTTTTGAGAATCGTGTTTTGACTCCTCTGGGATGCTCACTTTTCGCAAACAGGAGTAAATTGAATGTTGCTTCTATTGGACCTTCTGATAAATTGTCTCACCCTTCCAATGTTTGATTTCCTTTAAAATGGCTCCAATAGGCAATAAGGATGCCATGCCTCCTTCTTACACTGTTAATCATAGCCCCGATTCAGTTTCCTTTTGCATACAAAGGAATGGAACTCAGTCAATGGGAAATTTCCTAGGTTGTGCCAACGTTGCAAATTTGACTGGGGAAAACAGACCTTTGTATGTAGGCGAACCTGTCTACTTTGTCTGCGGTAATGTAGCATTCCCATGGTTGCCCAGGGATTGGCAGGGAACCTGGTATTTAGGGATCCTGTTACCTGGGGTGTTTATAGATAGTACAAGAGAAGTTTCAAAGACTCATCCGTGGCGGGACGAGAATGGTGACACCCGAGCACAAATCTTGGGAGATATAGCTAAATCAGTTGTACCATTTTGGGGGCAGATAGCGAATTCAGTAGATATCACAAAACTAGCGAGAGTACTGGAGAGAACCATCAACCGGACCACGGACATACTCTATAATATGACATTAGAACAAAAGGCAATAAGATTAGTAGCACTTCAAAACCGAATGGCATTAGATGTCATTGTGGCTGAGCGTGGTGGAGTGTGTAAATTAGTGGGGTCCGCTTGCTGTGTTTTCTTACCAGATTCCTCCCCAACTATCTTCAAGGCAATACAGAATCTGCACGTCCTTAGTTCCCAAGTGCATGTTCCCGAGGGAAACTGGGATCTAAGCGCTTGGTTTTGGGACTTCTTGCGATCTTGGGGTTGGAAGGTACTTTCGGTCTTGCTAATTATTTTGGGAATACTGTTGTTTCTTTGTTGCTGTATTCAGTGTCTACCTGGTATGTGTTCGAAGCTAGGGGATGTTGCGCACAAGCGATAGGCTCGATAGGACATAAAATGCATACCCCGGATAAAACTTCCAAAGAATATGTGTTGAAAGATATTTTAGCAAATGACCTAATGGCAATAGATATTTCCGATAGTGATTCAGGGTACATGGACGATGATGTATGGAGTTATTTGCAAGGAGATCCAAAGTAGTTTTTAGCACTTGGCATAGGCCAAAAGGAGGGTTTGTCAAAAGAGAAATTATATTGTGCCTCCTATTGCAATACATATATGTATATTGGCCTACACCAAGCTGCTTGAAAGTCGCTTGCGAGAGAACCCGTGTTGCAAGGTCCTGACCTCAAATCAATGTAAGCCGCCATTTTAGGGCATTCTGCCATTTTGGGATTCGCTTTGTAAAAGTCACCCTGTGAGTTAAAATGGTGGACGATGTCATTCCAAAATACAACATGGACATTTTTTTTTTTAAACAGTTTTTATTATTTTAAAAACAAACACACCAAACATTACAACTTTTTTGGACGTACATAATCGATCTCAAAGCATCACATTATGCAGTATCATTATCGTCCTCCCCCCTCCCTCCCCACAAACTCGAGCCATCTCAACCGCATCATCTACATGAGCATTTCCGGGAATCTCTATATTTGTTGAGTCATCTGAGTCTTCCGTTTCATGATTGACCCGGTGGGGGTTTGCCATTGAGGTCACCAGCTGCCACCAGGCCATTAGGGGGCCCACCTCCTCCTCTCACCCGCTGGTTGCTGCTTCAAACCATACCGCAGTTTCTGCCTGCGCCCATCTCAAATGGTCCGCCCACCCTATTTCTCCTCTCTGGGTCTAAGGGCAGCTTTCCAACACATTGCGATCTGAGCTTAGCCAAAATATAGGCCAGGTCCTTCATCTTGCTAATATGCTTTGAATGACGTGGCCTGGGAAAACTCCGAAGCATGCAAGCCCAAGCAGATCCTATATCCAGCACCACCCCCTCACCAGCCAATTTCGTCTTTATTTCTCTCCAGAATCTGTGCACCTCAGGGCAAGCCCAGAACATGTGCAGCAGCCCTGCCTCCTCCTCCCCACACCTGGGGCATTTTTGTATGGCCGAGCCTCCAAACCTAGCTATTCTACTGGGGGTCAGATAGGCTCTATGGGTGACATAAAGCTGGATCTACTGAAGGTGAACTGAGACCTTGTCCTTCGTTGACCTATGTGTAAAAGGATTATGCATGCAATGAAACTAATCCACGAGTATATGTTGAAACAATGTATTCAAATACTGAACGTAGAACATTTGTTTCACTACATTGTATTTATGTTTGAGAAGGCCTGCGTGGAAAATCTTAGAATACACAGTTATTGGATAGGCTTGTTGATACATGTATTAAAGGCAAACCAGTTATATGCGGTTGTTCGAGACTTGGCACGAACCCTAGATCGGTGATGTATTGCATGGAATATTAACCCGAAGTGGGGCTGGACATCGTGCCCACCAAGTGTACAAAAAAGAAAATGCATTCTAATGTACAAACGTCTCTCTCTGAACACTCTGAACCACGCTGGAGTTCGTTGTGTTGTACTGAGGGCCGATAGCTATCTGATTTTGCTCTGTTTTTGTAACTGGATTCAGTATAAAATAAAGTACTTTGTATGTTCCTTTGTAACCCGTGTTCGGTGTATTTCCTTATGGGGTACTCAGCCTCGATATTTTTGATTCTGTTTTCACAATAGTGATGCGGAAGGAGAATCACTCATATGCTGGGAAAATGCACAATCCCCCCAAGTTCCACTATCAAGCACAGAAATTCCTCTCTTGCTTGAAAAGACAGGGATTGGTCTCTGTCTGATAGATGCAGAGGAAGAAATAATGTCATCTCCAAACCCAAATGAGAACGCAAGAGAACAAAAAAACTCAGAAGCGAGTGAAGACTCCATGGAAAAGATAGATCCAAAAACAGATACACTAAAAGCACTGAACATTGTTCTGAACTCATTAGTATCCGTTTTTTAAATGCTCAAGACGGAGGTACAGACACAAACTGGTACACTGTTAGATGTCACAAAAGAAATAACATTGTGTGATTCAACATTGGTGGGACTAGTGTCCGCCATTAATACCAATATGACTCTGCCTCTTCGGGACCTACAATTGGAAATAACAAAACAAGGTCTTGACATCTCCTCCATACAGTGTCTCCTCAACAAAAGAAGTCAATTAGAAGAACAGAATAGCAAACTATTGGAAGAGACTCTAAACCTTCTGAGAGGAAATCTAATGGCAGATGCACCAAATCGAGGAAATGAAAATACTCAGGAGTCTTTATTTGATGATACACCACTGTCAGATTCTGTATTAGAGGAATTTAGGAGGCTAGCCAATGTAGTCGATGAAGAAGTGGAAATCATTGAGGTGACAGCCTAAAGTAATTGTGAAACCTCTATAGAAAAGCAAAAAGATCCACCTCTCGACTGGCTATCCCGACATAGTCAAACCTCTAGAGGCAGGAGAAAATTGAGAAAATGCCAGGCGGAGAAAGAAAGGACAAAAAAAGCACACTCCAAAATAAGAAAGACCTCGAAAAAAAAGGGGAACAAAGAAACACAAACAACAAAAACATGATGGAAAAACCAAAAAATCAACCGATTCCTAAAACTACTAAAAAAATGAGGATATGGGAATATTAACTAATGAATCTCGAGAAGTAACAAATACTCCAAAGAAAAATGCGAAAATTGAAAATAAGAAAAAAAAAACCACAGAGAACAGTGGAAAAATCAATACAGATATCGCCAAGGTATCAGGAGGAACCATCACACCGCAGAAAATTAGCATCGGACTGCAAACTGATGGTAATCTATGATACAGAAGCAAATCGAGAAGTGATACAGAACAGAGCATTTCACAGGACCCAGACAACCAAAAAAACTCGGAGAACCAAAAAAAAGCTATAAAAGCTCTCCCAAAAAATTCTGTACCAAATGCAATCAAATGGGCACCAATCTTTCTACAAAAAGCCCAAAATCAAAGGATAAAAATAACATGTCCTCTAACCCCCTACCGGTACATGATGATCTAAAGGTAAAAATAGCCCCAATCTTTTCAGCAGCAAAGAGTTAAAGGGGGAAAAAAGATCCGGCTATTGATAAAACATGCATGTTGGACATAATTAGGGATCCTATGAAAGCAAATCAATTGGAAACAGATATGGTACAAAATGGACAAGGAAACTTTGTATCTCTAAATGATCAAGACAAACAAGAGATTTCTAATCTAGCAGTAAAGGCCCTGTCAAAAAATATGGAGAGTCTGAATGTAAACAACTCCAAGGATTATGCAATTCCCAGAATCTGGCTCAAACTCTGCTCAAAAACCAAACAGCACAAATCTCTACTAAGTATAACAAAGAAAGTAAGAAATCTCTATTCCTTTTCATCGGAAGATATAGACAGTGTAATATTCCCAATGTCACAGGACCCCTTTTTGTAGAACTAGTTCTTAGTTCATCCAATGCAAAGAAAGCTCTGCTCAAAGAATCAAGAGAACTAGAAACCTACAGACTTGAAATTTCAGTCAGTGGTTCTGAAAATGCAACTATCAAGAATGTTATTTCTATGGAAATCTCTGATTTAAATCAAGAGAAAGAGAAGATCTCAAATGTACTGAAATTTAGTAAGGGGGGAACCATAGAACAAGAAGTGAAAATACAAGAACATTTACTCTCCAATCTCCCATAGATTCTCTCCCAAGTATTTCAGAAACTAGGTTTAGGTTTGCAGCAACTTTAGAAAAGAGAGCCTTAATGTGATCAGCTGGAATTTGCGGGTCCCAGTAATATTAAAGACAAAAATATGCAGGCACATCTGTTTACTCATGGAGATATTATCCTATTACAAGAAACGCGGTTAGTAAATCCACTTAACATCGAAGGGTACACAGTATTGTGCCTTTCAGCATCCCAAAAGGCACAGGGAAGACCTTCAGGTGGCCTTCTCATGGCCTTAAAAAATCAAATATTTAAAAATATAGTCCCAATATGGGAAAATCACATAGGTATTCAAGCATGCAAAGCACATACAGTCCAAGAGGGTAAGCCCTCAATATGGAATTTGATTAATATCTACTGGAACCCTGCCAACTCAAAACTGATCAACTTCTTAGAAAATCTAGGCCTCCTTCTTGAAAGAATAAAAATAGAATCGACCTGTAGTCATATAATTCTAGCTGGAGATTTCAACACAAATTGTATTCAGCCAAAAGAAAGTACCCTGAAATCTCCCATAAACGAGAAATCAAGAAGGGGAAGAATGTGGCTAGAATTTATGAAACACTGGGATCTGAAAATGGTAAATGGATCCATAGGTGTAGACCAAGAATTAGCTACGACATGGCATAGAGGAAACTCCGCCTCCACCTTGGGCTACATCTTTGTTTCTCAGAGGCTATTTACATCTTCTTTATTCTTCGAAATAAAGCAAGATGGGGGCAGTGATCATAGTAGATTGGAGCTTACTTTTCCCAATATTCTTAGTTCTACACTAAATGTAAACAATCAGAACCTCCAGAATATGAAAGGTAAGGTGAGGGTTGTGAAATATAAAAGCGGGGGAACAAAACTCAATAAACAATTAAAAAAAATCCCAAATCACATCTGGGAATCAGAATGCAACCCACAGAGATTTAATAATTTTCTCTAAACCCTATCCCCAAGTGAACTAACAGGTATAAAGAAACAAAAACATTTACACGCATTCGATGAAGTAACTCAAAAGAAAAAAAGAGAACACAGGAAAGCCATAAGAGAAATCAGAGCATCAGGGTTTTCGGATAAGGTATATAAAATAGAATTAAAAAAAAGAGGAAACCAACTACAGATCTTGGTCATACCCGCAGAAAGAAGCTCGAATGCAAAAAGACGGGGAGTATGTCTTAAAAACCCTCACAGAACATAGCTCAAAAAATGTTTGGGCAACGATCAGTCACCTAGAAGGGGGAACAGGCAACTCTTTATGCAATCTAGTTTCGGAAGAGGGCTGGGTGGAATATTTGACAGAAACCTTTAGAAGTCAAAATACCCAACAATTTCTGCTAAATCAGAAACACCCTGGAAACTAGATTTTGAGGTAAAAGAAATTCAGGAGATTATAATGAATGCCTCAATCTCTAAAGCAGCAGGCCTGAATGGCCTTACTTATCAAACACTTAAGAATGAACCAGAGCTATGGTCACAATTATTGTCATGTCTTTTTAGAGAAATTCTGAGGAAGCGAGCAGTTCCAATATCCTGGAAAACAGCGTTGGTGATACCACGCTTCAAAAATGAAGATCGTCGAGCAGCGGCCAATTATAGACCAATAGCCCTGCTCGACATAGAGAGCAACATTTTCATGAAGCTCCTCCTAAACTGCATTCTACTTTGGGTAGAAGAACATGAAATACTCTCACGCTATCAAACAGGCTTCAGGAAGGGAATGTCGGCAACAATACATGGTTTGACTTTAAACCTGTTAAATGAACAGACAAAAAGAGCCAACTCGCCCCCTTTATATGGAGCATGGATTGATTTGTCAAAAGCTTTTGACCAAGTTGAAAGAGTTTTACTATGGCAAAAACTGAAGTTGGGGCATACCGGAAACGCTGTTGTCCATATTGGTGGAACTGCACAAAAACACCAATCTCAGAGTTCATCTGGATGAAATAGGCCATTTGTCTGAACTCATAGAGGTAAATAGAGGAGTAAGACGGGGTTGTCTGGGAGCACCACTCTTTTTTAATCTTTTTCTGTCAGACATAGGACCCTTTATAGAATCATTAGCATTGGCCAGCCCCGTTTTGAATGGGAGGATGATCTGTTGGCTGGCCTGTGCGGATGATATAGTACTCTTAGACAGAACACCTATAGGACTTCATTGATTGCTAACAAGAACTAATGAGTATGCTAAAATCAATGGACTCTCAATTAACCCAGCCAAAACAAACATTCTTATCTTTAAACATCTGCAGAAAAAAGTGAAATTTACCAGCTGGAAACTAGGTGGAGAGCAAGTTAAAGTGGTAGAAATGGTAAAGTATTTGGGCTACAACATACACGCCAATACTGCTATATATAAGGTAGAGGGTGAGGTGATGGCCAAGGTAATTCAAGCAGCATCACAAATGATTAAACTAAACCACAAGTTCTGCAAATGTTCCATCATACCACTAGTGAGGTACTATTTAGCTAAAGTAGTGCCAGTAATATTGTATGGTCTAGAAGCAAGACCAAGTTTATGGTCCACAAACTGGGAGCTCTTCGAGGGGCGACTATGGAAAAAAGCTCTATGTCTCCCAAACTGTACACCCATCGGCAGTCTGAGATTTGAATTAGGACTCAAGTCCTTAAGATGTATGGCTAACTGGAAACTAATCACCTTATACAGAGAGATAATCATAGGAAAAGAAACCAGTCTATACAGTGACATGAGAAAGCATATGATAAGCTGTAAGTCAGATATCCTCTCGGCCCTAAGGGAAAATGTAATGAAAGCATTTGTCAAAACTGAACTTGATATAGAAACCTTGGTCTCAAACCCACTAAAAGTTAAAAAAGATCTCAAAATCATAGATTGGATAGAGACAATAGAAAAAATAAGAAAGGTTCCAGTAGCAAACCCATTCCTAAGGGGAGAAAAGAAACTTGGGTGTCTCTCAAAATATTTGATGAAATCTCCAGACAGGAAACTTCGCACAAATATTCTTAGAATGAGACTAAATCTAGTTTGTTGCGGGGAAGTGCTGGAGAAACGAAATCAGGGACACAGGGCCAAGAGGTTATGTTCGATCTGTATAAATCCAGCCAAACAGACACTAAGGCACCTGCTAATGGACTGCAAAGGATCATGGAAATACCCCTTCAGACTCTTTAGAAATTTTGTACGGAAAGAAAACGACATTACCTCAGAATTTCTGTGGGATAGAATCACTTCAGGCTCAAACATCATGCTCACTGCAGCTGCAATTCAGGCGCTAATAAACTGTGAAATTAATATTTAGAGGGATCACGTTGTGAACGTGAATTTTGGATCATTCTGACTAGAGAATATTTGCTATCAGTAAAGGGGCTGGGGAGTAAAGCGGGACTGGAAAAGACAAGCACTCTCTTTGAGTAATCTCATTGGCTGGAACATTTTAAAAGTCAATTTGGGCTGGATGTATTGTATATTTTAATGTATGTAAATTTGTTTGTTGGTTCTTTTTTGGTATGTTTTGTTAAGACTCTTTGAGTCATAAACAAATAAAAAAAATTAAAAAATTGAGGTAGAAAAGGAACAGTCAGGTTCTCAGCAACTGACCAGACTTAGAGAAGAAAGGAAGGAGCTAGAAAGGCATGTGAGACAAATAAAAGCTGAGCTATCAGAGGCAGCAAATTGTAGGGATGAGTAAGAGAAAGAGACTAGTCTTCTGAAGGAAAAGCGCCTTGAATATGCACGCAGCATACAAAGGCTCACATTGGGAGAATGAATCACTTCAGCATGAAGTGCAGCAAATAAAGGATTGGTTGACAACTCAGCGCAGGGTGCATGAGATTAATCAGGCCTTAGAGTCAGAATTAAAAAGCCTGGTCTCTGAATACAACAGCAAATAAGGACAGAGAGAAGCAGGGATGAGATTCTCACAAACGATATTGAGAATTACAAACAGGCTCTGAGGAACCCTGACCAATCAGGATATGGAACAAGGCCCACTGATCAAGGTGAGATTCCCATCCCGTCAGGGGTCTCAGGCCCGTCATTTACAACCTCCCAGGTACAAATGGGAACTGACCTCATGCATGCCACTGACAAAGAACAGGGGAACATGATGCAGTTGAACTTACCCATGTTTAGCCTGACTGATCCAGAAGGCCAGTCTTTGTCTGATAAGGATAAATATTCATCTATACCACACAGAAGGGAAAGGGCCGGACCACTGTGTCCTGGGAAGGAAGTAATAATAGTGTAAGTACTTCAGACCATGAAAACTCTTATGAGGAGAAAATCAGGGAGTTATATTGGCTGAAGATGCGATTACAAAGAGTCCACCTTGCCCGATTTGATGAAGGAGAAAAGCCAGACCGTCAGCCTTAGAAGGGCATTCTAAAAACCTCTGTATATTTAGGGGAAGGGGGACATTCTCCGGACTCCCTGGTAGGTGGGATGAGGAGAAACTGGGGTGTATCCTGTGCCTGGCAGGAAATCCAGTGAGCGTGATCCTGAGAGTTCACTTTGGTCCAGACGAGAGGGGTCCAGACCCTTTGTTTCTGAGAGATATTCCCAGTCTCATAGAAATAGGGAGTGCATAGAAGATAGGGAAGGGAGTGGCAGTAGCAGCTCTGAGTCAGAAGGTGAATGAACTCTGGTGCAGAAGAAGAAAAAGACAGGGATACAGAAGAGGGTGTTTGTTAAAGACCTGATTCAACAGATAAAGGCCATAAAGAGCCTTTTGACTCCCTACCATAAGAATGCAAAATATTTGGTATTGGAGCACCTAGAACTTTATGAGCAGATGATGGCATCATTCCAGATCAGGAATTATGTGAATTATATAGCATTTGCAGGACATTATAAATGGTCCACCTATAAGGCGGCCATTTTGAAACATTTTTCAACACATAGGAACCCACAAGAGCCCCGTAATGCTGCATATAACTTGCATTGTGGGGAAGATCAGGCGCCTAAGGAGTTTGTGCAGGATTTAAAGCAGGAATTTGCTCAGACTTCCCGGCGGGTGAACACCAATAGCAGGGAGTTCATGACTTCATATTTCCATGTGCTCTCCAAATACATAATGACTCAGTTGGTGCGCGATTTTCACAAGCATAGGACCCTGGATTGGGTGATTGAACAAGCCACCAGGATCTATGAGGTCCAAAAGACTGCTGAGAGTAAAAATACCACCAAAGCCCCCAAACCATTTAACACCCCCGCTGTGAAGGTTGCAGATGTAAAAACGACCCCTCCATTGGATCTGGAGATGGGGTGGGCCTAAAAGTAGCCCTTCTGCTAGCAAGCAAAATGGAAGCCATAAGGGACCCCCCAACATGCCCCAATCAAATGGTAGTCAGGCAGGGGCCCAGAACAATGTTCCTTCCGTCCCTGAAACTTATATAAGCCCTAGGTACAAGGGTAGTAAACCAATCCTGGGGTATGTATACACTCCCCTGGCTCCAGGGGGGAACTAATCCGGTAAGTACTGCCCTGGGAAACTTCCCTTCAATCTTCCCTCAGGTGAGAAGCATCACTCCACCTCCTAATCTGAATTTTTTCCCCAGATACCCCCCAAAACCAGAATTTCCAAAACAATCCTCCTCTCTCTCCCCGGTTCCAGGACAACAGATCTCAGAATCAGGGAGAAGGGAGAGTGAGGATGGAAAATTATGGGGGAAACTTCCAGTATCGGAGCTACTCTGGGAGAAGGGACATTTACCCTTTTCGGGTGCAGCAGATGTATGACTTGAGACCTCCCTACCATCCAGACAAGATTTCCAAACTGGAGCAACAGGTCCAGCAACTCACAGATAATCTGGTGCACATGCTGAGGGCTCAATCCAACACTAAACCTAACCCTGCTTCCCAGAATTCCCCAACACCCAGGCATGATGCCGCAGGGGGGAAATGATGGGAGGACACCTCCGACAAACCAGAGGGTGGAAGGTAGATGCCAAGCCATAGAGGAAGCTTCCTTACTCACCCGAACTGAACCCCTAAAACTCTCTCGGCCTGAAAGAGTCTCTTCTACCCCTGAAATGTTAGAACCCAAAGAGCAAAGGGTACGTAGGAGAAGCCAAAGAAGAGCCCACTTTGTGGAGGAACTCTGGATTATCGCCGTTGAAAGAGAGGAATCCCTGGAGGTTTCAGGTAAGCAGACATTCTCTTTAAAAAATGGGGGATCCTACCCAGTGAAAAATGGGTTCCAAAAGATACTGTGTGTGACAGGGCAAGAATGGAGACCGCCTCAGAACCAGAAACTATGCAACCCCAAACATGTGAGCCAGACAGAATTGAAACAGAGAGGCTTTCCTTTCTCCAAACAGGGTGTGAGAACTGTTGCCAAGTAACGGGGCACAGCCAAGGAGCCAGGGAAAGGAGTATTTCCCAACAACTCCCATTGAGAGTTGCAAAGGTTTGTTACAGATTCCTGAACTCTGCCACAGATAATTGCTCAAGATAACACAGCTTTGAAGTTCAATATTAAGAAAATGACCACCGGGCTGTCAAATAACTCACTCTTTCTTTGCACCTTGGAGGAGAAAGCAGGACGATTTTATGCACCAGTCAAGGTGCAGGGTCAGTGTGAATTATCAGCTCTTGTGAATACTGGATCCAACGCCACCCTCCTGTCGAAAAAGGCCTTTGACCAACTTAACTCTGGATGGGAAGAGGGCCACCAAATTGCACTAACACCACTTCCTGGACAACTCCAAAATTTTGACTGGAATTTTATTTCCGTTGAAGGGACTGTGAATCTGGACATAAAAATTGGACGGCACCGGCTGAAACATCCAGTGATAGTTGTGACTCCAGAGGGCACACCTTTTTTACTGGGGAATGATCTCCTTAGGAGGTTATCACCTATGATCGACTGTGTAAACAAGGTCCTCTGGACTCAGGCTAACCGCCTTATGAAATTTAAAATGAGTACCAATTATGTAAGCCTGAATGGCACCTGTCACATAATTGATTAAAACTCTGAGAATGTAGAGTTCCATTTCAAGAATAACCAAGTCCCAGACATCAATGTAATCTCGGTAGAACAAACTAGTGATGGGAACCCTTATCCATTCTTGAAAATCAACCTTCCTCCCAGTTTTAAGTCACAATCAACACTGGAAGGGAACACCCTAAAATTGTACACAAGTCCAAAATCAGAAGAAACATTGAGTCCTGTGAAAGCAGACACGGAAGAACCCGCTGAAAATCTGACAGGCATTCAGAAAAAGGGCATGCAGTTGTTTTTCCCTATTCAGTTAAATGAGGGGGAGGAGCCAGTGCTCGCCAGAGTATGCCTGAATAATGGAAGGAGCTTCCTCAGCAAAGAATTACATCTGATTAGCAAATCGCTTGTTCAAATATAGAATTACGTGCATCATTTTAGTATTGAAAATCAAGAAGAATCAGGGTATTTCACCTTTGTAGATGGCATTCCAGCACAATCTCCTGTTATCATGGCAGTGCCACACTTTACCGATGTCTGTGCTGCACGGGTGAGGATGCACAGTGGCGTGACCTGCTCACCTGAAACGATTGTTCTATTTTCCTACTGACCTGACTAGAGGCACAATAGTTTGCAGTAAGTGATTAGAGATGAGACCCTGCCCACTACCCTAGGGATTGATGGATGGATATGGAGGCTGCATCCTGTTGCTGATTCCCAAGGACCAAGCCCAGTGGTCGAAGTGGGCAGGAATGACCAGGAACTAAAGGGTACAATGTTCCTCTACCTTTTTGGTAATATCAGCCATCATTCCCTTTTTTAGTCCTGAGAACCGTTACTGGACAGCAGGCGAAGTACAATTTTGTTATGAGCTGCTGCCTTACTGGTGGGCTGATCCTGCGGTGCATGCAAAAATAGGAAAGTGTTCTTCCAGGAAGGAAGAACACTTTCCTTAAAAGCATCAAAATCTGTCAAAGTGAAAATGTGGGGGCCTGGCATCAAAACCTCGACTTTTTCATGTGCATGAGTTCCGGCTTGAGAACAGCCCTAGCAACCATCAGGAATGCAGGGCAGGCACTGTGAGGGACTTCTTCGAAAGCCCTGTTTTTTTCTCATGAAAAAAGGAGTTAAAATATAACACCCGTGAGCTGCCATTAAATGTTACTTTACATGTATTTCTTTATAAAAATATAATTTCTTAGAATGGAGCACCACTTTTAGTTTACTGAAAGCTTAAGAAAACTTTCTAAAATTAGAAAATTTGCAGTATTTTAAGAAATGCTCGCAGTGCCAACGGAGCACACATTTCTCTCAAAAGGATAGCTTTTAGCCGCCTTTGCTTCTGCATAGCACAACATTTCCCCCTCCAGTGCTTGCACCCAGAGTAGTGGTGATGGAAGCTGTAGGGGAGAACGTCTGCTTTTTTCACAACTTTTATCACAAGCTCAGAACTGGGCCCTGTGGATCCGAATCTGAGCCCTCCAGGCAGTGCACACATGCCACATCCTGCTGAGCTATTTCGCTGGTGCTGGCCTGCACTTGCTTATTTCAGCAGCCAGCTTGGGGCATAACACAAAACATAAAGCTGTAGGATAGTTAAGCATGCAGGGGAGTGACCTGTTAGATTTCTCTTGCTGGACGTCCAGAGATGTCCACGGTTCTGTGCGGCCAAAGACCCTCAGACTGCCTAATTTTCATGCGTATCGCCACCATCTGAAGTACCATCACAGAAAATAACATTATGAGACGAGTAATCAGTGTTTGATACTGAAACGAGTCCTGAGCTCCCTCCCCAACCGGATGTTTTGCGTCCAGGCGGCCCCTCCAGGAGATAACTCATGCTTCCAGGCTACTTACCCCACCTGGAGGCAAGCACCAACTTTGGGAAACTTTTCTCTATGCACTTTTCTCCAGAGTCCGTCTCAAATGTAATCCCTGCTGATATGCCTCTGCTATGCTGTCTCCGCTTGTTTTGCTATGTTGTGTTGAAATCCTTATGGAACACACTTTTCACCTTGTATATGCCCTTATTCTTTTTACTTTTAGGCAGTCCTATATGTTTTAATGGCTATTTTCTTCGGGGGAGGCCATTACAGTTATTTAATACCATGTGTCAATGGACGGATCACATTTCATGCCAGCTCTTAAGTTTACGCCATGCACTCGGGTTTTGTTACTATATTGCATAATGTTTGACATTTTGAGCTCCTCTGCACGTCTATGTCCTTTGACAGTCATGAGTATACCCGCAAGAATACATGAAATAGGTGCCAATACACAACCACTGCATTGCCCCTGTGATATGCGTAGCAGCTCTGCCAATACTGAACACTTGGCAGCTAATTTGGCACTGTAAGGCGGCATACTTTATAGTTTTTGGAATATATTTAAATGGACCATACATATCTACATCGCCTAAAGTAGCTGTGGACACACTGAGTCCGTCCCTCTGTGTGACGGAGTAAAGGAGACTTTCCCATTTGCCGCTGAACGCAGTCTGCACAGGGAGTTCACAGCCAATGTTTTCACTATGCATAGATATTTATCACAAGCATTTTCTCCCTTAAGGATATCCTTCTGCAGTGAGATCAGTATACAGACTTTTTGAATGTATAAACAAACCTCTGAGCACAGCTCTCAGGACCACACAGAAAACTGCCTAGATAGTTACCCAGCTAGTCAGTTGCCCAGCTAGACAGGTGGCCGGCTAGACAGTTGCCCGGCTATGCAGTTACCCAGCTACACAGTTGCACAGCTAATCAGTTGCCCAGCTAGACAGTTACCCAACTAGACAGTTGCCCAGTTAGATAGTTACCCAGCTAGTCAGTTGCCCAGATAGACAGTTGCCCAGCTAGACAGTTACCCAACTAGACAGTTGCCCAGTTAGTTACCCAGCTAGTCAGTTGCCCAGCTAGATAGTTGGCCAGCTAGGCAGTTACCCAGCTCCACATATGCCCAGCTAGCTAGTTACCCAGCTAGTCAGTTGCGCAGCTAGTCAGTTGCCCAGCTAGACAGTTACCCAACTAGACAGTTGCCCAGTTAGATAGTTACCCAGCTAGTCAGTTGCCCAGATGGACAGTTGCCCAGCTAGACAGTTACCCAACTAGACAGTTGCCCAGTTAGTTACCCAGCTAGTCAGTTGCCCAGCTAGATAGTTGGCCAGCTAGGCAGTTACCCAGCTCCACATATGCCCAGCTAGCTAGTTACCCAGCTAGTCAGTTGCGCAGCTAGTCAGTTGCCCAGCTAGACAGTTACCCAACTAGACAGTTGCCCAGTTAGATAGTTACCCAGCTAGTCAGTTGCCCAGATAGACAGTTGCCCAGCTAGACAGTTACCCAACTAGACAGTTGCCCAGTTAGTTACCCAGCTAGTCAGTTGCCCAGCTAGATAGTTGGCCAGCTAGGCAGTTACCCAGCTCCACATATGCCCTGCTAGCTAGTTACCCAGCTAGTCAGTTGCGCAGCTAGTCAGTTGCCCAGCTAGACAGTTACCCAACTAGACAGTTGCCCAGTTAGATAGTTACCCAGCTAGTCAGTTGCCCAGATAGACAGTTGCCCAGCTAGACAGTTACCCAACTAGACAGTTGCCCAGTTAGTTACCCAGCTAGTCAGTTGCCCAGCTAGATAGTTGGCCAGCTAGGCAGTTACCCAGCTCCACATATGCCCTGCTAGCTAGTTACCCAGCTAGTCAGTTGCGCAGCTAGTCAGTTGCCCAGCTAGATAGTTGCCCAGCTAGGCAGTTACCCAGCTACACAGTTGCCCAGCTAGTCAGTTAGCCAGCTAGTCAGTTGCCCAGCTAGATAGTTGCCCAGCTAGTCAGTTTCCCAGCTAGTCTTTTGCCCAGCTAGACAGTTACCCAGCTAGCCAGTTGCCCGTAACAGGATGACCTTTGATTCAGTCAGCTTGCAATGCATTCTTTATACACACTTTTTTCTCCGTTAATTCTCTCTCAGTGAAACGGAATTCCCTCTATTCATGTTTGCCGGATATTGCATCCTCAGTAAGCATTTAATTCCAGGGGTCTCTAGCAGGGCTGAGTGCAGAATTTCGTGGAACAGTGAGGATTTTGGCCCCTTTGACACAAACGTTTGGCTCAGAGTAAATTTCCCAATTCCATTCCAATCTCACCCTGAGCCCAGCCAGGGGTGCACTGGCCGACAGGGAACTCTGGATTTTTCCCGATAGCCCTCTGCATCCTGGGCCTCTTTTGTGTGGTAACTTATTTTATTTCCAAATGTTTTCATAGAAAAAGGGGTGGGCTTGCTCAAAATGTGTAATATGGGGCCACTTTTGGTTCCCAGTCCACCCCTGAGCCCAGCACGTGGCCGAGCAGGTCTGGCTCTTGGAGCGAAGATCCTCACAACCTATTCCGCTTCCTCTTGTGTGTGCAATGCACTTGCCTTGCTCAGAGTTCCCTCTCGGCTCTCTCGCTTCTGAGAACTGGGAGGGCAATCCCCGATTTGTTGGTCCGTTGTCTGGCAGGTTCCGGCTCACAGTTTATGTTGCCTAGCATACAAATTATCTCCCATACTTCAAGGGTACGCTGGAGCGCAATTTAAGCTTATCATGCAAGTACTTACTAATTCTAGTACTTGTTTAAAGTACAAGAAGCTTTCCTCATGGGATATGAGCTTGTTCTAAGGAGCAATATGCTTTCACCTTTTCCTGATTAATGGTCTGCTTTGATGGCTTTTCACTGAAGCTACAGGAATACATCTCAATTCCCTGCTTCCACCCCCCCCCACCCCTTGCTCTTGCATTTGTAAGCATTTCATGGTGCTACCCCATCAACCTTGCTCTCTTCCCTGATGCCCTGTCTGTCCACCCCAGGTGGGGCCGCAATGCACCACTGTCTGGACGAGCCGCCCTGTATTCTTAGACCACTGTGGTGATGACTGGTCCAGTAAAGAGAAAGAATAACACAACATAACTGCCTTATTCATTCCAGCTTCGCATGGGCCCTGAATGAGAATGGGAAAAGGAGAACCCGTCACTTGTGTTTGTGTGGTGGGGTAGAAAAGAGTGAGAGAGACACAGGAAGAGAAAACAAGAGAGAGAAAGAGTGAGGGAGCGAAAAACAGAAGCAGATATTGCTACATTTCAAATCAGAAAAAAATATCAAAGTTATTTACAAATGACACCCTTTACCGCCAGCATTTGGAATACACTGACATCTTCTTACAGATGGCTCTTTGCAAGGACATTTCAAATCACGTGATCGCGTGTGGTACTATTGAAAGTGAGGATGGACTATGTGGCTATCTATATCTTTGTGATTGGTTTCTCACATCGCAACTTTGACGAAGCCTGCTGCAGGGGGAAAGGCGTTGCAGAATCTGTTTTCTTCTCTATTTACCATGCAATAAAGTCTAGGGCAGGTAACACGGTGGCCCTGGAGTAGTTTTGGAATGCCGCCATCCCAATTATTTTGCTCGCTAGCTCAGCGCTTCAGAAGTCAGTCTTTTTCATATATATATAATTCACTAAAAAAACCTTAGTTAAGGTGCAGTTAAGTTGTGCAAATGTAACGCAACAAAACCTTCACTTGCACGTCCACGTTGATGCCCCCCATAATGCCATATCCCCCATAATGCCATTCTTAATGTCATTGTGAATCCCCTCTCTTATAATATGTATGTGCTCATGGGCTTTGCAATGGGATCGTGCCGAGTTTCCCCACAACCCCAGACCCCTTCCAAGTTTCCGGGCGGGGTCTGGGGTTATTCCGTTCAGTAGTTGTCAGGGGAGTTGCTAGGTCTGGAAAAGACCCAGGGCTAAGCTGATGTTGGGACTGGGGGCTAGCTAGTCTTTTGGCTGTAGCTCCTGAGATTCTATCCGGGGCTACAACCAAAAGATCAGGGGCTATAGCCCCCTTAGCCCCCCCTAGCAACGCCCCTGGTAGTTGTTAAACTATTTGACGGATAAGGGGGCACCCCCTTCTCCAATTTAGAGAGATAACGGGTATAACCAGTGTTAGTCGTAAACTAACAGTGGAAAAATGCCACCAGGAGGAGGAAAAAAGATGAAATGACATCAGGCTAGTGATAGGAGAGCGAAAGAGGACACCATAAGAAATTGTGGAGTTTGGAGCCGAGGGGGCTGGGGACCAAGTACCGAGCTCGAACGTTTTTGTATAAGCAAGGTTACTCTGGGGATAACCAGGGTTATAGTACAGGATGGGATCAGGAATGAAAGTGCATCACACGAAAACAACCATTGTTATTTTCAGGCGTTTTATGGATAACCAGGGTTATTTGTAGTAAATAGCAAATATTACACCTGTTATGGGAACATTCTTTTTTTTAAAAGAAAGATTAAAAATTAGATTAATACAAAAAAGAGAAATGTTTCCGCTACAGTGAGGTGAGGGGTAATGAGTATGGTTGAAGGATATGGCTACTGGGTTATTTTAAGGAAACAAATTGTGGACACAGCCGATGGCCATAGCTGGTGTGCCCAAAAGCAACCTAGTGGTGTGGCCACAGCCGAAGGCCATGGCTAGTGGGCCCATTTAGGAAACCTATTGGAGCAATATGTAGAATAGCCACGGCTGAAGGCTGTGGTCAGGGGCCATGGCTAGTGGCACAGGAAGAAAGCTATTGAGGTAACATGTAAAGGGGTTACAGTCGAAGGCCGGGGGCCAATGGTCATGGATGAAGGCCATGACTAGTAAGAAAGAAAGGTAGTGGGCTTGAAAGACATGTATAATGGACACGACCTTTGGCCGTGGCACCCTAGTGGGTCCTAAAGAAACAAATAAGGGGCGACCATGTACAGTGGACATGGCCGAAGGCCATGGCTAGTGGCCCGGTAGTATTTTAAAATATGTAGTGGGCACGGTCGAAGGCCGTGCTCACTGGCCAGAGCCAAACGCCCTAGCTAGTGGGCCCGAAAGACATGTATAGTCATCCGGGGCCATCTAGTGGGTCCAAAAGAAACGTATTGGGGGACATGTACAGTGGACACGGCCAAAAGGCCATGGCTAGTGGCCCGTACAAAAACTATGGTATAACAAAAACCTTGACAAGGCTGGCAACGGCACATAGTTTCCCACCTAGGTTTGGCACACAGCGGATCCACTGGCTCTCATATGCCAATGATGGGCTCCTTAAGGACTACACACTGGTGGGGATCAGAAGGGTCCTACATGAATTGACAAAATATGCTCAGGAAAACAAACTGATAATTAATATGAACAAGACTCAGGCCATGATAGGGGACGAAGGATTGCTCAGGGGCAACGCCTTAGTCTTGGATGCAAAAACCACTCGTTGGTATTAAGTGTGTTATAAAAGAACAATTATAATTAGATCCCACACTGTGACTACGAGGACAGACACCATACTGGCTGGCATAAAGAAGGTGACTGTATATAAATATCTCGGCATGATCCTGAGAGCAGATAAGTATGAGCATACTATTGAAATAAAGGAACGCAATGCAGTTGCCCGAACTATCATCTTGAGGGCTTATGCTGGACAAACTGCAGGGTACACCATTGAGGAAGTACTGTTGGTCTACAAACAGAGTATTGTCCCGGCAATATTAAACAGGTTCGAAACTACCCTCATGTCAAATGTGACCTGGCTAAACAAACTTGAGGGTAAAATATAGAGGGGACTTCTAGAACTCCCTGAGTGTGTGTGTGCCAATTGAAGCAATAAGAATAGAATTGGGCCTGATATCTCTGCCGGGCATGCTATTCCTGTGCAAGGGCCTACTAAAATATTAACGACACCTGAGTCCCCGCTATTGAGCTTACTGGGGGCACGTAAGGTGGCAGGGGGCAAAGCCCATACGCAAGAGTATGCTAGAAAAAATAAATGTGTGTTTGATGCAATTGGATGGTCTCTGTGATGGGAGGATGAAGTGAGCATTATTAGAAGAGAGTTTAAAAACAAGCTCAAGCTCTGGGATTGGGGACGAAACTTTGACCATCTGGGTAAAATGAAGTCTTACTTATAATATGGGAGAATTCAATGTAAGTACTTACGTCCTCAAAAATATCCAGCCTTGTCGCCCTCCCCTGCCTTGAGGAGATTTGTCCTTTTACTACGCCCAATCAATTACCTACATGATCGGTAACTGGGCCTAGAACTGGAACACCCAAGAAAGACAGATGGTGTTTATCTTTGTAGATGTTGTGCTAACATAGAACCAAATAGGCACGTCATGTCCCAATGTAATGGGGACACTAGGATCTAAATACATGATGTATCTGGGGGAATTTACACTTGACACAAATACGATAAAATCGAATTTCTTCTGGACCATCTGTTTGTCACCCGTAAACAGCCACAGAAACATGGCACTATACAAAATGTTCGGCAATATAAAAGGTCAACTTGAAAGAGCTATTGAGTAAGAAACAAGAGGTGTAACAACAATATGCCTAGATTTTATGATTTAATTTGATTTTCCAAAATAATGTGGAGAATATGTTCTATTTGATGATATTGTGAATTAATTCAATATTATGTAAAGATATATGAAATATTATTTTGAACTGTAACACATAAACGATAAGCACCGAGCGGGGGGGGGGGCATTACCACTTCAGGTAATGCTCCAGACGCCATAGTTAAAGGTCAGAGGAAGGAAGGGCCTTAACGCCAGCCCTATTGCATTACCTGAAGCGGCATGCCCCCCCCCCCACTCCCATGCGAGGGCCTTATTGCTATTAGGGCTCCAGCGCCGAAGACCAGGTACTAATTGTCTTTTTTCAGTTGCAAGATGATGTCGGCATTTCGCAACTGAAAAAAGAAAAATGGCTGCCACAGAACGGGGAGAAGGGACTACATGTAGTCCCTTCTCCGTTTCTATGGCAGCCGTTGAAAAAAGAAAAAAAGTATCAAAACAAAGAAAAGGGCCACCATGGAAAGGAGAGAAGTGACTGCACGTAGTCTCTTCTCCCTTTCCAAAGCGGCTACTCGCGGAAGGAACCCAAGGGCCGCGACGGTGATCGGAGCCTTGTCGGGCAAGTATTAACCTGGCGAAGGCCAATCAGATCGTTTGAAACAATCTGATTGTCCCTCTCCTTGGTACTAATAAAATAAACAACCCCTGCAATTCACTGAGAAAACCATACCTAAGGTGCAGTTTATTTGTGCAGATTTAACACAACAAACCCCTTGATATTCAGCGGATGTGGGAAGTCATGACTAGCTTAACTTGGCGCGTTCCCGCTGCAAACCCCATGAGCATATACATATTGTAAGAGAAGGGATTCACAATGACATATAGAATGGGGGACATAGCATTACGGGGGACATCAACGGGAGCTTGCCGCATTAGGCTGGTCATGACTTCCCACGTGCGCTAAATTTCAAGGGTTTTGTTGCATTAAATCGCCACAACATAACTGCACCTTAACTAAGGTTTTTTCCGTGAATATACACATATATATATATGTGTATATATATATATATATATATATATATAAATATGTATATTTATATATCCTTCTTTACTCCGCCAATGCCCTGGTGGAAATTGAGCCGCACTCACAGGATTATTCTATCAGGAATATAGGTTCTAATGGAGATGAAGATTCCTCATTCAAAAGTTGCAAGAAATTGTTTAAAATTCAATCCTTAATTGTTCAAAAAACATAATATTTAAAAATCATGGGCTTGCAAACCGCGCCCGGCATACAATCACGGGAGGCCATCAATGGGATGACGCGTTTCGCTACAACCTGTAGCTTGCTCACATGGTTTCCCCCACGTTCAAGGGAAAGGCACATATTTGAACACCGCAGTCTCTCGTTTCCCATGTACATAGAGAGAGGACTATTATCTCTCTAACTTTGACACAGCCATTTCAGATATGAATATTCTCCCGACATTACAAATGATGTCATTTTAAATACAGTTCTGATCTCTACTGTAGTGCGCATATGGGTATATGAAGTGCACATGAATCCATACCTAGATGGAAATGCACCAAGAAAGATCGCTTTTTTATCCAATTTCAGTCTTGTAAATTTATAAAGTGCAAAATGCGATGAGTCTGTCCAATCTAAAATCCACATTCTTGGCCCGTTATAAAGTGCATAGTGCATTGTTGTTCCAATTCGGGCATAAAGTGCATGATGCCAACCTTTTTTCTGCCAGCAACAAAACAATCTGTCAATTGCATCGTGCAGTGTCGGAATGAGGTCCATAAAGTGCAGAGTGCATTTATGTTCCAACTCAGGCCTAAAGTGCACTGCGTCAACGCATTTTTTCAAAAACTATCAAGTCTGTCGATTGCATGGTTCCATGTCACAATGAAGTATAAATTGTAATGAGTGCAGATGGTGATGCATATTACAGAATAACAGGTTTACAATCGATTCCAAAGTCCACAGTGCAAATACATTTCGTTCAAATAGTCTCCTATACGGACATGTCCACTTTATAATGTACCCTGCTCATATAAAACGTAACCAATTTGTACCGTTCTCAATTGCTTGTGACTTTGATCGGTCCACACTGGTTCAACAATGTATACTGTAAATGTACTTATTCCAAATTCATGATGCAACATCTGAATGCACGCTGGAATTTATATATATATATATATACTATTAATCGATAAATACGTTGATGGAACCCAGAGAGGAAACATACTTGAATGTTTCATTTAGCTCAATAGGTCACATAGGACTGTTCATAAAATGTTTTTAAAAAGTAGTATTGGTGGAAGGACATGGAATGTAATCTGAAGTATGTACCCCCAAAAGGAAAGCGCGCATAAAAAATCAACACAATGAGTACAGGCTCCTTCAAACAGGGGGAGTAAAGGAAAGGCGCTCCCTTAGCCCAGTTCTATCCAACATTTCTCTCAATGACTTAGCACTCCCTTTAGACCTGTCACTGACACGCGCACTAACATTAGAGGGCACAGAGGTCAGTTGATCATTATACGCTGGTGGCCAAATGCTTCTGTTGCCGACAGGATAAGAACATAACAAAGCCTGTTCTGACTTGAAAATCTCGGGAAACGATGGTGCCTGAACATAACAAAGCCAAGATCAAGGTGATGATCTTCAATATATAACTCAGATCAAGAACCAACCAATACCAGTTCAAGTTAGAGGGGGAAACCATTGAACATCTGTCCATATACACCTACCTAGCAATGACATTTAAGGACCCAGAAAGTAAAGGAAGCCAAGAAATCCCTGCAAGAAAGGCCATGCAAGTAAAATCCAAACTCCATAGCATGACCTCCCCATCCCCACCCGATAAAACCATCAGCCTCATTACCAGGTTGGTGGCATCGCGGTGGTATTACCACTGATGGTATTACCGCCGAGTTACAAGTGGTAGTGGGTGGTGTTAGTTCCCATCAATTGGAGTCCATAGGAATCCATGGGGATGTCGGCTGTATTTCAACCAGCAGTGTTACCACCGGCAGTGTTACCACGGGCAGTAATACCGCTGATTTGGCCATTTTGGGGGTAAGGCAGAGGAACTACCTCCAGAATTCTGCCTTACCTCCAAACGTGTAGTTTGGCGGTGTGGTAATGCAGCGGTAATGCAACTAACTATGCTTGCTGAGAGAACTAGGGCATCACCCACCACTGACCGAGATAATAGAGAAATAACAACTTAACACAAGGCGCATCTGAAGAAAAGCAACAACAGATCCTTTCAGGCCAAAGCTCTCTAAACTTCAACTAAAAAAACAATGGGCCTCATTACGGCTTTGGCGGTAGCCTTCCGCTATTGGCGGCATGGCTGCCACCAAAACCGGGTCCGGGTTCCCAGAATGGGGAATTACCGGGCCATTCCGAGTTTGGAGGGCCCGGTAATTCCTCCCTCTGGGAACCCGGGCCCGGACCTTCCCCATTCCCATCTGAACCCCCATAGGGCTCAATGGGAATGGGAGCGTGAGCTAACAAAGGGCCGATTACGACCAGCCCGTTGTTAGCTCCCTGGTCCCCTCGCGGGACCAGGTAAGGACGCCTGGTTTTACCAGGCGTCCTTACCGGATCCCGCGCGGGGACATCGTAATCAGGCGGAATGGTGTTAACGGGCCCGTCACCATTAGAGGAGCCCGTTAACCCATTCCGCCTGACTTGTGATGAGGCCCAACAACTCCCAAACACCAAAGGAGATGCACACAGTCAAGTATCCAAGACTCTGTCCATTACAAGCTACTGGGTGCTATACAGAACTTATAGCCGAGTAGACTGTCTTCTGTCTAAAACAGAAGAAGCACATATAGGTAATGGCCAAATATAGGTTTGATTCCCAAAGGCTAGAAACTGAGAGGGGCTGGCAAAGACAGTCTTGAAAAGCAGAGTGTTAGGGCAGACATCCATTTTTGGGGTCCCAGTGTCTAACATTCAGAGTCCCTTATACATGTTTGCTTGCTTTTCTGGTTCATAGATTTTCCTTTTACCAGAGGGAGGGAATTCGCCTAATGCTCTCCTGCAACTGCAACTCATTTTGATTTTTTTCCTTGGCAAGCTATATGACTACTAAGGCAGATATATAAAGCAGACCATTTGGTCACTGACTGCGTTCTCTCACTCAGACAGTGTGATGTAGAGTAGATTCTGGCTGCAATACATTGTGTTTTTTGTATACACCATGCTGTGGCCTCTACTCTCCGTTAGCAGCCACATGCTCATATATGGTGGCCATGTGAGTGCTAAGGCATTTTTTTTAAAGTCATGCACCACAGCCTTTTGTTTTGTGGCTTTTCCTTGTTTGAATGGGCCATGGAGGATGAGCAAAATGGCTGCTCTGTCTGTGTAGGCTCTGGATAGAGCCTACCCAGGCACCCTTTATGTGACTGTTATCCAGTTTAGGCTTAAGAAGGGTCTTGCAGACACTGCAATACACATCTGAGTGGGTGTGCCTGGGTGTATAGACATTTGGAAGGACAGCCCTGATAGAATGGACACCAAAACCTGGAATGCTGTATGTTTGTGGATTGGTAGACAGGCATTCCTCTGTTTGTGTTCATAAATAGAGAGACCCTGGTTGTTGCTCATATCCATCATGGAGCTTATTTAAAAGAACGTCTAGCGACATGGGTTGCTCCTGAGAATCCTGTGACCTGATGCACTGGCTGGAACGTGCATTTTGGTGGATGCCTTTCTGTTTCTGCTGGCTGGAAGAATCTCTGCTGTTTGAGTCCCTCTGGTGTTGTATGGTGGGCCTCCAACCATGTGTAGAGGAGCAGGTGGACACGTCATCCGTAGCTTCCGCACAATTACCTCCATCATATTGGAACAGTAGGAGAGGAGCCCAATGTGGGACACCAGGTATTGGCCCAATACCACCTTGAGTGTATGAGAGACAATATGCACTCAGACAACCGTATCAAATGTGCCCTCACACTGAAAAGGTGGAAGAATGTCTGCACACACCATTGGACATAGAAGAGCATTTTGTGAAATCTGATGAGGACAGAGTGAAGTCGTGAAAGAAAGACAGACATATGCGCTGAAACAATATTCAAATACTTAAAGGATAAAGATGTAACTGAAGTAATAAGAGAAACATGTAATCGAAGACAAATCATATGCGAAAAAGAAATAAGTGAGGGGTGATGAAGTGAATGTATATATGCAGAAACGCAAGATAGCTGATACATATAGAAGCTTGCTGCAGAAGAAAACATAATGTGGCTAAGGCGGCCATAGGAAAAAGATGGATGTTGGACTTGTGTTGAAACCAATCAAGCTACTTTAGAGACAGGCCAGGGCTGCAGAACCAGAAGATGCTGGAAAAACAGGTTTGCATGAGGAACAAAGAGGAGTCTTTTAGCCTAGTATCAAGGATGCCACATAAAGAAATATTTGCAAGGCATAAAGGGGGTCAAGAGGATAAACTATGTACTTAAGACATATTTCTCTTAGATTAGGCAAAGAAGAAAACATCTGCAAGCGCCAAGTATTAGAGAATCAAAGATGCGAAAAGCCTATGCAAGGTGGAGTGAGCAAGTCTCCAGAGGCCAAGAGGAGTAATAACACCCAGCTTAATTAAATAAAATAGCAGTAAATAGAAGGACTAAATGGACAAAATCATGGTCTCCTCACATGTGACTAATAAGTGGAAAACAAGTGCTATTCATTAATTCATTAAAGATTGTGCTGTGCCTACACTCCCTGAAAAGTCCCATAGCAGAGAACAGGCTGCAAGGTCAACTATAAAGAAGAAACCTTGGCTTTAGGCCAGACTGATGAGAGATGGTGGACTAATTGGACAAGTGGGTAGTTGTCTGACGTTGCTCTCTGCACCTGAGTTTTGTTTTGCTTACGTGCTGCTAACAAGTCAAAAGTTCAAGGTTGGGAGAGAATGCCAACCAATCAGAGAGTCTATGTAGCAACATGTGTTACAATGTTGCACAGACCAACCTGCTGCTGTATTCTGCTTGAATCTATGTTAAACGTATTTAGAGGTGGTACAAGGCGTGCCCACTAGATGATGTATAGGTATATATGTTCCCTTAACAAATCTCTCCCTTCAATAGGTTTTACTGTTTGCCACGTAGGATGATGTAATAGCTGATGTACATTGAGGTATCAAACCTTTGTGTAATCAAAATTGAAGTTTGAGTGCGTGGACTACAGTTAGTTGATCACCAGATTGCCCTACTTTATTCAAGCTGACTATAAAGTAGTACTTTGCCATATTCTTTGAGTTTGTCCGGTTATTCTGGTCTGAGATCATTATTGGTAATTCTATCTAGCACATGAGACGCTTCAAAGTACTAGAGCACATTTTGGTAGCGGTGCGGATAGCTCTGGTCCAGTCGACTGGGCCTAGATCTAGACTATCGACCGCTTTCGCCATTAGCCGGAGGATCGTGGAGCTTCCTGTGGAGAGCGGCGCGCAAGATACACGTGTGGAAATGAATGGTCAACAGGTGCCCCTTTGAAGAAATTCCTGCCCAGTCCCCGCAGGTGCCCCGTGGACTGAAGGCGAACTGGCCAAAAGAGTCGATGCCGAGGCGCTTATGCCATGGATGTATGTAGAGCATCGAAAATGGCATATGTAGGCGGAGGGACTGTATTGTAAATATATGTATAGAAGTAACAGGATTTTTGTGGATTAGAAAGAAAATAAATAGCTACCTCGATTCCTGGTTCCAACAGGGGCTGAAGGGCACGTGCCACAACTCCAAATAGGGGTATTATTTAAGGATTCCTGAGGCAAGGCCAAAAATAAGAGTGTGCATCAAACTTCAAAATGGGGTAAAAAATGAGATGAGGTATATTTACTAAATGTAAACCCCATTTCCTGTGGGGTTGCAGCATGTATAGGGCTGAATGTCCCGTTATATAGGGACAGGCTGGTGTTTTCATAGTCCTTTCTCTATGGCCGCACCCCTCGCCACGATGTGTGGTCAGGGGCGCAAAGTTCCAGGACCTGAGATAGTATGCTCCACCAGCAGGGGGAACGGGGCCACTGATCAGGTGATTCCACCTCAGGTGCAGAGGGAACTCCCCTGCTGGTGGGCGAGAATGGAAGCGCCAAGTGGGGATATTAGCCTGAGGGGAGATTGCAGAGAAAAAAGCAGGAGAGAAGGAAGACAAGGCGGAGGTCCAGGCATCTCCTTAGGGCACTGAGGCCCGCTGTCTAGTTACAGACTCCCTCCCCATTGACCGTAGGCCGCCCACCTATCGGTGATTGGCTGCTCACTTTCCCCCAGAGTTGAGAGAGCGAGCCGGCATTGTGACATGCAGCACTTGGCTGAGACGGCAGCCAGAGCCATCCAGGTAGGAGAGAAGTGAAATTCAGCGAGGACACCAGGCACCCGCATGTGACAGCGTACTTTACCAGCGGGCTGTGGTTGGTCTTGAAAAGTACTGGGGTGACTTAGCCACTTTTCAGGACTGGCATCTCCTGTCGGTTCACACAGTCGGCACCGAAGTAGGGGGCCTTGTGCAGGGCGTCCCCATTGGCGCCCTTAAGCTGGCTCACTGGAGCATTGCCCGCGAGCTAGTGTCTTCCCAAATCTCGCCTCGACCTATTAGGTCGTGTGGTATATTTCCATTTTTATTAGCGGCCACCTCCCTGGGGGCTAGTATTAAGACATCCAGTTGTAGTTTGTTCTCGTCAGGGGATACCATTGATCCAAAATGTTAAGTGTTTATCAAAAGTGAAAGCGTTCCATCACACGAGAGGAATTAGTGACAGAACCAGTCAGTTTATCTAGCAAATAAGAAAGCGATTCTCCTCAGAGGATACAATTGATCCAAAATGTTAAGTGTTTACTAAAAGTGAAAGTGTTCTGTCACACGAGAGGGAATAGTGATAGAACGAGTCAGTTTATTTAGCAAATGGGAAAGCGATTCTCCTCAGGGGATACCATTGATCGGAAATGTTAAGTGTTTATCAAAGGTGAAAGCGTTCAGTCACACGCAAAAGAGTGGTGACAGAACCATTTATATAATGAGCAAATGAGAATGTGGACCTTCTCAGGGAATACCTGTGACAAGAAATGGTGTGTATTTATCAAAGGTGAAAACGTTCAGTCAGATGAGAGAGACCAGTGACAGAACCATTTATTTATTTAGCAAATGAGAAAGTGTTCCTTCTCAGGGAATACTTGTGACAAGAAATGTGTTTTTATCAAAGGTTAAAACGTTCAGTCACCGGAGAGAGGCCAGTGACAGAACCATTTATTTAGGGAATACCTGTGACAAGAAATGGTGTGATAAATATCAAAGGTGAACATATTCAGTGACAAGAGAGCGGCCATTGGCAGAACCATTTATTTATTTAGGAAATGAGAAAGTGGTCCTTCTCAGGGAGTACCTGTGACAAGAAATGGTGTGTATTTATCAAAGGTGAAAACGTTCAGTCACATGAGAGAGGCCAGTGACAGAACTATTTATTTATTTAGCAAATGAGAAAGTGGTCCTTCTCGGGGAATACCTGTGACAAGAAATGTTGTGGATTTACCAAAGGGTGAAAACGTTCAGTCACACAAGAGGCGGGTGACTGTAAAACGTATACATTGAGCAAATAAGAAGGTGTTTATTCACCAGGAATTCTGGTGACAGGGAAAGTACTACATGTAAAGAATGAAGTCATGTTTATTTTGAAGGGGCACCTGTGATTGAAAAGTTCATGTACTGGCCAAATGTATACCTGCTCATCATCAAGCGATGCCTGAAGTGGTGAGGGCTCAAGTGTCTACCACCTGTACCACTTTAGTTTCGCAGTGGGACCTGAGAGATTCCTTCTATGCTTATGTGACTGTGTTATCCAATGTATGGGATGGAAGCAACTCTGTCAGGGATCTATTAGTGTTATACAGACTCAGTGATTAGATTGTGTGATTGAACCCTCTCTCTTTATATAAAGCAAAAGTGAGCCACGCTTAGCCAAAACAAGGAAGTCTGTGCTTGTTTATTTGATCTTTCAGACTCAGCTGCTGTGGTTGCCAAGGCATCTCACCCCCTTGGGCTATTCAATACTCTGGCACAAATGTGCAGTAAGGTGTTACACTGTACAAAAGGGCGGAGCGACCTCTGACGGGCCCATGGGATCAGAGCTCACCCTCAAGTACTTTTAAGACGAGATAGCTGCACCTTGAGGAGGATGGGGTGCAGGATTCTCTTACTCCAACACCAATCAATAAGGACAAGTCAATGGTTTGGCAAAGGGAAGTCGTTTAATGACAAGTACAAAAAACGGGGCAACACATGGAAATCAACAGTGATGCGATCGCCTGTCTCGCTTCAACTCCCAATTCTTCATTCAGACAGCAATTCTTATAGGCTAAACTTGTCATCATTGACGTGTAACACTCACAGTTTGTCATGCAATTCTACAGGTCGGGAAAGGTAACTTAAGTATAGGTGCTATATCTGTATATGGTAACAGAGTGTGAGGATTGGATAACTCTTATCGGGTGGGCGTCTATACCCATCCTTCTACATCACTCGTGATAGACGTCACTACAAGTTCAACGTCTCATTGGTTCTACTAGCTATAGGACCCTAGACTATTTGGTCCATTGTGATTGGGTGGGTCACACCCTTAGGCATAAATCTCCACTTTAATTAGCAGCATGCAGAATGGACACCCAGATGTGGTGTGCCCCAAGATTCACCCTGCCTCCCTTCCATCAATCAGTATTTTAGGGCTATGTGTCAATTAGTTGGCTGAGGATGGCCTTGAAATTGTAGCTTCTTATCAGGAAAAGTTATGGCATCATCGAGTTCTGGGTGACATTAGACGTTGGTACCTCTTCGCGCTTGGCTGGTCACGTGTCTGTTCACCTTGAATCTGCTTCATTTTCCTTCTTTTCATGTATTTGATTCTTCCTTAGCCTTGCGACCTGCCTGGGGCATCCTTATCTCGATCTTCACTGGCTGGCTGCTATGCTCTTAAGTTTCGTTTCTTCGAAGTTGCCGCTCTCCTCCCTTCTTGGAGTTGACCTCGAATTCCCAGGCATGAGCTGCTTTGTGCTCAGTTTTGATTCCACTCCTTCCTTCTGGCTTTAGCTGGAATATGAATCTCGGCCTGGTTGCCCTTTTTCAGCCTGGGCTTAATTCTGCTTTGTAAAATGGAGTCGCACTTGTATAGTGTGCTTTTGAGGTAGATATTTAGTTGGCGCTTGCCGCTCTATCATTCTACTAAGTGTTCCGAAACAAACGAATACGTGGAGCAGACGTAGGAGCGGCGCAGTTGAACTGATAGAGCGGACGACTGTGCGAAAAGATGAATGTGTGGTGTCGGGTGAGTGTGTGGAAGGGATGTTGTGTGTGGAATGGATGAGCGTTGTGGTGCGGACGAATAGTGTGGAGCGGACGAGTGTGCAGAACGGAAGAATGTGTGGAGCGGACGAGTGTGTGGAGCGGACGAGTATGTGAAGTGGATGAATGTGTGGTGCGGATGAAAGTTGTGAAACAGATGAATGTGTAGAGCGAACAAATACACAGTGCGGATGAGTGTCTGGAACGGATAGTCACGCAGAACAGACAAGTAATATTATCAGGCCAACGAGTAGTATGTTTTGCCGATGTGTGGGTGGTCCGGGTGATCGAGTATCAAGACTGTACGAGTGTCTAGACGGGACGAGTGTGTACACGGGATGACTGTGTAAACGGGAGGAATGTATAGACGGGACGAGTGTGTAGACGGGACAAATGTGCGGAGCGGACGAATGTGCGGAGCAGACGACGTTTAACCAGACGAAAGTGTAAGAGTGAACGAGCATGTTGAAAAGACGAGCAAGGAGGGCGGATGAACGCCAAGAACGGATGAGCATGGAGAGCGGATGAGCGTGGAAATCGGATGAGTATGGAGAACGGATGGGTGGGAAGCGTGGAAAGCAGATAAGCGTGGAGAGCGGATGAGTGTGGAGAGCGGATGAGTGTGGAGAGTGGATGAGTGTGGAGAGTGGATGAGGGTGGAGAGCGGATGAGGGTGGAGAGCGGATGAGGGTGGAGAGCGGATGAGTGTGGAGAGCGGAGGAGCATGGAGAACGGAGGAGCGTGGAGAGCGACTGAATGTGGAAACCACAGAGCAAGTGTGGAGAGCGGATGAGTGTGGAGAGTGGATGAGTGTGGAGAGCGGATGAGTGTTGGGGAGCGGATGAGTGTGGGGAGCGGATGAGTGTGGGAGCGGAGAAATTGGAGGACCGATGAGTGCGGGGAGCGGATGAGTGTGGAGTGCGGATGAATGTGGAGGGCGGATGAGTGTATAGAAAGCATTTGAGTATACAAAGCGGATGAGTGCATAGGCAGTCAGGAGTTCATGCGCTGGGTAGACTGGAATGCATGCACAAGAAAGACAGGAGTGCACACTTATGGAACACATGAGAGCATGCGTGAGGCACACTGGAGAAGAATAGGTCAAGCAAGCATGAATGTGTAGTACAATCCCGAACGCCTGAAATGAACAAAATGAATAGAACGGACCTGCCCGCTCGGAACTGCGTGACATACATAATATGGTTTGGAAAGCAGTGAACATTTGAAAGAGTACTTATCATAACACACCTCACGCCTACTCTCTCCCTTACATCACCACTCAACTAGAACACAGAGATACTATGACACCATTCGGTATAACTGTTCTCATATCTACATCTCCTGCTCACTCCACAACACTCTAAGTAAACACTGCTGGTTTCACACCCCCCAGCCAGGCGTTCTCCTCAGGCCTAACGCAGCCACACTCGTCCTGGATAAAGCCAGCCAGAGCGAACACATACTCCTGATCTCTCAACCACCACACCTACCGCTAAAAAGCAGCTACCACCTGAATTCCGCACCAGCTGCACACATACCTGGTGCACACACGCACTTTTGACACTCTCTCCTCTCTCTACTGACCCGAACGGTTCCCGAGGGCGTTCAACCTACCAGCGCCTTCAGACCATACCAATGGTATATAAGGCGCTATATAAATGCAAAATAACATAACATAACATAAGCATTGCAAGCAGTATCGTTCCTTAGCTTCTTGCGTTCCAAGCCTATTTACAGGCATTTGGCCAGTTGCATAATTAAATTCTGGTTACGTCTCCTTTTGATTTGAATATCGTCTCTTCTTCAATGTTCATTACATCATTATTCATAACATATTATATTCGTGTGACTTCTTTTGATCCGCGTTTTGTTCATCTTTGCGTCCTCCGGGCCCTTGTGTTGTTCACCATTTGCCTTCGATTAAGGCCCTTTGGGTCTCTTCGGGGACAGTTTGTAAGTAGTCTTCATTTTGTGTCAACTGCTGGTAGGGTTGTCTCAATGGGTACCTTGCAGCCCATGGTTGTCTGGTTATTGGTGCTTCAATAGGTATACAAGTCCGTCTGATGGGTACTGGACAGAGCCCCACTGTGGCTCTCTGCTGGTTTATTTGCTCTTTATACGTCACATATCTTGGCGAGTATGCTTCTGGTATCTCAGAGTGGGTGGCTGGAGTGCAGGCCATATCTGGGACCTCCTCTACATTCCCCCCTCTGGTCGGTTCATCGACCACTTCTGCTTCCTCCCTTGGATTCGTTTTACTTGGTTCTTCCGCATCTTGTTCATCGTATTCTGGGTTTGTACATGATGGTGTGAACGTGTGTTTCTTTGGAGTCCATATTTTTATTACTCCTTTCAAACTTCCTGCTCTTTTTACATGTTTGTCCTTGTTCCAGGTCATAAGCTGACATTGTCCATTTGGGCTGCAATAGATCCATTTTCCTTCATACTTTCTTCGTTTTCTGGGATACACAAACTTTGTTACTTCTGGCACAAATTCACTGGCCTTCACAAGGGCCCTCATTACGACCCAGGCGGTAAGGGGTTTACGCCGGCGTAAACTTCGCCGACCCTTACCGCCTGAGTACGAGTTCCCGTAGCGCCATGGCGGATTTAACACCTGCTTTTAGCAGGTGTTAAAATCCATGGCGCTAAGGGACCTCGTTGTTAATTACGCCACCGTAATTTACGGTGGCGTAATTAACGCCTTCCCCACTCCCATTATGCCCTATGGGGCAAAAATGGGAATGGGGAAGGGTAAATGGGGATTGGGGACTTACCGCCCCGCCAAGGTCGGAATGGGGCGGTAAGTCCGCCAACCACCATGGCGGAGTTGGCAGCTTAGCGCCATGGACCATGGTGCTAATAGCACCATGGTTCTCCGCCAAGGTCGTAATGAGGGCCAAAGTCTCTTATTTCTTCATCTGTCAGGTCTCTCGGCTTCCATCCTGGTTTGACATCGATCATGATCTTCATCCCTATGGCCTTCTTCGCCATTTTCTTGCATTGTGTGATGATGTCACATCTCCCATTGCACACCCTGCTAGGCGTCCTAATGTTACACAGATTAACCCGCACCTACCTGGTAGAGCAGTCACCGCTCGCACACAGAGGCGGCAACATCCCGCCAAGCGAGGAAGAACGTCGGGTAGCAGTGCGGGAGTTTTCCGACCCTCCCTTCTTTGGCAGTTGCCATGGAAACTCCCGCATATCTGGCACCGCCCACAGGCTCCACGGAGATCCACGCGTCACGTAATGAGGCTCTCACAACAGCCTCGGTCATCCGGCATCACGTGACAGTCCTCACGCCTCACGCTTCCGTGATGCACATCACGTGACTGCCTCAAGCAGTTAAAAGCATCAGAAGACATGGAAGCAGTGCTTCACAGCTGATCTCATAAGGACTGTTTGGCATTTTTTGTTTCTCATTTGGATTACAGAATTCTACGACCACGGACTGCTTAATGGATTGATTCTGCTGACTCCCTGCATCTGACACCCTTACACTGGACCTTGTTCTTGTTTCCCATCGGCTCCCGACCTCGGATCTGCTTACTGGACTGAATATCGGATCAACCCTTGTTCGGAACTTTGAATCTTGGAACTTTGAATCTACCGTTTCTTTATCTCGTTTTGCACTCTGGACTGCTACGGACTATTTCTGGTGCATTTCATCTGACCCAGGTGTTACTCCATTCCAAGCCGTGCAGGACGCCTGTTTGCTGCCTCTGCCATTGCCCACCTGCTGTTTCTCATCACACTAAGTCTATTGTTTACATCACACCTGGGTAAGCCTTGTTACAACTGGTTGTTACATTGCATTTCTCCATATTGCACCTTTTGAATAATCACTCATTGCCTTACAGTGGTCAGGGGGTCCTTCCGGCGTTCCTGGTTCTTGATTGATGGCTCACAACACCGGTGGCCTCAAAGATTGCACAGGCAGTGATTGGTTATCTGCCTGTGTGGTACTTGGGGACGGAGGTATTTATTAATCTCCACAACCATCAAGATCAGAACAGATGATTATCTTGATAACACAAAATCCTAGTAGTATCATTAATAGCAGGGCTCCCAGAAACTTGAATATGTCTGCCATCCATTGTGGGACCCATGAGAATAGAGTTCCAAACCAGCTGTTATCATCAACTTCGTCAGTTTCATCGATCATCTGGTTCTGTAGGTTCGTCAGCATACTTATGGCTTCTGTTAAGGTTCCATTTTCTTCATCATGCGAAGGTTTAAATGTGCAACATGATTCTCCAATTTTTGCGCAAACACCTCCATCCATTGCGGTGATCGTGTCAAGTACATATCTGTTCTGGAGGGTCATCAATCGGATTGCTCTTAGTTCTTCTTTAATCGCATTGAATCCTTTTATGGTCGTGTTGATGGTCTGCATTAACTCCCATCTGGTTATCTGTAACCATTTGGTATTTACTCCAACTTGGATTCTTGGCATGAAGATCATTGTGAACACTGATGAGGTGAGGCTGAACAGTCGGTGCTCAAATGGGATCGCATGGAATGCTTCTTCTGATTTTGCGGAAAAGTAATTTTCTCTCTTCATTCGGGATACCAGCTCCACTGATCTCCTTTTCCTCAGGTGAGCATCTGCTTTGGGGAAACTGTCAATATTTAGGTCACTTTTAGGGATCACTAGTGCAGGAACGTGGACCTTCACTATTGTGCATATGCCTCCCCAGTCTCTTGGCAGTCTGATGTATGCTTTGGATCCACATGCCCAGTAATGATCCATAATTACTGCGGTTCCGTGAGTCATTCCGGGAGCTTCAAAGATTCATCCGCAGTTTTGATTCTCTCCCATCTTCCTTGTGCCATTGTTCCTGACGCTCAATTTTGGGCTTTCCAGTGGCACTATCTGCAAGGGCCCTCCTCTGTCTTCGACCCAGGTCAGTAACTTTACCAACTTCGGCCATAGATGTTTGCACAGTCTTTGTGAGTTTTCTATCGCTTCTTTGCAGGCTCTAGGAACCATCCAAGCTCGGCAGATCACAACTCCTTCTTCCCATTCGTTTGGGGGAAAACACTGTCCCCTAAATCTGCATTTGGCCTCTGTTCTTCCAAATTTGAGCCTCTTCTGGAGTCTTTCCTTGGATGTTCAGCCTCGGGTTTATTTCCCATCTTGTTCCTGATCCTTTAACTTCAGGCTTCTCATACCTGATCACGTGATTCTTGGTATGCGCTCTGTTTCTTGTTTTGATGTCCTGGACGTAACCGTCTTCATCTGGGTACTCCGTTTCAGTCACCCATAACAATGAGGCATCCCTCCCCATAAATTGTCCTCTGGTGTTGCACATTGCTACGTGTGACATACAGTGTGCTGTAGGGACATCAATTTCTA
Source organism: Ambystoma mexicanum (assembly GCF_040938575.1). Taxonomy (NCBI): domain Eukaryota; kingdom Metazoa; phylum Chordata; class Amphibia; order Caudata; family Ambystomatidae; genus Ambystoma; species Ambystoma mexicanum. The sequence continues at coordinate 83,436,308 of NC_090924.1, read as the reverse complement.
TGGCCACAAACATCTTGGATTTTCCCATGGTGTATGGTAAAAGTGCACAGATGAAGCATTCTCCTTCTGAATTTCTTATTCCAACTTCTTTCATGTGTTGGTACCAAATGTTGTTTCCTAGATGTGCTGTGCTGGCCAGGTAATCGTTTAGTTAATTGTTATCTTCATGTGGGCTTCTCTTTATTCTTAGTGTCTTTCTGTAGTTAGCTATAACTACATCTCTAAACGTGTCTGTGTGGCTTTTCCTTGCTGGGGGTCCTCGGGCATTCTGGTCGGTGAAGCGGTTTTCATTATCTGCATCGGTGTGATAGGTGGAGGTTTGGCAATTCTCTTCCCCTCCTCTTGCATTCTTGTCCTGCCCTCTATAAGTGCCTTTAACCACCACCTGTCTGCCATCCGCGCAACGTATGACTACATCGTGGGCCTGGTGCTTGTTCCTTGTGTTGGAACCGGTGTGCTTGTCACTACAGGTTCTGCAGTTCTATTTTTCAGTTCCTCATGTAGTTTCTTCGCTCTAGCTACGAACGGGAATAAATGATCTATCAACATTTGTGTCCTCGCAGTGAATTCACCAGTAGCCGCTTCTGTCTTTCTGGGACTGGTTTTTCAGTATGCGGTCTCGTACCTTCTGTTGTTTTCGTTGGAGGTTCTGTAGCCATTGACACTTGCCCTTGTTCGTGTGCATTCAGTGTGTGTGTGCGTGTAGTGGCCAATGCTACCTTTTCTTTCATTCCGTGCTGACCCTGTCTCCAGCTTTTCTCTTTCTTCGTTACCTCAAGTGTGTATGAATCACTGCTAATTACATTCAATTTTACTTTGTTTACCTTACCATCAGATTTTCTCGGGACTGGCATAGCTATATAGGGTCTGGTGCTTTTGTGGCACTCATGCGTAGATTATCCGGTCGATGCACTGAAATTGGAATGTTTTGTGCACCAATAAAGAATGCAGTTCTGATTGTTAATGACAGAAAGACAATGATAATCACTATACATATACACATAATCGTGCAATATGACAATTGGCAGCATTTCCTTCCAGGGAAGCGGGGGTGCCCCTCTGTTTGTGGGAGGACCAGGTTACTGGTTTGGGCCCCCATTTCAATCATAGCAACTGTAAAGTTCTATTCTTTTCACTTACTCCATTATTGTTTCTCAGAAAGCTTGTATCATAAAGTGTCTTGTGCTTTGCAAGTGTCCCCCCTCTTGCGGGTGGCGACTGTCTCTTGTTATGCGATACAGTTCCCTTGCTAGACTATGGAAAAAAAGGTTGGACTAACACCTTTGGTGAGGCACGTTCATTGTGCATATTCAAAATAGGTCAGTTCCGAGTACAACCCCCGAATTTGCTTCAGTCCTGAGGACATGCTGGAACCTGTTCAATGCGAAGAAACAGAAAAATAGCAATCAATCAAAATCAGAGTTGAAAATAAAATAAAATAAAACAGTGAAGTTCTTGTCTCTGTTCCCCTGATCTGTCCCTCGGCGGAAAGATGAAGAGCTTTGACTCTGTCTCCTGGATCTTCCCCTCGGTGGAAGGTTACACTAGAATCTCCTCAGATACTTTCTTTGGAAGTTGGACAGTTCCAATTGGAGCATAATGCCATGTAGGAGCGTTCCCATATGCGCAACATTAGCTGGATCTCTGATGAAGGTGATGACGTCAACCTCATCAGGGATCCTCACCTTTTCTGGAAAGTCAGTGACTAGACGAAACAGGACATTGTGCGCCAGTCGGCTGTCCTTGGGCGACAGGGACATTTGTCCTTCTTTGCTGGGCTCTGGATCACAGGCCCTTGTTTTGACGTGAGCAGTCCTTGCACTTTCCTGCTGCGTGGACTGCGACTACGTAGTTCAGTTTGACCCACAGCTGGTTCAAATGTTCAGTGTTTGTTGGATCTCGTATAGATTTAAGGGTGTCTGTGGGTCTCCCGATAAGAGCTGGGCACTCTTCAATTATGCGAAAGAAAAGTATATAAGTGAGTTCATCTATAATCGCCTGTGGTGGAAGCATTTGGGTCCTTATCACTGTATTATGGGTAACACAGCGAAGGCTTCCGCGGAGACAGTCAGCAGTTGCCAGATTACTTTCTTGTTGGCAGGATCTTGAATAAAGTCTGTGACACAGGTTACTCTCCCTACAAGTGGCGGATATGTCTCTAGTACTAACTGGAAACAGGACAGTACCTCCCTTGTGATATTTCTGCTGGGGGATACCATAAATTCTGCGAAACAAGGTCTTAGTGTTGGTTGCTTCAGGATACTGTGTTGGCTCCTTAGGCAAAAGTCCTCGATTTCAGTCTATTTGGGTCTTGTTCAACAATGCTTAAGTGTGGCTTGGTTCAAAAGTTTGTATCACCAATGTTGCTGTGGCTTTGGATGTACAATTCTCTTCTTCACCCTGCAACTGGGATGCACAGAGTGTCTGTTATTGTCCTTATCCCCTTTTTGCTTAGACGAAATGTCCAAATTAAGCCACAACCTTCAACAGGGTTCTCTTGTCTTGGCTTTGCTGCTCATGCGTCCTTCTCCCTCGTCATGGATCTTGTCTGCACGTGCTGAGGTTCTTCCCTGTTGTCTGTGGTCTCTTCACGGTGGGGTGCAGCTAGAGGGCTTTCTCCTGTATAGGGCTTAATGTCATTGAGAAAGATCCATGCTCTTCTGTCGCGCAGTTTGACATCTGAAGGAGTGCAGTCCTCTACAATAAAAGGGCTGTTGAACCTTGGCTCAGCCCAGCTTTTTCTCGTGTGATTTTTCACCATCACGGCGTCTCCAGGGAAGATGAGTGGCGTACATAGACCTTGAACTGCATCTGTTTCAGCATCTCCTGCTGTGTTTTGTGCTGTGCTGCACCCTTTTCGTCATCGCTGCAGTTGGCCTGAAATTACAGTAAGGCTGGATGTCATGCAGTTCAGGTATTCCTGCAGCTTGGTTACCAAGACCTCTCGGGTTGACTGGGCATCACATCTAGCTCTGTCTCGGGGAGTAAGGGGGGTGTTTATTCTCCTTCCTGTGACTATCTTGTGCGGCGTAAGATGATGGTCGGAGCCTGGTTGGTTCCGAAGAGCATACAATGCCAGTGGAAGGCAGTGCAACCATCCCCTCTTTAGAGTAAGCTTCAACTTGGCTATCCTTTCCTTTAACAAGCTGTTGAGCCTCTCACAAATACCATTACCTTCCGGGTGACACACCGACGAGAACTTGTGCTTTATACCAAGCAGCAAGCTGATCTGCTCAAAGACTGCGTTAACAAAATGAGCCCTGTTGTCTGATCTCATCACCTCACATACCCCCCATCTAGGGAACACTTCCATCACCAGAAATTTGGCAGCACAGGTTGAGTCTGGGTGTGTGCAGGGACCTGCTTCTATCCATCTAAAGAATGGGCACACCCTGTACCCGTTACACACTTGAATCATGTCGACGTAGTCGATATGTAAGTGCTGAAAAGGCCCATTTGGCCGGGGGATGACTCCTCTCACTACTTTTAATGTGTGCCCAGCGGTGAATTGCTGGCAGATTATGCAGTTCACCATAACGAATGCAACATGCTCAGCTAATTTCGGCATGAACCAGTCTTCTGCGAGCGTTGCTGCTAGATTCTCTTTTGACATGTGAAATAGGTAATGCAACTCTTCCAATGCAATTTTAGTAGGGCTACAGGCATTACTGGTTTACCAGTGATGTCTTGCTGCCACAAGCCATCAGAGGGGTTTAAGGAACACCCTCGATGCTTCCATAGGTTCTTTTTGTCCTGAGGTGCCTCCCCTTGAAGCTCCATCAGTTGAGTCTGCCCCATATTACTATAGGCTTCTGGTGTGGCTCGTGCTATCATCATTCGTTGATGGGTGCATGCCACTTCTACTTCCATGATCGTTTCACTCTTGGATGCCATACGCTTGGCTTCCGTGTCTGATGCATGGTTTCCGTGTGACACGAAATCTGTCCCTTTGGTGTGGGTGGCGCATTTCATGACCGCTATGCTCACTGGGAGCTGTAGTGCCTTTATCAGCCTGTCTAATAGAGCTGCGTGCTGCACTGGCGTGCCGTCTGCTCGGAGGTAGTCCCTCCTTTTCCACCGTGCTAAACCTGCGTGCACTGTTGATGTTACATAGGCAAAGTCACTGTACACCATTACTTCCTGGTCTGCATGATTCTCAATGGCGAGTATCAACGCCACTAGTTCTACAGCCTGTGCTGAATAGTGAGATGGTATTCGTGCACTGATGAGTACTCGAAATTCTCCATTCGCTATGTATTTTACTATGGCCACGCCGGTGTATCTTTGTCCATCTTCTTGGTCGATTCTTGAAGAACCGTCAATGAAAACGATCTCACCACCCACCAGGGCATTTTCTTTTACCCTGGGGATTTCATCATAGAATTCTTCATAGTTTGCACAGTCATGTATCGGCTCTCCTTCAGTGACTGGCTCAGCTAGGAATGTAGCTGGGTTTACTGTTTTAAATTTAACTATTCTGATCGATGGGTTAGATATGATCACTTCGTAGGCAGACACTCTTTGAGATGTCAACGTACCCTTTGGTTTCTCTAAAATGGCAAATAATGAGTGCTCGACGTATAACGTCATGGAACATCCCATTACAATGGTTGTCGCCTTCTCTATGGCGAACGCTGCACCAGCTAAGCTTTGTTTGCATGGGAAGTGGCCTCTCATGACTGGGTCCAAACTCCCACTGTAATACGCCAGGGGCTTGTACCCCAACAAGGTTCTCTGAGCGAGTACTGCCGTCATAACGCTGCCATCAGTGTGTGAGAATAGGTAGAATTCCTCTGCATAATTAGGAATCCCGAGAACTGGGGCCGTACAGATCGCTCTCTTGAGTTCTGTAAACCCCTTTTCCATTGCCTCAGTCCATTCATTTTTTTCCTTTGTCACCTGGGCCTTCTTTAGAGCCTGGAGCAAGGGCTTGGTATATGTGCTGTAATCGAAAACCCATGCTCTAACATAATTGCACAGGCCTAAGAAGTTCTGCATTTGCTTTATCGTGAGCGGCTTAGCCGTGTTCATTTGAGCTTCAGCCCTTTCTGGGGTCACCTTTTTCCCTTCATGCGAGATGAGCTGGCCTATGTACAGTTCTTCCTGTTGACAGTATTGTAGCTTTTCCTTGTCAACCTTATATCCTTTCTCAGCCAGTATAGTCAGCAGCTGGACAGAATCGCGCCTGCATTGCTCTTCAGTGGTGCTGCAGATTAGAATGTCATCTACATACTGCAAGACAACAATGTCTAATGCAATATTGCTTAAGTCCATCTGTAGGACTCTGTTGAAAATGGACGGGGACTCACAGTACCCCTGTGGCAACCTCGTGCTTTTCAGATGCATTTGTCTGAATGTAAATGACGTCAGGTCTTGTGATTCACAGTATAACAGGATTGAGAAAAAAGCACTTTTCAAGTCAATCACTGTGAAATATTTTGCCTCGATGAGTATGTTACACAAGATAGTAGATGGATTAGGCACTAGAGGGAACTCGGCTTCAACAATATCATTTAATGCTCTTAAATCTTGGATTAAACACCAAGACCCTCCTTTTGATTTCTTGACGGGGTAAATCACCGTATTACAGGGTGATTCTGACATCACTAGGATGCCCTGATCCATCATGGCGGAAATTGTCTTCGCAATCCCTTCATCCGCTTCTCTGGACATGGGATATTGTCCGTTCTTGGTAAAATTGCTCCTGGTTTCAGTTTAATTTTCCCTTCTCCTACTCCCTTCAGGAGGCCTACGTCATAAGGTCCTGTAGTCCATACTGAGACAGGCACTTGGGCCATGTCATCCTCAAAATATGCTGGACGGATCAGTGCCAACATCATTCTCTGTGGCACTTCTCGTTTGATCATTTTTACCCAAAATATGAGACTTACTTCCACCCTCGTTTCTTCTGAGTCGGGGTGTTCCTCAAATAGATTGTCATCAGTGACGTCAGTCACTCGATACCCTTCTTCAATGGCGACAATCGCACACTATTGTCTGCCTTCATCATCGTACCCTTCGACCAATGCTACTTTCCCTCGTACTGCTGCAGTATGTATCATCAAGGGAAATACTTGTCCCTCTTCTTCATGCATAGGTATTCTTAGTCTGAATAGAAACTCATCAGGGGTTCTCATGGTCCTATCTGCAAGGCCTGGCAATCCCGCCATAAGCACACACATACCATATGCGAAGACTTCTGGTTCTAATGGTATAGCTCTCATGGCTATGCGTCCTGAGTATGCTCTGCTCATTTCGCATACCGTTGAATAATGCATTCCTGGAGTGGAGCATACTATTCCCTGCTCAGTGAACAAGATTGTCATGTTCAATTTTGTCATTAAGTCTCGACCCAAAATGTTTACTGGGGTTTGATGTGAATACAATATGGGTACATTCATTTCACACTCTCCTACGAGACTGGGAGTGCGTCTATAAAGGGAACTCGACTGTGAGCTCCTGTAAAACTCTGAGTATCTATCGCCTCGCCAGACAAGGAAAATTTGCCTTCACGTATGCACGAGCGTGTTGCACCCGTGTCAACTAAGAAGGAATATTCTTTACCCCCTATGACAACATTCACCCTTGGTTCCCTGTTAGGGTCTGGTGTCACTGATAGGATAGAGCACATCAGATATTGGTTCCAACCCCATCTCTTCATATATTTTATCGATCGTTTCCCCGATGCTTCTGGTGTCGAAGTCATCTTCAATATTTGCCCCAATCGTGCCTAGTACTGAGTCGTACGCAGGAAAGAATTCTTCAATGTCTTCACATTCTGCAACAGGATTGGGTTTTTTAAGTTCCCGCTCCAGATATTTGAGATCGCGTGCCCTCTGTCTACACTTTCGTTCGATATCATCATCAAATTCTTTGTGCTTCCTTGCTTCTTCTCTGAACTTATCTTCTTCCCTTCTCCTTTCGTTTCTACGTTCAATTGCCCTTCTAACTTCCTCATCTCCTCGTCTCTTTATCCTTTTCTCATGTACTCTTTGCTCTTCTTCCAATCTTTGCAGGTTCTGTCTGTACTGGTCATAGGCTGCTATCTGCTTGCGACTGAGCGGCTTACCTTGCTCTTCGCGATATAGCTGTTCTCGTTTCAGCCTATCCTTCCTTCTTATTCTCTAGTCTCTTATCTCCCTTTCTTTCTCCTTTTCCCTTCTCTGAGCCTCATTATACTTCTCTCTCGGTCTCACATCATCACTTCCTTTACCATCGAGTTTCAACAATAGCTGTCCTCCCATCCATTCGTCTTTTGCGAATGCTATCTCATCAGTTCTGTCTTCACTTCCTTTCCCTTTCGTCCCCTCTCTCTCTTTATCGAGAGGTGCACTTGTCTGCGTCTGATCCTTCCTCTCATCATTGCATCTCCCCTTGTCTCTTTGGACTGTGAAGGCAAGATTTTTATCCTGATCCTTCCCCTTAATTTTGTCACTAATGTACGTAGGTGACTCATATGCGGGGTTGCTATACCCTGTAGCTGCCTTGAGCTCTCCTAGTGGGTAGAGTCCCTCTGACTTACTTCCCTCGCTTTCTATTTCAGGCGGGGCTGGTGGCGCAGTAAGCGTCTCACCCCCCTCCATGCATTCATTTAATATCCAGTCTGCAGGTGGCTCTTCCTCTTTCGACTGTTCGAACATTTCCCAAAGTTCTAGAACAGCGAGGCGTTTCTCTAGTTTTTTGCCTGTATATGTGGCATGCAAATAAGTCGTCATATGTTGTAAGACGGCTTTAGATAAGGACCCGTTCTGTGGCCACGGCATAAACTTCTTGTGGGCGGTACCCTTAACCCACTCTGTACTGTATTTCTTAAGCTTGGGTGCATGTTTAGGCAATTGTTTACATAAGTGAGCTAGTGGAGTAATATCTTCCATGCTTGAATACTGTTTCTAACAATAGTTTCATGCAATTTCACCACTCCCAATAATATGAGCGAGCACCAAATACCGCAAGCTCCAATCCAATCTTTTCCCGCCAAAATTTTATATCACCAATTTACTCAAGAACATCAATTCAGGTGTGATTCCCTCTCAACTATAGAATCGTGTAAAACCCCTAATCAATTTCAAATATCAAGGAACAAATTTCCGTACATATGACACATCAACAGGACATGTATGACAAACGTTAAACAGAGTAGACAGACACCAGCTGGACACAGATATCTCTGCCTTCTAATCAATACCCTGACACAGAGTTTAAACAAACTCCTTTTACAACGTCTTTTATCGTCGTAGTAGCCTTCTTTTTCCCTATTTTGTGGGACTAGGAGTTCACGTTTCTTCTGACCACTATATTAAAGTGCAGGAACAAGGCGTATCCTCTCTCTTTTCTCTCGGGTGTTGTAGGGTATTTTGTGGATATTTGGGGCTTTGGGGTATTTTCTTACCGCCAGAATACCTTTAGCAATAATCACTCTCTATATTCATATTGGATCACACATAACAATAATACAGTGCGTTATTTCAGAGCTCAGACATATTTAGGTGGTAAACGTGGTTGATTTGTGTGGTTATAGTGGCGAGCATAATTCCTTTGTTCTATTTGTGGCCCCAACATCCAGAATCCCTTGTTTTTGTTTAGATTGTTCTTGTGATTACTAGAGAAACCTCAGGCCTACATTTCAGGAATACCACATTTTCAGTGTTAGTGTTAGTGTGCCACCATGGGCGATCTCACTGACTTATTTACGACAGAGAGCTATATGTGGTAATTTTGTGGTAATTTCCACTACCTTATATACGGTAGGGAACTATGTCCAGAGAGTCTCTCTTCCCGTTGGCTCATGTACCTCCAACGAGCTATGCTACAAACAGTCACTCACAACTGTCCATACTGAATATGATCATGCACACATCTGTCTTAAAATGACAATTGCACTGTTTAAAAATCTCCCCACATCATCAGCACTGTATTGGTAAATATAAAACACACCACCCGTCTGCTTTCAAATATTTTTCTGTATTATAAAAGTTGCATTTAAACACGATCTCATTCTTTGCAGAAATAAATAAAATAGCACAGTAACAGCATTGTCTGTGATACACTGAAAAGAGAGTGGCGGAGACAAGAACTCAATTTGCAACATTAATGTGATTAAAGCACAGGAATCTCCTTTCCTACACTGACTGAATATTCTCGTACACACTCAGCCCCCACACTTCTGTAATTACCTTATCTGTTCAGCCTGAGTTTTCTTCAGCTGTTCTCTTTCTGAATGTGGCTCCCTTGAAGATTAACCCCGGTGAAAACAAGCGTCTTTCGTTCTCAAACCGGGGTTATTGCCTGGAACTCTCAGCTTTTTCATTAGAAATGCTCCAACCAGTAAAACAGGTCCTTCTCCCAGCTCTCCAAATCCCGACTGTCTTCCCCCTCTCCTCAAACTCCCCCCAGCAAAACCCTCATCACTGCCTCTAGCATGATACTTGCTATGACGCTGCTCCAATCAGAAATTAATCATGCCATCTCCTCCCTCTCTACACAATGGCTCCTTTTTACAGTAACCATTTGTAACCAACTGATTTCCTGTATCTTCGAGCCCTTGGCTTCCTGAGTTATGTGGACAGAGCAGCAGAGAAAAAAAAAATGAATGTGCGTTTAAAAGTTCACTTTCAGAGTAGGCCTATTTCTGCAGTGGAGACACATTTTTATTAGTGGGTTATGTTAAATGCAGTTTTATTAGTCAGGTTAGTTATTAATAATGTTAGTTATTAATTTTCAAATGTGTCTCTTGCACCATAGGCATTTCAGGTGAAAAATAGTGTGCATTTTTGAATGTGCACGTGTGCTTTTAACTGTAAAAATAGATTTGCATCTTATATGTTAAAATCGTTTTTGACTGAATAGCCTGGCTTTACTTATATGTCATGTTAATCTGGTAACACATATAGCAATGCACCGCACCCATGTGGTGGTGCTGCATAAAAAAATTGCTACCTGTGCAGTAGTGCTGTACTCTGTGCTGTAACACGCCAAATATCCTTACATACCCTCCTTTTGTTTTTAGAACTTGGCTACAATCCAAGCCAATTCCTAAAAACAACTTGTTCTTTTTTTTTCTTTTAAAATGCATGTGCATTGGGATATCTTTCTCTTCCTGACGTAGCTAGTAAAATCAGTAAAATTTTCATTTTTATTGATAGCACAATCAACCATCCACCCATGATTAGCACCAGGACAGCCAAACCCACTATTGAGCGTTCCCCCCAGGTTCCCCAATTAAATCTTTCCACTTCTATTATCCCCAGATTACTAATTGTAATATTGTTTTTTCTCAAATTCATTTTTATAACATGTCTTTCTTTGTGATTCAATAAATATTCCACATCCGGGTCTATTGGAAAAGTATCCCTTTGAAAAATATCGATATTTTCCACTTGGCTTTCCCAAACATCATTTGTTACATGAAAAAATGTTAACCCCCCAATTGACACAATTGTATCCTTTGGAACCTGTAAATAAAAAACATTATATTTCACCTGTTTAACCACGTATGTTCCATGGTTTAAATGTACTACCGTCATGTTCTTTAAACAGGTGCTGATCAACCATTTACCTCTGACCATCTTAGCCTGTGCCATTTCTTCACTCCCCATATTGCTAATAATCACTTCACATCCCTCTGATATACTTGGGTCAGATTTCAAACCACAAATAGCATCTGTGGCATCAGGAACAAACGGTTTACCTGGACACATATAATTTTGTTCTTTAAATTTTACACATGTTTCCAGGTTTGGTATTAAATAAACTTCAGGTTCCCATGACTGAAATGCCACCACTTCTGGAGTCTTAATCTTAATAAATTTGTCCTCTTGCCAAAATCCCACGTTGTGTACCCACTTCGTTTGATAAATAAGTTCAGGGGCTACATATGGGATGCATAGCAAAAATCCGATCTCTAGTCTTTCCAAGTCCACATATAACAGCATTGCATTACCCATTTCGAATGCAATTTTTACCTGTATTATATCAATTTCCCTCCTGGTCAATCTTTCTATCATTTGACGAATAATATCCTGCGAAACAAAATACAAGGGGATATGTCCTTGAATCAATTGTGAAACTGCAGTTTGAACTTCTCTCATATAATTCGTTAATAGTCTATCAACAGGACTCATTATGTTCAATATTTCATTTAAAGTTCTGTCATGCTTAAGTATTATTTTAGTCGCCCGTTGCATTACATCCGCTTGTTCATTTAGAATGATTGCAGTTTCATTTATGAATCTTACTTGTTCATCCAGTCCCCCTCTAATTCCATCTAATGTTTTTTGTATTATTTCTAGGTCAATACTCAGTTGTTGCGCTTTAGTACTCAGTGTTCCTACCGAAATAGAATTGGCTGTTGATATTGTGGTACCTATTATGGCTCCAACTATAGACATTACCAATGATATCGCGAGCATCACCGCACCTCTCTTTCCTCTCTTCTTCTTAATGTCTGCTGAATTCACGAATGTTTTTTCCAATTGCATTAATATATCTCTTATTGACTGCTTAGTGTCCTCTTTTCTTATTTCCAGCCACTCTTTAGTCTGTTCAATCTTAATTCCGGTATTGTTCAAGTGTTTTTCAATCAAAATCTCAGGATTCAATGGTATGTATATATTTTGGAAAATCATCCTTCTATCACTCATGATGAATCCTGGTGCCTCTTCCACCGCGATACCAGATGCTGGTCCAGGTTCAATGACAACCTTTGCTTCTGAATTCTTGAAGATCCCTCCAAATATCATCATCATTAACCATATCATCGGTATCATCTTCAATGCTGATCGCTTTGCAGCCTTGGTCTTCACCCCTCTTTGGGGCTTTCCCGGAATCCGTCCACGTGGGCTCCAGGACTCCATCGTCTCCCGTGGGCTCTGATCCCGGAACCTCCGACCAAATAATGTTAATTTTCTAAATCAAATAGAAAATAAACAAATTAAGTACATAGCACAATACTAACTTCACCCTTTTGCCAAAAATAAAACATGCTTGGTAAAAATATATATATATATATATTTTTTTTTTCTGAAATTAAACACAAGTTAAAAGAAAACAAGCACATATAAAACAGCAATCAATATTTAATACATTTTCTCTCTGCACACCAACCATGAGCTTCCATTATATATTTTTATTTATTTATTTATTTATTTTATATTATATATTTTTACATATATTACAGTGTTTATGTACCATTATAACAATCAACTTTTTAACTTCTTTGTCACTGCCTCCTGATTGTGCCCATTTATTTTCTCTTTTTGTGTTCAAGGGACTTTATCTGTTTCTACATGCTCAAGCTGCCTGATCTCATGTCTGGGATGGCATGGTTTGATTTGATTTACATGGACAAACTGCTCTATTGCCGTTTCACCTTCATTTTTCAAAATTTTATAAACTACAGGAGAGACCTTATCTATAATTCGAAATGGCCCCTGCCAGGCTGCTAGAAATTTAGAATTTTTCTGTTTACTTTTTCCAAAATGAATCTTGTACACCTGATCCCCTACACTGTATTCCTTTACTGATGTCTTTTTGTCATAATAAGACTTTGCACTGTCAGCAGCTCTTTCCAGATTTCTCTGCACAAAAGCAAATGCATGTTGCAAATGCCTCCTCAGTTCATCAATATATTCATGAACTGTGGATGCACTCACAAGTGTCTGCTCATGTGTTCTGTATAGTAGGTGTTGTGGTAACACCATTTTCCTACCTGTCAAAACCTCATGGGGGCTAACACCTGTTGCCTTGGCAGGAGTTGATCTGATTGCCATCAAAACCAACGGTAAACGTAAATCCCAGCTGGAACCTGCTTCTGCCACAAATTTCTTTAAAATATCCACAACAGACCTATTGCTTCTTTCAACTGTACCTGAAGACGCCGCCCGATATGCGATATGTAGTTTCCTTTTCACACCTAGTATTTGCCATACCTTACTCATTAGAGTACTTGTGAAATTACTTCCTCTGTCTGACTCAATTCTTTGTGGCAACCCAAACCTTGAGAACACATGGTTCACCAGCAATGTGGCTGCTGTTTGCGCACTACAATCTGGTGCAGGAATGCATTCAATCCACTTCGACATCAAACATACCACACTCAAAATATAACGGTGTCCCCTGCTCGACCTTTTTAAAGGACCTACATAGTCTATTTGCAAATCTGACCATGGGAGAGTTAGGCCTCTTTTCATCAATGGTGCTCTATGCATTGGTGAAGCAGGTTTAAATTGGGCGCATACTAGACATCCTCTAGTATATAATTCCACATCTTGGGACATATGTGGCCAGTAAGCATAATCTTTTAGTATTTCTAATGTTTTTTGTGAACCTCTATGGCCTGCAGTTATGGCATCATGTGCATGGTGTAGCATTAGTCCTCTGAATGAACGGGGTACTACCCACTGTATTTGTCCTGTTATGGACTCTCTAATCATGAGTCCATCCTGTAATCTAATTTGTGTTTTGTTCTTTAATAACACCCTCAACTCTTCTTTTCCCATACAATCATTTTCTGTCAAAGAATTTTGTTCTGGATCTATCAAATGATTATAATAGATTCCCAAAATTTGATCATTCTTTTGTGCCTCAATCAAATCTTGGTCTGGCGTGTCATGACTCCACTGCACCACCGGTTGATCTACCTCCTTTGGTGCTTTAGAACGTGTGACTGCATCAATTTGTATTTCACCCATTAAATAATCAATAGGTAGCAATTCTCCCATCACAGCCCCAATCTTAGCCAGGTGGTCTGCCTTATCATTTCCCTCCTTATCCTCTCCTGGTGTTTTTAAATGCCCACAAATTTTTCTCCAGTATATTGTTAACTTATTCTCTGACACCAATTTGTCTATGGCTTGTATCATTGTTCCATGCTTAAGTGGCTTTTTGTTGTATGTAACCATGCCTCTTGCTTTCCAACCAGGCAAATACTCCACAAAGCTATTCCGTGCATAGTCAGAATCAGTCACCAGGACAATTTCACTGAACTTTTTATCAACTGCAGTAGCAATTGCTTTATAAATGGCTGCCAATTCCGCCACCTGACTGCTCCTATCTCCAATCCTCATCCCTATACTGGGGACACCTTCACATTTCAACCAGACATTTCCTATTCCTGCCACTAACTGTTTATTACTGTCATTTTCAATGTGAAAAGCACAACCATCCACATTTACAGTTGGCAAATCCTTGCATGTTTTTTCATCAAAAGCTTTGTGTGGTGATTGTTCAAATTCCTGCAAACTAGTTTCTACTTCCATTTCATTTGGTATTTGTTCAGCTGCACAGTCATGTAAGTCAGCTAACCCTTGAGCAATTGGGTTCTTTTTATTTTGTCCATATCTCACTTCTACGGGAAAACCTTGTAATGCCAGCGTCCATGTAGTGATTCTGGATTGCGCTAGATTACCTGATCTAATTCTTTTACTCTCTAAAAATTGCAAAGGTTGGTGATTTGTTTCAATAATCAGTTTTTCTCCCTGAACAATGGGGCGGAAATGTTGTAGCGCCCACACAGTGGTTAATAGGGCCTTTTCACATTCATTAAATTTCATTTCAACTTGGGAAAATGCCTTACTTGCATATGCAATGGTTTTGTGATTCAAATCGTGTTTTTGTGATAACACTGCTGACATACAATGTTCAGAAAAACCTATTTCTATAAAGAAATCCCTGTCCTTTATGGGGTATGCTAAACATGGTGCCTTTACAAGACATTCCTTTAATTTAGCCACTGCATCAGACTGCTCTTTTTCCCATTTCCAGGGAGTATTCAGTTTAAGCAGTTTAGTCAATGGTTGAGTGATTTCTGCATAATTTTCAATGAACTTTCTGTTATAGCCTGTCATCCCTAATAAACTTTTTACTCCTTTCACATTTTTAGGATCTTTTAATCTTTGTATGGCCTCTATTTTCTTCTTTTGTGGATTTAGCCCATGTTCAGTCACTTCATTCCCTAGAAAGTTCACTTTTTTCTTGCACCATTGTGCTTTTTGCAAAGATACTTTGGCGCCTGCTTTCCGCAATTGGCCAAGTACATGTCTTATTTCATCAAAATGGCTTTTCAGGCTTTTATTTTTTATCAGGACTCGTCCACATAAACTATTGTTCCTCTTTCCGCTGCATCCGGCATGGCCTTTCTCAAAAATATGCCAAATTCACTCCCACTATTGATGTACCCGAACGGAGCTCTAAGCCAGGCATATTGAGTCCTGTCAAATGTAAAGGAAAATTAATGTTGTATCTCCTCTGCCAATGGCACGCACCAATATCCAGAGGTGAGATCTAATGTGGTAAATACATTTGAACCATGTATCTGAGCTAGGCCCTGATCAATGAATGGCAGTGGCCATCTAGATACTGGTACTCTTTTATTTAACTCTCTCAAGTCTGCACACAGCCGCCATTGACCATTTGGCTTTAACACACCTAAAATAGGTGTATTGGATGTGCTATGAATGGGCCTGATGATTCCCCGCGATTCCAAATTTTTAATAATCTCTGCCAATGATTCTAAACAGGCCAGCGGTAGTCTATACTGGCGTACAAACACTGGATTTCTGCTACACCCTTCTGGTAGTGTGGCCACATGTAAATCAGTTAAACCACAATCATAAGCATCTTTTGCAAATACATCCTTAAACTCCATAAATATCTCCCTCAGATTGTCCCTCTCTTCATTGCTTTCACACGCATTCGCTAAGGAGATCTGTTCTTCTACTATTTTGGAAAATTCTGGAAAATCTTCTGGTAAGGGAATCTCGGCGCTTTCCTCTAACTGTGTGGCTGTGTCTTTTTGTAAAGCTGCCACTTTTAAATATTTTGGCATATCAGCTTCCACTTCAATGGGCTGATTTTCTGTTTCATTTTTATTTAAATTAAATATTATGCAATCCTCTTGATGGCAGCACACTGTCTCATTTGAATCATAAGGATACACAGAATGAATTTTAAATATTCCTTTGGGCTGAGAGTCCAGGTGTTCTGGCAACTCACCCTTGGCATCTACATACTTTTCAGGAATATTTCCAATCACCATGTTATTTAAATCTGCCGTATAATGTGATTTTTGTATGGCCATTCCTAATGGGGAGTTTTCCTCTAAATGAATATCCTGACAACCTTTATTATTTACCATAATTTTTACAGATCCTTCACCAATATCTACCAATGGAATGTATTCATAATCCAGGCCTTGCTGTTTTATGGATTCATTCAGGCATACAAATGCATCAGAGCCTTTCATCTGCTGTCCATTTTTGCATTTCAGTGTTATTGCAAACTGTTTTGTAAATGCAGGAATAATAGTATCTTTCCTCATTTGTAATTCGATTGCATAAGGAACCAGTTGTGCACAATGATAAGCCCTTCTTTTGTCTTCAAATTCAGGTGCCGGACCACCTAGGCGTGACCATATTTTTTGATTAAGGAAATCTAACACCATACACATTCTGTGCATGATGTCATTTCCCATGTAAAATTCATTATGTGCTCCACTCACTATCCATACATTATGGTAAATTGTTTTCTGCCCAATGCTAATTTTAAGCATGCATCTGCCTGCAATTCGGTTTTCAAAGTCTGGACTGTCCAAGCCAGAAACATATTGGTTTTTAATCCTAAATCTCGGGATTTCTTCCCTCTCCATTATTTTTTGCAACAATTTCTCATTAATGAAACTCCTTTCATGTTCAAGCGCTAAAGTGGCTTTTATTGTTTTAAAATAGTCATTTATACCAACATGAACCCATGGTTGCTCATCTTCCATGTGTATTTCTGCCAGAGTGGTAATGTGTTGTTCTGAATCTGTTTTAGGAGTAATATTCTGTTTGCATGTTTTCTCTTTTAAATAAAAACGTAATGTGTGCTCATCTATGGCAGTCTGCCAATTTTTCCTTGGGTCCAAGTATATTTGTACAGGTAGTTTTTCATTGTCGCTCTGCATTTTGTCTTGACACATTAATATAACAGTGACACTAGGTATGCAGCTATTCTGGAGATATACCTCCACAGCATCATTTGTTTTGGCAACGGTGTGACATTCATTTATATTGCTGTTTTGTGATTTTAGTTTCTTAGGCCTCAATGGTTTTTTGGTTAAGGACCACAGCACTCCATTCACCCCATCTATTAGAGGAGACAATCTTTTCAGACAATCTGTCCCCATCAGAAATGGAATTTCACAAATAGATGTGATCAATACCTCTTGTTTCATTCTGTGCTTTCCTATTTTTATGTCAACCTCAGTTACACCTATGATGGGCACCTCCTCCCCATTAAAGTTATGCACTGGGCCTTGATTTTCCTTCACTGTGATCTGACTCCGTGGGGGTCTCCCTTCATTGATACTCTTTACCAGCTCCTTGGACATAATTGTGGCCTGTGCGCCAGTGTCAATCATAGCAAAGGTGTGGCATTTTTCTTCTACAGTGATGGGTGCATAATATCTGTCCTCAACTTCCTCTAATACACATAAGAAATGTAAATTCTTACTGATTTCAGGGCTCACCTTTCTCAGGTCTTTTTCACTTTTGGCTAAACACATTGGTAAATGGAAAGACATTTTTCCCTCCTTTTTACCCATTTCTGCGCGAGAGACTTTATTCATTTCTCCATGATCAGAGGTTTTTTGGAGTGTGGCCACTGTTCGCCCATCCATCTGGGTAACATCAGAGACCACATTACAACCTTCCAACTGAACATGTGTAACAACATCATTCATCAATTTGTCATTTTTTAATTCTGTGCATTTGTGATCATTTAGTGTGATACCAGCCCTTTCAGCCTCTTCAAAAATATGTGGCTCAAAGAATTCTTCAGGTGATTGACTTGTACCCTCCTTGTGAGTATTTCCATTTTCTGTCTGTGTTTGGTCATTGTTTTGCTTGCCCAGGGAAGGAGATATAGCATCCCCACTTACTCCCTGTCCACTGGTATTCCCCATGCCTGAGTCATTTTTCTTAAGTCTGTCCCTTTTTTCTTTTGGAATTCCTAATGTTTCTTTTTCATTTGTACAAATCTTTACTGTTTTATTTAGCTCTAGGTTAAACTGTACCTCTTTTTTAGAATTATTTGCACTTTCTGTCACAAGTTCATTTACTGGCACTTTCACATTTAATCCATTAGGCATCTCAGAGTCGTTATGCAAAATTATATCAGAGCAATCTGTCATTTTGGCACTGCAGTTATCATGAGTACTTAGTCACTTTTCGGAAGCCCCCCGGTCATTGCTATGGCCATCAGCCCCCTCTTTGGAAGGTTGTTTTTGCGCTGTACAGAGCTTTCCTATTTGCTCAGCTAACATTTTCACTTGGGCCTCAAGGCACTGGAACCTTTCCATCTCTCTAGGATCCTCTTTCTGTGGTCTAGGTCGATATTGGTTGTTTTCCCCCTGATTGGATCTATTCTGATACCTCTCAGGTGAATGATGTCGGTTGGGATGGTTTCTGAACTCTTGATTCATTTGTGGAGGGGAGCGGGTTGCACCCATCCTTTGATTATAATCCCCTGGTGGGGAATCATTGTACTGGCGTGGATTGTAGTTCACGTTTTGCCTCATGTCCTGTCTCTCAGATTGTGGGTACTGGCCCCTAGGTTGATTTCCATTATCAGTAAATCGATCCACATATCGGGGCCTATCCTAATTACCATATATCATGGTGTTGGGATCAAATCTGCTCTGTGTCCCCAATGACTGGTAGGGACCATCATTTCTTAGATCTTGATTTTGTCTCTGGTTATTGTTCATACTTGCCATATCAGGCCGATATCCTACCCGGGGTCTGTCCCCTAAATACCTAGGGCTGATGTAGCTCTCTCTATTACTAGGATCATGTGATTGGAACATTGGTACAGGAAATGGCGATCTTTGTTGATTACCCCTTTGTTCAGGTGTCACATTATTTTTACCTTGGCTTTGAGCAGACTCAAGGGACATTTTGGCTGACCTGATTTCCATTACTGTGGCTGAGGGTCCTTTAGATTTAGGTCTAGTATCTTTCATTTTATCACTTTCTCTACCCTGACAATAAAGTACCTCATATAGTTTTGTGCTTTGATGTACAATCCATTCAAGGGACTTGTCACGGTCAAATTCACGGACCAATTGGGATATGATGTCTTTCTGTAGCCCATAGAAGTATGCAGTTTTAAACTCATTGGAATTTGAGTCAAAAGATACATCAAAGCGAGAAAATGCTCTTTTTAAGTCTTGTAAAAATTGGCGAGGGGATGTATTAGGTCCAGCAGTAATTGTGTAAGCGACTTTCTTTGCCTCCTGCAATGACTGAAAAGGAGAAAAATGACGCCTAATTTCTTTTTCAAACTCCAACCATGTCATATTCTGCTGTTCATTTAATCCCCTTATGATGCTGGCCGTCGGGGCATCTAAAGTTAAATGAAAATATTGTCTGTACTGTTCCTTAGGTATCTGGAGTGCTTTAAAAATGTCCTGCACCGCTTCTAAATGATCCTCAATGCAGCATTCACCTCCCTTTTTAAATGGTTTGATCAGGGCTTTAATGGATTTCATTATTTTTATGGGGCTATTTGTTGCAATGCATGGAATTGCACTATTTTGGGATTGAATCCTGTTTTCAGGTGTATGATATTGGTGGCTGCCCCCAATGGGAGTATCAAATCCCCCAAGGGCGCTGCAACCAAGTTCAGTCACCGGCCCAGTCACTGGAGCACTAGCTCTTTGGGCAGAGCTAGAATTCACCTCCACTCCATTGAATGTGGTACCCTGCCGTCTCTCCTGGGACCTGGGAATGCACATTTGCTGTTCTAAGTCCTTACACTTTTTAAGGAGTCTGTTGGCTTCATCTTGCAAATAGTTGTTTTCACCACTCATCTTATTAATCACCTCCTGCATGTCGCACATTTGCATTTGGCATTCATTGAACTCTTTATTTCTCTTGTCTCTTTCTTGAATCATTTTAATCATTTCTTGTTCTGCGCTCTGGAGATCACATTCCTTTTCACAATGTTCTTTTTGTAAAATCTGCATTTCTGAAACAACCTCATCTTTATCATGTCTAATGTGATCCACTAAGGCTTTTAAGTGTCCCAATTCTTGCTCACTATCCTCAAATTGTTTCTTGCTTTTGGATAACTGAGTATCAAAGTCTCTGCATTTTAATTGCATGTCTTTTTGGCATACATCCAATTCTGCTCTCAACATTTCCTGATTTTTACTTGCCCCATCTAATTCAGTCTTTAACCTGTTAATTAGCTGAGTATCATTCTCTTGCATTCGCAGGGACTTGTTTAAAATAAACCATATTTTACCGCATAGCCGTATTAAACAGTCTTTCTCTGCACTTTTATCGGCTGCATTCAATAATCTTGTAAGGCAGACCTGAATTATGCTGCCTTCTGCAAAAATATTGTCTAGTTTTTCTTTCTGCACCTCACCCTGAATGCGGTTACTCCATTCTAACGTGCTATTCGACGACCAATTCCCATGTGCAAACAACTTTGCCTCTAAATATTGCACTAGATCTGAGAATGTGGTTTCCCTTTGTGACATTCTGAAATTCGTTTTTAGTGGCACACTGCTATTATAAAATGGGTTCCCTTTAATGTGCAAATGGCAGTGTGAGACACGCTTGCCACGCCCAGTAGGTACTCTATGATCACTTTCCCGGCCAATGCACCATAAATATGTAGGGTATTTTGTGGATATTTGGGGCTTTGCGGTATTTTCTTACCGCCAGAATACCTTTAGCAATAATCACTCTCTATATTCATATTGGATCACACATAACAATAATACAGTGCGTTATTTCAGAGCTCAGACATATTTAGGTGGTAAACGTGGTTGATTTGCGTGGTTATAGTGGCAAGCATAATTCCTTTGTTCTATTTGTGGCCCCAACATCCAGAATCCCTTGTTTTTGTTTAGATTGTTCTTGTGATTACTAGAGAAACCTCAGGCCTACATTTCAGGAATACCACATTTTCAGTGTTAGTGTGCCACCATGGCCGATCTCACTGACTTATTTACGACAGAGAGCTATATGTGGTAATTTTGTGGTAATTTCCACTACCTTATTTACGGTAGGGAACTATGTCCAGAGAGTCTCTCTTCCCGTTGGCTCATGTACCTCCAACGAGCTATGCTACAAACAGTCACTCACAACTGTCCATACTGAATATGATCATGCACACATCTGTCTTAAAATGACAATTGCACTGTTTAAAAATCTCCCCACATCATCAGCACTGTATTGGTAAATATAAAACACACCACCCGTCTGCTTTCAAATATTTTTCTGTATTATAAAAGTTGCATTTAAACACGATCTCACTCTTTACAGAAATAAATAAAATAGCACAGTAACAGCATTGTCTGTGATACACTGAAAAGAGAGTGGCGGAGACAAGAACTCAATTTGCAACATTAACATGTGATTAAAGCACAGGAATCTCCTTTCCTACACTGACTGAATATTCTCGTACACACTCAGCCCCCACACTTCTGTAATTACCTTATCTGTTCAGCCTGAGTTTTCTTCAGCTGTTCTCTTTCTGAATGTGGCTCCCTTGAAGATTAACCCCGGTGAAAACAAGCGTCTTTCGTTCTCAAACCGGGGTTATTGCCTGGAACTCTCAGCTTTTTCATTAGAAATGCTCCAACCAGGAAACAGGTCCTTCTCCCAGCTCTCCAAATCCCGACTGTCTTCCCCCTCTCCTCAAACTCCCCCCAGCAAAACCCTCATCACTGCCTCTAGCATGATACTTGCTATGACGCTGCTCCAATCAGAAATTAATCATGCCATCTCCTCCCTCTCTACACAATGGCTCCTTTTTACAGTAACCATTTGTAACCAACTGATTTCCGGTATCTTCGAGCCCTTGGCTTCCTGAGTTATGTGGACAGAGCAGCAGAGAAAAAAAAAAATGAATGTGCGTTTAAAAGTTCACTTTCAGAGTAGGCCTATTTCTGCAGTGGAGACACATTTTTATTAGTGGGTTATGTTAAATGCAGTTTTATTAGTCAGGTTAGTTATTAATAATGTTAGTTATTAATTTTCAAATGTGTCTCTTGCACCATAGGCATTTCAGGTGAAAAATAGTGTGCATTTTTGAATGTGCACGTGTGCTTTTAACTGTAAAAATAGATTTGCGATCCACCAGGGGGCGCCGAGATGTACTGACGCATCTCAGCGCGTCTCCCCATCTGGGCATCGTTCGCGGGACCTGAGCCCCCCCCCGACACCCCCGGAGTGAGGAATCGCCACTACCCCCACTAATACTACGGTCCCGAGCACCCCCAGCCCAAGTTTGAGGTCCCGCGGAGACCTAGATCCGGAGATCGCAGCTCGAGAACTTCGAACGAGGGAGGCCCCTCCCCCCGGCTGCCCCGCGGCACCGCGTAGGAGCAGCGTTGAGCCCGGGCTCGAATCCGGCCAACAGAGGCCCAGACGACCCCGGCGGGCGATCCCGCCACCCATCCGACAGCGCCGGAGGCCGGAGAGACGTGCCTGGAAGCCGTCGCGGCTGCCCTGGAGGCGCAGCAGGGCGGCACCGCAAGAGGGGGACCCAGGCTGCGCTCCGCTCCGTAAGACGGGAGAGGAGCGTGACAAGGCCTACGCAGGACAACAGCCCGCAGGCTCTTGGGGTAAGGAGACTCGGCCCTGCTCTAGACAGAAGGCGGGGGCCCCAGGAGACCTGAGGAGGGGGAAGGCCAACTTAACATAAAAATAATATAATTAAAAATAATTATAAGGGGAAAAGAAAAAGAAAAAAAATAAAAAAAAAAAAAAAAAAAAAAGGAATAAGCGGACAGCGAAGAGCCCCCTGAGCGGTGAACTGGTCTTCTGGATTGCGCGGGGCCTAGCAGAGCGGACGCCCTCCCCCTTGATTCCACGGCGGGGCGGGTGAGGGTCCCCGAAAAACAATAACCCACATCCCGCCCCGAACATAGCAGAACTGAGAGTTTCTCAGCGACCAATACAGACGGGGGAGGACAACCCCAGGGGAAGTGAAGAACCCGGGTGAGGTTCTATGAGCTGGAGGTTAGCCCTACAACAGTTCCGTCGCCCTCACTCACCCCCTGAGCCTCGGAAGGCCTCTGGAATGGCGGCCCAAACACAGCAGGAGTCCGTGGACGCTGGCACGGTTTCTAGGGGGATGACGGCCCTGCTGGAGGAAATCAGAGGCTTCCGAGCTGATATTGCCCTCAGGCTAGACTCCCTAGACAAAAAGGTGAACACTATAGACGACAGGGTGCAGGCATTGGAGAACAACACAGCCTCGAGTGACATTTTCGAGACGCAATTTGACATGCGCCTGTCGGAATTGGAGAGAAGAGAAGAGAAATGTTCCCTAAAAATGGATGACCTGGAAAATAGGGAACGTCGCTGCAACCTACGCTTCCTGGGCTTCCCGGAACAAGATGGGGAAACCCAGGCAGACATTGTCAAGGCAATCCACGCGGTGGTGAGGGTGCTCTTTGAAGGGTCCAACACCAACGAACCCACAATTGACAGGGCCCACAGAGCGGGGGCGTCCTCCAGAGGCCCCAGATCAGTATTAGTACGCTTCCACTACTTTTCCGAGAAAAGCAGAATCCTTGAGCTTGCTCGCAAGAAAGGCCCGGTGGAATGGGAAGGGGCCCAGATATCGGTATATCAAGACTTGTCGGCTTTTACCCTAGCGAGACGCCGCCTTTGCTCCCCTCTGACAAAAATGCTCCAAGCCAAGGGAGTCCGCTACAGGTGGGGGTATCCATTCTCACTCTCTTTCGAGCTCGAGGGATATAAATATGCTTTGATCACCGAAGATGACATTCAAAGAGTGACGGGTGAACTCCTAGACAGTTCAGGCCTGGAAACGGGAGACCGGGATCGGGAGCGCATCCCGTTGGGCCCAAAGGGAATCAAAGCTCCGAAGGAAAGGCGCAGAGTACGAGGCCAGAGAAAATTCAGGAGAGTGGCCCCAACATCACCGGACCCGCAGATTGACTGAAGCGAGCTAATGGTGTCCGACGAATAACTCATTTATTGTTACTGTGATGGGGGATATTGGCATTTCTTCTTTTTTCCTCGCTTTGTATTGATCCCGGGAGGGAGAGAGGGGGGGCTCGAATGGGTGTTAATGTTGAGTTCTAAAGCCCGGAGGGGGGAGACACGGGTGGCCTGTTGTGTGATTTAGGAACAATGTCTCAACACAACCAGGCGATCAGGGGGGAGGGGGGTGGGGGGAGAGAAGGGGAGAAGTTGGGGTGTTGGGGGAACTGTTATAGCGCGCCAAGGTTTGGGGACCCGATCATACACCGGGGACTGTCACTAGCCCTCAGGGAAGTACAAAAGCATTATGGGAGTAACGACGCTTGCGTCTCTGAAATTGGAGTAATGAGCTTCATACTGTGCCCTAATGGATGATTCACTCCAATCCTTGTCAGTGGGGACCTTAAATGTCCGGGGTCTCAACTCGCCTACCAAGAGGTCTCTGCTCATACGGGAATTTACAAGGGCGAGGTTACACGTTCTCTTTGTGCAAGAAACTCACTGGGTTCGGGGAAAGGAGCCCAAGCTCAAGGCTAAACACATAGAGCAGATGTACACTGCCTCCACCCAGTCAAAGAAGAGAGGAGTAGCCCTACTGGTATCCCCCGAGGCTCACTTTGGGTTTAAAACGTCTAAGGCAGACCCGGAAGGCCGGTATCTCATGGTAAAAGGGGATGTGCGGGGACGTTTGTTTACTTTGGTTTGCATTTATGCCCCAAATGAAGCGCAGGACACCTTTTGGGAGAACATGAAGGGGACGATAATGGCATTCGCGGAGGGCACCCTCCTGGTGGGAGGGGATTTTAATATGGTGTTGTGTCCCGAGAGGGATAGGAAATCGATGAACCCTTGCCCCAACAGCCGGCTCCACAAAAAGTTGGCACTAGCCTTTCAGGAAGTGAATGGGGAATTGGGGTTGTGTGACACGGGTGCACCCAAGAAAGGCATGAACCCCAGCTACACGTTTTACTCTAGACCCCATGCTGTCTTCTCACGCATAGACTATATTCTGGTAGACTCATCACTGCAGGAAGAGGTCGAGGGTGCTGGGGTGGAGACCGTCCCCTGGACGGATCATGATATGGTTAAGATTAGGATCGGCCTCCCCCCGGCCCCTGTAACCGGATCCCGTTGGAGCTGTAACGATCTTCTTCTACATGACAAGGAAACACGCCAAACCCTCCTGACAGCCATAGAAGACTATTTCACCCTTAACGACAACGGGGAGGTTAGCACCAGTGGAGTATGGGAGGCATTTAAGGCAACGATTAGGGGTACCCTGATTGGCATCGGAGCGGGGAAAAAAAGGGAGAGGGACCGGGAAGAGAAGGATTTGAAAAGCAAGATAGAGGCCATTCAACCGGGCGGTAAACTAAAAACACAGATGTTTCCTGGGCAATGGGAGGAATTGCAGAAGCTGCGCACCAGATTGGCCGACCTTCAGGTGGGGCAAATAGAAAGGAAGCTCTCATTCTTGAAACAAAAGTATATGGAAAAGGGGGAAAAGGCCGATAAGATTCTGGCCTGGAGACTCCGCGAACTTAGGAGTAGCAGGAGAGTAAATTCAATCCGCTCACCGGATGGGAACTCAACCGCAAGGGACTCCAAAATAACTGACCAATTTAGGCTATACTATGAAAAACTGTATAGCTCAGATTATGGGGGGGACGGGATGGATGTTGATAGATTCCTGGATTCCCTCCCTGTCCCGGGCCTACTCCCAGAGAAGGCAGACACCCTGGAAATCCCCATCTCTCTGGAGGAAATCGTCGACACGATCTCCTCCCTAAAGAGTGGCACTGCCCCGGGAGATGACGGCTTCTCGGTTAAATTTTACAAGACCTATAGATCTACGCTCGCCCCCTTTCTGGCCAAATTGTTCAACTCTGCACTTAGACAAGGTACCCTCCCGCCCACGATGATGTCAGCCTTAATAGTGGTCTTACCTAAAGAAGGCAAAGACCCAGCTTTTTGCCAATCTTATCGCCCCATATCGCTGCTAAACACCGATGTTAAAATATTGGCCAAACTTTTGGCGAATAGATTGGCAAAACTCCTCCCTACCCTCGTACATGGGGACCAAGTGGGCTTTATCCCGGGGCGCCAGGGGTCAGATAACATAAGAAAGACTCTCGACCTTATGCACGAGGCTTCCGAATAGGGAGTGGAGGGATACCTCCTTTCGCTCGACTCGGAGAAAGCCTTCGACCGCGTCGAATGGCCCTACATGATCAAAGTTCTTCGGAAAATGGGACTGGGAGATAATTTCTGCGGGTGGGTCGCGGCATTATACAACTCGCCCTCGGCGAGAGTGTTAGTTAACGGGGGTACTTCAGAGCCCTTTTCCCTTTCCAGGGGCACCAGACAAGGATGCCCCCTATCACCCCTTTTATATGCTCTGGCCATGGAGCCCCTGGCCATAGCGATTAGGAGCGACCCGGAAGTTACGGGATTACGGTGTGGTGAGTGTGATTTTAAACTGTCCCTATTCGCAGATGATATACTCTGTTATCTGACTAACATTCATAGATCCCTTCCGAGGCTGTTTGACCTTATACGCTCCTTTGGCTCCTTTTCGGGGCTGAGAATAAATGCGTCCAAATCAAGCATCATGCCCATGGGCCCGGGAGAACTAGATATCGGAAACAATACCGATATTCTGGGGGTTAGAATCGAGCGAGAATCCACAGTTTACCTGGGCACCTGTATTCCCAGAGATCTGTCACATATATACCAGAGCAACTTTCCTGATATTCTCGCCCGGGTTAGTAGGGATCTCAAGAGATGGGCTCCCCTCACACTCTCCTGGATCGGACGCATGGTTACAGTGAAAATGAATATACTACCTCGCCTTCTCTATCTCTTCTCCGCCCTTCCCATTGTGATACCCGAGGCCTTCTTTGACGTGCTCCAGTCTCGTGTCCTACAATTTATCTGGAATGGCAAAAGACCCAGGGTTAAAACCTCCACTCTGACCCTCCCAAAATCCCAGGGTGGCTTTGGACTCCCCGACTTTAGACTCTACTACAAAGCAGCTCAGCTTAGGGTAATGTTGGAGCATATGAGGGACGACATGCGCACGTATTGGACCTACATTGAAGACAACCACGCTCACCCGAAAAAGGTCAGGGACTACCTATGGGCCTCTCCCAGGTCCCTCCCCCCACAGCTCAGGACACATCCCACTCTTGCAGTCCTCTGGTCGCTGTGGAAACCCAGTAAAGCTAATAAATTGTTGACCTCGTGGCCCTCTCCACTGACATCGCTCTGGGGCCCACCCATTGACCTGGGCAGGAGGGGCTTCCGAGACACCCAGGCTTGGTCCGACATGGGCCTGGAAAGAATCTCCCAACTCACACGGGAAGAAGGCTTCATCGAATACGATAGCTTGAAGGAGGCCCTGATGGATAGGCCCCCCACGGTTTTTGAATTTCTGAGGCTCAAAGGGATACTCACCCAGCCACTGTGGTCCGGACGCCTTAGTCGCCCCCTCACCCCTCTCGAACTTATTCTGGCCAAGAGTACATCGCGTAAAGGTTCGTTGGCTAAATTCTACAGTGTACTGAATACGGCAGACCTAGAGGGTAGACAACCCTTCAAGAGCATATGGGAAGAGAGGATGGGAATGTCAATAGATGACCACACTTGGAGGGCGGTTTTTAAGTGTATTTTCACGGGTTCCCTATATACAGCAGCCATGGAACATAACTTTAAAATCCTACACTCTTGGCATCGCCCCCCAGCTTTGTTGTCAAGGATGTACCGGGATGTTTCCCCTTTCTGCCCCAGGGGGTGCCACCAACGGGGAACCTGGTTTCACATGTGGTGGAACTGCCCGTCCATACAGGTTTATTGGACGGAACTACTTAGCTGGATTAAGGATATTGAGGGTTATGGTCCATCGCTGCACCCATTGGAAATCCTACTGGGCTCCCCCATGCCGGAGTCGGAAGTGAATGCGTTCCCTAAAGTCATTGGTGCTATGTTACGGGCAGGAAGGCTGGCACTCGCACAAAAATGGAAGAGTGGCCTGGCCCCTTCCAAAGAGGAGTGGCTATGCAAACTTAGGGCGATTTTCAGCTACGAAAAACTTACTGCATTAGCAAATGACACTATGTCTGACTTTACACAAGAATGGACAGCAGTGCTGCTGCACGACAACTGTACCTCTATGCGTTTATAATAGAGGGATTGTACAAAGGCTTACTCTACACAGGGTCTCATGCCCCTTGGAGGCCGAGTCTGACCCTGGCCTATCTTTTTCTTGGTACTACCCCACTGTTTCAAGGAACATGTTTTACTACCAAGTGTTACGCAAGTGTACTCCCTTATGCTTAAAGTAGTTGCATCTTCTCTAAACCTGGCATGCTCATCGCTTGGGGGGAGGGAGCGGGAGGGGGGAATTGGGATTGGGAGTTAAGATAATGGGGGTTTAAATCAGAAAATGTTACCGACAATGTGATTTCTTTTGCATTAATTGCTGGTTGAAAGGGCCGCGAGGTCCACTTTGCTATGTCCATTGTCAATAAAAACATATTTAAAAAAAAAAAAATAGATTTGCATCTTATATGTTAAAATCGTTTTTGACTGAATAGCCTGGCTTTACTTATATGTCATGTTAATCTGGTAACACATATAGCAATGCACCGCACCCATGTGGTGGTGCTGCATAAAAAAATTGCTACCTGTGCAGTAGTGCTGTACTCTGTGCTGTAACACGCCAAATATCCTTACAGTGTCCACCCCGGTATCCTCTCCCTTTATCTCAGGTGTTTACCCCGGTATACTCTCTGTATATTTAATTATTCTAGAGTCATTACCCCTTATATATATACAGTCTTCTCTACTTCTGACTGTTTTGTTTTTCTCCACCTCCCTCCGTTACCTTTCCCTTACTTGTTCTAATGCCTAAGGACATTTGCCAAAGCATAGATTTTTTGTTTCACTCACCGCTCGCATCGTTCCTCTCTGAATCTTCGGGATCACCGCCTCCTTTACCGCCTCCTTCGGTCTTTTCGTCCGATCGGCTGCCTGTAGGAATGAGAAGGGTTATGCTTTGTAAGACAGGTTCCTTCAGACCCACTGCAGTTTTTGATGGACTTAACTATCATTGTCCACGGGAAGCTTCTCAGTCTACTCAGCTGAATGGCGAAGGTCTTGTGATATTGCTGAAGACCGAGAGTTACTTCGTGTCGACGGTCAATAGGTGTCTTATCAATAATCAAAATTCACTAATTGATGGTCAAAACCATCCTCACCGGGACCAAGTGTACAAGAGGGTGGAGCGACCTCTGACGGGCCCATGGCATCAGAGCTCACCCTCAAGTACTTTTAAGACGAGATAGCTGCACCTTGAGGAGGATGGGGTGCAGGATTCTCTTACTCCTACACCAATTAATAAGGACAAGTCAATGGTTTGGCAAAGGGAAGTCCGTTTAATGACAAGTACAAAAAACGGGGAAACAGATGGAAATCAAAGTGATGCAATCGCCTGTCTCGCTTCAACTCCCCAATTCTTCATTCAGACAGCAATTCTTATAGGCTAAACTCGTCATCATTGACGTGTAACACTCAAAGTTTGTCATGCAATTCTATTGGTCGGGAAAGGTAACTTAAGTATAGGTGCTATATCTGTATATGGTAACAGAGTGTGAGGATTTGATAACTCTTATCGGTGGGCGTCTACGCCCATCCCTCTACATCACTCGTGATAGACGTCACTACAAGTACGATGTCTCATTGGTTCTACTAGCTATAGGACCCTAGATTATTTGGTCCATTGTGATTGGGTGGGTTACACCCCTAGGCATAAATCTACACTTTAATTAGCAGCATGCAGAATGGACACCCAGATGCGGTGTGCCCCAAGATTCACCCTGCCTCCCTTCCATCAACCAGTACTTTAGGGCTATGTGTCAATTAGTTGGCTGAGGATGGCCTCGAAACTGTAGCTTCTTATCAGGAAATGTTATGGCATCCTCGAGTTCTGGGTGACATCAGACGTTGGTACCTCTTCGCGCTTGGCTGGTCACGTGTCTGTTCACCGTGAATCTGCTTCATTTTCCTTCTTTTCATGTATTTGATTCTTCCTTAGCCTTGCCACCTGCCTCGGGCCTCCTTATCTCGACCTTCACTGGCTGGCTGCTATGCTCTTAAGTTTTGTTTCTTCGAAGTTGCCACTCTCAGGATGGCCCTTCTTGGAGTTGACCTCGAATTCCCAGGCATGTGCTGCTTTGTGCTCAGTTTCGATTCCGCTCCTTCTTTCTGGCTTTAGCTGGAATATGAATCTCGGCCTGGTTGGCCCCTTGCAGCCTGGGCTTAATTCTGCTTTGTAAAATGGAGTTGCACTTGTATAGTGTGCTTTTGAGGTAGATATTTAGTTGGCGCTTGCCGCTCTATCCTTCAACTAAGCATTGCAAGCAGTATCGTTTCCTTAGCTTCTTGCGTTCCAAGCCTATTTACAGGCATTTGGCCAGTTGCATAATTCAATTCTGGTTATGTCTCCTTTTGATTTCAATGTCGTCTCTTCTTCAATGTTCTTTACATCATTATTCGTAACATATTATCTTCGTGTGACTTCTTTTGATACGCGTTTTGTTCGTCTGTGCGTCCGTCTGGGCCCTTGTGTTCGTCACCATTTGCCTTCAATTAATAGCCTTTGGATCTCTTCGGGGACAGTTTGTAAGTAGTCTTCATTTCATGTCAACTGCTAGTAGGGTTGTCTCAATGGGTATCTTGCAGCCCATGGTTGTCTGGTTATTGGCGCTTCAATAGGTATACAAGTTCTTCTGATGGGTACTGGACAGAGCCCTACTGTGGCTCTCTGCTTGTTTATTTGCTCCTTATACGTCACATATCTTGGCGAGTATGCTTCTGGTATTTCAGAGTGGATGGCTGGAGTGCAGGGCATATCTGAGACCTCCTCTACAACACTCCCATACTCAGGTCTCCAACAGATGGCTAAGCACTCACTTCAACAGACAAAGATAAAGCCATTTGTAAACCACAGGGAGAAACACCTTACACATTTGGAGGCACTGCACTAAGGGGAATGGGATCGCCCAACCATTTATCGTGAAAGAACCCTGCCCGCTATATTAGCATTTGTCACTCATAGTCAAAATGGCCCAAGATTACCTGATACAGTGTATTCAGGCTGAGGGGCTTAGCCTCAAGGTTTGTTTCATCATAGGGGAGGTTCCTTCACACATAACCACAGATGAAATTTTAGCTATGACTGGTCCTTTAGAATCTGTCGCTGGTGTGGTGAAGTGAAAAGTGTGGGCCGCATACCAGGGCATGGTGGAGTTGCTCTTTCAGGAAAAGTCCTGCCTACTGAAATTCAAGGCAGGGAACCTGCGTTCACCAGCCCTTTGTGGCAGCTGGACACGTGGCCCAGAATACCTCAACACCCTGAAGCTGGGAACTCCACTAAGAATACCATTGTCATCGCTGCTGCGGTGGCTGAAGCAGTCTGGGTGACCATGGACAGACAATCCTCCTTGACACTGATTAATGAACATGGAGCATACACTCGGTTGCACCCATTTTCAGGAGACAAACTGGTGCCCAAAGGAGAA
This sequence comes from Ambystoma mexicanum, assembly GCF_040938575.1. Lineage (NCBI taxonomy): Eukaryota > Metazoa > Chordata > Amphibia > Caudata > Ambystomatidae > Ambystoma > Ambystoma mexicanum. Next base: position 83,404,720 of record NC_090924.1, on the reverse strand, counting down.
GAAGGGTGCGAGGTATGGGCCGACTTAGCTCAGCTAATGATACAGGATTGTAAAGTGTTGGAACAAGAGAAACAGAGGCGTGTGATAGAGGCTTTGAGGGGACCAGCACTACAGACAGTACAGTCCCTGCACACCCTGAATCCAGACCCCATGTCACTGCAAGACATGGTTGCGCTGGAAGGAGCATTTGGAACTATTGAGCCTGGCAAAGATTTGATGATGAGGTTCCACTCCGACCTCACTGAAATCCTGAAATCAGTGGTGAGATTATCTGAATTCCTCGTGAGGATTGAACAAATTTTGTGCTTGGCACATTATAGGGGAGGAGCAGAGATTTCCCAACTGAACCAGTGTCGCTTGAAACCTATCCTTAGAGGGGCCAAAGATTCTGCCATACCCATCCTTCAACTGAGACTGTGCGAAAAGCTAGACTCCCCACCTCCGTATCAAGAGCTACTGAGATCAATTAGAGCTTTAGAGGAAGAAACCGGCGATGTCGAGGCTCAAAGTCATCCAGTCCAACACAAGATCCCAGCTCCCAACTATGCCTTCACTAAAGAGAAACAGATTGAGGATCTGCAACAGTTAGTGTAAAGATTACAGACACAGTTACAACCCAGAGAAAATCTAAATGTAACCCCACAACGGGGTAGAGACTTTGACCGTGTGTCACGTGACAGAGAACATCAAGTATTTAAAAGGGCTCAAGAGCCCTGAGAAAAGGTTACTTTTTTGCCTGGTCCTTTACCCCCCTGGAGATTTTGCCATCGATGTGGGGATGACCACCATTCCACTCGTCTGTGCGACCGAGACAAAGACTATGCTCGAATAGCTGCTCGATTTACTGTTCTTAATCCAACTCCCACCCGAGCAGTGTCGGGAAAAGCACAGGAGGTTGTAGCAGAGGAGCAGCTAGAACCTCGAGCACAGGAGTAAGCTTCACTGATCATAATCACTGCATATCTGTACAGAAACAGAATTCCAAAGTGCTGACTACCAAAAATCCAGTCAAGGCTCAGTAGGGTCCCATAGCTGACCACCTCAGGTTAGTCCATGAGCTCTGCAACACCCAGAAAGTGTCGCCAGCATCATGTAACTGACTACAAATTCAGACAAGTTTGCCCAGGGGCATCCCTGAGGGTTTGATTGGACCACCCCTGACAATCCCTGTTGAGCTGGAAGGGCAGCGAACTTCAGCATTATTGGACAGTGGCTCTCAAGTCACTAATATCTATGAGCCTTACTATCAGAGACACATGTCACGTCTGCCGTTGGAACCACTGGAGGGGCTGAACCTGATGGGAGTTGGTGATGCCAGTTGCCGATATCTGGGGTATGTTTGTGTCAAGATCCGCTTAGACCAAGAAGTGGCGGGAGTAAGCACCACATTGACCGCACTGACATTAGTGTGCACCACAAGAAACCTGTATCCCGAAGTACCCCATGTCATGGGCACCAATTCCGCCATGTTTGGTACTTTAGCTTGGATGTGCAAGGAGATGGCTGGGCCACAGTTTGCACATTCCCTGTCGATACACCCTGCCTGCAGACAACTCTACTTTAAGAACCGAAGGGAGAAGGTGGAGCCCTCCGATGGCCCTGTGGGAGAAGTGAGCAACACCAACCAAAGCCAACTTGACATACCACACGGTGAGACCATCATGGTACCTGGGTGTCTACGACTCCAAGGTCACAGCCGTTACCGAAGATTGCTGATGGAGGCTCCTGAGAGTGAAGAACTGGCCAGAGGCTTGCTGGTACAACGCACATTGACAAGAGAGACTGGTGCAGCAGTGACCCACATCCGAGTTCCCATTACTAATGTCACCGATAAAACCGTGCATGTGCCTGGAGGTCGGACCATAGCACAGATGCATATTGCTGATTCGGTGGCCCAGATGGCTGGAACCAGAAGCTCCTATCCTACGTTGATGTGGGAAAGATAAACCTTGGAGATTCTTTGTTGTCAGAACGTGAAAAAAATCATCTATGAGATCAACTGACCATGAGGGCGGATGTATTTTCAACCACTGCATGGGATCTAGGTGAAGCTAAGGGAGTGCAACACCACATCCGTCTAAGAGATACCACCCCATTTCAAGAAAGGTCAAGACGGCTGGCCCCAGCAGATGTAGAAGATGTGCGATGTCACCTTGAAGAGTTGCTGCATGCCGATATAATCCAAGAGTCCAAGACCCCATATGCCTCTCCAATAGTGGTGGCGCGGAAAAAAAAATCAAGATGTGCGACTATGCATCGACTATAGGAGGCTCAATAGCAGGACCATATCAGACCAATATACCACCCCTCGAGTGGATGAGGCCCTCGATTGTCTAGTGGGAAGCAAGTGGTTTTCAGTTCTGGATCTTCAGAGTGGGTATTACCAGATTCCCATGTTACCAGAAGATAAGGAGAAGACGGCCTTCATCTGCCCTCTAGGATTTTACCAATTTACCTGCATGCCACAAGGGATATCGGGGGCACCCTCCACATTTCAGCATTTGATGGAGCGAACTATGGGGGATATGAACTTGCTTGAGGTGTTGGTGTACCTAGACAATGTGATTGTGTTTGGGAAGACACTAGAAGAACATCACCAAAGATTGCTAAAAGTTTTGGATCGCCTTCAAAAACAAGGCCTGAAAGTCTCCCTGGAAAAATGCCAGTTTAGCTGCACCAGTGTAAAGTATAAAGTCATGTGGTGTCTGCTGATGGAGTGAGTGTAGACCCCGCCAAGATCGAAGCCCTCAAGACTTGGCCTTGCCCGCAGAACCTGCGAGAGATGAGAAGCTTCCTGGGGTTCTGTAATTATTACAGATGGTTCGTTCTGTAATTATTACAGATGGTTCATGCCTGATTTCGCTAAGATAGCACGTCCACTCACAGATTTGACTAAAGGCTACGCAGCCCACAGAAAAAGATTGCTCTTCTGGGAAATCAACCCACCGCTCAGTATCATCCAAAGGAAGGTTTCGTACTGCGCTGGATTGATAAGTGTGAACAGGCTTTTGTCCAGTAAAAAAAAAAACTCTTACTGAGGCACCAGTACTGTCCTATGCTGATCCAAAGCTACCCTACATATTACATGTGGATGCCAGTTTGGATGGAGTGGGGGTCGTACTCTATCAAGAGCAGCAGGGAAGCGTTAGACCTGTGGCGTATGCTAGTCCCCACCTGAGCCCAGCTGAAGCAAACTATCCTGCCCATAAGCTTGAATTTTTGGCCCTGAAGTGGGCCGTGTCTGAGAAATGACATGATTACCTGTACGGAGCAGCTTTCATTGTGAGAACCGACAACTATCCATTGACCTACATTCTCAAGTCTGCTAAGTTGGATGCCACCGGCCACCGATGGGTAGCAGCCTTGTCCACATACAATTTTCAGCTAGAATATCACCCTGGAGTCAACAACGTAGATGCAGATGCCTTGTCCAGAAGACCCCACACTGATGATATCTGGAGCCCACCTCAGGGCACGAAGTAGCCTCTGTGGCCGCCATGAAAGCCTTCCTTCAAATGGGAACTAACCAAAACGTCGAGCCAGCCCATTGTATTGACTGCCTGGGAGGAACTGAGGATGGTGTCCCTGCAAGCTATTGTGACGTCACCAGCTTAATGGCATCAGAACTGCCCCACCTGGACCTGACAGAACTAAGACAAAGGCAGTTGCAAGATGAGGAACTAAGAGAAGTCCTGCTGAACAAAGATGACGGTGCTAGGGGCCCACCGGAGAGCAGAAACCTGCCAAACTATCCAATATATCGCAAAGAGTGGAAGTGGTGACATTCTCTTTTTCTTAGTCATTAACATAGTTTGAATAAACCCAATCTGTCATTTTTAAAACCGAATTTCTACTTTTCTCTGTTCTATTTTTTTGAAAAACGCCTTTCACTAAAACTTACATAACTTCTTCAATTTTATAGATAGACACGTAATTTCAACTCTCACTTACACCTAAGACCCTTAGCTACACCCACAACTAATAACCTCATTGCAGAACAGTATATTGTATCTGTTTTTATTAGAAATCGCAAAGTGACATTTTGCCGCAAATTCGCATTTTGCAAAGGTTTTACACGTGTCTTTTCCCATCCAAAGTGTTTCTTAACTTCCATTCCGATCTAAAGTGTGTACTGTTGTTTATATTGTAGCCCATGTTTGTTAGGACCTGTTTAGTGTTTGTCTCATAGAAATTTTCATCAATTTAAACATTTTTGCACACTTTTCATTGTTCACCAAGCCATTTTCAACTGTCATTTTTAAAAGTGTCAAAGTTCCAAAAACGGTATTCTCTCTTGTTTGGGGAGGGAAGATTGCATTGAAACTGTAGATACTGTTCTCTCATTCCTGAATACCTGCAGCTTACTTACATCTGTGTAGAATTGCTCAATTGTGAATTAAGAAATTTGGAGACGGGTGTGATATGAGTTGTATATCACTCAGAATATTGAACCTATAGACATAATAACTATTTCATTTGCGCACTACATGCCTGGTGAGACCCAGGTGTGTGCCTGATTGAAATCCTTAACAGAAGTCGCTGGTGATGAAGGGAGGAGTGCTGCACAAGGAGAGTCAAATCCAAGGGCGACTGATACTTAGACTGGTGGTGCCATCCTCATTACGACCTTTGGTCTTGCGTGCTCTGCATGACCGACACATGCATCTGGAGAGTGAATGGACATTAGATTTGGTAAGGAATCGATTTTACTGGCTGTGCCGAGAGCCCGAAGTGGAGGAGTACTGCCACACCTGTGCGAGGTGCATCGCCCAAAACACCCTCAGTGATCCTGCTGCAGACCTTCAACACTTACAGTGCTCCCGACCTATGGACCTAGTTTGTGTGGACTTCCTGACCCTTGAGACTAACCACGGAGGGATCCAGAACATTTTGGTAGTAACGGATCACTTCACCCGCTATGCTCAAGCATATCCCACAAGGGATCAGAAGGCAACGACCATCGCAAAAGTACTTTGGGAAAAATATTTTGTGCACTATGGTTGGCCGGCCCGTTTATACTCAGATCAAGGAAGAGACTTCGAGTCCAAATCGCCCAAAGAACCTACGCAGCTGATTGGAATAAAGAAAACTAGAACCTCTCCTTACCATCCTCAAGGGGATGCTCAAGCCGAACGCTTTAACAAGACACTGTTGGGTATGCTGGGGACATTGAGTGCCACTGAAAAATTGAAACAGAGCCAATACATATCCACTCTAGTCCACGCCTATAATCGCACCAAGAATGACAGCACAGGATTCACGCCATACCTTCTTATGTTCGGAAGGGAAGCCTGACTCCCCATAGATTTGAGTTTCGGAGTCTCTTCTGACGGCACAGGGATAGAAAGCTATTGGAAGTATGTGAAGGACCTACAAGAACAGTTGTCCACAGCCTTTCAATTAGCACAGGCTCTGCAGAACGCAATGCACAGCAGAACAAAAAGAGGTATGATGAGAAAGTCTGGTTCCACAACTTACAACCAGGGGATCGGGTGCTCATCAGGATCTTAGGAAAGAGAGGGCGGAATAAGCTGGGTGACCACTGGGACTCGCAGCCCTATTTACTTGACCGACAGCTGATGGGGTTGCCCATGTTCAGACTAAGACGGGAGGGCCTCCCCAGAGATGTGAATACCCTGCATCTAAATCATCTCCTGCCTATAGGAGATGGTGCAGAAATGGATACAACTGTTACAAAAGTTCTATTTCCCTCAGAAAAAGGGACACCAGTGGTTTTCAGCAAGAGCCACTCCGATGAGAAATCTAACTGCACACAGGCACACCTTTTTTTTCAAAAAAGGTAGCAGGCGCCCCTCTTCAGACCGAACATGTCATGATAACCTGTTCTGTGTTTTTCTCCCACTTTGAGAGTTCGCAGCGATCGCTTTTTGCTCTCTGCACCTTTCACAGATGGGAAATATCCATTTGCATATGCGCCTTTTTCCCGCCTACATGGGCAGTGCAGTACCGAAATGCTATGGCAATTCCCTTCTCAACAAGAGTACCGACAGCAACCCCATACATGTGTTTCAACCTTGTTGTGCCTCATCAGTGCGGTGGAGCGGTGCCTCTCTGAGCACAGTGAGCATGGAGTCCACGTCTGGGTTCCCCCAGGTAACTCAGGGTGACCAACCCCAAGTTCTTTGCAACATTTTTTTCAAAAAAGGTAGCAGGCGCCCCTCTCCAGAACGAACATGGCATGATAACCTGTTCTGGGTTTTTCTTTACCACTTTGAGAGTTCGCAGCCATCACATTTTGCTCACTGTACCTTTCACAGATGAAAAATACCCATTTGCATATCAGTCTTTGTCCCGTCCACAAGGTCAATCCAGCACTGAAATGCTATGGCAAATCCCTTCTGAACAAGATTACTGTCACCAATCCCATACACGTGTTTCAGACTTGTTGGGTCTCATCAGTGAGGCAGAGCTGTGCCTCTCTGAGCACAGTGAGTATGGAGTCCACGTCTTGGTTCCCCCAGGTAACCCACGGTGACCAACCCCAAGTTCCTTACACATTTTTTTCAAAAAAGGTAGCAGGCACCCCTCTCCAGAACGAACATGGCATGATAAATTGGTCTGTGATTTTTTCCCACTTTGAGAGTTCGCAGCCATTGCTTTTTGCTCACTGTACCTTTCATAGATGGGAAATATCCATTTGCATGTCAGTCTTTGACCTGCCCACATGGGTAGTCGAGCACTGAAATGCTATGGCAATTCCCTTCTGAACAAGAGTACCGACAGCAACCCCATACACGTGTTTCAGCCTTGTTGGGCCTCATCAGTGAGGTGGAGCTGTGCCTCTCTGAGCACCGTGAGCAGGGAGTCCACAGAGAGCACAGTGATGTCTACTAATGAACCAATGAGGGGGTCCCGACATTGGTGGACTGTACCATTGTTGTGGAGTGAGAAATGTCATGTTGTATTGTATGCATTAAGGGAATAGAAAAAAGAAAAAAAACCTTAGGGACAATGGTTTTGTTGGAGAAGGGGGTGAGTGTAAACCCCATTTCCTATGGGATTTCAGCGTGTATAGGGCTGAATGTCCTGGTATAGGGACAGGCTGGTGTCCTTTCTTTATGGCCGCACCCCTCGCCATGGGGTGTGGTTGGGCGTGCAAAATTCCAGGACCCGAGATAGTAGGTTCCACCAGCAGGGGGAGTGGGGCCACCGATGAGGTGATTCCACCGCAGGTGCTGAGGGAACTGTTGTGTATTTATCAAAGGGTGAAAACGTTCAGTCACACGAGATGCGGATGACTGTAAAGCTTATATATTCGGTAAATAAGATGGTGTTTATTCCCGAGGAATTCTGGTGACAGGGAAAATACTATATGTAAAGAATGAAGTCATGTTTATTTTGAAGGGACACCTGTGATTGAAAAGTTTATGTACTGGTCAAATATATAACCGCTCATTATCAAGGCATGCCTGAAGTGGTGAGGACTCAAGTGTCTACCACCTGTGCCCGTTTAGTTTCGCAGTGGGACCTGAGAGATTCCTTCTATGCTTATGTGACGGTGTTATCCAATGTATGTGATGGAAGCAACTCTGTCAGGGATCTATTAGTGTTATACAGACTCAGTGATTATATTGTGTGATTTAACCTTCTGTTTTTATATAAAGCAAAAGTGAGCCACGCTCAGCCAAAACAAAGAAGTCTGTGCTTGTGTATTTGATCTTTGACACTCAGCTGCTGTGGTTGCCAAGGCAATCTCACCCCCTTAGGCTATTCAATACTCTGGTACAAATGTGCAGTAAGGTTTTATACTCCCATACTCAGGTCTCCAACAGGCATCCAAGCATTCACTTCAACAGACAAAGATAAAGCTATTTGTAAACTACAGGGAGAAACACCTTACATAAAGATAGTAAAACAAAGCATACGCAAACAAACTGAAAACTGCACATGTTTATGGGATTATAAATATGTCAGTGTAAAACCTTTATTGTGTTTAGATCAAGAGATCTAAAATGATAGTAAAAAATTAAGGTGATCACTAGATTTTTAAAATCAAGATATTAATGTAAATCTGGAGGATAACAAGCAAAGGAGAATGACAAATAAATAAAGAGATTCTTAAAGTGTCAATAATAAAAGAATGAGACAGCATAACTTGAAATAAAGTGCAATCGAAGGAATAAAAAGAACACCATTACATAGATTTTTACAATTGGTTACAATTTTGTGGGTTTTTTTGGTAATGGGTAGCGATTGATGGTGCTTGTTCAAATTAATCAATATGGTGAGAGGAGCAGCCGAGTACCTCTACAGGAAGTCCCACCCCTATTTTGCCTATATGATGGAAACCGGAAACTGCGACATGTGCAACACCAGTAATGGTACCTATACAACGAAGAGTCTTTGAGGCGAGATATCCACTAAGAAAGCCCTATGTGAAGTATCCCCGAAAGACTGATGGTCTCCTAAGAGGAGCGCCTGAAGAAGTGTGAAGATGTGAAAAGGAGGAGCTGATGATGTCACGAAAGATGAGACTGACACATTGGGAAGGATGACCAGAGAAGAGTATGCATAGGTGATATAGAATCTGATGTCAAATTAAAGAATCGAGACAGCTTTTATATGCGGAAAGAAGATTTCATGTGTGAAGAGCACTGCAGAAAACACAAGCCATTTTACAATTGTACAGATGCTGAAACACAAGTAGACTAAGTGTTCATAAGGCTGGCTATACGTAGTATGTAGACTGCATGTGGTGCCGCCAACATATGTGTATATAAGAGTTCTGGACATTCGATGATACATTTTAGTAAGCAAGGCTCCATGAAGAAAGACGGATTGAAAGCTATGCGTGCATCACACCAAAGAATAGGCTCGAATTCGAAGCAAGACCAAAGACGCTGTCTGGCTTGATGTCAAGGACTGCAAGCAGCCAAGCATTGTTTATCAGCTGCAAAGAATAGTAGAACGTGAGAAGCCGAAGCATCCCCTAATAAGTTGCAAAGAGCGAACAACATGAGTGCCAAGTTTCTTCATTAAAGACTATTTGATGCTATAATGTGAGCAAATTCACGTTCTCTGATCATGTGAGCTGAGGATGAAAATAGATGGGAGCATGGTGCACCAGATTGAAGATAGCAAATGCTCACACTCTCTTATATTCTCAGAGATGAGAAGCTACTACAAGGCTAAGTTCAAAGACAATGCAAATGGCAGATGGTATGAGTGATGAGAGATGGCAGGCTAATTGGGTGGGGAGATACAGTCAAGTTCACCAACCAGCACCTCGGGTACTAGCTTACATGCTGCTAGAGCATCGAATGTTCCAGAAAAGCATTAGCATGCCAACCAATTGTAGAAGGGCGTATAACGAAAAGCCTTATAGTCTAAGAGTCAATGAAGTGTTGTGTTTCTAATTACTGTTGAAAATTACTTGCACTATGACTTGCACTAAGGGAGGTCATGACTTCTCACCTGACTATATAGACCCAATCACAATCCTATCCCATATAGAAAGTATACTTAGATTTTCCCCTTGAACCAACCACAATCTCCTGTAGGTTTTCTTAAATTGCCACTTACTATGATGTCACGAATGATGGACATTTAGTATAAATGTGTTGTTTTTTATTAAATGTTTCGAGATCATGCTGCGAGACGTCCGTTGATGTCCTTTGTACTCCATGTTTTAGACAATTGATATTAAAACAGAGTTATTTGCCAACTTCCTGAGTCTGTCTTATTATTTAGTTTGAGAAGTTATTCTCTGTCCCATCCATAGTACGACATGTTACCTTGGGTAAAAGGGCCTCTAGTGTTCAATGGTATATTTGATAAAGTAAATAAGAGAATAAAAGATCTGGTAAGTATTGGCAGCCGAAAACGACTTGTCACCATGGGGGACACTCCCTTTTTACATCTATGTAGGATACTGCCAAGATATACATCTAAAATAAGGCAGTACCACGTAGAGTGGATGAATGGCACGACTAATAAAACACTTATGCCACGGCCTCAAGAAGGCTCGGTGTCAAAAACAGTATTAGGACACATGACAACATAGTAGCATTGTACATATAAGCAGAAGAAGTTGTAGAAAAGGTTGGCTGTTTTAGATTAATGGAAGATGTACCAGAGTGAGAAAGAAGAACCGCCTGAGAAGGAGTGGATGCTTAATCAGCATAAAGGGGAGGACGTAACGCCTTCGGCTCCCTTTCCCCTTCTGAAAACAAGAGCGCATATACTGAGAAGCAGGGATTTTATCCTTTAAAGGAATTGAAAGCAGCAGAGGGATATGTTAATCCGACATGCAAGCCCCCTGCTTATAACAGAAAACAGTGAGTACAATGTGGAAGAGAGCAAAAGTAGAGAACGCAGATATTTCTCAACACATGATGAAAGTAAACAGCGTGATGAGAGAAAGGACAGACAGGATAAACAGATAGAGACAGAGGAAGAAGCAAAGAGACAAAGAGAACTGAAGGACAAGGCTAAGGAAGTGACAGTAGTGCAGAACAAATGGATTGGATGACAGATATTACTTAAACTAGATGACAAGGGCATTGATGGGGTTAGAGAAAGAGAAGAAAGAGAAGAGAGGGAAATGAAAGAAAGAGAACAAGGGAAAGCATACACGGAAGAAAAGGAAAAAGAGAGGAAGCGAAAGGAAGAACTAAGACAGTATGAATCAAGGAAAGACAAGGAGAGACTAGAAGAGAAGAAATGACAGGAGATAGAAACACAGAGATAAAAAAGAACGTAGGTTGCAAAGAAGGAAAGAGGAAGAAGAGATGAGAGAGATGAGGAGAAGGGAAGGAGAGATAAACTGAAGCAGGGGACAAAGGGATGACGAAACAGATTGTCTATAAAATCAAGGCATGGTACTGATAGAAACACGAGAACGATCAGAAGAAGAGAGAGGGTCACAACAGCCCTGCAGGTAGCTGCAAGGGATACCGAGAATACAAATATGAGCTGACAAGAGAGTGTATCTCATCATCCAGGCATGGATGGCCTCTCATGGACTATGCCTGAATGATGACAAAACGGAACTTCTGATAGTCGGTAACCAGGCAAATCTTAACAAACTGAGCCAGCGTTACTCTAATTTCATTATAGACAACAACAAATTACAGTGGCTAAGGAAGTTAAAACCCTTGGCTTCTACCTGGATTCCACTCTTAACCTCAAAAAACAAGTAAACTCCATGGCCTCGGCCACCGCTTACACCTGTAAGCTAATCAGAGCAGCTAGACCTTTCCTCGCACCCAATAATTGCATTACATTAGCAAGAGCATTGGTATTATCTAAATTGGACAATTGCAACGCTCTATATGTAGGGTGTAATAAATACATCACTAACAAGATTCAGACCCTTCAAAATAACGCTTTAAGAGCAGCGCTCAATATCCCTAAGAAAGCCCACATTTCTGACCTCAGAAAAGCTAACAATTGGCTCCCCACCAAAGATAAAATCTTCCTTAAATCTACCTCCCTGATTCATAAATGCCTACACATGGCCGCCCCACAGTACCTTACGACCAGATTCCTACAACAATCCACTAGCCACCCTTCCAGAACAACTACTGCCAACCTACTTCGATTGCCGAGATTTAAACGCTCCAAGACAGGGGGCAATAGCTTCCCAGTTAAAGCTGCCCAAAACTGGAATTCTCTCCCACCCCGCCTAAGGGAGGATATGTCTTACCCTTGCTTTAGAGCCAGCCTTATTCTTTGGATTAAGGAACATGACATCTGACACTTATCATCAGCACTGTATATAATTGATCTGTAATTATTCATTGCCTGCTGCTCCTACATGTATGTTATTTGTCTGTACTATCTCTACTCTGTTGGACTTTCTGTTTTGTCAACCTGTAATGTAATGTGCAGCAATGTAACCCAAGCTGAACAACCCTTTTAATGTCTTTGGCGCCCTAATACTCTCGGGTCTGGTGTGCAGTATAAATAAATAAACAAACAAACAAACAAAGCATGAAGCAGAAAACACAGGGAAGAGGAATGGGTATTTATATAGGCAAATGAGGGTTAAACATGGGTGTCGAAGAATCTCTATTGAGGGAAATAGGAGGAAGGTCATATGACGTATTAACAGAAGAACACAGAACACTGTCTTTACCAATACAGAGCCAAATGGGTGAGACTAGCCCCACCTGGCAAACAAGAAGTGTAGGTGGGTATGATTACAGATCGAAATTTACACAATTCTCGTTATTAGAGAAAGTGGGAGGAATACCAAAATATATACCATGCCCACAAATGGACACGGATAATATGAAATGCAAATGACCTAGTATGACTTCAGGTGCGCGAAAATGGATTCATGAGTTAGAAAAAATAACATCAGGAATGATGTTAGCAATAGATCACATAAAAGGCCTACTGGCAGCCATTCTAGGGGAGAAGGCTGACGAAATTTGGAAGCGAGCAGGTTATGCGGGTGTGACTGCACAAAACAGGACACACAATGGAGTACCATTTAATAATTGTACAGCAGATATATGGTGAGCACTCAGAGTACAATATCCCCACACATCAGACATGTGTACCATTATGACCAGGAAAATGGGAGAGGATGAAGATCCAGTTGCCTTTATTCATGATATTCAAGAACCATGGAGTCTTGAGACGACAGAACCGTGCGACAAAATTGTGGCATTATTTTACCACATTTTATGACAGGGACTGCCCAAGCCAGTGCTACAGCAGATGAAGAAACAGGTAGGGATGGAAGCAAAGCCATGGCCAGAAACACAAATGACTATCGTGCATCATTGTCAATTGTTACAGGAGAAGAATAAAAAGACAGCTAAGAATAGAAAGCAGGAGGAAGCAAAGTTAGTTCCAAAAGAATTGTCAAAACTAGCTAAAGTCGGAGTGGTATTGACGAGTGGTGAAGTTGTGATGACACAAGAGGTACGACCAGCGCAGCAAAGCAATATAGTGTACCCTATGGATCAGAGTGGGTAAAATGTTTGCCACGAGGAAGAGGGAACGGACCCATGGGAGGATGAGGTGGATTTCAAAACCCTCAGGGAAGAGGAGGATTTAATGGCAGACATCCACAGCAATGTTGGAATTGTAGGAGGATGGGAAATATAGCCAGCACATGTAGAAGTAGAGGGGGTATGCAGCAAAACTGGCAAACTCCAAGAGGGGGGGTGGGCTATGTTTCACAATTCAATACAGAACCACAGGAGTATTATGCTCAAGATCACACGCAGAATCAAACACGTGCACTGCAAACACAGCAAATACAGCGAGCTCCATTACAAATGCAATCAACACAAGGGCAACCACAGCAAATGCTTATGCAAGCACAACAGATGCAAACCCAGCAAGCACAGACACAACAGGCCATGGTACCACAATGAAATATGAATGCAGGAGTCCTGCAAGCACCCACACCTAGAATAGGGAGTGAGACTGTGATAGTTGGAAATCCTTTCACAGGTACTGGGATTAATTTATATCCACAATAGAACAGCCACTGAGCAACCTGATGTGTTCAGTACTATCAGAGACACCAGACCCCTAAGAGGAACCAAGGGTCATGGTAATGATATGAGGAAAGACATTTTCGTTCCTTGAAGACATCAGAGCAACTCGTTCCTGTGTCTGTGAGGGAAAATACCCAATGTCAGGCATTGCCATGAATGCGCAGGGATTCTCTGGGTCGATGAGCTTAGTTCCTTTTACAGACGAATAGGAGAACATGACATGTCTATGCATTTGTTATATTCTCGGAAGACACCAGTTAACATATTAGGTTGAGACTTGATGACAAAATGTAACATGACAATAACTTTTAGTGATGATGGTATAGAGTGCTCCACTCCAGGAATACATTATATGAATGTGAGAGAGTTTATCTGAGCCTTTACAGGCCCGAAGGCATTTACAAGGCGTCCCTTTGGATCTACAAGTATTTATGTATGGAGTAACTGTTTTATTAACGTGGTTATCCAGGTTGGTAGGTAAAAATATTGAGAATACGGTTCCATGTGTTAATATCACCACAAAAATATCGCCATACAAGAATGGCACTGTTTTTTTGCAGCGATATTAACCCATGAAACCTGCGGGGGACACCCATGTAACCCCCTTATTTTTTTAAAGGGAGCGGGGCACACCCCTGCAATCCCTGCTTCTATCTAAACCTAATATTAACCTAACCAATAATATCACCTATGTCGTTTCCCAACACCTATATATATGGTGATATTATTGGTGGGGGTAATATTACCTGATACCGAGAATACCTGAAGTGTTTTTGTTTAGACCTGAAATTCCTATGGATGATGAAGAAGGACAGGCCCTTAGAGTTGGAAGCAGTAATGGTCTCAGAAGAAAGGGTGGTTGTCCATAGGACAGACGGTGAGGGAAGAGGATGGAGAGCCACAATAGCCCTCAGTGAAGGATATAGGTTGACAGACTTGACAGACAAGGAGCTTTTCAGGGATGATTTTCCAGATGATGAATTAGTCTTTTTCATAAGTCTAACTCAATGTGTTAAAGTAGGGAAAAGAGAAAACTGCAGAGAATGGCAATGGTGAAAAAGAAACTGTAATTTTTCCAGGAAGATTTAGAGAATGTGCCAAACATTCTATGGACTACCAGTCCATATGACGTGGGTCTATTGAAAGGAGTAGGAGCAGTTAAAATAAAACTTAAACTAGGAGCAATCTTGCCATGAGCAAAGCAATATCTTATGTCCAAAGAAGTGGACAAAGGTATATTTGAGGCTTTTTCCGCTTTAATGAAGAAGGGAATATTGGTGCCATCTGAGTCCCCATGTAACACAGTAACCAGTGAAGAAATCGACTGGGGCATTGTGGAGATTTATTCAGGATCTCTGCCCCCTAAACAATATTATTGAAGCAGAGTTTCCTTTAGTTCCAAGTCCCGCTACAATATTATGCAAGATCCCATCTAAGGCCAAATATTTTACAGTTCTAGAATTAAAAAGTGTGTTCTTCTCAATCCCCCATCACGAGGACTCACAAGCTTTGACTTCATTTTTGAATGGAAATACACACCTGAAACATTTTGTTTGCCTCGGTTGTATTGTGAGTCCCCCTCAATCTTTTACAGAGTCCTCCTGATGGACCTAGGTAATGCACAACTTGAGAGTGCAATAATTTGGTACTTAGGTTATATATTAATGTGCAGTGAGAGAGAAGAAAGATGTAGAGAAGACTCAATCCGACTCATGACCATACTAGCAGAAAAAGGATACAAAGTAGATAAAGAAGCATTACAATATTGTCAGGGAGAGGTCTTATATATAGGACAGTTAATCTCACAAGAAGGGAGAAAAGTGACACCTGAAAGAGCAGAAGCAATTATGAAGACTTCATAACAATTATTAAGCCTGTGTAACTATTGCAGGGCCTGGGTTTTTGATAACAGCACATATATTCAACTACTTTTAAAAGGATTAAAGAAGCACAGGTATACAAAAGTAAGACATTATGAACAGGTGAAGTGACTGAAGGATTGCAATCACTACAGCCCCTGTGCTAGGAATTCCAGACTCTCATGAAAAACTGTATCTATTTTCTCATTCAAATGGAGAAGTTATGACAGCAGTTCTCCCACAGAAAACCACATTAGGACATGGACACAAACCATTGTCTTACTATAGTGGGATTTTAGATCCAGTAATGAAAGGGCATTACCCTTGAGAACAAGCTTTAGCTGCTGCCACATTTGCTATTGAAAAAGCTTCAAGTATTACAATGGGGTGTTCAGTGACACAATTTGTTGAGCACGCATCGTTTGCTATTCTAGAGGAAACCAAAAGTACACTGGCCCTCATTACGACCCAGGCGGTAAGGGGTTTACGCCGGCGTAAACTTCGCCGACCCTTACCGCCTGAGTACGAGTTCCCTTAGCGCCATGGCGGATTTAACACCTGCTTTTAGCAGGTGTTAAAATCCATGGCGCTAAGGGACCTCGTTGTTAATTACGCCACCGTAATTTACGGTGGCGTAATTAACGCCTTCCCCACTCCCATTATGCCCTATGGGGCAAAAATGGGAATGGGGAAGGGTAAATGGGGATTGGGGACTTACCGCCCCGCCAAGGTCAGAATGGGGCGGTAAGTCCGCCAACCACCATGGCGGAGTTGGCAGCTTAGCGCCATGGACCATGGTGCTAATAGCACCATGGTTCTCCGCCAAGGTCGTAATGAGGGCCACTGACTCACAAAGAGCATCAGGATACAAGAAATGTATTTTGAATCCTGTGATCAAAATTGTTAAATGCAGAATAGTGAACCCAGCAACATTCATAGCAGAACCATTAGGGAAGGATGACTATGTACATAACTGCACAACGTATACTGAATTTTAGAATTTGATGATGACATTCCCCGTGTTAGAGAAAATGCTCCCAGGGGGAGGTGGGTGGGGTGGAAATTCTTTTTATTGATCGTTCCTCAAAAATTGACCAAACAACGGTGAAAGGCAAACCTGATCAGCAGTAGTGAAGCAGAACCATGAGGGTGAATTGAAGTAGTGACAAGTGCGAGATTGCCTTTGCATTGCTCAGCACATGTTGCATAATTAGTGGTGCTTATCGCTGCACTTCAAAGATACGAGGATGAGGAAGTGACGGTGTACTCTGACTCCGTCTATGTGACGTCAACTGTACACACAGGTTCGTCACATTGGAAAACGAGGCGCTTCCTCTGTGCAGACAGCACACCAGTGCCACATGCGTCCCTATTGGATACGTTTATTGAAACACTAAGACACCCATTGGCTATCACAGTCGTGAAATGGGTAGCCCACACTAAACAAGCAGACATGATTTCTCGCAGTAACAAAGCCGCACATTTAGAATCCAAAAAAGCAGACTATTTACCAAACATTTATGATTTTGAAGCAAAAAGTGTTAAACAGATGACAGGAAGGTGTATGATGGTAAAGGAGGGTTTTAATATCTTGGGCCTCATTACGAGTCCGGCGGTAACCTGCCGGTTTTTCTGGCTCGGTTACCGCCAGACTCGTATTACCATTCCTCCTCCATGATTCCCGGAATTGCCGGGGCATTACAACCCCGGTGACCCGGGAATTCCAGAGGCGGAATTCGGTAAATCCCCATTCCCATTGAGTCCCATAGGACTCAATGGGAATGGGGACCATGGAAACACCGGCACCATCTCGTGATGGTGCCGGTGTTTCCACGTCCGCCTGCAGGCGGGCGGTGTTAAACCCGTCAGGTCAGACCTGGCGGGAATGACACCTCCGCCTGCAGGACTCAAGATCACCCGGTATGGAAACAACGGTGGCAGCGGGTTTACCGCCACCGTTATTTCCATTCCGGGTGACTCGTAATGAGGCCCCTTGTCTTTTGTTCAGTTAATTGAGTTACAAGGTCAACGCCCAAAGAAGAGCAAGATTTATGGAGAAAGCAGGGGTGTTCATTATCCCCCACTGAGGCAATATGGAGGCAGGATGGTACTGGAAAGCCAGTTATGCTCTAGCATTATTGATGGTAGAGCTGGAGCAGCTTCACTACCGAGCGCTTACGACTCAAGAGAGTCTTACTGCCTTGATTGCAGAAGATTGGTTTCCACCAAATGTATTATATAATGTGGCACAATTTATTGTAAATTGCATCATGTGCCAGAAATGTGTGGCAGGGCACACTTTGTGAACAGTGAGAGGAGAAATCCCTAGACCCATTGACCTGTTTCAGCATCTACATATAGATTATGTGTATATGTTATAGGCATGCAATGGCTATAGTTATATGCTGGTAGTGATATGCCTTTTTTCCAGATGGATTGAGGCAGGTCCATGTATGCACCCCAATGCCACATGCGCTGCCAAGTTCCTCATGTATGAGGTGTTCACAATGTGCAAAGTTCTGCTGTCTGACAATAGACTACATTTTGTAAATGAACTATTTGAGCAGGTTACTTTTTTATTAGGGATATGTGGCATAAGACTGGACCCCAAAGCGTGTGTCAGTTCTATAACCTTTTTGTGGATAAGCAAAAATACTATGATTGTTAGGTAACAATTGAATTCTGGGATAGTTGTAACTGGAGTGGGTGGGTGTGTCAAAAAGGACCCTATACCCAGGGTATCCAATGAAACAACAATTTAAACAGGTTCACAACCACATTGTTACTCTTTTATTAGGTATAAAGCACAAGTTCTCTACTGCCTATCACCCATAGGTGAGGATAGCAAAAATAAAGATCACTTTAAAGAAGAAGTGGTTACATTGCCTTCCCCTTGCAATATATACACTGCAAAATCAGCATGGCTCAGATCACCACCTAACTCCTCATGATTAGATGACTGAACCCTGTATGAGAATACCTCTTGCTCCCTACTAGATTAGAAACTCATGCCCACAGTGTAGCAAAGATATTAGGTCATGAGCTTTATGATTATTTGGCAGCTATGACCGCAACTGTTTCTTTTATTTCTCAACAGATCAAGAACTGGAGGGAGCGGTCAAAGAGGATTGAAGAAGACGGCCAACCAATTGATCCTGACAATCTATTGAAGCAACCTAGTTTATATTCAGGGGACCAGGTACTGGTGCACAAATTTGTTTGCACCTAGAATAAGCCCCTTTTTGAGGGACCTTATGAAGTGGGAGAAGTTACTCCCACAGCTGTCAAGCTACAAAGAAGATGAGCCTGGCTGCACCTGCACGACATCAAACAATACAAAGGAGAGGGCTCCACCCCTCCTGCATCTGCTGACAGTGAAGCAAGAGAAGAATTTCCACGCATGCAGACCCGATCGGCTACCAAGAATAAGGATAAGGAATGAATGGACTTGCAGCTATTCTGGAACTATTTTAGATAGGTACAAGAGAAAATGGGGCTCATTACGGGTCCAGCGGCAACCATGTCGGTGCTAGTGGTGGGTTGCCACCAGACCTGTAAATATTGACCTGCGCCTGACTTCCCTGTGCCACCGGGAGATTACAACCCCAGCGGCCCAGAATGTCAGGCGCCGGGAAAAACATTGTAAGTCCCCATTCCCATAGAGTCCGGTAGGACTCTATGGGAGTGGGGCCCACAGAAGCACTGGCATCGTTGCTAACGGTGGCGGTGCTTCTGTGACGGTCTGCCTACCATGGCCCCTGTACCCAGCAAGGTCAGACCTGTCAAGCACGGCGGCTGTGGCAGGCAGACCTGTAGTATGGTAGTCTGGAAAAATCAGTGCCAGTAAGCTTACCAGCACTGTTGTTTCCGGACCGGCATGCTTGTAATGTGCCCCAATGTGTTGATGTAACAGAACCGAAGAAAAAGAGTACACTGCATCTTCTATGCTGCCAATTTCAATAATATTACACACATTCTTGTGCGTTGTTTTTCATATATATTGCAGTCTTTCACAGCTCTGAAAAGATGACACGTGGCCATTGTGACATTTCTTGGCCATCCTAAAAACAATCATATTATTTTGAGAATCATTGTGGCTATTATTCTGCAGTTTTGGAATAAAAGTGTGATTTACAAAGAATAACCAAATGACATATTGAATTAAAACAAAATGGGAAGGTTTCACATAGAAGAGATTCACTGCCATTAAGAAAGTCAGTGAGTTTTTCTGGAATGGCAATTGTGAGTTCATTCTGTCTTATGATTTGTCTTTTCTTCCTTATTATCAGGGCATTTAGACATATAATGATAAAAAATGCAGATACAACGGTTGACAATGAAACATTTCTTATAATTCCTAACAAAAGCACAAGTAGCATCTTCCCTGATTTTATTAAACAAATTGTCTGACTTAAAATAGATGCTGGTGCAGATAATGAGAATATAAATGCATATCTTGATAATTCAGCCCATTTGAAGAATAACATGTGGTATCAGCACATGAAAGAGGCGGGAGTGAGAACGTCAGATGAAAGCTACTGCATATGTTCTCTCATCCCCTATTTCATGAATGCAGCAAGAAAATTCATTGCATGAGAAAAACCAGCACATGATGCAGCAAAGCTCCTAAGCCATCTTGCAGCATGCACAACTAGAGGACAATTCGAAAGAAGATGGGAAACCCTACGATGGCGATCATGGAGAACGTTTCCATATCAAGATGCTTATATGAAAAAACAGGAGATGGAAAACGAGATAGGCTTGACGAGCAAGATGCTTATCCATCCCTGGCTGGGCTGGAAAAAAAATAAAGGTTTTTGAAATGAAGAGGTTAGAATGTTCAGACATACTGGAAAAATGAGGAGTACCAGGATGCTCGGAGAGACCTCAGCTATTGGTATATGGACGAGTTGCAACCAGTACATGATGGGAAGAAGGAATGTTATCTTGCACTGCACGCCTATTAAAGAAGGAACCAGTAAGCATAGTGCAAATAGGAAATGACATGCGCTTAAGTCAGGGGCCAGGTATTCTAAGTTACTAACATGACAATAAGCAGGACCGGTGTCCATAATACCAGTAAATAATGTGATAATATGCTTCAGGAACAAGGGCCTGGTTCTAGTTGGGGAAAATAAATGATGCAAGCAGATTCCTGAAGTACCAGGAATGAATGGAAGAACTGCTGTGATGATGGATCGATATTGAGCCTGTGGATCCAGAGCTTACATGCAGCTGCCTAAGAATTGGGGATGATTATGTTCTATTGTGGTCATACATGTTCCTGCATCATTGATTCCCCAAAGTGCAGCTCATATCAATGAGTTACCAACAATAAATGCATACCAGAGAAAGGAGTGGACGCTTAACCTCTGTCGGCTGAAGAGGGAGAATTATTTCTCATCAAAGTCAATAGCAGCCTATGATGATATTCCAGTGGAATATAGATTATTCAGCAAGACGAAAATAATATTTACACCTTTTTTATGCCAGTACTTCAGACTGCAGTGAATGACAAGTGGTTACAAATTACCAGATGGGAGCTGCACAAACGTTCACCGGGACAATTAAAAGGATTTAATGCCATCAAGGAAGAACTGAAGGCAATCAGTCTTCTGACCCTCCAGAACCGGTATGGCTTGGACCTAATTACAGCAATGGAAGAAGGCATGTGCACCAAGATCAGGCCTTCCTCCAGTACATTTACACCTGCCCATGATGGAGAAAACGGAACCCTGACAGAAGCAATATCTATGCTGACAATCCTGCATATGAAGATGGAAGATGAAGCTGATGAGCGAGAAGACGATGATTGTTTTTTGTCTCTGTTTTCATGGATTCCGACCTGGCTGGTGTATGCCTTTAAATTACTTGGAGCAATTTTAGTATTGGTATTGCTAGGATTATGTCTTATAAGGAACATTTCAGGACAATGCAAGAAGACTGGTAAGAAAGGGGTTGGAATTAAGATCATGATTGATGTGAATGATGTCCATGCTCCACAGACAGAAGACACCACCCGTGAGAAAATAAAGAAGAGTTTGCTGGCACACCAGGGATGATGTTTTACTGCCCAAATGATCTTAAGAACTATATTGGACGTTGGGCATTCTGTCAACCAACTGGAGAATGCTGTCACATGACCTGGAGTGTGCCTGAGCATATAAAGAATGCTGGTGACCTGATGGTGGATGACAATAGTATGGATTGCAAAGAAACAAAAGTATGAAGAGAAGAGGAAGAAGATTGAAGAGGAGGAGGTGTTTGAGCACTCAACCAGTCGTGGGAATGTGGAGAAACAGGTGGACATGTCATCCCTAGCTTCCGCCCCCTCACCTCCATCATATTTAAACAGTAGTAGAAGAGCCCTATGTTGAATACCAGGTGTTGTCCCAATACCACATTGAGTGTATGAGAGATGATATGCACTCACACAACCGTATCGAATGTGCCCTCACACTAAAAGAGTGGAAGGATGTCTGCACACAGTATTGGACATCAAAGAGCTATAAGTGAAATCTGATGAGAGCAAAGTGATGTCATGAAAGAAAGACACACAGAGGCTCTGAAACGATATGCAAATACTTAAAGGATAAAGATGTAACTGAAGTAATAAGAGAAACATGTAATTGAATACAAAGAAATCATATGCACCAAAGAAATAAGTAAGGAGAGATTAAGTAAATGTATATACGCAGAAACGCAAGGTAGCTGAGCCATATAGAAGCTTGTTGCAGAAGAAAATATAACGTGCTAAGGCAGAAATAAGAAAAAGATGGATGTTGCACTTGTGTTGCAACCGATCAAGCTATTTCAGAGACAGACAAGAGCTGCAGAATCAGAAGATGCTGGAAGAACAGCTTTGTGTGAGGAACACAGAGAAGTCTATTGGCCTTGGATCAAGGATGCAACATCAAGGAATAATTGCAAGGCACAAAGGGAGTCAAGAGGATAAGCCATGTGCTTAAGGCATATTTCTCTTAGATTAGGCGAAGGAAAAAACATCTGCAAGCACCATATATTGAACAATCAAAGATGCGAAAAGCCTATGCAAGGTGTATTGAGCAAGCCTCCAGAGGCCAAGAGGAGTAATGTCACCCAGCTTAATTAAATTAAATAGCAGTAAATAGAAGGACAAAATTGACAAAATTGTGGTTTCCTCACACAGGGCCTCATCACGAGTTGGGCGCTAATGCCGGCGCTATTAGCACCGGCGCTAATAGCCCTACCGCCAAACCCCCCGGCGCTAATAGCACTGGATCACGGGTTTGGCGGAATGGGTATTGCCCATTCCCCATTGAGCCCATTCGGGAATTCCCCATTCCCCATTGGGCTCAATGGGGAAATTTCACGCTCTTACTTCCGGCGGATTTCCCGCCGGCGGTAAGAGCGCAAAATTTCAGCAGATTTCCCCCCAGCTAAAAGCTGGGGGGAAATCAGCTGAAGCCATGATTTGGCAGACCCTTAAATGCGATGGTAATATCGCTACTGCCACATTTAAGGGTTACCGCCAAACTCGTGATGAGGCCCACAAAGTCGAAAACATGGGCTATTCATTAAGCTCCAGATGAAGATAATGGTGTGCCTACACTCTGTGAAAAGTTATGGAGCAGAGAACAGGCTGCAAGGTCAACTATAAAGAAGAAGCCTTGGCTTGGGGCTGGACCGATGAGAGATGATTGACTAATTGGGCAAGTGGGTAGTAGTCTGACGGTGCTCTCTGCTTCTGAGTTTCGTTTTGCTTACGTGCTGCTAACAAGCCAAAAGTCCAATGTTGGGAGCGAATGCAAACCAATCAGACGCTCTATGTAGCAACATGCAATCCAATGTTGCACAGGCCAACCCACTGCTGTTATTCTGCTATAATCTGTATTATACGTATTTAGAGGTGGTTCAAGGCATGCCCTCTAGATAAGGGTCATCCAGTGATATTACTAATACTTATATGATATATATGTTCTCTTAACAAATCCCTTCCTTCAATAGTTTTACAGTTTGCCTCATAGGATGACAACAAAGCTGATGTACATTGAGGTATAAAACCTTTGTGTAATCAAAAATGAAGTTTAAGTGTGTGGACTACAGTTTGTTGTTCGCCAGATTGCCCTAATTTATTCAAGCTGACAATAAAGTAGTACTTTGCCATATTCTTTGTCTATCCAGTTACTATTATTGGTAATTCCATTTAGCCCATGAGATGCTTCAAGGTGCTAGAGCACACATGTATCCTCCAAAGCTCTTGTGAAGCCATCCTGTCCCTGTAGTGCTCTCTGGACTGAAGGTGGGAGCCCCTCTACTTCCTTGCTACTACTCTGGTTGGCTCGCTGCTGATCCACCATGAATTTGCTCTGTTGTGGGACACCTTGTAGCACCTTCTGCAAGTGTTTCTTTTTCAAAGGACCATTCCTGCTGCCTGCGTGGTCTCTGCCTCCACTAGAGCTGTATGTTAAATACTTGCCGGGTCCTTCTCCAGCCTTGTTGCTGCGATTGCTGCTGTTGCACCCGCTTTCTGCATGGGTCATCTGCAGATGATCGTTCTGTGTTCTGGTCCCACCACCTTCTGGGTCTTTATTACGTGACACCGGAATCTTGACCTGGTGTCTAGCTAGACTCATTCCAGAACCCGAAACCTACCTCTACACCTGTGCTTCTTGGGCCATTCCTGCCACTGCCATTGATTTGATTTGTCGTTCCCAGGTCGTCTGACCATGATCTTGTTATTGGTCATGTTCTTCTGGGTAACCTGGCTCAGGTGTAAAGTATTTTCTATGCCCCCTAAACACGACTGACACACTGTAGTCATCCTTCTCCCAGCCTCTGGTGGTCAAACTCAGGTGTGGAATTCCTCTGGTGGATTCCCTAAGTGTCTCCTCAGCTGGGCAGATGTCACCTCTCTTTCACCTCTGGGCTGTAAGTAAAACTTCCTTACCACTTACCGATAACTGAAAGAAAACAATTGGGTGTAGCCCATTAAACCCCCTGGACAAACTTTTTGGAACTCGTGAAACTCCTTAAAAGAGACATTAAGAATTATTTACATGCAAACTGCCATTTTAGGCAAACGTGAGGCACAGAAGTAGGAAGTTTGGAGCAGCAGAGTCCTCTGAGCTTTGGTTGCACACAGACTCATTTGCATGCAACACCAGCTGGGAGCACTCCTTTAAAGACCCCACTTCAGCACAAATTGCAGCGCAGAAGCTAGGCACAAAAGTGCAGTTTTGCAGTTATATTGTTGTGCTGTTGAATGGGCGTAAGCCAACTCCCTCTTCATATTTTGACAAATGAGGCCACTAAAGGGGTCACTAGATGGGGAATAGACTCTATATTAGTGACCCCGGGGGGTCCTTGAATCAGTGACACGTCATGCATGGATGGGATGCAACAGGGAGTTACAACTGACATCAACGGATGTTCACTTAAGTTCTCTCAATGCATTTCATAAAAATGTTTACTTTTATAGCAAAAACTCATCATACGTGAAGTCATACTACGTGGCAAACAAGGAAAACCTACAGGGACGCGCTAGGGGAACACCTAAGTATATTTTCTAAATAGGGACGGGTTGTGATTGGGTCTCTACAGTCAGGTTGCAAACCTATGCCCACCCCTAGTGCAAGTCATCTTCAACAGTTGTTAAGTACACAGTATATCATTGGCTCTCAAACTATAAGGCCCTTCGTTATATGGCCCTCTACAATTGGTTGGCACGCTTGTACCCTTCTGGAACATTCAGCTCAGGTAAACTGGTTCCCCAGGTGTCAGTGGGTGGACTTGACCGTGTCTCCCCACACAATTAGCCCAACATCTCTCATCACTCATATCTTCTACCATTCAGATTGTCTTTGAACTCGGCCTTGCAAAGTAAGCCGGTAAGATAGCTCAGCGCATTGAACACTCGCTGCTGCGATCTGAATGTGATCTGGAGGTCACAGGTTCGAATCCCGGCAAGGCCACCTCAGCCTTTCATCCTTCTGAGGTCGATAAATAAGTACCAATTTCGGCTGGGTGATATTGTATGTAAATATGTGCTCTGTAAAGTGCTTTGGATTAAGGCGCTATATAAATAACACATCATTATCCTTGCTCCTAGCAATATAAGGGTTTATGGGTGTATTCTTATCACAGATCTGGTCTTCATGCTCAACTCCTATTTCCATCCTTGGTTCATGTGACTGGAGACCATATTTCACACTGTTTTGCAGCATTTAATTGTCTTCAATTTATAAACTTGGCACTCATGGTGTTCCTTCTTTGCACCTTGACACAAGACAATTCAGCGTCTCACGCTTTCTGCTCTTTACAGATAGATAACCAGTTCTTGGCTACTTCATCCTTTGACACCAGGCCAGACAGCTCCTCCAGGCCTTTCCATGCTCTTCATATTGCTGCAACACAGCTTTCCGATCTTTCCTTCTCCGTGGGTCTGAGCTTGTTAAATATGTGACAATGAGGTCCAGAATTCTATATAATGGCGGCACCGCCTGCAGTCTATTCACTATGTATAGCTAGCCTTAAGATCACTTAGTCTTCTTGCGTTGCTGCATCTGTACAGTTATAAAACGTCTTGCATTTTCTGCAGTGCTCTTCACATGTGCAATCTTCATTCCGCATATGAGAGTTTACTCAATTCTTTGTTTCATCATCAGACTACATAAAGTCTATACATCCTCTTCTTCAGCCACTCTTCTCAGTGTGTCACGCTCACTTCTTGTGACGTCACCACTTCTCTTTCTCCCTTCTTCATATTCCTTTGGGGATTTCCTCCAAAGAGATTGTCATCTCTAGAGCAATACATCATATAGGGTTTTCTCAATGGATACCTTTTCTCGAAGGCTCTCTCTGGAAATACACCATCACTGTTGTCACGATCTCTGGCTTTCAGCATATAGGAAGGATGGGGCGGGACTTCCTGCTGAGGCATTCAGCTGCTCATCTAGACGAGCTACAAATTCGCTTTTTGAGAACTCGTCACCTCAATCCCCAGTATTGGCGGATTGCACTATTAAAAAGAGTGGAGTTCAGATAAAGCTCAGTGAAACAAGCTTTTCTCTACACATCTGGTCAAAACCTGCTGAAAACTAGTTCAATGGACATAGCGCTTCTGAGCTCGTCTTCGAATATGGCAAACATGTCATGCTGCAGTCACACTGTATTACGTCCCCAATGGGGAAATAAAATCTAAATCTGATTTTCTTTGTAACATCTTAAAGATCATAGAAACTGGACATCTGTCTTCGTCTGAACAGCTCTGTAGTCTGGATGTACTAACCACACTGACCCTTCTCGCCCCCTCTTCTCCACATCAACCATCCTTTTTAAGGTTAATGACACAGATGGCACCCTCTACCATCGATTTAGCAATAGATGGAAATTATGATCATGCATCTGGGGTTCTGTTTGCTAGTATTAAAAAAAACATTTTCCTTACAATTGAGGAATGAGTGTTAGATTATGATAGTGTTTTACCAGTAATGCTCACTTGGTCAATTGGTACTAACTGAAGAGGATTCCATAGTTTATCTATACATATTTAATGGAATGACCTTAGAACAGTGGAATATTCCTTCTTAAAATCACTGTATAACCTTTTTGACGGTTGCCATTATGCTTTTGGTTCTGACCCGATACATTTCATGGGCGGTTTGAATTATTTTATTCCAGATTTGTTCTGCACATATCAGCATATGTTTTATTATCTGATAGTGAAATCCTCAATGGAGGAAGCCTAATTTGGGTGAGGTTATACAGACCGGGCACCTGTACACATTAAATGTAAACATAATTGGCGACGTACCCAGTCAGCCAACTTGGCAAAGAGGGTCTACTATTTCCACTTTCAACTATATGTTTTTCTTTGAATCTTCTCTGACAGGTATTCAATCTCTACTTTTAAGATAAACCTCTGCTAGTGACCCGCATGACCACTGCTGCACTTTCATCTACCTGAAAGCCATTTCCAGGAAAGTGATAGCCCTGGAGCTGTTCTCACCACAAACCAGAGAAATTGTACATACTGGTCTATTGTTATGTTCGATAAATACAACATGATTATGAAATATATCCTACGTAAGCAAGTGGTATTGGCATTGCATGAAGATATAGACCGCAGGATCTCAAGGAATATATCTGCAGCAATCTCCAGGTCTTTATTGTCTAATGCTCCTCCTGTTGAAAGGAGATACTTCACAAAGTTATATGTATATGGTGGTTTAGCACAAGAAAAGAAAGCGCCATTGAGAAGGCCCCTTAGAATTATCAAATCTAACACAACATTACCAGGTTTTGCTAAATTGTCTCGTCTTAAATGCAATAAACAACAATATAGAAATTGGTTTACAAACCTATACAATGCATCTTGACATCACAGATAGCCAATGCATGGTAACAATAGGGAATACCTTTAATGCTTAGATTTCTTGGAAATGCATTAACAGTGATTATATAAATCAAAGCAACCCAACTTCTACATTAGATAATGCCATACCCGAATTAATCTGGAATGGGTGCCTTATTGAGAAGTTTAGTTTTCTAGTAAAAAATCTTTAATCTTTGATTTAGATTCATGCAAATAAATGTAATGTAATGTAATTTGTCATTTGTATAGCATCTTTTCCCATAGGTATGGCATCAAAGAGAGAGCTGTAGGTGAACGCACTTGGGGGGCCGAAGTCCAAGGTATCGGATATTCATCAGAGAAGTTTAGAATACGTGTGTGCATTTTAGCCAATATGAAAGTAGATAGGGGTGGCCAAGTCCCTGCAGCGACCCATATTGAGCTGTCTTGTGGATGGGTGCTCTGAGGTTGTTAGGAGAGTATGCGAGTGCAGGATTCTGATTATGTGTCTAGCTAGAGTGAATTTTTGTCGTGGGACGTAGCTGCCTTCTGATGGCAGAAATGCTGTGCGACGTGTCTTCAAATAGTGTATGATAGCAGATGTGTACCCGTGTATCCTGGCTGATTTCTTGGGTTCGTAGACATGACACAGGTTCTGTCCTGAGGTCTGTTGGAGTTTATACTCTCAGTCTCTCAGTACCTTCTATGAGAATACCTTCTAAATAGAACTAAATATAAAATATTAAAAAATGTAAAACATCGAGAGAAATGGGGCTTGATGGTTATCAAACCTTGTCATGAATGGAGACCCTTCATTATGGGCTGATATTTTGTTTACATTATTTTTAAATATTTCACTCTTTGGGACTTTTCATCAATCATGGAGAGCATGCGTTATAGTCCCTATATTTCAAAAAGTTAACTACAATGATCTAGTGAATTATCGCCCAATAGTTCTTCTTGACGCTACTTCAAAAATCTTTGCATCCTTGCTACTAGATGACTTGAACATCTGTACTCAATTAATTCGACGTCCTTCTAATTACAAACAGACTTTTGTAAACATTGTGGGACCTCACTACATGGTTTAATAATACTTATTGCAGGAACAGGCATGTAATAAAAATATTCTGCTGCTCTTCCTGGCTTGTGTTGACCTTTCCTGTGCCTTTGATTGTGGTTATAGATCAAGATTGTTGAACAACCTTCACAACTGGGGCATCCCAGGGGGGCTCTTAAAAATATTAATGCTATTCCACACGGAAACATGAATACAAGAAAGATTGAACAATAATTGTCAATTGGGTGCAAGGGTTCAGACTTTTGTAGGTATCCATCAGAACTGTGTCCTTGCACCCTGTTAGCTCAAACGTTATTTGTCAGATCTTACTGATGTTCTAACAAATTCCAAAATATTTCCCCCTGAACGTGGCCATATTAAGACATTGTAATTTTGACAGCATAATTTTACTTGATATAATTCAGATTGTCCTCCAACATGCTCTTGATTGTTTGAATCACTATCTGAGCAAAAACTATTTGTGGCTAAATGTGTTGAAATCATCTATTTTTATTATTACAAGTTGTAGGACTAAACCCAAATACAAGTGATCAATTGAAAGATCTCGTCTTAATTTGGATACCCAGTTAATACATTTGGTTGCCCTATTTATGGGAAGGTTAGGTCGGTGGAAATATGTGCTAGATTACAAACAAAGCAGGCCCCTCTTTATGCTCAAATGTATAACACTTTATAGAAATACAGTGAATGTACTTTAACTTCCTTAATTAAATTTTGCATAGGTAAAGTTATACTGTCAATTATATATGGTCTAGACTAGAGTATTCATGTAGAGATTGGAAAAAATTCAATACTATAGAAGGTTTGCCATCCTTATTGCCCTTTGTTCCAATCTGGCATGAGTTTGTCCTCCAATCTTGGAAGTCATATGTAAATTGGATGAAATGTAAATTATTTCAAAACATTTTGAACCCTCCAGGTCACTCTTTGTTTGTGGACTTAAATCTTGTTATGACAACTAGATCATTTCCACCTTTTAACATTTTTGTACTCGAATGTGAGAAACTCTTATTATATATGGATTCTTATAGACATAATCCGGGATAGCATAAAAAAGAAAACTGATTGTACTGAATTGTGTAGAGTCTGGGATTCTATTTACAAGTATAAACTTTACTCTGAGTATGGGAAACTTTATAGACCACATCAAATTTGACCAAATGACTCGGTCAAATTTTCCAACCCTTCTTTCGTCACACCATTGTGAGATTTCAATTTAATCTATTAGGAACTCTCTGGATGGGGCCTCATCAGAGGTATTCCCCTTGAGAGTAGACTTTGCCGCCTTTGTTTGGAGGCAGAGTCACTTCAAACAATAAAACATGTTTTGATTAATTGTTCTGCTACTTCTATGACTAGCTTTATTTAGAACAATTCCAAACACAAGTCGGGATCTGGCACAAGAGAGTTTCTGGGCCAGATTGATGAATGATATCAGACATCACAAACCATCCACTAGTCCATTGTCTCATCACAATTCATGCTCTTTTAGGGGAAACCATGTATAAGTATTAATGGATCATTCACGTTTGTGAATAGTGTGTTTATGAATTTCTTTTATATGAGGAATTGTTAGGAATTGCTGATCATTTTTTAATATGCATATGAGTTGCTTTGTACATTGTATGTTTGTGTTAAGGTTTTAATGAATTATGAGCATCACACAAATCTGCCACTTATGTTTGCACCCCATGCAGTCCTGGAGTTTTCAGAGCAATCATGCATTTTTAAAGTTGTCCTGTCATTTCATATATATTTCAGTATGAAATGGTTCCATGTAATAATGTCCCCGCAAAAATGTCTCCTGACAAAAATGTCACCGTTTTTTTTTTGCTGAAACATTATTACATTGAACATGAGGGGGACACCCCTGCAACCCCTGAATATTTTTTTTTTTACATGGGTAGCAGGGGACCTCCCTGCAAGCTGTCCCCATGCATAATGTCACCATACACAATGTCGCCAATGGCTTTTCCCGGCGACATTATGTATGGGGACATTATGTATGGGGACATTATTACCTGATACTGTATGAAATACCACTGGAATTCACTGCTTGTTTATCCTCCTGTGTAGCTATATTTTGCAAGAAAATGCCTATTTGTTTCTACCGGTTCTTCGGGTAAACTGCGACTTTTATAGACCCGCTTCTGCATTTACTTTGTTTGACATACTGGTTGTGGATTGTTTATGTGGCCCTGACTGTTATAACCACACTACACTTTCCTAGTGAACCCTACAGGTGTGTAATATTTTATTTCAGTGTGATTTGACTGTCTTACCGCTGGATTCATGAGTGTGTTGTATTTACTTTAACAATTTACTGTTGTTTGACATATTCTGTGTTATCATTTTACTTACTCATAGCACTTACTGGAACTGTTTCCTACCTAATGCAACACTTACAGTAATTTGCATATTTATGTTCACTTTATTGGTGTATTTCATTGTGTGCTTGTGTCGGCCTCCACTCCCCTCCTAAGGCAGACTGCTCTGCTACGTTATGATTGAGAGTGTTTTAGACTAACTTAGTAGACACCCGGTGCACTCACCACTGAACCCCTCACCAGACAGTTTTTGAAAAATCAACCTAGCACATAGCAAGGCCCCATCTCGCAAAAGTGTGACCTAGGGTTGGTGGAAAACAAAGCCAGATTCCTCTTGCACTGCCCCACCTGTGAGAAGGCAAGGAAAAGAAACTAGGAAAATTATCCCGAACGATCAATCATGGGTCCAAAATCCAAATACTGCTGGAAAAAAACACAGAAGACAGTAGAAAAACAGGCAGAGTACCCGGAAGCTTGCCACACCATCAGAGCAGCAAGATTTCACGTACACTCATTTGCATAATTTCATAGTTATATTGCAAAGTTTGGCAATAGTCATATCTCCATGAGTCCTGCCAATAAAGGAGAATCAAATTGAATTGGAGAGAAAAACAGAGCAAGAGAAGAGAAAGATAGAATACGTGTCCTCTCTTCCATCAGAGTCTTCTGTTGGAGCTAAATCTCCACCTTTTGCTCTACCAATGACACTTCTCCTGCCACTGCATTAAAGCCTCACCACTCTACCCATTACGGGAAAGCCTATCTGGGTTAGTCAGCCATATCTCGCATTTAGCCATATTGTGTAAGATAGCCATGGGGCCTCATTGGGAGTTTGCCGGTCCGGAATCAAGGGTGTTGGTAAGCTCACTGGCACCCTTGTTTCCGGATCGGCAAACTCAGAGTCTGCCTGCTGTGGCCGCTGTGCCCGATGCTTACGTGTCCCCACTCCCATAGAGTCCTAGTGGACTCTATGGGAATGGGGACTTGCAATTTACCGGCACCTGAGTTCCAGGGCTTTTGGACTCGTAATCAGCCGGTGGCACAGGGAAGTCAGGCGCCAGTAAATTATTACTAGTCTAGTGGCAACACACCGGTAGCCCCGCAGGGTTACCGCTGGACCCGTAATGAGGCCCATAGTCTGCAATTAGCAATTGCAAAGACTAGCCATGCGTCACGCTTAGATGGATTGTTGGGGGAGGTAAAGTACTACACGTAGATGGATTGCCGGGGTAGGAAAATTCACCACACTAGATGGATTGTTGGGGGTAGGAAATGTACCACACTTAGATGGACTGTTGGGAGTAGGAAATGTATCACATTTAGATGGATTGTTTGGGGTAGGAAATGTACCAAATTTAAATGGATTGTTGGGAACACTAATATGTCACACTTAGATGGAAGGTTGGGGATAGGAAATGTTATTGCTACTAATTAACAATACTAATAACACACCTCTCTGCAAACTCACCCTCAAACTCTAAACTAAACACAACCATGCCTCTACTGAAGCACTAACCACACATACTTCACAACAATCAACATGGAACCCAAACACACACAACCAGACCACAACATCACATGACGGCTCACAACCAAAAAACTACCAATGCTCAGTGACCGGTTTCACCGAACTGAAGCTGCCTACAGCACATCAAAGCTATCTTGCTCTTCTCCCTCTCAACCCCACTAACAAACCCCAAACCCGCTCCCGTTGCAGATCCGCCGGAGCACCAAGAGAACACGCAAGTGACGAAAGTGCACAGTACAAGAACCTTTAACATAACATTTAACATAACATTCCGCCTCCATATGCACTCTGGATGAAGATGATCCACAAAATATGCATTTAGATGTGTTGTGTGCTGAGGTTAAATAAGAGGGAGAGAGAGAGAGAGAGAAAGAGAGAGAAAGAGAAGGATGCAACAGAACTAGAGAAAGTGAAACAGTGAGGGAGATAGAAATGAAACAACAAAAGAGGGCAAGAGAGAGACAGAGAAATCGAAAAAGGAAGAAACAAACAGAAAAATTGAAAGATATAGAATGACAAAGAGAGGAAGAGAGCAATAAATAAAGCAACATAGGGCGAGAAATAGACAGAGGAAGAGAGAGAGAGTGAAACAGATAGAAAGTTGGAAAGAGGGAATAGTTAGAGAATGCGAGAAAAAGAGAGATAGTAAAAAACATAAGAATTGGAGAGAGAACCAAGGTGGCGAGGGGGGAAAACTCACTTCTTCTGTAGTGCTGAATGTCTTCTCCAACATGGGGTAGCTGCCGGGTTCCTCTCTTCTGGATTTCATGTTCCTGTTCCGCTGACATCAAAACGCAGTACGGCTCTGGTAATTGCACATGTGCTCCCAGATGGTGCTCCTCACCAAGCCAGTACCATCTCCCTTCATGCCACAAAACCAGATTGGAAGCACGACAATGACAAGGGAAGGCTCTAAGGCCCTGTTTGCCTGTATGTGCACACCTCAACCCAATCAGTAGAGTAGTCATTGGGCTTGGTGAGTCAGTCTCAGCAGTGGATTGGTAATTATCGGCGCTGGGCCATTAACTGGAGGACATTGAGTCGCCCCTCATGGCAATGATGATACAGTGGTGGCCACTGCTTTGGTGGTGATTGAGCTGGATATAATTGTGCATGTGGTTGATTCTTTGTCCATGATACACTGGCCGTCACCATCCTGGTCATGCTGATAATTGCCGTAGACTGCTGAGTGGTTTTGTGGTGCCTGTCAAGGTTGATCGAAATGGCCTAACGACCAATGGGAAATCTTAGTACTAGTCAGCCCTCTATGAACTGATCAGCAATACAAGTTGCAGGATATCATTGATGCATTCTTTGCTGTGTCTCCTGCTGGAAGAGTGAATTATAACCATGTCCAGGATCCTGATGCACTTGCATGATCTGTGCTGCTAATAATTCTACTGTTCTGATGGTCCATTGTGCTGGTATTCTGGCCCTGTGTACCCATCTGCTGATCTGGTCTGCCGGGAGCTTAGCCAGGCTGCTGGTCTGGTTTTTGTCATGGTTGGTCCACTTAACTGGTTTGATCTGTGCCACTTCTGATCCATTCTGCCGGTCGGGACTATGCTGAATCTGGCCCGATCTGCTGCTCAAGTCTCCTGGTCCGGCCCATTGCACAGCTGGAACTGGTCTCTTGCGCTACTGATCCAGTCTGTTCCACTGCTTTGTCAGCCTGTTGGGCTGCAGGTATGGTCTGCTCCACTGCTGGTCCAACCCATAATATTGGCTACGGTCAAACTGTCTTTCTCTGCTGCTTGAGGGGTGGGTGGTCCTCCCTCGCTAGTGCCCCTCTGAGGTTGACTCGATCTCACAGGTACTGTCATGTCCTGCTACATCCACTGAAAAGATGTTGGGCAGTCCAGCTGCCCAAAGAGCGGGTACATGAGTTCTTCTCTTCTGCCTTAACTTCCTCAATGATGGTGGACTCTTCGAATTTGGGGGTTAGAGTTGTGCCTAAGGCATGGTGATTGGGCACCAACTGCTGCTGAGGCCAATCTGCGATGGCGAAAATCCTTTGCTGAGGTCTGCCGTGGTGGTCTGGGGCATTGTTGTTAGTGTTGTGGTGGTTGGTATTTCTACCTTTTCATTTTAGTCGGTGTGCTGCCGCTGCAACTGCTGATAACTTAATTGCTGTGATGAGAAACAACCAAAATGGGGTACAGAAAAAGGAAGGACAGCGAGGGGCAACAACGAAAAAGGGCTAGAAAGCGGCCGGCCGGCTGTAATGCAAGACTCTTGGCTGCTGAGGATCGAAATGGGAGGAGGGCTCTGAATTTGTGCGATCTGTCCAACCCCAAGGGACGGCAGGAACTTTTATTTGCAGGAATTCAGGCTTGCAGAATTCACTGGATCAATTGAAGTGGGTGTTGCCAGTCCCAGAATGGGCACATTTTTCACGCACCCGAAATACAACGCTGTTACTAAGGCATGCTTGCGATCAGTATACTGTGGGTTTTGGGGGAGGAGGGTGGAAAAAAGCAGGCTCATATGCAATCGGTAAAACCAAACAGGATAATATTAACTTGTGTTATTTAACATGTTGTAGGGTTTCTAGATAAAACCATGTCATTAGGAACAGCCTTTTCTAATCCTATACTTTGCTTTGACTTTTTTTGTATTCATTTGAAGCGACACATGACGTAATGTCTCAGAATGTAATTAGTTGATAAATGAAAGCCTTCCACTGGGCCATGGCGTCCCGGGTGGAGTCACTTGGTAACCTTAAACGTTAAGAAGCTACTGGTACTCACTGTCAGGTATTGAAAATACTCCATTCACTATGCTTCCACTACCTGGTAAGTTTGCATTTTTTGAACAATTTCCAATGGGATGGGTGCCTCTGATCTCAAAGCTCAAACACGCCCCAATTAGGAATGTAAACTCCTAAGAGGACAAACTGAAACACAGCATGAAACCCCTTTCTTTTTAAACTTCTCCTTTTATTTTCATAACGCCAGCTTGCTAGACCTACAAACACGTTTTCCATTTTTTGTAGCACTTGAAATCTTTTGTGACACAGTCAAGAGCACGCTGCTTGACCTTGCAAAAAATGGTGCTTTGTCACTCTGTTTCTTTTGTTTTGTTTCTTGAAAGCACAATAATAAAACTTAAAAGTATAAAATGCTCTAAGATATTTTAAACGTTGGCATGATTTGCAGGAGTATGCCCGGATTGAATAAATATAACTTCTTTGTTGAGAGGGCCTGCGTCCTAGGCCCATGCGCCACCCTGGCAAAAAACCAAGGCTCCTCCTGTGAGTTTGTGATCATTTGGAAGCATGCAGAGCCAGTGTAGAAAGAGCAAAGTGCTAGCAGAAAAGTGCAAATGCTCAATGCTCCTGCATATAATCCTATACCCATGTTGGCAGTTTCCAGTATTTTCCGGGAGACAACAGAATATTTGTACAACGTGTTCCACCTTCGCAGAACTGTATATAATGGGCCTGAGTTGGCACCCAAATCACTAGAACCAAGTACCTTGCAGGTATTCATTAACCTTCGGGATAATCATCCATATTTGAAACAGGTGCATTCGCCCACTTTAGTAAATACATCGATCATTAGGATTAAGATAACTGCAGTGTTTAACAAATTATGAATCAAACAAGTGTAATATTAATTAAAAAGAATACAAACAGGAAGTAATGCTGTGTCTTTGGATACTGTGGGCTCTGTAACAAAAAGACAGGGTGACTAGAGCAGAGAGGGGGCGAGATACAGAGATAGGGGCATGCATTGCGAATGTAAGAAAGAAAACAATATGTGAGCTTGGTAGAGGGAAGAGGGGGTAAAGGGGTGAAAGAGATGTAGTTAAGAAAGGGCAGACACACGAGAAGGAAGGAATGGGTACGGATGAAGGTTTAAGGAAGAAGCTGCAAGAAGGAGCTGGACAAACAGAAAAGTTAACACAGCTTAAAGGAGACGGGTATGAATTAATGAAGGAAAGGGGTAGGGAGGAAGGAAGGAAGGAAGGAAGGAAGGAAGGAAGGAAGGAAGGAAGGAAGGAAGGAAGGAAGGAAGGAAGGAAGGAAGGAAGGAAGGAAGGAAGGAAGGAAGGAAGGAAGGAAGGAAGGAAGGAAGGAAAAGCAGAGCAGGAGATTAAAAGAGAGGGCAAACAATGAAAGGTAATGGGAAGAGAGAAATGAGATGATCGAAAGAAAGAGTATATAAAGAAGCAAAGAGAAAGAACGAAAGAACAAAAGAAAGACGAAGAAGGAAGGAGGGAGGAAGGAAGGAGGGAGGAAGGAAGGAAGGAAGGAAGGAAGGAAGGAAGGAAGGAAGGAAGGAAGGAAGGAAGGAAGGAAGGAAGGAAGGAAGGAAGGAAGGAAGGAAGGAAGGAAGGAAGGAAGGAAGGAAGGGAAAGCAGAGCAGGAGATTAAAAGAGCGGGCAAACAATGAAAGGTAATGGGAAGAGAGAAATGAGATGATCGAAAGAAAGAGTATACAAAGAAGCAAAGAGAAAGAACGAAAGCACAAAAGAAAGACGAAGAAGGAAGGAGGGAGGAACTAAGGAAGGAAGGAAGGAAGGAAAGAAGGAAGGAGGGAGGGAGGGAGGAAGGGAGGGAGGAAGGAAGGAAGGAAGGGAGGGAGGGAGGGAGGGAGGGAGGGAGAGAGAGAGGGAGGGAGGGAGGGAGGGAAAGCAGAGCAGGAGATTAAAAGAGAGGGCAAACAATGAAAGGTAATGGAAAGAGAGAAATTAGTTGATCGAAAGAAAGAGTATACAAAGAAGCAAAGAGAAAGAACGAAAGAACAAAAGAAAGACGAAGAAGGAAGGAGGGAGGAAGGAAGGAAGGAGGGAGGGAGGGAGGGAGGGAGGGAAGGAAGGAAGGAAGGAAAGAAGGAAGGAAGGAAGGAAGGAAGGAAGGAAGGAAGGAAGGAAGGAAGGAAGGAAGGAAGGAAGGAAGGAAGGAGAGCAGGAGATTAAAAAAGAGGACAAAAAAAGAAAGGGAAGAGAGAAATGTGATGATCGAAAGAAAGAGTATACAAAGAAGCAAAGAGAAAGAACGAAAGAACAAAAGAAAGAGAAAGAAGGAAGGAGGGAGTAAGGAAGGAAGGAAGCAAGGAAGGAAGGAAGGCGAGAAAGAGCTCAAGAATGCTGTCTAGCTCTTAACCCACCCCTTCCGGGGAAGCTGTCATACCTTGTCCTCTGCCAGGAGGCAGCTAGTCTCCGTAGAGAGAGTCATGGCCCGGGGCTGTTAAGCCCCCAAGAGTCCAACACTCACTTACTGTGTTTTCTTAGTACAAACCTTTGCGGGTTTACGTTCTGTGAATGTTTTCCCTGTCATAGAGAAACTGCTTATAAAAACCCTTTACAAGAGCGAGAGCATCTTGTTTGGCTTTCCATATGAACTCCCACAACCGCAGCACATTGTGAAGTGTTTGGAAAACATCCATATGTGTATATGTTATTCCATCATGCTAGCGCATTGCATAATTAAGCTTAAGATGTTAGGTCTGTGGAGTACCAGAAAATAACCTTTTTAAATAATTCTTGAGCCCTTCCATGAAATAATCAGAAAATAATCGAAAGTAAAATTCTTACATGGCACGCATGCGTGGGCAAGTTCAGAATTTTACATTGACATGTTGTTTTGATCGTGTTTCGAACAGCTTTTCTTTTAACATGGTGTTTTCTCATAAGGAACACAATAATTGTTAGGCCACCAATATCTAAAAATTGTCCACTTTTTATGATTTGTGACATGCACCTGGATGTTATGATGAATTGGCACACTGAAAAACATTTTTCAATTAACCAATTTCGTGATAATCATGTTTTAACATGTACCTGTATGAAACACACACGCAGAATTAATCTGCATGATTTATGCAAATTGTACACATACATGTAGAAGATGTACATATTGTACATGTACGTTACTATATGTACATAAAACTCACGTCAAAGTTAGGACTGACTTTGAAGTCCCCTTTCTTATGTAAATACGAGGTGTAAGAGATGTAAATTATATATAAACACACACACGAAATGTAAAACTCCTGTACGCCTCTTAGATGTATTGAAAACTTGCATCAAAGTTAGAGGTCACTTTGATGTGAGCTATTGTATGTATATGAGGCTTATAATACAAGGGCAAAATTAATGTGCATTTTATATATAAACTGTACATCTATGTGTGGGAGATTTACATACGGGATGGACAGAATGAATGTACATTTGATACATAAACTGTACACAAACGAATTGGAGAAGTGCATTACATACATGTGCACTAATATACATCTGAAAACACCCATAAAAGTCAGGACTTACTTTGATGTCAGTTTTCATATGTAAATTGCGAACTTGAATGAACTGTTATACTCATATTCGCCTCTTGTATGTATTGAAAACTCACATCAAAGTTAGAGCTCACTTTAATGTGAGTTTTTATAAATATGAGGTGTATTATACAGCAGCAGAACAAATGTACATTGTATATACAAACTGTACAAAAATGTGTGGGAAATGTACATTACATACATGTCGGATCCCATGAAAGTCAGGACTGACTTTGATGTCAGTTTTCCGAAGATGTACATTGAATACATGAAGGAACTGTACAACTCTTATACGCCGTATATATGTATAAAAACTGGCATCAAAGTCAAACCTGGCTTCACTGTGAGATTTCATATGTATAGGAGGCGCAGATGACATGTACATTTCATGACTTTATATCATAAAAGCTCTATCATTAAGAAAAATATTTTATTATAGAAAAAAGACATAATTCTCATTAAAACTGTGTTAAATAATACACAGATTAAGGAACAACCCTAAAACCAGCTTATCAAAAAAAGGACGATTACATACACAACATCAATGTAAAAATAAAAAAACAACCATACCTCATTAACTAATAAAACAACATTTACCATACAAATATCAGTGAAAAATTAATTTGTTGCAATCTATATATAACCCAACATGTTTCTGTCTGTTGACTCTTAGATGTCTGACATTCATCAGAGGTAGCTCTTCTTAAAATTCTACAGTGATCGTCCCCTCCAGTACTGGTGGGCATGGATCTGAACTTGATCCTTAATGCAATCTTGGGATCTGTGTATTCCAAGGATCCAATGTCGCCAATAATACAGTCACATCCAGCCGGATATCAGCCGCTTACATTAGTAATCCTTTTCAATGGATTTGAGTAAGAACATACTTGCAAAATGCAGTAGCCAAATGTGTTCCCAAAAGAGAATAAACCTTTGAGGAGAATGATCAGTCTTTAACGTGAAACGGCTGCTGTGTCAAGTTCTAACTCTTCAAACACAATCCGTAATGGACCAACCAAAAGCCCAAAGTTCTTTTTCAAAAATTAAATTAATTGCTAAAATATTTACCTTAGCACCTCTGTCCACCAACCCAGATTAGTCCTTTATTCTTTAAGTCTGCTTTCTCTCTGTTTTGCAGCTAGCAACCAGAAATAGAACCACGAGTATTCGGGTTGCTGTTATTTTGGTGCCCCATTCGAGTCTGTGTTGCAGGTCATTCTTTTTTGGTCCCACTATTGGATATAAACAATTACTTTTTGCGATATACATAAACTACCAAGTTTGTTACTACAGATATTTCTGAGGTGAAGCAGTCTTTTGGTTGTTGGTTTCTCTGCCAGAAACCTCCTATGCGTCTATGAGTGAATACAGTCGTAAGTCAGCTTTAGCGCATACTCCTCATTGCGTGAAAGAAAGTAGAGTAATCTTTCCTTGTGGTGTTTTTGGGTGATTTATTTCTGGTGAGCAAAATGTTAGAACATAATGCCACCTTTCATGTTACGTTTGCTTTTGCCTTGCCATGTATTTCACATGTTCTCGTCTTCTTCACTGCAAACAGTTTGTTTAACCAGGCGGATCAAATTACAGCGAGGTGCTCTGAGGCTGAAGATGCGGGAGGTGAGCAGTCATCTTGTGGAGGGGGGGGGGGCTGGAGAGGTAGTAACGCCTTCTAAAGTGTAGATCAGGTGGAGATAGATAGGCTCCTATCTGAGCATCTCAAGATGGGACAGTCAAGACGGCTTAGCAAGGCACTGCATAGGACTTGCCTTAGTAAACGTAGCCTATTCAGAATGGAGTCTGCAGAAGTGTCCAGCAGACGCTTGTAAACGTTCTACGGTGAATACATATTTTGATTGTAAAATCATACAGGCTAAAACGGCATATCCTGATATTGTGCACCTTTAGAGGAGGTGCCATTTATATGGCCACTTTAAAATGGGGTTATGCCCTTTGGCTTCTAGGACCCAGCAATGGAACCCTGAGTATTCGCGTCTCTGTTATTGTGGTGGGTCAGTTGAGTCTGCATCACATTTCATGTTTATTTGGTCCCAATTTCCAAACCTACATAAGTATTGATCTTTCGCTCTATTCCGAAACTATCACATTTGAATTAACCATCTAATTATTTTTGGGATTAATGATTAACAAGGTAACGCATTTGAACTTTGTGTAATCAGAGTTTTCTAGTTTTCTAAATTGTTGTTTTTTTTATGTCAAAGTTTCTAACTGTACGTCCATATGTACTATGTGTTTAATTCCTGAAATAAACATACAATTAATTGCTTGATGCATTAGTCTGAGATAAAGGTATTGGTGCCACTGATCTGGAGCAGGGCTACCAGAAATGTAAATGTGTTGGTTTTAAGTACTGGAACATGCAACTTCTTTGGTTTTCTGAGGCCATTTCCTGTTCTACCAGTGAACAAAATGGGGACAGCCCAAGTAATAAAAATGCTTTCAAACGTTATGTATTTAGTATTTTTGGTTTCAAAAACGTAGAAGCATATTTAATAAACTATTTGATCCACACAGCATATAAAATTCAACAAATGATGCATTTCAAATAGTTTATTCAAATCTGATACAAAACCACACAAACAACAAACAATACACAGTAAATCCACTATCAAGTCCCGAAAACAAACATGAAGATTGTGACAAAACCTTCAAAAGATTCCGAATACTTTTCCATAAATTGAGTACAGCAACATAGATCCTAAGAGAATTCTCAAAAGTGTCTAATTTAATATTTCAATCGGTCAACGGAATGAAGGGAAGTATTTGAAATAGGATAGATTGCTACAATATGTCAGAAAAATAGCCTGACGAAGGCTGTCGAAGGCAGGCTTGTTCACAGCACACAACACTTCAACACAGAAAAGTAATGTAGAAGGCGAAACTTTGGAGAGACACAGCACCCATATTCAGACAGTAAAGTTATATTGGGGTGCCACGAAGAAGGACAAGAGTCTTCCTCCATAGTATCCCTCCAAAAAGACTTACATAAGTAGCATCAGAAACAGCCCAGATTTCAGTACCCTATAATAGACCTAGCTTTGTTTTGGCTTTTGCCAATAAATTGATAGTGACGCCATCATAGGGTGAAAATTAAAACCACAACGTGCTGATATACTGTGGCAATTGGTAAGAGTCGTTGCTTCTCTGTGTACTGCCCAATCACACATCTCACTAAAAGTTTGCTGTAGGTACTTACATTCCCTAAACTGCTCCAGGTTTGTGTTGTCTACACACCAGCCAATGGTTTATTCATTGGTTAGTTATGTAGGCACATACTCCTTGATTTGGCTGTGCTGATCAGAAAACAATTGTCTTTGAAATAAATGGCCACTTAGATCAGCAAACCTCAAAGACCAATTCTAGTAGGATCTAACAGTACAAGGTCATCAGCGTTGGCCAAATACATGATATGGTGCTGGCCTAACTTAGGGGAAAGCGGTCAGATGGACTTCAGGGCCTCAGACAAGTCTGCTGTGCATGGATTAAAAAGCATAGGTGAAAGAATACATCCCTGCTTGAGGCCCTTATTAGACTTTGCCCCACCCGTCAAATCACCCTCACTGTTCAGTCTGATCACTACTGTTGCGTAATCATTCAAGGTCTTTAACATGGACATCCTCAATTTAGCCCGCTAATGGGCTCTGTTAAAATTGTCGATAGCTGAGGTGAACCCACATAGAGAGGGCCCTCCCCCTCTGCAGCTGTAGCTAGCAATAGAAAAAAATAGCAGTTGATGGAGGCAGACATGCCTGGACGAAAGCCTGTTTGCAAACAAGGAATAATTATTATCTGCCCGCCACCCAGAAAGGATGATCTTTGAACTTTGGTAAAGATATTACAGGAGGATTCCAGTGTGGCTACCATCCTGTTGTAAGTGGCTGGAAAACTCCCAAGCCCCCTCTCCAAAACTGAAGTAGGATGCTCTTAAACCAGGATGTGTGAAGCCACCCAAAGACCCTGTTCACATAACATAAAGCTACTGGGATCACTTTTAACAGGTAGCTTGCAAGGTTTGCTAGGGCCTGAAGCTCTTGCTAATATTAGAGCAGTGATCAATGGAAATAGATTTTTACTGGGAAATTGGCTACCCATAGAACTTTAATAATAAGGGAATACATACAATTGGTGAGCAGGTGCAAGTGGATCTAGGTCACTTGGCCTTAGCACCACCCACCTTCTTAGCCCTGCCTCTTTCTTTCTGCTCTTAACTCTTAGATCAAGGGCGTCTCTCGCCCGGGCGTCCAAAGCAAAGGGCAGACGAAGAAAAGGGCAATTCCTCAGAGAACAGGTAAGCATGTGCCGCCATGTGTTCTCTCCCTCTGTCCTCACAGGCCAACCCCACCATCATCAGATGTCAACTTCTCCAGTGCTGGGGTGTTTACAGGTGCTCTGTGGCACAGTAAGTTGTGCATTTGTAAAAGTTGTATTCTCGCACTGCAGCCTCTGTGTGCCTACTCCCCCTCCCTTTGTCCCGGTTCCTTCCTTGTTTGTTGGCCCTCCTTACTTACCATTGTGATCCCATTGGTTGGCAGGCCCTTTAATCGGCCACCCCAGGCACCCTCTGCTGTGGAAGCCCTCTCGGCCAAGGACCGTAGGCTAAGGACAGCTCCAGTGGTGTCTGCTGGTGTCCGCTGTGGTAGCAAGTAGCCTGCAGCCGTCGACCTGCTGTGACTGATCATGTAAGTCTAATCTGGGTGTGTTGTATTGTGCTGTTCTAAAACACATAGCCTTTTCCCCCCTTCTGGGAAAGTCGAATCTGGGTGTGTTGTATGGTGCTGTGCTAAAAAATGTAGTCTTTTTTTTCCCCTTCCAGGAAAGTCAAATCTGGGTGTGTTGTATTGGGATTTGTTCAAAAACATAGCCTTTTTCCCCTTCTGGGAAGGTAGAATCTGGGTGTGTTGTATTGTGCTGTGCTCAAAAACGTGTCTATTTTCCC
Source organism: Ambystoma mexicanum (assembly GCF_040938575.1). Lineage (NCBI taxonomy): Eukaryota > Metazoa > Chordata > Amphibia > Caudata > Ambystomatidae > Ambystoma > Ambystoma mexicanum. The sequence continues at coordinate 83,360,875 of NC_090924.1, read as the reverse complement.
CCTTCTGGGGAAGTCAAATCTGAGTGTTTTCGCATTCCGGTAATTGTGGCATTGTTGCTAGTTATCTCTAGGCTCCCACCTAGATCCCTCCACCCATGGAAGGTGCCTTGTTCATTGTTGTGAGTTACTTATTCCACCCCTGTGTCTTCCTTTGTTGTGACCCCAGCCCCCCTGCTCCTCCTCCCCTGTGCATGCTGTGTTGTTTGCCACAGGGCTGTGGTCTCTCTCCCTTCCCTCACCAGCTACGTCCTTCGCACCCCCTCTGGTGCTCTCTGTCTCTCCTATCTTCCCTAACTGCTACTCTATCTCTTACCCTATGCCTCCCACTAGGTCTGGAAGAAGAGGTTATAGAGGAACATCCTGGTCTCCAACCCAGGCCTCCCTATTGCTGATCCCTAAATCAATGCTTCCTCCAGACAGACTCTCACTGATATCCTCTTTGTCTCCCACTCTCCAGACTTATGGACCTTTCATGTGTTCTCTGTTCTCTCTCATGTCTCCTCCTCTTCCATTAACGGTGGCACTGGGTGGGACGTCCTCATGGCCCCCTTCCACTCCTCCAAGACCATCACTAATGTCTATCCGAACGGCACCTTCTTGGTTCAGTGCCCTCAGCCCAATCTCCTCCTTTTTGATAGGCATTTCCCGTGTCTTATCAACGTCTCCCTTCCCCTGCTACTCCTTCTGCCACCTCTCTGGCACCCTCATCTTCCTCCTCTGCACACCCTCAGACTCCTCTACCACTTCCACAGGGTGTACCTCAAGCCTGTACAGCACCACAGAAGGCTTTCAAATGTGGAACCCTGCTCCACGTTGCTACTCTCAACTCTCGTTCTGCTGTCAAACACTCCTCTTACATTTGTCACCTCCTCAAAGAACTCGACCTAGATGTCCTTGCTCTCACTGAGATATGCATTATGGCCAGTTCTGTCACAGGTTTTGACACTCTCTTCCCTGTGGGTTACTAGATCCGCTCCGAACCCAGAACCAACCATCTGGAGGTGGAGTAGCTACTCCTCCTTTGAATGTCTGGTCTGTAGGCTATGTGTCCTGACCTCTCTCTAACTGTGACCACTATCTACAGGCCACATGGCCAGGTCGCCCTCTTCCTCTCTGAATGGGCCAACCTCTCCTCTACTTCTCAACTTCTCCTCTGCTGAGATTTCAATATCCACCTGGATGCTTCTAATCCCTCCTCTGGGATTTAATGCAACCTCTGCAAAACTTTCTCTTTCCATTATGCCCTCTGGCCCAACACACTCTGCCGGATATACTTTGGATGTTCTCATAACCTCAGAAATCTCCCTCTCTAACCCTCTCACCACTCTGCTCTCTTGGACTGACCACTTTCTACTCTCCTCTCATATGAAACTCTCTATCCCTCAGGCAAAGACTCCCCCGCACTGCCACCTACCTTCTCTGTCATTCGGCCCATGAAGCGGATGCCTTTGCCTTTACTTTCTCTGCTCCTCCCACTCATGTGGCTGACTCACACCCTGACACAGCCTTTTCTAATCTGCATCTTTCTATTTCCAACACCCTGAACATCCTTGCCCCTATCATGAGAATCCGGCTGAAGCCTACCTGCAAGTGCAACTCTTGGTATGATTCCGACCTCGCTGTCCTGAAACGTAAGTGCAGGATGGCGGAGAGGAAGTGGAGGGTTTCAGGGGGAATCCTCCTACAAACCGGCCTGCCGTCTACTCCAAAGGCAATACAGACGCTCTGTACTGTCCAAGATGAGAGCACACATACAAGCCAGCGTATCTGCGGCATCTAACAACATGGCCAAACTCTTTAAAATCTGCAGGGAACTGGCTGATCCTGTTGCAGTCTCTACCTCTTCTATTCCCTACCAGTCCCTCTTTATGGCTTTGGCTAATCACTTCTCTGCTAAAACTCAGAACATCCTGTCCTCTATCTCCTCTTCCTCTCTCGATCCCCCCCTTGGCCATCTCTCACTCTCTGCCTCCTTTCTCCTCTTTCTTTCTGACAACACCTGACGGTATCAGGTATTAATATCGCCACATATATGGTTGCCGTAAATAATATCGCCGGGAAAATGTTGTGGTGATATTATTTGGGTAACCATATATATGGTGACAGGGGCAAAAAAAAAATAATTGAAAAAGAAATAGATAGGAAAAAAAAAAAATGGGGGTTGCGGGGGTGTCCCCTGCATGTTCCATGCAATAATGTCGCCACAAAAAACGACAATTTTTTTGGCGATATTTTTGCATGCCGATATTTTTGTGGCAACATTATTACATGGAACCCACCTGACAAGGTTTCTAGACAAGTCCGATCTGTGAAAGTGTCGTCCAAACAGGTGCTCCCCTGCTCCTCCAGAACCATCAAGGACCATATTGACACCCTCGCTCCAGCCTTGACCAATTTCTGTAATCCCTCTTTCACCACTGGAACTTTCCCCTCTCCCTGCAAGCACTTTCTTGTGCACCTCCTCCTCAAGAAGCTGTCTGTCCATCCTACCTGCCCGGCAAACTATCGCACAATCTCCATCACCCCTTTCTTAGGCAAACTCTTGGAAAAGCTGGCCATCTCCCAGTTTACGCTCCACACTGAATCTGTTGGTGGTCTCTATGACCATCAGTCTGGTTTCAGAACTGCCAGAGGCACATAAACTACTCTCCTGAACACCCGTGATGATCTGCTCTCTAACCTTGATTCCAGCATTCCTTCTGTCCTCATCTTCCTTGATCTTTACTCTGCTTTCGACATGGTCAACCATGCCATCCTGATCAATCGACTCTGTGAGAACCTGGACATCACGGATCAGGCCCTGGAGTGGCTGACCTTCTTACTCTTGGACCGCCCCTCCCATGCCCAACTTGATCCTTTTTCCTCTGCCACCTCTCTCTCTACCAGTGGCGTTCCCCATGACTCTATCCTCTCACCCTGGTTTTTCAAGCGCTACTTGGCCCCTTTGGCCCACCTGATCTCTACCTTCTCCTCTAACTTTCAGTGTTATGCAGATGCCACTCAGCTTTCGTTCAGGCACTCTTCAGCCTCCTCTCCTCTCTCGCTCATTCCTGACTGTCTATCCGTGATTCAGGATTGGTGCACATCCAACGATCTCTACCTTAAGGCCAGTAAGACAGAGATCCTTCTCATTTGGACCTCTGCCCCTCTGCCTCTGTTTCCCTCTCTCACTCTGGCCACCCACCTTGGGCCCTCTTCCTTCGCCTTCCTGCGAGGCAAAAAACCTTGGTGTCATCTTCGACTCCACTCTCTCTTTCTCACCTCACGTCCCCAAGAAGTCACCTCCTCAAAGGGACTCTTCCCTTTCTTACTTTCCCCACGAGGTTCACTGTCTCCAGAGCCATGGTTCTCTCTAGGCTGGACTACTGCAACAGCCACTGTCTTAATCTGTCTTCCTCTACTCTCAGCCTTCTGCAACTAATCCAGAACAGGACTCTGGTACTTATCCTTGGCCTCAAGTCCAGGAACTCGATCTCTCCAGGCCTGAAATCTCTCCACTGGCTCCCAGTAGCTGCAAGGTTCAAGTTCAAGACCCTTTGCATTGTCCACAAGGATTTCTGGGGCCAGAGCCCTCACTACATCCAAAGCTCCCTTCCAAAATACCTTTTTTCTTGAGTCCTTTGCTCAGCTACCTCAAACTCTCTAAGGGCTAGACCCTTCTCCATGTAGAGAGTGGAGGCTAAATCTCTCTCCTCTGCAGGTCCCTCCCTCTGGAATGGCCTCGTTGCCCCTCCCAAACTTGAGTCAGACCACCTGAAGTTCCGGAAGCAGCACAAAACGTTCCTCTTTTCCTCTTTTCCTCTGCTTTCTCTCTCTCCCTCCCTTACTGACCTACCTGACCTACCTGTCTGCTCTACCAACTGTTTGCTTGGCTACCCTCAGAGTCGCACTGAGTACCAGGCTCTTTCTTGATCAGTCACGCTTGCACTACCTCTCGGCCTACCACACACTTAGGGGCTGTAACTGTAGCCCTATAGTCCCTTGTTCTCCTTGCACTACCCAGAGCCGCCCTGCTCTGGCTAAACTTACTCACTCTAAGTGGATCTTTTTCTTCTTTTCCCCCAGGGAGACCAGCATATTTAAGGCCCCAGAAGAAGATTGAGAATAATCATCAATCGAAACGTCAGTGTTCCCAGTGGTTCCCCATTGCAAGACCACTATCGAGGAACACACTGAACTTTCTTTATTCTTTAAACAGACGTCGGACCAGTCTCTCTCGGTCTTGGACCAGCCTTGGCTGGCCACTATCATTAAAACTATTTCTACACAGAAGTGACAATAACCTATCCAGACTACTATATGCAAAGAATCGAATTGCAAAATATAATACTGGACAGCATTGTAACTAAAAGGTTATGTTTCCATATGAAGTAATATGACATATACCTCTAATCCATTCTCTTGCTAAACATAAGGAGTTTCTGCATATTAGATACGCAGACACGTGATAAGTTGACATAGAAAACTGTGAAACTCCTCTTTTGTTGCTACAACACAGTTCTTTACCAGTTTTTGATTGAATTATGTGATGTTAAAACCTTGGTGCTTGACTGTGCTTTCCATGCTTTACTCTTTCTCTAGACCTTTGATTCTAATTGAATGTTTGTTTTTACAAAAATTTACAAGAAAAAGCCATTTAAGAAATAAAAACAAGGCTACCTTAAAAAACCAAACATTGTTAATGGTTGTTTTCTCATCCCATGCCCAGGCTCCCTGCACCTCTGCATGGGGCTCCTAGGAAGGTTTAATCATTTGCTGGCTCAAATTGTGCGCAGCATACAGAACTCAGGGAGGACAGGACCACCCAATGTATCCATAAACTTACTCAGAGCACTGCTGTCCTGGTTTCCCCTACCGTCTCCCTTGCACTTCACCCCTCCCTTTCCCCTTGCGCTTCTCAGTCTCGCACTTGCACAATCTGAATGACACAAGGCCTAGTAAAATTGTTGTCTTGTTCTCTCTTGTCTTGTCGCGCCTAAAAACACTTGTGCACAGGCGCTTCATAAATGACTTATATCATATCATATCATATTTTATTTTTGTGAGTGCATTGTTTCCTTTAAAATGTGCTCCTACTCTCAACACGAATGGGACATGATCACCTGGAAACCTTCTGTAATTGACTGATTCTAATCAGAGAGGGGTGTCTTTCCGGGAATCAGCCCATCTCGCTCCGTGCTTTCCCTCAAGCAGCCTATAGCTATGTAACCCCGGTTGGTTCTCTTAGTGACCTGAAACTAGAAGGAAGCCCCCTCTGTTTCTCAGAGGCTTTGTGGTGCAAACCTGACAAACACGCCTGGCACCTTTAAAATGCACCTGATTTCTTGGACAAAGCCATTATTTGAGAGTGAACGATTCCTTGAGAGATATATGTACAATATTATTTATAGGGCCATCACCTGCAAGAGTTTAATGGGGCCCCAGGACCCCCCATTCTCCCCGCATGATCACCAATCGACTCTGCAAACACTCTGCGGATTCCAAGCAATGGACATATATGTGACCACATGACACATTATAAAATGAACAGGTTTTTTTTAATGTCATTTCAAATACACCTGCCAATGGATGACAGAGAGCCTAATGAGGTTAAGATGTAAACGGTTCACCAAGTATTCATAGGGATCCCACTAAAACATCCAGTCCACACACAAACCCATAGCAGTAGGCGTGATCGGACTGGCCTAGAGGGCAACAGGGGAGTGCCCGAATAATAGGCAGAAAACAAAACCCTTAGGCTGAAATAAAGGGAATACATTGCTATCTGTGGCTGTGGGCCACTTTTTCAATGGTTCCAGAGCCAATTGTTTGCCCCTGATAGTAGGTGTTTGGTGCTTTTCATGATAGAGAACAACAACAGACCCTCCCCATCTGGTCTACATTAGACTTAAGCACCTCATTTGTACTTCCGGGTCGGATGCACTTTTCTTTTTTCTGAAATGAATAACAGTAAGAGGGACGCCCTAGATGCACACTTGCTTATTTCTTTTCCATCTTTCAATATATTTTACATGCGCAACCGTAAAACGTCCCCGCCCAACGACACCCCCCAAACTACGCCCTCCCACCCCCTCGCCACTCCGATAGCTCTAAGGAGGGAACCGTCCAGAAACAAGGAACCTGCTACGCTTCCCCAGGGGGAGCCCTGCCCCTTACAATGGTGACGCCGGCACAACTTGTATTGAGTCTGCATTCCGTCACACACATACACCCTGGAGCACCTGGGGGCCATTCTCGCGAGTCTGAATTCGAAAGGTTTGGAGGCGAGCTCTTGGTGGGGGCTCTCTCGGATGTATCCAAGCGAATTTCTCAAATGGAAGTCATGCCCACCTCCCTGCTGAGCACGCGAAAAGCACTCAACTGGGAGGAGGTATACATGAACAGAGTGGTATTTGAGAACATGTCAATGTCAACAGTTTCCATCTTTTTGGCCCGGACCATACCTGTCATGTGTCAAGCGCGGCCCGCCACTTAGCACCATCAAATGACCAGCACTATGGGATTTGGTAACACTACACTGTCAGCGACGAAACACCTGCACTATTAAGTAAGTCATTCCATGTTAAACATCCAGTCAGTCTTCTCTGGCCATCAGTGTCCCTCTGCCACTTGGCAGAATTCTTCTGATGGACAAAGCACCAAAGATCCCTGGCATAAAAAATCACATCAGCTCTATTGTGGGACCCCCTACCTAATATAAATTATGCTTTCAACTTCTTCTTCTGACCTTCTAAACAGAAAGAAATGCCAGAACCAACAGTCAAAATGCCGCGCTGTGAGTGGTTACTGCACTTGTCAGTCAGTTTACACTCCCCCATGTTACCTTATGCCAACAGGTGCAGCCGTGCCTTCTCCTGGGAAATTGACTAAACCGCGGTTGCCTGGACTGGCCAATGAAGCTGACCAAAGGGAGTGATGTTACGGTCCTGCAGGAGAAAGGAAAACATTACCCCCTGGATGTCAGAGAGCTGCCCCATGGGGAAAACACACAAATGTCAAACATAAATGCAACTCTATCCCCAATTTAAAGAGAGGACTCCACCTATTTCGTGGGTACAATGAGCAATCTGGACTGAGACTCTAGACAATCTTTTTCTGGCTGCACATTGGTATTTCCTCCATGGTTTCACAAATGCCAAAAATGCCCAATATATGTCTTTGCACTAAAGAAAATAAAAGGGGTCAAGATCGGCAGCAAACCACACAACATTGATAGTTTCATTAACTTTCGAAAAACGTATAGAATGTACATAATTTTTGAGCATGGGCAGATCCATCCAACCCCCTGGAAGATGGCATCAATGACCATCTAAGAGCCACCAGAAATAATGTTATCCTCTGCTTATAAGGAACTATCTGTATTCGTACATGAACCATTCAGGATTGTATTGTAGTAGTCATTTATATAGCGCCTTTTCCCTTTTGTATGGTCTCAAAGCCCTTTCATAGCCCACCCTCGGGGACCGAAGTCCAGCTATGGGAACGTTTTCAGAGGAGGCTTAAGATGCGTGTGTGCATTTGGCCAAGATTAGGACTTAGGAGGGCTTGCCAGGCTCCAGTAAGCACCCCAAGAGGTCAGGTACGTTGGCGTGTGCTGAGGGAGGTCACGACAGAGCGCTAGAGCAGGAGACTCACCGCAGCTAGACCAGAGTTTGTTGTATGATGTTGCTGTATTCTAATGGCAGAGGTGTTGAGTTAAGTCTAGAGTTTCATTGCGAAGCAGTTATGTGACCAGCTACACTGAATTTGACGTAGTTGTAGCTGCATTCTAAAGTGCATGGATGGATAGCCATGCCTGTGACAGATATCCACGGAATTGGTTTGTTTATACATACCTTAAGCTCAGATGGAGCTTATCTTTGATGTCGCTGTGTCATCTGATCTTCATGTCTTATACTCCACTGGGTCCAACATTCAACACATTCTCAAACAATTTATATATTAAGTCACTTGATGATTACAATATCCAGTTTAAAATTGAAGCATGACTCAGTGTCACTGTAACGCTTATCAATTACGCTCAGGAATTTATAGTTCCACTAAATAAGCCATTTAATACATTCTGATCACTAATATCAGTGCAGCATATTACTATGCCTGGAATGGGCCTCAGACAGCGTGGTTGGTAGCAACCATCATACTAGCCATGCCCTAACTAGTCCATCAAGACGCTGGAATCCCTCTCAGTGCCATACTCCATTACTACCATTTCACTCCAATATCTGAGCAAAGATGTCATGTCATATCATGCCATTGAGACCTATACCGTGCTCCACTGCCATTAGCATGGTCTCTGTGCCATATGGCAAATATGGAAGAGATACCGTAGGGGTGTTAAGGTGGTGGAAGGAGAGGGAAAATACAAGAGAGCTTTGCAGTGGCCTACCATTGTGTTTCTAGGTGGTCTGTGCCCAAAGCATAGAGACATGTGTCTCCATAGGGGAGCCTTGTGTGCCCATGGTGTTAGGCTGCATTGACCAAGGCTGTAGCATATACGTTGGCTGTATAAGTGCAGTGTTTTGATGTTTGATGTCTGTTGGAAATGGTGCTTGATTGTCTGGTGCGGGTGGCTTGGTTGGGAGTATTGTGTGTTGGAATGTAGAATTTGAGCTTGCTAGTGCAGAGAGCAGCCAGAGACCTTGATGGGCAAGTTGGCGAGTGGTGCAGACAATCGTGACGCAACATATAGCAAATCACATGGAATAGCAAGGCACTGAAAATGCATGAATGGCTTAGCATACCATTGGAAGTTCTAGCAGTGGCTGAAGAATGCCTGACAAAGAAATGTTAGCATAAGTAAAGTCCTGGCCAACATATTGTCCTAAGCTCGAATAAGTACCCATCAACTATGGATACGGACCATTTTACTCTGTTTTCACCCAGCCATGGATCCATGTATACCCTTATCAGACCAGCAGGGGGACAGATCCCTCTGGATATCATATTATCGAGTGTGTCACCTCAATATCTTACCCCTGAACTCATGTTGAGTAGTAGTATAACGTTTTATTCAGAAAATACCCATTACGAAAATTTATAAACAGCACAGTTCCACAAAGCCCTGTACAACGGAAGAAATCTAACCAAACCTCAAAATGCTGTCTACTAAATGCTGCAAAAACATCATACATACAATTTTCATCATTATAGTTAATAAACAAAGACATGGCATCCGCACATGACCCAACAATGTTTTTAATAACATATGGCTTAAGCCATATATTTCTAAGATAAATAATAAACATACAAATTAATAAAAAGTGCAAGATATCCTCGTCTTTGCCAATCCTGCCACCGCACAGTCTATCTAAGCTCATCCAGTTCATTCAAACCTGTAAAGGGAGCGCATTTAACCTTATCATCTGGGCTCTCCTTCAGCTCTCAGGGGACTTTAATGATGCTAACGATTCAATTTCGTACACGGTTAAACAATGATCTAATTCTACAACCCTTTTTTAAAGTAGGGCCTAGCGTTGCAGTTTCGATAAATAACTAAACACTTCTACATCCTTTAAACCCCACATCTTCATCAAAACAATAATGCTTGAGTACAAGTGACCTATTTGGTGCGGGGGAGCCCACCACCTATGCAAGGGCATTGCTTATATTGGGGTTCGCTGAGGGATCAACCTGGGATTTTATAACAAATTCCCCAAACCTCCATTGCACCTGGCAGGTTATGCTCAGAATGCCTATTCACGTGTCATTCCATCCAGTGCTTAATTTGTAAAAAAATAAGTGCCAGTACCCAAAAAATATTGGCCCCCATAATGCTGGGTGCAGCGCCACCCTCAGCGCGGGCGTGCCGGCCGCGCCAGTTCAGTGCTAGACCTACCTAGATCGGCCCACCACCAGCCCATAACACTGCTGCTGCTCCATGTCACATGTTTGGCGCTGCAGCAACTGCTGGCACAGGCTAGTAGTAAATACGCAACTAAGACATGCTCCTCCTGTAACTGCGCCTCGATGCGCCCGGGCTGTGCGAGTGCTTTAAAAATGCAAATAAATAAAGCATTCTGTTTCAGTCACTGTTGCACTGTATTTGTCTCTACCCCTTCTGCCCCATCTGACAATCTGTTAAAGTACACCAAGTATTGTTAATCGGTTACCTCCAGGAAGAGCACCCTCCCCTCAGCCCGTTCTTCAGTCACCTCATACAGGTGTTTTGTGTAATCAATTTACTCTCAACCCCTTATCAGTCATCACATCTCATAAATGCATCCCCCTTCACTCTTCCTTCAGACATGAGCATGGTGTTGTATAACTTGGAAAAAGTCATTTCTGCAAGACATTGTTGTGAAATCAACGGCCTGTGCTACTTCTGCTTTAGGGCCTCTTTCCACCTTAACACATATTAAAAAACTAAATATGTTTTGTCACCCAATATTCAGGAGCCAGAGGAGAATGCATATTCGGATATCTCCTTTCCACTGACATGTTCTTGACACACTTCCCTAAACTGCAGGGTGTAACAGACACCCACCTCCCTATTTGAGGATTGCATGCGCTCCCATTCGGAGCACATGCTCTGAGCGTATTGTAACCAGGTCAAGGGGTCACATATGGTGTATAAACTTCACATCAGGATAGAAAACATGCACTGGAATTATGTAAAATAAATGACAGCAAAAGACGGTTGATAATTATACATGAATACTCAACTAGTGCTTTTATTTATGATGACAGATTAGTGGGCACGTGCACCATGTTTATCCCCGTCTAGTTTCAATTGTGTATCTTTAAGCCTGAAATGGCATTTCAGAAGTTCGTCTTTGCATGGGCTTTTCTCGCGAAGTGCAGCCGGTTCGGTTTCGGCAGAATACGTGCACTGTTCCGGGTCCCCTAGCTGAAGCTCGTTTGTGAACTAATGAGGCCGATAACATTAAAAGGAAGAACGGAAACACTCAGGCAAAAATCAAAGTTCATGTTTCGCTTAGATGAATGCTATCCAGGGTCGGACTGGGGCATACAATTGTCTCGAGTCAGGCTCGGCACCAATGAAAAAGTGGCCAAAGTTGCAAACGACAATTCATTCCTTTTGTGACAGACACTAGTGGGACCACGCTGCCGCCCGTGCCCCGCCCGATCCCGGGCTTTGCCCTGCCTTGCCTCGATCACTTAGGCTACCTTCCGTGGGGCCACGGCCATGCTGAGCCTGATGATGACAAAAATAGGTGTGTGGTGCAGCGGCCCCACGGAAGGTAAGATTTTAAAAGAAAAAACATATTTGGGTGACTGGGGCCCATCACTTTCAATGTGATGGGCCACAGCCGCCACTCAAAATAAATTATTTCTTTTAAAACCTACCTTCCGTGGGGCGGGGCCCCGGACACCAGCCCCACGGAAGGTCAGGTTTACAAAGAAAAAAGTAAAAAACATACTTTTGGGCACAATCCATGGGCCCGGCCGCCCAGGCAGAGTCATCCGACTCAGTCTGCGGCAGCCGGCATCCCCTGGTCACAGAAATTGGCCTGGGCCTGGCACTGACTGCAGTCAACAGCACACTGCACATAGGTCACAGAGACAGAAGCCTGGGCGCGGACGGGCCCCTGGTGGGGTCCTGACTCCTGGGCAGTCAGGACACCACCAGGGGACTGTGCCGCCACCCGGGCCCCGACCTGGGCCTTCCTTGCCTGATCACCTGACTGTGACAGGCTCAGGCTGCACCGCACGCAACAACAAGTGACTTACCTGCTTTGCCGGCTGGGACTTGGTCTCCTGTCGGGGCCTCAGGGTGGGGGGGCGGGTGTGCACACTGGCACCCGCACAAATGAAAAAGCAGGCAGAGGGGGCCGCAGGAAGCAACTAGGCCGCACCACGCAGTGCAGCAGGGCAGGCTCTCTCTTTCACAAGGCAGGAAAGACGACGTCACGCCCCGACACCTTCACTTCAAAGTAACTTGTGAAATGAAGGTGGTGCTGCGCTGCCTCCTGTGGCAACAACAACACGTCACCATGTAATTTCACTGGCTCAGAAGAACAGCCAATGAAAACTGCACATTCTGTGTTACTATACAGAATGCATCATATACTGCATAGTAACAACAGAATGGTAGTTTTCACCTACAGCCTGCAAGCACGAGACGATCAATATCAGAATGACAAATTCCAATGATTTATAACCGAAGCAAAGCGAAGTGGAAGAACAAACAAAGCAATTGCACATGCGCTGGCCCCGCATGAGTTCCAGTGCCCAAAAAAGAGTGCCGGTGTTGGGCACCGGCAACCACCCCCACAAATTAAGCACTGATTCCATCTCCTGGGGTGCTGGGTGACAGCTCTGTCACTTCCCTCAGGAATGTGCTCTGCATAACCTCCAGGCATGCACAAGAAGTGAACCCCAGATCTCGCTCCCCTATGTTACTGCCATCAGAGACGTCATTTCACCAAAATGCCAGGGGTAACGGAAGTGACATCACACAACCCTTGACCTCTGATGACATCACAGGAAGTGATGTAATAGGACCACTCCCTGAAGCCGCATCATGGGAAGCAATGGAACACAATCTTTTACCCCTTGACAAAACAAGAAGTGGCATCACATAGCATTGTTTGTAAGTACACTATGAAAAATGTTGTTATGATATCACCGTAAGGGCCATTTTATGTGCTATGGTCAAACATTTCTACACTGTACACAAGCTTTTAGGCACAAGGATTGTGTCAAGTGACCTAGAACACCGAGATGGATCGCTTGTGATGATCGTAATGGAGACAACAACTGAAAAAAACATGCTATAACTGCAACTTGTGCAAAATACATAGTCCGAAATGGATGCTTATTCTACTCGAAATGCTTTTTGGATGTTCTTGTCTGCATTGTGCATTTGAGGTGTTTAAGAAAAGACTAAATCAGTGACTCACCCCCTGAAGTGTGCCTGAAATAAACCTTTAATGGGTCTAGCAATTATTGCATAGAATTCCAGAAAGACAAATTATTTGTTATTCCTATTATTTCTGATTTAAGGTCACTGCTCAAAGTGTTGCATGTGTGGAACCCATGTGTTTTTTTTAAGAGGTCTGAACAAGAAATCCAGGCACTCCAGAAACAAAGAGCCAAATGCGCTGGCCACAGCCAAGGAGCTTCCATTTGTAAAAATAAAAAAACATTTTTTTTGGTAGGGGTAGCAAGGGTGACCTCACGGGTAGCAGCTGCGACCCATGGCGACCCCCAAACGACATTCCTGGCTGCCATCTGATTATTCGCTTCTAATATGGAAAGGCATTTATCTAATCTTCTCCCTCAATATCGGTGGTCAAAACATAGAAGCCCCTTAAAACCTGGTGCGACCTGGTTTGCGACCATATTTATATGTGCAGCCCAACTACCGTTATTAGCAAACACCAATCGTAAGTACTTATACAAACAGAACACCTCTGTTTTCTTCTTAATAATTAACCAACTAGATTTTGCCCCAAACATTCTGAAGACCATGATCTTTGTTTTTACAAATTCAATTTCAGGCCATGATCATTAAAACATGGGTTTGCATATAATGGACTCTTCCGCAGGCCACCAGACGTAAGGTAAATTAAAACTGCATCATCAGCATACAGCATAGTATTACATTTAGTTAAATTTAAGAGGGGGTGCGATGAGTCTTGCTGATGCACATTTGAATACAAAATTAAGGTGATTTGTGTATAACCTTTACAACAAATTCCCAAATAGGAGTGCACTGTAGGAAGAGGAATCTTTAAATGCTGGTAAAGTTTACGGCTAATTTATAACAAAATCTGCTTCCTATCTTCATTATTGACATGTAAGTAAATAAAATGTGCATTACGTTTGCTAAAAGACAAGCAGTATTAAGTCTGTCCTTGCAAGAGAGCCAGGCTTCATCTATTTCCTTTGTCAGAGCTTTCTCAGATTAAGAAAAGACTAGTGTATAAGAAGTACTACACCCCCCGCACCTCAAACTAAATACAGATAACATGTTAGGGTGATCAATGGTCCCAGTATTGCAAAAATCAGAATTATAGTGCTCAGAATTATAGTTCTTTTTGAAGGAAAATAGTACATATGGGGTGACATATATATTTTAGGGTCAGAATGACTCAAGAAGTAAAGGGTGTCTCCAGTATTACTCACATATCATGAATATGTAAAAATGTAAGCTGAAAACTGGATAGAAAAGGAGTTTTGCTCAAAAGTAAATTGGTATGCCGTTTGGTGGCCGAACATCTAGGCTGAACAGACTGAGATATTTTCTAAGATGGATGGCAAATACAAAATGGTGTCTTGAATTCAGGTGTGCAAAGCCCTGAATCATTCTGATGTTGAATATTCTTTGGCAGCATTTCAATGTGAGATAAGCACGTCTTGTATGGTATATTTAGAATTTCTTGGCAAGAAAAGCAGACAGGATTGATAGCAACTCAGATAAGAGCATGGGAAAGCTACCGATTAGACAGAACAGCTGCTTAGCAACAAATAAGATGAGCTCATGCGGTTTCCCACAGTATGAGCTGCCAAGTAAATTTAGCAGGACCTTGAGAAGCAGATAAGAGCTGTTTCTTGGCAGGCATTAAAAGGATGTGTAATTATGTTTAGCTGAGTCTGGAATGAGCTTATCAGTCTATGTGTCAGTCAACCTATGCTTGCCAAGATGAGCTAATGTGGGCTTTGTGAGGGACATATACGCCAACCAATCAAAGACAAGGAGGGCTTCTAGTCTTGTTAAGTAAACCAATTAGAAATGTATCCTGAATTTGCATGAAGTATTGCATCATTCTCAAAAAGCCTATAAAAGGCAAGCTGAGTGTAGGAGCTCTGTGTGCTTTCTAGAATGTCTTTTGAACCTGTATTAAAGAGATGGCTGTGAAATTGCATCCGGGCGTCCGTCCTACTTCGTCCAGTCTCCAGTGTCAGAGTCCACAGATACCAAGGTGGTTGATGCAAAGGAGGGTCCCCTTTACACTACCCTTATTTTAGGATCCACGGCGGGAGACAGGTCAGTAAGATTGAACCAGGGACACTGCAACTTGATCCTATTTTATAATTATTATTGTTCATTTATAACACGCTTAATACCAACAAGTGGTTTTTAAGCATGGGATTGGGATTCGAACCTGTGTTGGGCTGTGTGATCTTGCTTTCAAAACAAACGCATTGCCCCTGAGCTATCCTTCCTCCCCAACCTATTGCAGGTTAATTATTATTGTACTCAGCTGCTTTCTCTAGAGTTAGGGTGAGTCATTGAGGTGGGGCTGAACAGGGCTTTACACAGTCCTGAAAACGTGAGGGGCTTTCCTCTGGTCTGTAAGATTAGCATTAATGTCATCACAATTAGGCTGTGTCATATCAACCCCATCATCATTCTTCATTGGAAATATAGTGGGAGCCAATCTGTGCATCCTGAGCCAATGTAGTTCTTTTAGCCATTTGATGTCCATCCCTGTGGCCAGAGGGTCCATGTCAAGCATCACACTAATCTATTAAAGGTAGACTAATAGGTGTTGTTGGAGCTGAGAAGCCGCAGCTGCGCATTGCATGCTACTTCCTCCAGCAAAATATACATACTCTTAGTGGGATTGTTAAGTTACCCAAATGTCTCCCTGTGTTTAGACTCCCTGGGACCACCCTAGGAACAGTAAAGACTTGAAACAGGAAATATTATACAGAGCCCTGTCCACGGTCCTGCCCAAAGCTTCAGATAAGGAATTCAATTTTTCATTGGACGCTTTGTGCACAGTATTTTCCAATGGGGCATCCATGAAGTTAAGGAATTCTCCACTCCAATATCCATTAGGTTGAGAGTCAGCTCCTAAAACACTCCTAGCTCTGCGATGCCACATCAATGCAGCAAAACTATGCAATTATACCACCAAACCCTCTTTGAATAAAGGGGTTGCCATGATAGCAAACCGCTGTTCCATCTTTGTGTGTGTTTTTTTAAGAAGGGCAGCGGGCATGATCTCTGTGGGAGATGTGATGCTGAAGGTTACAGCAAGGGCCTTTCCTCTAAACAACCCAGCGGGGCACCTTGTCTCCCCAGAGATAAGACAATTAAGGATTGTATGTGGTAGGAAGGTGCTAACCCCTTTGAATCAATCCCAACCATTTCACCAACTACTAGACGGTGTGTCCACCCTTTATAGATTAATAACAAGTTAATGATCAGGTAACCCATAAACCATTTTGAGTAACTTTTCATTGATACAAGTAAACTGCTTAGCAAAAGTCAGTTGAAGGGCAATGAGTGGACGGAGTGTGCATGGTGGTGAACGGGAATCTGAAAAAGATAATTGATTACATATTGCTGTTCTCTTATATTCTTGTCTAGTTTGCTGGATACCGTTGTCCCCTTATAAATTGTCTCATACCTTGTTGACTCCTATGGTAAATTTATAAATGAAAATATTTACTTTAATAAGGATCTGAGCTGCTTGAATATATTGTGTGAGTCACTGTGCCTCATTCTACCTTTGTGCATGTTTTTTTTTTATATGAAGTGTCTTATTTCTTTATTCAGCTCTTGCTGGTCTGAAATGTTTGTGAGCATCAACAAACACCGGAAAAAGTTTGGGATGCTCGGTGGAGGTTAATTATTATGATCTCTAATCCACCTTTTTTACAAAAGATGTAGTTAATCTTTTTAAATCCTCCCAGAGTTCTGATAGTAGTGTGGTGTAATTGGCCCCATTGATGTCTTTTTTCTTGGTGGTTATTTTAATGTCTAGGAATTTAAAATTGGGTGTTTGCTAAATGCCCATCACTGCACTTTTCTGTTCCTCCAGGCCATTGGGAGCCTGTCAGGTGCTAAAAGCGATAACATTCATGAGGCTGGCCAAAGCCGGGCATTAGCGGACCTACACTCCTTCTTATTGGATCTTCCTAGATCTTAACTCCCGGCATTGTTCAGCCCTGTGGTTGCTATTGTTTAAGAAGTCTGTGTGCATCAATTTTCTTCTTTTAACATTATTTTGGTATTTTTTTGTTGCAATTCTAGTTGAAGGTTTAATTATCAATTTCCCCTGGGCCTTCAGAAACAATAATTGCTTCTGTTGTGTCTTGATTTACTTTGATTCATCCTTTTTACTATTTTATGTTACGCTTTTGTCTTTTTTTAAAAAAAACTTTATTTTTGGTATTTAACTCACCATACAACTTCACACCCACATTAAACTTTGCGCCTTGACCCGGGACCCCTCAACTGCCCCTCCTCCCTCCCCCTCATAGCTCCGTCCCCCTGCAACAGTGTCCTCTTTAATTGGGATAGAGCCCCCTCTAGCCATCGCTACGAGGATGTGGAGATACCCTGGCCCAGCCCTCACCGGGTGGTGTCCTCTGAGTCTGACGATGCAGATGTGGGTTCTGTCGCTTCGCCCATCAAGAACAGTGTCAAAGGCCCCCAGATGTCTGGAGGTCTGGCATGCTGAGGGAGTAATTTAATGAAGTCTGTTTCCACATCTTGGTAGTATAACAAATCTTTGCGCCAGGCGAGGACTGACGGGGGGGGGGCTCTGCCCCATGCCATTGCAACCCTCCTGCGGGCCAAAGTCAACATAACCCCTGCCAATTTCCTTATTGGAGCAGAGAGCAGCCTCGTCATGCCCAACAGGGCTGCTGTATGGCTTGGTTGTACTGGTTCTCCCACAACAGCCGCTGTCGTCTTCAGAACTTGATTCCAGAAATGCGTAAACTCGGGGCACGCCCAAGCTAGGTGAATGAAGTTCGCTGAAATGACCCCACATCTGGTGCATTTTGATTCTGTGCCTGGGTGATGTTTGTTGGTTTTCGCCGGTGTGTGATATGTTTGATGGAGGAAGTTGAAGTGTATAAGTTTCAGGCGTGAGTTAAGCGCCACTTTTTGAGTTTGTTTCAGACTATAGAGCCAATCTTCCTCAGAAATCTTAACCTGTAACGACTTTTCCCATCTATCCTTTGCACCTGAGATGGCGAGAGATGTGCAGGGAATGAGGGCTTTGTAGATCTGCGACACCAGCCTACCTTCGCCCCGCGCTTGGATGACGCTATGCAATAATTGCCATGTTGGTGGCTGACGTGGGAAGTCGGGCAGTAGAGCCTGCATGGTGTAGCGGGTTCTGAAGTAGAGGAATACATCTAAGGCTGTGGTTCCCCCCTTGCTTTTTGCTTGCTCTGGTGTTAAAAAACTGTCTTCTGTGAAGAGATCCCCCAACGTTTGTATGTTCAGCTTGTCGACCCACTTGTGGAACACCGTTTCCGAGGTCAGTGGGACTCCGGGAATGAACTTGACAGGCAGGAGTGGGGAGTACCGTGTCTGTACCCCCAGTTTCTGGGCCAGCATCCTCCAGACTTTGTACGTTGTGAACATCACATTCATCGTGTCGTTGGGAGCTGGCATTTGACTGAGGACGACTGCAGTTAGGAAGTTAGGCGTTGCGAGGGCACGCTCAACTTGTACATGTGGTCGAATCGCTTGGGAGGCGTACCAAAAGCTGAGGAACTGTGCTTGAGCTGCCCAGTAGTATCTTTCCAGGTCTGGAAGTGCCAGCCCCCCTTTGGTTACCGGGAGCATTAGCGTGGTATATGCCACTCTCGCTGGCTTACCCGCCCAGAGTAGTTCGAGGACCAAGCTTTTCAACTTTTTCCAGAAGGATTTTTGCAGCAGAATCGGGATATTGTTGAATAGGTATAATAGTTTGGGTAACACCACCATCTTCACCAGGGAGATCCTACCCCAGAGGGTTAGTGGAAGAGACCTCCAGCGCGAGATCTTGTCCTGAAGTGATTTGACCACTACCTCATAGTTATCCCGGAACACCTCCTGGCGTTTCAGAGATAATTGTATCCCGAGGTATCGAACTCCGGAGCACTTCCATGTGAGTTTGAAGTCGTCTGGGAACTGTTTTGTGGCTGGTGTTAGAGGGAATACAATGGATTTTGACTGGTTGATTTTTAATCCAGACGCAGCTCCGAACCTGATGACTTCCCTCATGACAGGATTGAGATTGTCTTCTGGGTTTCTGATGAATAGTGCTACGTCGTCGGCGTAGAGAGAGATGATGAGTTTGTGAGGGCCTATGATGAGTCCCCTCTGCTGTCTCTGTTCTCGCAGTCTGGAGGCTAGCGGTTCCATCACCAGAGCAAATATTAAGGCCGATAGTGGGCAGCCTTGTCTCGTGCCTCTTTGCAGAGCTATTGGGGCCGACTTGGCTGTTCCAACAATAATGTTGGCACGGGGCTTGGTATACAGTAGAGAGACCAGGTTGATAAATCGGGCTCCTAGGCCCATTCTGGTGAGCACCGCGAACAGAAATGGCCACTCGACCGAGTCAAATGCCTTTTCGGCGTCGAGAAGCACCGCCACAGCCTGGAGAGAGGGGTCCAGAGCGGCCATGACACCGAACATTCTCCTAAGTCCAAACGTCGTGTTGCGGCCTGGAATGAAACCGGCTTGGTCCGCCAGAACAAGGGCGGGCATTAATGGCATTAACCTCCTTGCCAGCACCTTGGCGAGTATTTTATTGTCTAGATTGAGGAGCGATATTGGTCGGTATGAAGAACAGTCTACTGGAGATTTGCCAGGTTTGTGCAGTAGAATAATGTTTGCTTCACAGGTGGTAGGAGGCAGATGCCTTCTTTCCAGCGCTTCCGCGTATACTGCCTCCAAGAGCGGGGCCAAGGTGCCCGCGAAGGACTTGTAGAATTCTCCAGTCAGTCCATCGGGGCCCGGCGCTTTGGAGGTGGGGAGGGACTTTATGGCTTCTAAAATCTCTTCTTGCGTTATCATCTCATTTAGTGGTTCTCGGAGAGAATGCTCGACCCAGTAGAGTTCCGTGTCTTCAAGGTACTCCAGTGGAGCCGTCGATGACTTATTGAGTTTGGCACTGTATAGATCTTGGTAGAAGATCCTGAACTCCTCCGCTATCCTTTCATCGGTATAGACTGCCTCACCCAAAGTAGTCCGAATCGATTCGATGTGTGCAGATCTGTTGTCGGCTCTGATTAAATTTGCTAGCAGGGCCCCGGGTTTTTGGCCTTCTCCGTACTGACGAGCTTGGCAATTGCGATGAAGGAACTTGATTTCGCGGTCAGCTGCGAGATTGAATTTCGTCAATTCTACCTTCAGGGCTGCTGATATTTTGGGATCCGCCCCACTAGTGGCTTGACGCTCAAGGTCCTTTAGTTTTCCCTCGCTGCTTGTGAGCTCGCGCTTGATGAGCTTATGGATGCCATTTTCCTTGGCATGGCAGACTCCTCTTATAAAGCATTTTAGTGACTCCCAAATTGTGCTTGCGGATGGAACTGAGCCAATGTTGGCATCTAGAAATACCTTGATCTCGTCCCTTAATTCGGAAGCAAACAGTTCATCCCTTAATGCGCCGTTCTTGAAGCGCCAACGCTGTAGCGGCGGCGTCGGAGTAGATGATTTTAAGTTGGGGAAAATCGGGGAATGATCGGAGAGAGTCCTCGGATGTATGCAGCATCGATCACCTGTCAGAGGACCGGTTGCCGAAACGAAGAGGTAGTCGATACGAGAGCTCGAGTTGTGTACAGATGAATGAAATGTGAATTCTCGTGAATCACCATTCGAGACCCTCCAAATGTCTATCAGGCCGAAGGCATTACATATTTCTTTTATTTGGAGTCCAGCTTTGGTTGGAGGCAACTGAGAAGCCCTTGATCTGTCCTTTAGTGGATCAAGTACAGTGTTCATGTCTCCTCCCCAGATTATGGTTGCAGGATCCTGTTTGGACAGCTGGGTGAGTACCCATCCGAAATTGTCAGGGCCGTCTGTGTTCGGGGCGTAGGAGTTGACGAAGGTCACCTTCTGACCGGCTACGATACCGCTCACTATGATTGCTCTCCCCTCTGCGTCTTTCGCCATGCGTATCAAGCGGAAGCTCATCCTTCTGTGTATGAGTAGAGCGACTCCTCTGGAGTATGTTGAATAAGAGGAGTAGTATCTGTGACAGCCCCAGCTCTTAGCCCATTGGTGCTCCGTCCCTGGTAGAAGGCGGGTCTCTTGAATCATGGCCACGTCGATTTCGTGACGCCTAAGGTATTGGAGTATTTTCCTGGTTTTGGCTGGGATATTTCCGCCTCTAATGTTCCATGTTAAAACATTGAATGGTTCGGATGGGGTATTCTAATTGACCATTTTCTGTTTACTGCAGCTGGCCGTGTGGAGGCACTGAGAAGAGACTTGCTGGCCCTGTTGCTGATAGCTTTGTGACTCATTTGATTGGACGACTTTGGTATCTGCCTAGGAGACGGAGAGTGAGGGGAGGCGCTGTGCTTTCCTGCTAAACCATGAGGGCCCCGTCGGAGGTAAAACCCCCCCAAGCCTGTGGTGTATCTCTCTTCCAGGTGGGCAACCCCCAACTGGCCCACAGAGAGAACCCACTCAAACCCTTTAAAACAATCAGCGTAACAGGTGGAGACCATGTCGCTGTAGAACTGTACCCCCGAGAAACTCAGCCACGAGACCTGTTGGTAGCCGAGTGAACCCAGGGGGGGTGAACTGGTGCTGTGCTAGGGGCGCCTGGGCCCTCCAAGCTTCCCTACCCCGCGTTAAGCTCACTGTGTGTTGAGCCTGTTTCCGATGCATCATCTTGCGAAATTTTCCAGCTCGCCCCTGGCCGGTCCGGCTTATGGCGGAATCCTGATGTTTCTGTCTCTTTGGGGCCTAGGCCGGTTAGAATTTGGGTCTGGGCAGCCTATCTGGTCTAGAAACATACGTGCATCCTCGGGTGATTGGAAAAAATGGACCCTTTCTCCGTGCTGTACTCTGAGCCGTGCCGGGAAGAGCATCGAATATGGTAGTTGATTGGCTCGGAGCCTTTGTTTGATGGCAGTAAATGATTTCCTCTGGGTTTGGACCGTGGGAGAGAAGTCCGGGTAAACGTGAATCTTGTCCCCATCATGCAGCAGTTCTCCTTTCTCCCTTGCCATGCGGAGGATGGTGTCCCTGTCTTTGTAGTTAAGCAGCCTGGCAATGATTGGTCTAGGTGGTGCGCCGGGGACAGGACGGGTCGACGGAATCCTGTGAGCCCTCTCCACTATGAACATTGAAGACAGTGATTCTCTACTGAAGAGTGATGTACAGAGTGATTCCACAAACTCCTCCAATCTACCTTGCGGCTGCTGTTCTCTCACCCCGATGATTCTTATGTTGTTCCTTCTTGAACGACCTTCGAGGTCTTCTTATTTAGCTATTGTTGCCTTCATTTGGGTCTCGAGTTGCGAAACTTTGGTTGAGAGGGATGATGTGCCATCATCTAGGTTTGACACTCTTTGCTCGACCTCGTCTAGACGTTCTGTGTGGGTGTCGATGCGGTGTTGAAGGAGGTCTACCTTGGAGGCGAGGCCGTCCATTTTGTTGTTGAGATTTCCGATGCCGGCCTTTAGGTCTAACAGGAGTTCTTTTATTTCAAATGCATTACCCTCTGACTCCGTCGGGGGCGACCCGCTGGGGGCGGGAGTCTGGTCTTCCCGCTGAGCGGGGGCTTTTGGGGTCGCACCACCTTCGAAAGTTAACTTCCTCTGGGACTTGTCATTTTTCCCCATTGCAAGTATGGATCCGGGGGGGGGCACTTTGTGCTGGAGTCTCTGTATATTGTGGAGTGTTGCCTGGGCAGGGTATGAGATGTCCGGCTGTACGATTCTGGCAGGGTTGTTGTTCGTTAGTAGAATGGGACGCCGGTTATTTGGCTGCGTTCTGATTGCCCTGGGGGGCTGAGATGGTTTGATTTAGGCGTTGGGTGATTTGCCAGGGGTGTCTGCTGCTGGCCTCCCCCAGGAATGGTGCCGCAGTAGGGAGGTAGCAAGCGCTGTGCTCGGTCTGGAATGGCGCCGTAGTCTCAGGAGGTGGATGAAGTGGCATGCGACCCAGTGCTGCCCGCTCTCCCGGCAGGCAATATGGCGACTATCGAGGTGCCGAGGATTCGGAGGGGTGCAGGATCAGAATCGCCCCCAGTGCGTCGGGCAGAAGCACCAGACTGAAGCAGGGGGGAGCGAAGGGGCCGACGCCTCCGTGTGCTGTGGATATTCCTCTCTCCCTCCAGCCCCCCGTCGCGGCCGGGGCTGCTGTCGGGACCCGGGGCCGAAGCGGCAAGTGGGCGGGGGGTGGGTCCGGCCGGGGCCAACTTCAGCGCGGCGCGCGATCCCCCCTCGTAGCTGGTGCCGCTGCTGATCTTCCGGCCTCGCTCTCCCAGCGGTGGTGGCTCGTCGTGGGGCCCAGCGGGGCGTCGGGCGGGCGCCGATGATGACGCGGAAGCTGGGCCCGCACCGCAGGGACCTCGTAGCCCGCTCACGCCCCGGGGGAGCGGCGCTCTGGATCTGGCCCTCCCGCAGGGCTCGGCTCAGGCCGAGCGGAGGGGGTCCCTCAGCGGCGCGGCGTGGCCAATGTGGTCTGCTGGCTGGATGTAGGCTACGGCGCCGCGCTCTTTACCCCGGCAGGTCAGCCGTGCTGGGCCCGGACCTAAGGCCTCGGGGGGCTCAATCCGGCGTGGTATGGCCGATTTTCGTCCGAAAAACACTGGAAGGCAGCTGGACAGACCGGGAAGTCAGGGGGCGAGGAATTGGGGCTGAGCAATGCAGAAACAGCAGGATTATGAAGGATTGATGCGGGGTACTTGCGGGAGCTCAGGCCACGGCGGCCATCTTGGATGGCCCTCTAGCGCCCTCTCATGTTACGCTTTTGTCTACTTAGGTTCCAATAATTTTTCAAAATTGGTGGTATATAATATAATTCCTTCTGCAAATGGCCAGATTGTTTCTACAATGTATTTATTAGTGATATCACATGTTTTTGTCTTGCCTTATGAATTGCAAAAAAGCTTCTATTGCCAACGCAAAATCATTGATGACAAGAGGCAGTCCTCTTGTTTTCCTATTTTGAAGTCAAAAGACTGGTATCATATCAGAGACTCTAACCCTTGACCTTGGGGTTGCTTATAATTTTGCCAAATAGGTCTTGCATCTTGGTAGCAAGTGTATTTTCTCTAGAACTGCGAGGGTAAATGGCCACATGGGAAAACATTTCAAAGGCCCCTTGATGCTGTTAGTGCCATTTGCAGTGCCAATTTGTAGATTTTATCAACACTAGTCGCTCAGAGGCTCTGAAGTTCTCTCATCCCACTGTGCCACGATAAAGCCAGTTTGGTCATAGGATACATTTTTCTAGGTGATATTCCAGTAATTTAATCATAAGCATAGACTTCATATTTAATAGAGAGACTAAGCTAACATGAGGCACATTTCTTTAGACATGTTCCTTGTCTTGTATTTTATTTTCAGTTTTCCATATTTTATTTATTTCTCTCAGTAGCATTGTTAAGGAAACAATGTTGTGGCATGGAACAACTGTGCAGTGGCATGTCAGAATTTCCCTCACCAATGCCCAGGATCATGGTCTTTATGGCACTGATGGTGCCAATCTCCTTAGGTTCTTGGTACTTCCAATATGGTACTTTGTATAGCTCCAAAGTACATTTGTTTCCAGGCAATGATTGGGAATCATTACAAGTTTGCCTGTTTATTGGCAGTAAATCTGCCAGGATACTGGCAAATTGAAATGCTGTTACCCGCACTCGTGCCGGTGTCGGGTGTAAATCCCCATTCTATGGAGTCACATTGGACTCCATGGGCCTCATTACAAGTCTGGCTGTCCGGAAATAAGGGTGCCAGTAGCAACGTACCAGCACCCTTTCCGGACCTCCAGACTGCAAGTATGCCTGCAGGGGCCGCTGCTCCTGGCAGGTCTGACCTGCCAGGAGCACCGGCCCTTGCAGGCATGGTTTTCACAGAAGCACTGGCACCATTAGCAACAGTGCCGGTGCCGGTGCTTATGTGTCCCCATTCCCGTGGAGTCCTATGGGACTCCTATGGGACTCCACGGGAATGGGAACTTACACTATCCACTGCCTGACATTCACGGGCCGCCGGGACTTGTAATGTCCCGGTGGCACCGGGATATCAGGTGGTGGAACGGTTTTACGAGGTCGACAGCAACCCACTGGTAGCACCGGCACGTTACCACCGACCTTGTAATGTAACCCCATGTGGAATTTTGCCAGTATTACCAATGATTCTGATGCTCTTAGCTGGAGGTAATTCAGGCACCTCACAGGCAAACTTGTAGTTGGCCGGTGCAGAAACATGGCAGTATACATTGATACCGGCACGTTAATTCCACACTGGCCAATTTGTAATGAGGCCCATTGTAATTTCCGACTCAAGTGCTCTGCAGATTTGTCTCCCCCGGTTCAGCAGCAGACTTCATGTAGCAACAGTTTAGGCACTAATTAGATTCCTGGTTGCCAAGACGCTCGGATTCTAGATCCCTTCCACAGTTCCCTCCTTGTTCTCGCCTATGCGGGCCCCTTGCTAGCTGCATTTCTGCCTGCTTTCCTCTCTTCTGCCCCCAGCCCTGTTCTTCTGTTTTCCGACCCCTCCCCCATTTCCTGGTTCATTGCCATGTGCTGATTGCGGATGGCTGCTTCTTCGTCCACCTCCATCTTCTCACCTGTGGCCGGCAATATCACAGGAGCCTGTAGAGCCTTCCTGCAACTGAGGTATTTTTTTCCCAGTTACAGGTTTTCCCTCTGCTGATCATTTTCTCTTCTCTGCCTCCCGAAGCATCAAGCCACAAGTGAAAAGAGGAACTTACATGGCACATGCGCTCTTTAATATTCTTCAATGCAAGCTATGAAATAAACGTGTGAGGGAGAGGGCTCTATAAATAAGCATATGAACATAAGTACCGGGGGAGATGAGGGGTTTCTCTATGCAGAAGGGATTGGGAACTTCAGCCATGAACACGCCATTCCTATGATATTGAGCCATGGGTGCCCTTAGCTTTATTAGGCCCCTATTTTCCCTCTTGGCTGAAGACAATGATGGACACTAAACGCATGCACAGTAACAATGGGCACTCCATGCCCTCAGGGTTTACTAGAGCTAGGATGTGGGCTCACATCCAACAGATTGGCCAGCCTATACTGGTACCAGCAATAGACATCTGTGTAATACCGGAATCTGTTATGGAGGCCGAGGACGGATACCCCTGTGGTATCCTCTGTCCTTGTGCTGTCTTGAGCGCATGATTGGAATGCCTGGAGGAACTTGGAGTGGAGGGGTCTAAGAATCTACGAGTGATGGTTGGGGGACTTCAGAATGGGAGCTTGGTCATGATGGATGCACTTACCCTGCTCTCCTGCTAATCCATCTTCTTGTAACCTGTAACAAATAAAGCTCTTTCCTTTTTTACTCACCTGGTCCTGCATGGTTCCTGCGTGCTGGCTGACATACCAGGTGACCCAGGATATTATATTTTGGTGATGAGGATTGGATACAAAAGTGAGGTTGTACTTGGGTGTGGCAACCCTGAGGTCCTTGGGTGGCAGACCATGGCAGTAGGAGGTTTCCTTTATTGAGATGGTTGGGAGTGTGGGTAGGTTTGCCCTTCTTTTGGGCAGGTTTACAATCAGGCGTGGCAGGGCTGAGGTCCTGGTGTAGCAGACCAGGGCAAAAGGAGACATGGTTCATTTCTGCCTGCAAGTTATCCAGTCTGTGCATTGTTTGAGTGCTAGGATTGTTCGTTGGCTTTATTAGGATGGGAGATGTGTGGCATCCTCTGTCCTTGTGCTGTCTTGAGGGCATGATTTGAATGTCTGAAGGAGCTTTTAATGGAATGCTCTCCTGCTAATCCATGTTATTGTAACCTGTAACAAATAAAGCTCTTTCCTTTTGTACTCACCTGGTCCTGAGTGTTGGCTGATTTACCAGGTGACCCAGGATAATATAGCCCCTTGGCTGATGCCAATTGGAAGGTTTTTCCCCAAAGTAATCTTCACACCCTCGTGGGCTACGTCCACCCAGAACTGTATCATTATTGCATCTCATTGATTCATGGACAGTAACAAAGGACACAAAGGTTTATGAGTCGCTCTATTGTTCTCGTGGAGGAAGGATGTACATGCCAGAAGGGCTAGCAGGAGGGTTCCTTGAATGTTTTGGGATGTGTTGCTAAGTGGATATAAAGATACCTGGCTGGAATGCGGGTTAGGTTAGTAAAACGGGTTTGGTGGGGCTGCTCTGCTGTGTTCAGTGACATGCAAGCCCGTGAATAAATCACCTTTGGTTGCCAATCTTTAGAATAAACAGGTGAGACTGATGCGTGAGTGTTTCCTTGGGCGAATATGATGTAAAAGTCCTTACCACAAGCCACTTTCTCTGCCGAATATATTGGCTGGGAAAGTGACTGCTGATATATTAGAATAGAAGCTAAACTATGTCCATCCCAAAATTAGCACTCAATTTAGAATGTTCATAGTGTCTTAGCCAATCAAGAAGCAGGAACCAATTGCGGGAGGGCAGGGGGTGGGGGGAGTTCCCAGAATTCTTCTGTCCTTCCTGGGTGCATTTGTTGAACGCTGTCATTGTCCTACTGTCTTTCCAGCTAACTTGGCGGCTTTCTTTTCTATGCTGCCCTTCAGCCCGCTCTTTCTTCTCTCAGCATCATCTCCATGTAGGCGCCTGCCACCACATCTTTCTCACCACCCTGCAGCGTTCTTGCTTCTGTTAGGCAGTGTGGCCTCTGTTTCCTGGCTTTATCCTCTCCTTAATGATTGTCTATGGTGCGATGGGTTACTATGCTAATGCTGGTTGCCCAATGCTGTTCTCTATTCTTCATGCTTTATCAAGCCATCAGAACCCCAACCGTTGTTAAAAGAAATTGCATTCTCGTGGGCTGACCAAAGCCACAGATTATTTGACCCACACTCCTCCTTAATGAATTTCCAGGCCCCGGATCCCTCAGCTTGGTTCAGCCCCAAGGGCGCTATTGCTTAAGCATTCTTATGTGCGTCATTTCTCTTCTTTTAATATTGTTTTTTTGTTGTTGTGTTTTTAATGTACAAAGATGTACTGTCTTGGCAAAAACACGGTTAACGGAGCCTTGGAGCTCCGTCACATGGACCAAACAGCATGCGCAATGTGTGCGCATGTGCAGTAAGGAGCCCGGGAAGCAGCAGCTTGCCGCGGTCAATGAATAAAGAAGGTTCACACTAGTGAAGGCCCCTGTCATTATTGCAGGCCTCGGGCCTGCGTATGTTCGTGAGAGTGTCTATATTCCCGTGCACAATATTCCCGTGCACCAAGCACAGTAGAGCATTCCGATGTTCTCAGCAATGTGAGGAGGCATTTGGCCAAATAAAGACATTGGGCCTCATTACGAATATGGAGGTGGCCATGGTGCTATTAGCGCCATGGCTACCCCCATACCGCATGCCGGGTCCGGGTTCCTTGAATGAGGAATTACCGGGTCACTCCAACCAGCTGGCCAGGGGGCGAGTTTGGCGCAACATCGACCAGGGCGAGAATCTCCTAGAACAGTAATTGCCTACGCCAGCAAGAACCTGTCGAAGGCAGAAACAAGATATTCACAACCTGAAAAGGAGGATCGGCCCATCATGTTGGCTTGCAAGCACTTTCAGATGTTTCTCCTTGGCAAGCCCTTCACAATCGTTATAGATCACCAAGCCCTAGTGACCATCTAAGGAAGCTCTAAATGCAAGATGTCGCCATGAATAGATAGATGGGGCCTGCGATTGCAGTACTTTGACTTCACAATTGTTCACAAGCCGGGGAAGGAATGCAACCGGGTGGATTTCATGTCCCGGAATCCACTACTGGACACCTCCACCAATAACCTGATGGCAGAGGAGTATGTGAACTTTCTCACCCATCATGGGCCATCAACGGCCATCATGCCAACAATGATCCTAGAACACACAGAACAGGACATCACACTGAAGCGGGTACAGGACCTGATTAGGTTCAGAAGGTGGAGAGACACAGACTTCACTAACAGGTGAGTCGGAGACCGGGCCATGATAGATTCAGGAACACAAAGGAGGAGCTATCGATATCTGCATAAGGGTTCGTCATGCGAGGACACAGAATAGTGATTCCCATGGAATTGTGGCAACAGGTCATAGATCGAGCTCAGGAAAGTCATTCGGGGGTGGTGGCCACAAAGAGACAGGGGAGAGACACCATGTGGTTCCCAGGACCAGATCAAATGGTGGAATGCACAATCGGTGCCTGCCACCTGTGTCAGTGCAGATCCAACCCTAATAACCCTGAACCCCTAAAGATGTCCAACATGCCAGAGCTCCCCTGGACTCACCTGGTGATTGACTTCTTCAGTCCTTTTGGGGAGAGCAAGTATTGGCTAGTCATCATGGATGAATTTGTGCGATTACCTCTAGTACACATGACATCGTCCATGGCTGCTAGTGCTGTCATACCAGTGATAGACAGCATCTTCTCCACCTCGGCATTGACAAAGTCCTTAAGTCAGACAACAGTCCACCATTCAGCAGCCTGGAGTTTGCGAAAATTCATGCAATTGATGGGTTTCTACCACTGAAAGACAACTCCCCTATGGGCACAAGCTGAATGCATGGTGGAGCGATTCATGAGCAGCCTTAAGAGAGTCATCCAACAGAATGAGCTATGATCTCTGTCACTCAATCAAGTTCTGTGTAACATGTTGTGGGATTACAGGAACTCCCCACATGACACAACTGGAATGTTCCCCTCAGAGTTGCTATTTGGCAGAAGAATAAGAACCAGACTTCCCTACATGGCAAGTGACCAAAATGAGGATGAGGAACAGGCCCAAGAGACGGATGCATGCAAGAAACAGGACATGAAGCCTAATGCTGATAACAGGAGGCAAGCCAAGAGTTCTGACCTGCAAATGGAAGACAAGGTGCTTGCTTGTAGACAGGACAGGAAACCAGACTCGAGATTTGACCCAAACTATCTGATGGTGTTCGACGTCAATGGAACAATGGTGACTGCTTGTTCGCCTACTAAGCTGATCACTCGAAACGTCTCCCAGTTCAAGCTGTACAAGGAGGAGAAGCAAGGACATGATGAGAAAGAGAACTCCACGGCCTCATGTAGCGAGCCGGTGAGGGAAGAGACTGAAGAGGAGCCAGAGGGATGTCGGACAAGGCTGACCAGATTCATTAGGAGACCAGTGCGTCTAATTGAAGAAATGTAAAGACGGAACTGTAGGAGACTTTTGTTTTGCTCGATGGGGGGAGATGTAGTGTCCTGGCAAGGAAACGGTTAACGGGGCCTTGGAGCTCTGTAACATTGACCAATCAGCATGCACAATGTTCGCGCATGTGCACCAAGGAGCCCAGGAAGTGGCAGTTCACTGCGGGCAATGAATAAAGAAGTTTCATACTATTGAAGGCTCTTGTCATTATTGTAGACCTAGGGCCTGCGTATGTTCACAAGCGTGCCTTTTTCCCCTCTGAATGTTGTCCTCCAGTGTGGGACAAATCCTAAAGAAATGGTTGAAACTTGGATATTGGAGTACATCATTGTGTAAAATGGTAATAGAGATTGGTTGAATCATTTGAAATGGATAATTGTTCGGTCACCCTGCTTCATGATCAAGTATGTTAAGCATATTAACTCGCTCCAAAAATGCAATGTATGCCCAGGTATTTGATTTTTACTAAAAATGTTTTGAATCTTTGACCTAGATGATTTCACTATTAATGATTGTACACATTACTGTGAATATGATTGAGATAAGCAAATGTCCTGATTATTACTATCATTTCTTGAACACTTTATCCATAGAAAGGATAGCCCCTGAAAAAGAGATGTTAAATCTGGAAACGCGTTGGGCATTAAAGTACTGCATTTGAAGAAACAAACAAATTGAAAGTGTTTTATTGGAAACTATAAGAATTTGAACATTGAATATTCTTTCACGCATAATAGGGACACATTAGAGATTGAAAAATAACCTGAGATGAAGAAAAGAGACACTACTTTAAATAGTTGGACTAAACTTGAGCCAATTACAGTGTGCAGGGGAACATTATTTTTTCACAAATCCTAAAGAACCCAGAGAAACACGACAAAAGAGGCCAGTCTTAAAGCACTGTCATAACAGCCAACCATGTACTGAACATAAGCATGTACAGCCAAGGTAGGAAAAATGTGACAAGACTGGCTAATACGGTTATAACCCCAAACCCACAAACGGACAATCACCTTACCTCAAGAGGGGAAAGAGAAGAGTCACATGAAAGAAAAGTGGAAAGGAGCATGGAAAAGACATGGAGTTAGGACAGGGGGAGGTGGCCACCAGTCCAACCCAAAGCTGCATACCCGCAACGTTCTGGGATACAAGACCACTGGAAATACCAGTCCAGATATCAAGTCCAGATATGTTTGCATTTGGTCAGGTTGTTCTCCTGCCTGAATTATATTTTTCCCAGGCTCATTAGAGCACCCATATTTTCAAGCTTAGACTTGCATGATGGTCAGAAAGGATCTTTCTCAGCACTTCACGTTATTCAAACATAATAATCCTAAACAACAAGAGATTACCTCCTGGGCTTAAGTCCTCATACATGATCATCAGTCCAAGAGGAATGGTGAGTTAGTGTACATACACATTTGGCCCCAGATCAGGTTGATCCTTTCCAGAGATTTATCCTAAAAGTGCCTTAGCATATAACAAGACATGAACATGTGCAAATGCTAATTGTTGTTTTAAAGAAATCTCCAACATATATCCAAGCCCATTAATTGCATCCATAATGTTCCTGGTGGTGCCCAATAGAGTCTCAACAGCGGACTCTACTTGAACACATTTATATATCCTCCAAATATATTTAAAATGAGACTCTGGCAGTCGCAAGTCTATTTCTTCTGGCCATTGAAGAAGCAGTGCATCCCACACCTGGTGCCCAGATCATTAAGTTGGCAGTAAACATGGTTCAATGTCTTGTCTTCTGCAGGGTCCACTCCATTCAAGAACCCGATCAGGGAGTCAGTACTCACCGGGTCAGGTTGAGAGCCAGCCACTACACCCGCAAGTCCTTTATAGAGAGATCTTTATGTATACACATGATCAGGGCGATCCCAGATAACGAGTGACACACTTCTTTTATTCCATATAATTCATGTCAAAAGACAAGTGTAGAAACTCACAAAACAATACAGTAACTGAGTCAGTGTTGTACAGGAAAAACAAGCATCATACATTACATGTACACAACAATCAAAACTTAAAAAACTGAATGTCACTCCTATATGTGTGAAACAACCCCTCTGTTTAAATGTAACTGCCTCATTCATCGGCTAATTATGCAGTGTTTTCTGTTAAACCCTGCCATATCAATAAGTTGTTGACAAAACTGTGTTTTGGCCTATTGAGCAGTTGGTTAGTGCTCCTATTTCATCAGCCTTCATCAGGACAGAAAATGTTTTTTGTATCTCTCTGAATGAGGTATCCTGTGGTCTAAAGACATGCACATTGGTTTGCTGCATGTGTGAACACAAATCTGGAAAGATGGTCCTGACTTCTATGTGTGGTTTCTGGCAATTTTTTAATAGTAAAAAAATGGGCCTGTGCCTTCACGTCTATTGGTGTGATAGTGCCATTGTTGCTCTTGTGCTCATCCAGTGGTTGATAGGCCAGTCAAATGGCCTGAAGACACTGCATAAGCGCTGCCTCCGTTAACATGTGTGCGCCTGCTGGAACCGTTGGGTCTAGATTAACTTTGGCTTTATAGAGGGATACATCAGTTTCTCCAAATTTTAACATGTGCCTCCTGAAAATTCTTAGTTCTATTTCGAGTCTGGATTTGACTAACTTGGGCAAGCTCAGGACAAATCCTCCTCAGCTGGACCATGATGCTCTCGCTTAGTCTCAGGCTTTGGTTGCCTAACAGGCATACCTGCCTAACCTCCGGGTTTTCCTCGGAGACTCTTTTTAGCCTCTTCTCCGGGTCTCCGGGCATTCGGGTCCCGCCCAATCCTCCATCCGATTGGCTACAAAAGACTGCTGCAGGTAGCCAATCGGCTGGAGGTGTGTGCGGACCTGGGTGGGACCAAGAAGAATGCCGACTGGAGCCAAATAAACGCAATAATACTGCTGGATTGAAAACAGTATTGCCGCGTTTATTTTGCTTAAGTTTTCATTCTTTTTAAAACATAAGGCAAACTGGCCAAAAAGAATTGAAAGCTGGAAAAATAAGAAACGCTAAATACTGATTCCAATTCGGTGTCATTAGCGTTTCTTATTTTTTCAGCTTTCAATTCTTTTTGGCCAGTTTGCCAAGGCTCAAGTTGAGGGTCCACGCGGGTGGACTGAATCCACCCACTTCCACACCCTGCCCCAGCTAAATTGAGAAACATTGAAGGTCCACTTTGAATTCATGAATTAAAACCGACCTCAGGGATTGAACCACAGCCATCAGGTTTGCAGGCTGGACACCTCAACACCGCACTATATAACCACATGAACAATAACAACTAAGGTGAAATGTCCAATTTCGGTACTGCAAGTTCCAGGGAAAACCTTTGTGTTGGTTCTTGGAGTTTAAAACATGCACACATTTTAACGTTTTCAAAAACACTATTTGGAGGAAATATCCTTGCTTGGTTTGTGTGTGCATTGATTTTATGGCAGGCATATGCCATTCGTCCTATGCAATTTGGGTGGTTATGAATAGCCAATTGAACGTGAAAACTGCAAACGTGTTTCTAATGACAGCTACAACAACTGAGTTTACCTTTTTGGCATGTTTGGTACGAGCCGTGTGCAAAGTGGCGGAGTCTTGTGTGGCTGTGGGCGGGGCATACATCTCAGGGTTTTTGATTTTCAAATGTAGGCAGGTATGCTAACAGGGGTATAGACGCCAGTTTTAATGGTTTCATTTTAAGATCCTTGTGCAAATGCGTCCATTCCCTTCTTACCACCAAAACAGTTGGAGGTCAGGTACAACAGCCAGAGGTCTCTTTAGATTACATCATCACCTCGGGCGCCATTGGCAGGATTAGTTCCCTTCACATTGCTACCCATTCTGGTGTCTCAGCTTCTGCACGCCTCTCCCAGAAGCTTTCTTCATGCAGAGTTGTGGGCCAGTGAGAGTTCTTCAGGTAAGGGGATTGACGCTCCTTATCCTCATATGGTCTAAACATCTTCCTCAGCTGTTTGCCCTGGCTGTCAGAGGAAGTAGAGCGTAGTGACTTGGTCACCTGCTTTGTATGAATGTGTGCATGAGCTGTGAGGTAGTGTGGAATTTGGAACCTGGGGATTTCAGGTGTGACAGTTAGTGGACTGGAGGATGGGAGCTCAAACCAGAAAGATGTGTTTACTATGATCTCCTGCTCTAGCTTCTAACTGAATCTTATAACAATAAAGAAAGCGTCCATGTTTCTACATACCTGGGTCCAGAATCCTTTCTACGTGAGTATTACCTTACCTGGGGCCCAGGTGCAACACAGGCTTCTCATTTTTTTACATTAGATCAGTGATCTTTATGCCCTCTGATGTCCTGAAGTAGCCATGCGTTATCTGGGAGCCAAAGGTGGCCCTGAATTTTCTGATACCATGTCGCACCATGCAAGCCAATGTTGTGAGGGATTGCAACCCCTCCGAAGGAGGCCTAGAGGTGTTTTCCTGAACGGAAATCTGGAAGCATTGGGTCCAAATGGTGAATTGCAAAGTATTTTCTAGGGCTGTATGGGGATGTAAAAAGAATTACATATGACATGTGTACAGGGATTAAAAGGTATTGTAACATAACATAAACCAGATATATAACATCAATTTGTTAAAATTGAGGAAAAACATACTAAATGATTTATAGCAAGTTATATACTCAAACGGGCTGTGGGTATGAGGAAAGAGAGAAGGAAGAGGGTGGAGACTACTTGGAGAGACAGGAAGGATTGGTGAAAAGCATACAGCATCAGCCTTAGATTGCTAATGTTTTACTTAAGATTAAACAACAGGTGATTTAGAGTCATACAGGGGAAGAGTGTAGAGGGGCCCTGGCGCGGGCATCTAAGTGCATGTGTGATCCTTATGTTATGGAGGAAGAGAGTTCACCGGTGTCGCCTGTTAATGGGAGAGGAACGCAGGCTCTAAATGTCTGCTAGTCCTCGCCCTAACCTTTAAAGCGTCCAAGATGGACGCCGCCTTTGGTAAACTTTGACCGATGTTGCAACAGCCGTGGGCAACGGCAATGCGTTTGCCTAACCATTAAATGATTGGGAAATAGCCAATCCCGGATTGAAAGGCAATGATCATTGACAGTTAAGCAGTGGGTTTTTCAGGACGGTTGTATACTAATTTACCTTTTCACAATTGACCTCGGGAGAATTGACCTTGGGAGAATTGACCTAATTTAGAAGGTCAATTAGGACATATATGCAGGGGGAAACCCCCCGCAATCCCCCACCCAATCCAAAACCCCCTGCAACCTCCCACCCAATCCCCTTATATTATTTATAATCCAAAACCAACCCAATACATATATAAAATAACTAAAATAATATAAAGGTCAATTGTGCAGAAGGACAATTAGGGCCACCATAATTAGGTCAATTGTGCAAAAGGTCAATTGTAAAAGGTCAATTTGGGTAATACCTTCAGGACATGGAGTATCTTTCTGACCTACTAGAGATGTGAATCCACATCTACACAGTGACTTCATAGGGATCTCTTTATGGATGACGGCAGGCGGGGGTGTCAGAGCAATAGTCTTACTGCTGCAAACCTCGGCCTCTGGAGTAGTAGAGTGAGAGGTTTCAGTTCCTGCATCTCAGTGTAAGCTAAGCATGATATGGGTGTGGGCTTGGACATTGGTCCCGTCCACATTTTGGCCTTTGGCCTTTAAGGACAGGTACAAAGGTTCTGCCTGTAGCCAAAGGATTCCCAAATAGGGTTTCTTAGTGTGGTCAGAGCCCATGCTGAACTCACGCACACGGAATCAAAAGAGATGCCGCATGTCCCCTACCATTATTGAAAAACGATTGCATCATGACAAAGTCTGATTTTATTTGCCAGTCTTTTCATTCGTTGGTGTCTTGCCTACTTTTCTTGAGAACCAAGGCAGATGCCTCCTCACCTGATGTTATCTCTGCTTCCTCCGATGACTTCTCATCCTCGTCACTGCTGCGAGGAAGCAACGTTGCTCTTGAGCAGTCCATTTCACCCTCTTTATTCTCATCCTCTCTCTCTTTCTCCCCATGCGCTCCTTTGCTTGTGGTTTTCGGTTGTGTTTGGCACAGTGCCACGTTTTCAGTGTTCCAAAATCTCCCATCCATTTTCTTTCTGTATTTTCCTCTGGCTGTGTGAGCCTGAATTGATTCGTCGTTGTGTTTTGCCTCTGTGAGTCTGTGGCATCTTGTGTGTCAGCGGGTTCAGCGCTTGCTGCTGAGATCTGTGTGTGATCTGCAGGTTACAGGTTCTCATCCCAGCAAGACCAACTCAGCCTTTCATCCTTCTGAGGTAGATAAATGGATACCCACTTCGGCACACATATCGACAGGCCAATGTACAGAGCTTTGGTGACAGCGCTATAGAAATAACAAATTCGTTTCATTTTGGAATGGTCACACATCAATTGCTCTCAGCTGCAGGACTTTTCTTTTTGTACAAACACTAGGATGCTCATGGTGCGCTTTTTTAAATACACTTTTGCTGACAGAGTTTGCAGCCAAATAGATTCACAAGAGTGACACTGAAAATGTTCACTTGAAAGCTTCCTGTTTCATATTTAACTGTCTCTTGCCATACAATTGCTCTGTGGTTTGTCGCCTTCTTTTTTTACCCCGACACAGCTCCCCCCTCGTTTTGTGCAGCCATTTCCCAGGCTCGGCCAGTGGTGGGCTCCTAGAGCCAGACCTGACCCCTAGGCTCGGCCCTGGCTCGGCCCCAGGGGCGCCGAGTACGGGGAGGCTCCGGGGCCCGAGCCCCCTCCCGGCAAAATCAAGTTGGGGCTGAGACCCCCCCCCCCGGGCCGGAGAGAAGTGATGCAGCATCGATGGCCCTTTCCATCGATACTGCATCACTTCTCTCCGGCCGGGTGCGACTAAGCCCTCCCCTCTAGGACTCATATTAGTGTATGGTCCTGGAGGGGAGGGCTTATGGCAGCGGTATTCAAACTGTGGGGCGCGCCCCTCTGGTGGGCCGCAGCCTCATGCCCGGTGGGCAGGGAGCGCGCATCCACAGTTTGAAAAGAAAAAAAAAGAGGATAAATGACCAAAGGGTCGGGCTGTTGCTTCATTAACAAGCAGCAGCCCGATCCACGGCCCCTGCCACACATGCTTAGTGCGACAGGGGCTGGGCCTTTGTGAGCTCTCAGGCTCCAATAGGAGCCTATTTATAAAGACAAAAGAAAAAGCGCACACCGTCTTTTGCCGTGATGATGGTCATCTCGGCAAAAGAATGTGTGTGCTTTTTTTTGTCTTCATGAATAGGCTCCTAATGGAGGCCCCACAAAGGTCAGGGTCGGATTGGCCTCTGGCCGGGCTGAAATCGTCCCTGGGAAGTAAGGGCCGGTTTCAGGCCATGCTTGGGCCGGTTTGAAAACATTTTTTGGGAAAAATTCATTTTTTTCAAATTTATTTTTTCATTTTTTATTCTTCAAAAACCTTTCATCCTTCTTGGGTCGATATGAGTACCAACACAGGTTGGGTGATATTGTATGCATATTTGTTCTATAAAAAAGAGCTTAAGGGTAAGTGCTATATAATACCATATTATCATGTGGCCTTGGACGTCTGCTTGGAGTCACAGTCATTTGACAATATGGATCTATACACACAGATATTAATGATACGTTTGGTGATCCATTCTTGTATGAAATGTATATCACCTTAGTGAATCATAACCATATTTTTCGTAACTTTTTTTTGGGTGACCGGGCCTATTTCTTGTCCCAGTCCGACACCGCTGAGGCCCCACAAAGGCCCGGCCTCTGTCGCACTATGGGTGGTGGCAGCAGTGGTGTGGAACTGCCCAAGTGTCACAGAAGTGCTAGAACATATTTGGGCACAGGCACCTACTGTTTTACAAATTAAGCACTTGGTATACACATGCAGTTGCAATTAAATGTTCATTAAAAAAGTATGCCCTCAAGAGTATGCTATCACAGAGAAACGGGGACCCCAAAGTCAGTTCAACTACCCACTCCCAGGTGTGCTACTGAACAGGTAGAGGTAAGTCGAGAGCCAACCAACCTCTTTCTCCTATCTGTGCTACTGTACCATACAAATAAGGGGGAATCGCTCTCCTGCAGCCTCTCTCCCAGTCATCGATTCTTGATGATTTACTGGTGCAGTCACAAAAAAAAGATTTATTGGGGGTTCATTTTGTTTACAAAAGTAGCGCATTGCTAAAACCCCCTGGCTGCCAGTTCGTTGTCCTTGGAGCGACCCAGGCTCCCTGCCCCCTGAGAGCCACCAACCTTGGGTGCTGTTTTATAACAAATGAAAGACGCAGACAGAACAATAATTGTGTGAGTCATGTGAGAGATAAATGCACTCATGCTCCATTCAGAGAGAGACTTTGAAAATGTAGCTCTGACAAATCAGAGAATCAGGGGGGCAAAGAAGCACTGCACATCTCTGCTCACTCTTCATAAGTTAACGGTTGCCACATGAAAGGTTGCCAGCAGCTAACCTGCCATCCTGTCCCAACTCCATGCCTCGTGTGCTATTCCCTGGTCAACCAAACCCTGTGAACTCATAGGCCGCATATGACCCACAGAAGTATTTTTACCGCCCGTCCTGAACGTCTGTTTCTTGCACTAGTGCTATTAACGCGTGCAGCTCCAAGGTATAATATTAACAACCAGTGTTTGTGGGTAAAGGGCCGGCATAAAGTCTCTATTTCAGAGCCAGAGTCAAATGATAAGGTGCTTGTGGCAGTATGGAGTTCCAGGCCTCTGCTTGGACGCCGGGTTCTGCAACCTTTAGCTCTGCAGATGTGTTGGACTACAATGCTCATCAGCCCCAGCCAGCATAGTCAATGGTGATGGATCATAGGAGTCGTAGTCCAAAACATCTGGAGAGCCACATGTTTAAGACCCCTGGCTTTAAGGAACAGGAAGTAAAATAATCCATGAAAGTAACAGGAGTATGACGTTCCTGGATCTACATGGGTAGAATAAAAGTAGACTAGAAGATCAACAGCCTGGGGGCATCAAGTTTATGTAGGATGGAATGGTGGGGGTCTGAGTCACCTGAGGAGACCGGGGTATTTTACAGGTCTGAAACCTGGTAATCCACTTTACAATAAAAGACAACATGGAGAGAGGTGATGTCTCTGTGTGGCCTGTAAATCTGCCGAGATACCACCAAACTGTACTACCATTACTGACACTTGGTCTGGCGGTATTACTGCTGGATTACAAGTGGTGGTAGGCAATGTTAGTCCCCATTAATTGGAGTCCATAGGACTCCATGGTGGATTTCAGCGGTATTAATGCTGGTAGTAATTTTGCCGGTGGTAATATCCCAAATTGTTCTATTTTGGGCGGTATGGTGGAGGAAATACCTCCAGCTTCTTGCTGGAGGATTTTCCTCCACCTTTGCCCTCAAACTCATAGTTGGGCGGTGCGATAATGTGGCTCT
This sequence comes from Ambystoma mexicanum, assembly GCF_040938575.1. NCBI lineage: Eukaryota > Metazoa > Chordata > Amphibia > Caudata > Ambystomatidae > Ambystoma > Ambystoma mexicanum. Next base: position 83,321,470 of record NC_090924.1, on the reverse strand, counting down.
ATACGATATTACCAGTGTTGCCAGTCAGAACTCATTTACCTCAGCAATGTATTCAGTTCTCTGTTTTTTGTCCTGACGCTTAAAATGTGCGATTTGCATTACAAGCTGTGTGCCGCAGACTGCTTCCACTCTAGCCGGGGGAGAAGTTAGGACTGTGGGGACTGAGACAGCAGGACTTTTCAACCTTTTGACACGAGGGGCCTTCACTGAGTCTTGGGGGGGGCATCACCTCCCACGGGATATGGTACAGTATAATTACCTCATTGCTTTCTAACACTGGTTCCTCTACATCAGCCTCTTGCTGACATAGAAGGGTTTATAGCTGTTCAGTGGGCATTCAGTGGTTAGGATCTATGCTGGCCTGCCATCTTGTGATAAATGGCAGCTATTAACCTTAAATTTGTCGCCATTGCAAGTCTCACTTCTCCCACAGCAACAGCAGAGCCCGCTTGCCAGTGCCTGATAATCCCAAAATTTGCTGTAATTTTATGCAAAGCTGCATTTTATTTTTATAAGGTTATTTTACTCACTGAATGCTGATCAAGTGTTTTAAGTCTGGACTTTATTAACTGGTTGCTTGTAATTGCAGCACACACACTCTTTATAATCTAAACTAGAGGTGTGTTTACAATGTTGATTGTTCCAAAATACATCTCCTAGTGTGCTGCTTTGGGGCAGGTGGCCCCCCTTTAAGCTGTACACAATGATACATTGTCTGGTTGACATACTATGTGATTTGTGTATTTTATAAAGGAAACTAAGACCACTAGAACTCACCACCCCAGAAACTCCCAATCCCACCTTTGGGGGCATTCCTGTGGACATGGGAACACAGAGGAAAGAATGAATAAAAAAGTATTTGCCTTCAAGAGGAAGCTAGACCTTTGCAAAAGAACAGTTGGAGCTGGGCAAGCCACCTAGCAACAGTAAGGTCCAGCTTTGATGAATACTTCCCTGAAGTAAATGCTGGCATTAATGACTGGGTGATGCAGACTTTTCTGGCAGAGGAGGTGGTGCATCATCCATTTGATGCCCAGGAAGAGCTGATTGAGGTTCAGTCGGACACTACTCTGCAATCTGAATTTAGGAACATTGCAGTGGGTGAATTTTGACTGAAGGTAATCCTGGAGTATCCTACATTGGCATGGTCTGCTATACAGTCGCTCTTACCCTTTGGGTCTTACTACTTGTGCGAAATAGGCTTTTCAGCATTGGCTTTTTTACTGACTCCTTCATTTTTTGAATAAGGGGTGTTTCAAATGAATGTTGAAAACCCGGAAAGTGGGAGTTTTTTAAACATGGAGACAACCATGGCTACAACATTTAGACGCAAGTGCTTCCATCAGTCCCAAACATCAACTGGGTGCAGGGTGAGCATGGGTTTAACATTGTACACTACTTTACCAGAATTTCTGGTAAACTACAATGTTAAAAGCAGTTAACACTCTTCCCCCCAAGTCTGAAACCACACTTGATTGCATTATACTTCAGCCAGGATTGCATTATACTTCAGCCAGGATTGCATTATACTTCAGCAGCACATCTGATGTGTCCACTGAAAGGTTTAAGATTAAGCTACATCCCTAACTCTATCTGGTTACCCAGAGGTAACATCTTAGCAAATGTCACTTGTGGCTGGCCAATCTACAGCAGCACTATTGTAAGTTTGAATTGTTGATGTCTTACTGAACTATGGCACCACACACGTCTTGCTTGGTAGTTTTTAATTGGGAAACGTCTTTACTTCTCGTTTCCCTTGAATTGGGAACTTTTTTTTTGGTGGTGGTGGTGGTACTCCACCTTGCAGCTGTACCTTCTGTTTAGCAAGCATTTCATTCTCCCATCCTAGTTGTGTTGCTGGACGATTATAGAGCGGTGGAGTAGGGGCAGTGATGTCTTACTGGAATGCAACTCAAAGGCTTAAATCTCCTTCTTTCTTGACTTTAGTATATGCAGTGCATGCTAGCCAATGTTTCCACTGTTCTGTGCTGCGTGCGCCAACAACCGCCCCCCTCCCCCCCCGCGCGCGGTTGCACCAAGTTGGCGACTACATGCAAATTTGCGGTCATATAACTGCCAGTGATATCACTTCCTGTATTTGGGCCCCCCAACCCCCCTGGAAATTCATAAGTCGGCTCCCCTGCTCGGCCCTACTCATGAAATCCCACACTCCCCCACCTCTAGCCTCGAGGTGGCTTAGATATACAATTCCACTTACCCAGTCTTTCCTAAACACATAGTTCTTTCATCCCTTTCACTAAACCCTTGATACCCGAACCCACACTGTACAATCACTCAAACCCTCCGCTTCCCACACCCCCACTCCAAGAACGCCATCCATAAACCCTCCCACAATTCCCCTCAGGTTTGCCGTGCTTCCCGCGCCTTCTCCTGCCTCAGTCAGCTGCTCCCAGTCCAGTTCTGGAGTCGGATGACGCTTCCCCCGGAGTGCCCGGCTAACTGACACATTTGTCACAGATGGATGGCAGGCACAGAGACAACTGTCACTCTGAATCGGAGGAGGCCTTGCGTGATCGGAGGCCTGATGCCTTGTGAAGGGCCGGCTCGCGCAGCACATGCACTCTGACATTCTGCGAGATGAGCCCCGCAGACACCTCTCCGTTGTCCTCAGGAAGCTGAGGAACCCAACCTCGCCCCTCCCCCTTCCTTCTATTGCTTCTGGCTGCAAGCCCCTCTACTACTCCTGCAGGAAGTATTAAGACGCATCCTGCACCACAGAGGGGATCTTCTGCATCCCACCACAAAGGCCTGGCAGAGTAGAAGGGGCTCTGAACTTGTTCAGTCTAGCTCAGTGGGTTGAACTCCTGCTGCAGAAAATGTGTTTCCGATCCAGCTCTGCTGATATATCAGATCTCACTCACTCCCTGTTCCTGCCAGGTGTCACCACCTCTCCGCTTCGAAAGTCACCAACTACACTTATACCCTCCAAAGTTATGCCAGAAATGGTTGCAAGTCAGGGGGTAGCAATGCGTGTTAGTTAATAGCGACCCAGGGACGGTGACGAGACGTCCCGGTTTCCCCGGGACAGTCCGGGGAAATCACCCGGGGTCCTAGGAGTTTTTTCATTTTAGAAACCCCACCCAGGGTTTGCAGGGTTGGGTGGCTACGGTCATTAAAATTCTAACTTTCTTTCACAACACTTTTTGAATTTTGAATTTGGAGAATTGGCTCGAACCCCCAACCTTTCAGGTACAAGACACAACACTTACTGACTGTGCCACAGAGACTGGCTTGGACATGGGTGTACAGCAAGCCTTGTTATATAAATTAGAGCAAACACCTGTTCTGAATTAACATGCCTAGAGTCACAGACAAAACCGCACAAATGAGATCATATAAAGTTTATAGAAAGGAGAAGTGCTGGAAAAATGATTGGGTGGCGGTTGTGGGGGCGTGTTGGGTGAGGGGCGGTAATTGGTGGGCTGCGATGGGGTAGTCCCTCTTTTATGTTGTTGGTCATCCAGGGTTTTCGTTTTGGAAATCTGGTCACCCTAGACCCAGGGCTCTATGTTCTTCCTCTATTTTCTTCATATTAACTTGTAACGGGCAGCATTATAGTTATATTATGTATAACCTTGCTCTAGTACCATAGTAGTGTAGGTTGGCTTATGGCATGAAAGGCACACTCAATGGCAAACAATTTAGTATAAAAACTCATAACTTGGCTAGAAGGGACCCCATACTCAGTTGTTCCACAATAGCTCAGGGAGTTGAGCACCTGCTGCACAGATCTGTGTTTCACCATCATCTTTGGCCAGTGGCAACTGAGGGCCCGATTCAGAGGTCTGTGTAAAATTAGAAATGTGCTATTCCCTGGACCAACAACGCTTTTCCTTAAAGCACCATATTGCATGAAAGAAAGGAAGCAGTCATCTGACATCAGGGTCCCAAATCAGAGGTCAGTGTAAAATTAGAAAACTGGTGTTACTTGGAGGAAGAACTCTTTTCTTAAAAGCACCATATTCTGTGAATACCTGTGGTGCACTGACTTCAAATCCTAAACTCTTGCCTGTGCTTGATTGACTGCCTGACACAGGGCCTAGTGACCCATTAATTGATGGCAAACACTGTGAGAACATTCTCCTTTGCAGAGCTCTTAAAAAAAGGAGTGTGAAAAATGGCCCCTGTGAGGTGCTGTTAACATTTCTGCTGACGTTTTTCCTTTAAAAGCTATGCCTTTCCCTCGATGGCAACACCACTTTTCTAATTTACTGAAGGATCAACACGAGTTTAGTAAATAAGGAAAGTAGCATACTTTGCAGAAATCCTCTTACTGACCCTGGTGTGCACGTTGCACACACAATGATAGATTGTATGAGCTTCTACAGCAGGAAAGCCCCTCCAATCCTTCCATCCACCTCACATTGATGTTGCTGGACACTGGAGGGGTGAATGTCAGCTTTCCACTGCAGTGTTAGCCAGAACTCAGAACGAGGCCCAAAGCCTCCACTCCTCCATATCCCTGATTTAAGGCCTGACACCACAGCCATCGCAACGGTTCTCCTTGAAGAGACCTCCTTTTGCTTTTTTTTTTAAAAGGAGCTAAAACACAGCACTTTTGAGGTGCCATTAACAGCTTTTGTACAAGGCTTTCATGCTGTACAGCATGATAGCTAAGAATTTCCTGGATGCCAAGACCACTATTCTGTATAATTTAAGTCTCAACAAGGCTTTTGTAAATCAGAAAAGTGGCAGACTTTTGAGGAGTGGCCGCAGCGATACTGGTGCACACGCTGCCCCTGCAATGTTAGATTTTAGCAGCTTTTGAAGCTGGAAAGCACTACAGCTCCTCAGCCCTCCTTGCACCCACGTCAGAATTGTGGTGTTGGAAACTGGGGGCAGGGGGGCGAATGTTGGTTTCTACACTGCTTTTCTCCTAAACTAGTCAGTCTCGGGAGGACAGCTCAGGGGCAACGTGCTTGCCTTGGAAAAAAGACGAAACAGAGCACAACAGGATCGATCCCCGGGTCTGCGCTTAGAAACCTCTGGGTATTAAGCATGTTTTAAATAACCTATGATATTATAGCTCAGCATTGGGTCTGTTCCTTCTAATCTCAGCGCATGTGCGTTTGCCCAGCTTCCTTTGTGGGTGCCACTCAGAAGAATTTTAGCAGCGCACACAGACAATTCCCACCAAGTCAAAAAGATTTAATAAGGCACAAGCCACAGCAGTTACCTTACATTTGCTTTCCCTCTTAATAAAGCTAAATTATACTAACTAGACATACTGCAAGCCGGGAGGATAGCTTGGGGGCAATGCGTTTGTCTTGTAAGCAAGACAATGCATAGCAGCACAGGTTCAAATCCTGGGCACGTGCTTAGAAACTGGTCCCAGGCATTAGGCGCACTCTAAAAGAACAATTAATAATTATACTCCTTATATTCTGCTCTAGTCTATTTACATTACCCTATTACGCCTAGCGTGACCTTACAAATCTAAAAACCTTAAAAACAGAATACACCCTCTACAGGTTAAGAACGAATATGAAAATGTGGTTCGATGTAGAGAAGATCCAACAAAGATATGGCTGCACCAACTTACCAAATAACCTTCCCTCACCACCGACTACTCCTCTACTTGACTCTAGCTTATGATTCTCACTTCCACCACAGGCCACTTTTAGATATTACCAGTCAACCTTGACTCTGCTTGCCTTGACTTTGAGAAAGGTTACTAGACATCTACCTGCATCTGCTTGTTTTATATTTGTAGTAATATGAATACCTTCCAAGTATGATCATTTCTGTTACTCAGGGCACCTTAGCAAATGCGACCCACCCTATGTAACCCAGCTTCCAGCTGAAATATGGGATACTGTCTGTAAGTAAGCCAGCTAATTGGATGTGTAACCTCGTCCAGTGCTTCTTTTCCTTATACATATGTTACACAAGTGCTTTCAAGTGGTACACTTGCAAGTTAACACATTATAAAACTAAAACATTCATTTGTGCTCTATTGATTTTGAACTGGCAAATGTCATCCTTGGCGTCTCCTACTTTAGCATTGCTAACATTACCCTATAAGTGGAGAGCAACATTGCAATTTCATTTACTTGAACTGCAAAAGATAATGGGTATTGACAATGCCTGGAATTACTCGCACATAGCATTAGAGCAGCAGATATTGAAACAGCTAGAATGCTTTTCACACAATCTGCATCCTTTCCAAGTTTTCAGAGTTCCAGTGGGCATAGTCCTTGACACATTGTATGTTAACTCTCTGTTATACAAAACATTTTCACTGATCACTTGTATAATTCTACATAACAATATTGGGATGGGTTATATTGCAAACAAACTTCTATGCACTTCAAAATAATTATGTACTGGCACATTCATGACATTTTCTTCGGTTGCCCAAATAAAATACATGATGAGATTTTAAATAAATGTTGCTTTCAGTGTATTGTGCGTATACAAAACTTCCAGCTAGTGTTTTGTTGCCAGAATTCCTCACTTTTTACAGCCATGTTCACTAGTGTTGGAGACTAACAAACAAGTGTGGGAATGGTACAGGGGAAAGGCACAGGAGAACACCCTTTGGGGGTGAAGAACAAATCATCAAATTTCAAAAAGAAAGTCTGATATTTCGGCACTACAGTCCAGTGAAGGACATGTGTTTGTTTGCTAATGATTGGAAACACAAGTAACAGTTTCAGAAACTGCACCTTCTGTTTCTTTCTATGCTCAGCTGCTGAGGGCATTTCATTATAATTATAATTATGTTCTGCGTTTATTGCCTGTAGCATCCCCATGCAACGTGTTTAAGTGATAACATCATATTGCAGAAGAGGGTCACCTAGTTACAGAGGAAAGCACTCAATCTGTTGTACCTATAAGTCTCGCTGTTGTTACTTAAAAGGCAAATATATGTGGTTTTCGTTACTGAGGCTCCATTCAAGCTCCATTAAAGCTCCTCCTGAATTGTGTCTAGGCTGTGGTGAGGAAGGGAGGGCAACACTATAGGCTGATTTATGTGCCCTCTCACTTCAATTCCTATGCTAGGTCTGCAAGCAGGGCTCTGATGAGATTTTACTACCTGCTTGAAATCACCTTATTTTTCAGGGAGTAAAACAGTAATTAGCTTTGCCAGAAGGGATACATTATGCTTCTTAAAATATGTTCTTCCTCCTTAAAATTCTACTTGAGAGCCACAGTAATATTTCAGTTCCTTCCTATGCACCTTCTCTGCTGGCCACTGATTCAAAAAGATCAGTGGATTTTTGTGGGTAGAAGCAGAGGGTAGGCTTTTATATGTTGCCTTCCCCCCCCCTGCATTATTTCTGTTGGTCACATTTTCCTGTTATTAGGGAATACAACTTGGTGGTGTGAATGCCTCTTGCCTGTAAGGCTGGTTTTGTGTAAGTATTGTCAGAGATCTGTTCACAGGACAATGTAATGCAGTAAGCAGAGCCACAGGACTTCTAATCATCATATTTTGAGGTGCAGTTATTCAGATGCAATTATCATCCTTACACACATTATGAGAGGTATGTTCTCCTGGCTCTTGAGCTACTTTATTAAAGTGGCAATTGGCATACTTTCTGACACATTAATTTGTGTTGCCTTTATTCCATCTGCAAATACTGTATACTGTCTGAACATTTTGCCAGCCTCATCAAATATTATGAGCGATATGTGTTTTTTGTAATACACATTTCTTTTTTCAGAGGCATACAACACTTTCTGCCTTCTCTCTGAGCAGTGTCAACAAGTGAATAGCCTAAACTTAACCTATTGTTTATACTGAGCACACAATGCTTTTTGAGTGCATGCACATATTTTACTCTGCACAGGATTACTTTTGCGAGCTGCTGTGGCAGATTTGGAAATCTTGGAATTGTTGATGAGCTCTCCTAATGATCACATATAAAAAGTTTGTATTTTTAAACTATACCTTTGAAAAACAGGTTGTAAGATGCACCTTCTACACTGATTTGTAAAGAATTGCAATAGTTTGGAAGGGGAAATTCCCTTTCAAACTCTCTTTGGAGATGATAGCTCAGTAACTACGCATACTCACAAATTGGCTTACCTTGTTAGTCGGCTGCGCTCATGGAAAATATTGTGTGCACGAAAGACAACCATTTCTGCTCTTTGAGAAAAATATTTACCACACACACAGCTTCCATACAAAAAAGAGGAATGACAGTCAGATTTGGAAGTCGATTTCATTGGTCCAGTGATTTGCTCCTCTAGAGGAAACAAATACATGATGACTGTAATATGCTTGCTCACAAAGTGGAAAGAATGTCTTCCAGCCCGAATCGTAAGGCGGAGGTAGCTGACGCCCTAATGATCATCCACATCTTCTCTCATTTCGGCCCCGAAAAGGATTGAGTCAGAACGATGAAGTAAATTTACCAGTGAAATGATGGCGAAGATGTGGAAGATCCTAGGGGTAAAAAGAAAACTCCACATTGCCTACCACCCAGACACAAGCAGGGGCAGCAGAGAGCTACAAGACAATTGTGAGCATCTTTAAGAAGTGTGCGGTAAACTTTGGACTCAGTTGAAACATTGGGTTACTGCTTGTCCTGATGGCCATTAGCTCTACACCATGTTCTGCAACTAAAATATCTTCATTGGAACTTATGACTGAATGGAAAATGGTGTTACCTCAGCATCTGCTCTATAGAACTCAGGAGCAGACCCTGATCAATGCATCCACCAATCATGAGTACATTGGAAATTTAAGGAAGCACTTTCAGCATGTTTTTGCTTATGCTCAGCGCAATTTAGAAAAGTCGGCTGAAGGGATGAAAACATATGATCTCAAGACCACAAAGAACGAGTATGAAGCAGGTGACAAGGTTCACCTGTACAATATTGAAAGGAATCAGACCAAGGAGCAGAAATTCCTTCCGTCTTGGAGTGGTACCTTTGAAATTGTAGATACAATATCAACTGTTGCCTACAAGATCTGCATCCAAAAGGAGAACAGACGGAAGAAAAATGGCTCCACATCATTCAGTTGAAAAGCTGTCATCCCAGACTAGATTTACGACTGATTGGGTAGCCAAATGAAGGGCGAGATGAGGAACCATCTGAGGAATGAGGAGTGAGGAGGAAAACCCTGGATGGAGACAAAATGATATATAACAGGGAGTAATTTAATTAATACCCATGGAAAAGAAAATTATGGTGTATAAAAACGGTCATTGAAACTGTAGTCCATAATTGTTTTGTCCTCTGAAATGTTGTTCTATGTGTTTCTCATATCTTGTATCTTGAATGTTATGTCCTATGTTCTGGGAAAATTTGCTGTGTAAAAAGTACTGAACCTCTCTTTTCTTCCTCTTTCTAGATAATGTCACTTCCAGCCTGGGGGCAGCATGGGGGTCTGGAGAGGACTCCAGGGACCCCGGAAAGGAGAAGAAAGGGGGTTCCATTCCACACCCACAACCAAAAAGACGAAAGTGGAGGCCAGAGCGCACACTCTCTAAGGAAAGAAAATCAGCTGGATGGGCTCCAACAAAGGAAAAGGACTTTCAAGGGAAACCCCACTCTACCCTACTGTAACGCTCACCTGATTCTCGCAGAGGCGCCGGTCTTGACTGGGCGACTACCGTATCTTCAAAAGTGATGTGTAGCACCCGGTTGGCTCTTTGGGCTGGACCTCTGTGCACTGTATGCCTGACTCGAAGAGTAAGATGTCTGCAGATAGAAAATATGGGATTAATGAACTGGGGTTATTGGGGTGTCCCTATCTATTTCCTTTTCTCCTCTCCTGTAGAACCCCAAAGGTTAACGCTCTCACCTTAGGTAAGTGAACGCTGAGCTCTCCATCTGCCTCGGGGCAGGGTGCTGTAACCAGTTTCTTCACTGGATCGGTAGCGCAGGCCTCTTGACTTCAGAGGACTGCTGTCCATCGTTTACTTCACGAACGGTGAGTTCCGAATATTTCAAATGTCTTTAAAAGTCTTTTGTAATGCTGTCTCTTATTTTGCAGGGTTCCGGCGATGGCGGTTGACTGGCTGAAGTGAGTTCAGGATGGACCCGTATGCGGAATAGAAGCGCCTGGAAGCGCGTAAGTAAGCGCTTGTTGCTTGCTTCACGATGCGCACTAACTGTCCTTTTATTTTGCAGGTACCAGTTCGGAGCTGCTGAAGGATGCCGGAATGCCCACTGAGTTCGGCGTGGATGGAGTAATGGCACGTGAGTATTTAACGTTACCCAATGTCTTTAAACGCACCTTCTTTTGTCTTACAGATGCGGGATGCAGCGCCGAAGGCCTCCGGAGCGTGCGAAGAGTAGGTAAGCCTTTGTCTTTCAGATGCAGGAATGCTGCGCGAGGCGTTGATGACAGCCGATGGACCAGGTAAGAGATGCGCTGTCACTGAAGACCGTAGTGCTAACCTGTTCTTTCTTGTCTTTATAGATGTTGCTGAAGACTGGATTCAGGATGGTAAGCCTTTTTCCTTTAGGCCCAGGATCAGATGCAGAAGACACGATGAGCGTTCTGCTGCAGAGGATGCAGAATAACGCAAAGCAAGATTCATCCATCGGGTGTGGTTTAAATAGCCTCCTGTAGTGCTTAGGTGTCTCCTTCCACAGCCACGCCTAGGTAAGAAAAGAGTTCCTGCTTTCCAGAAGAGTTCCAGTGTTCTGAATCTAGGGAGTGGCTCCTGCCCCACCCAACAGGAAAAGTAGTTCCAAACAGAAGAGGATCAGAGGCTCAACTGGCAGGCAAGTAAGCAGCATGGTCTGCTGCAGGTAAGTCCACCCAAGCATTATGAGCCCGGCGCTTCCTGCGCTGGGACTGGGCATATTTATGAGCCTGGTGCCACTGGCGCCAGGACTGGGTCCAAAAGGTCCCAATTGGGACTGGTTGGCACTCGGAACCTGGGTTATGGATCTGCTTCCAAGGGAGTTGGGAAAACCCTGACCTTTTGGAAGCAGAGATCATGACACCTACTCTTTCCCATGACTAATCAGGGAAAATAGCCAGGGGTTGTGGGGTGCAATGATAGCCTCAGAACACAAAAGGAAAGGCCAAGTTAGGGTTCCTATGCACAATGCATAAACCTGAAGGAAGGACACGCTGGCAGAGTGAAAAGCCTTAAAACAGCAATCTTGCTAAAGATGCCTAGTAAATCCAAAGATATGTGCTTCTGCAGGTGATATAAGAACAATTAGAAAATCAAAAGCACAGTGTTGGCTGAGAGATAAATACAGCAATTGTATTGAAACTGTCAAACATCAAAATGCTGTGCACCCTAAATTTAAATAAGTGGACCTTGCAGTTGAAATTCAAAGTCATGTGAATATCTTTCCATTCAGGTGACTAAAACACACTTTTCAGCACAAAAACCGGACAGCAGATCGATAAAAATATATTTGTGAGTGACCAAAATGAACTTAAGCCCTTCACTTAAAATGTCCACATTAATAAAGATTGCTGTTTGAAAAGTAAAAGAAAGACTATGGAGCCACAATGGCATTTCTAGAGGGGCTGACTGCAACACAGTGATTCAAAACAAACTTTCCTCACTCCTGGCTCTGTTCAGGCCTTCCCAGTTGATAAACAATTGCTTTGAACTTTTCAAGCCCAAGCAGAAGGATGTGGCTAGACCGTGACAGGAACGCATTTGTGGGCTGTATAAACAGAGGCTGCAATCAGGTGAAGCTCAACTTTGAAAAATACCCTAAATTGAAGAAATGTTGTGGACTAAAATCCTGGCTTTACTGGAGTATGGCATGCCATAAAGAAATATATAATCTTTGCTATCTCCCGTAGCACAGTTTTTGTGCCCCACCAGAGTGATTGATCAATTTATTGTAGGCCCCAATCAACAGCTTAATGCAAAGGCCTGGACCACATGGTTTCAGGGAAATGAGACCAAGAACCAAACACAAAACTGTTGTTTATCTTTATACATTTATGGTAATTGATTTTCATTGAAATGTCTTTTTATTCACTAACTTAGAGTAGTTACAGACTTGTGGCTGGTGTAATTTCAAAGGTAATTTCAAGGCGATTATGTTGCCACAGATTTCATCCACATGCAATATTTTGGGACTCAAGTTATACGTGAAAAAGTGTTTCTAGCTGCACCGGAAATTGCAGAAATCTGAAATTTGCTGAGCTGATGACTTATCATGACTGATGATCTTATAAGAGATCTGGTTATGAAGTTTCATAATCCTAATTATGCTAGTTTTCAAATAAAGGGTGGAAAACCGTAGAATGCCCGTGGAATCACTTGCCGAAAAGAGAGTGACTTCTCCCGATTCATCATGAGGAGGGGAATATTAATATCTATATATCATGACATTTATTGGTAAATTACAAATGTTTGCCATGTAGGGACTTTTGGATAAAACTGTGAATCTCAAACTTGCAATATTTCTGTTCTAGACTCCTTAACCAATAACTGGTGCTGGACATGGGGGGTGGCAAGAAATGTAAGTGTCCAATCTTGGTTGTGAGATCAGAAGTTAGCATCTCCTAATGTTCATTTTCCATGGGAGGGGCCTAGAGAGTAAAACGGTCTTGCACGTGGGGGCGCTGTTGCACAGCAACTAAGAGGGCCACACTGTACTAGTGCTCCGTGGACCCGGTCTCATTGGCAGGCTGACACTTCCATTATACAGCTGCACAAGTATGCAATTATTACAGAAAATACCACTAACACTGTGGACGCTGGTTGGAACTTCTTTCATGTTCCATTGAGATCCCTGGAGCGAGAGGCAGCACTGTGAAACTTTGCTACGTGAAACACCTTCGACCTATGCACTGCACGACCCCGGGAATCGTACAACAGTTGCATATATACAAAACAAGTATCTTGCAATCAGTAGTGACACATCCAATACCACCCCTAATACATTTCCTTTGAATTGGGCACAGTGATTGACAATGGTGACGAGTATGACACCTTCAAACATTCATTTAGCAACAGTTTGCAATCTCGTGAGCTTACAGACATAAGTCTTTGTTTAAAAGAACACAATGCTTCTGTTTTCCCGAACAAGCTGCGCGCAGGGGAGAGACACATTCCGGGCCTTGCTATCTCCTGGTTTCTATTTGTGTGCTGGCGGTCAACTTGCTCCCCGGAGCTCTACAGGGCTCAGGACAGGGGGGCCGCAAAGAAGAGCATAATTCAAGCCATTTAATGTTCGCTTCTAGCATTTCTACTGTGTTTCCGAGACTGGCTGGCACCTGCTGTACTGATTAGAATGCCTTGCTGCTTACTTTCCAAGGATATGTGAGGGAGGAGACCGGGCATTTCTGTCTGGGTTACTGCGTTATGCTTCAACATGTCTCTCGTGGCCTTGCGTTATGAACCAGTGGAGCAGAATAATATTCCAGCAAAGCAGTTTTAACAGAAGGCAAAAGGCAAACGTTAGAGAAAACAAAATGGCGATTTCAGTCACCTTAAAATGGCCGCACTTCAGTCAAGCTTATGGCTACATATCTCTAATGAGGCGGTTGGTCTTCGGCCAACTAAGTACATTGCCTTACGATCGAGGGGTGTCTGTTTTTCTAGACTGACAGGTGGGGGAGAGTTTAATATCATTTTGGAGTTGAGGTTGGCCCACTCCACCCACTCCCTTAGATCTCTCTCTCAGGCTGTGCGCATTATTGCAGAAGGTGTGATGATTTTGGGGTTGGTGGATGCCTGGAGGATATTACATGCTATGGAGCGGGCCTACTCTTTTTATTCATCTGTGCACAACTCCTTTTCCCGAATAGACATGTGGTTGGTATCTGATGCGCTACTGCGGGGGGAGTTAAAGATGTGTATATGCTTCCTAGAGCTTACTCGGATCACTCTCCCATTTGTATTTCCTTGGTTTTGCAGTCACTACCTCAGCCCCAACATGATTGGCGATTTAAGCTGCAGGCCCTGCACGATGCTGTATTCACTGCAATGATGGACGAAGATGTTAAATTATATTTCAACACTAATGTGGGTTTGGTCACCGTGGGGGGTACACTATGGGAAGCCTTTAAGGTGTATATGCATGGGGTTGCCATGGCGGCTGAGTTTAGTGGTCTCAAAACTATCTGATGAGATACGGCGAGCAGTGAGGCATGATTAGTTGAGTTGGAGAGGGGACATGCTGTGACCCCCCACGTCCTCACTTGCAAAGATTAAGGAGGCCGTGGACAACTCAAGAGAACATTCAGAACGTGAGTTAAAGTTTCTGAAAGCCCCGAGAGATGCTCGCCGCTACAGCGAGGGGGATTGACCAGGTGGTCTGTGGACCCATTTGGCATGCCAGGGAGTGGGCAGTGGTTGCATACCGCTTGTTGTGAATGAGGCAGGTAGTAAGGTGCACACTCTGTCAGACATAAACGAGGTATTCGCTAGGTTCTATGCTGACCTGCATTCTGATAAAGACACTTGCAGCCTGGTGGAAGTAGATAGGTTTTTTGAGAGGCTCCTGCTCAGCCAGCTGTCCCAGGAAACCAGGACACAGCTAGACCCCCCAATTTCTCTTGAGGACATTATGCAAGCAATTGATGATTTACCACCGGGGAAGGCGCCTGGCACAGATGGCCTTATGGCTGATTTTTATAAACGCTATAAGACAGTCCTTGCCCCCCACTTGTTACAGTTGTGGCAGGAGGCCCTGGCAACACAGCTGTTTCCAGACACAATGCGGGAGGCTGTTATTAGAGTCCTTCTAAAGCCTGATAAGCCTCCTGTGTGTTGGTTCTCGTATAGACCCCTCTCCCTAATTAATAGTGGAATTAATATTTTTGCAAAGATCCTAGCTTCCCCACTGATGCCGTTTATGACCCATATTGTCCACCCTTCCATCCTGACCAGGCAGGTTTTATAACAAAGATGACCTACCTCGCTGAATCTACGGCACCTCTTCCATATCCTGGCACAAATAGACCTGGGCGCGCAAGCAGTGGCAGCTGTATTGGACATTCAGAAGGCGTTTGATTCCGTCTCCTGGCAGTTCCTGTACACAGTGCTGAAGAAATGCACATCTTTTATACCTGCATCTTTTGTACACAGCACCCACAGCTAAAGGGTCCGCACTGATAGTACTTGTTTGCCATCGGCTGTCCAATATGGTGGGTAGAAATGTGGACCCTGAGCTGATGCATTGCTTATTTCATGTGTTCAAACCTGCACTAGGTCTTGTGGGTACATTTGTGAGCTTGGGCCTTGTGTTAGCCAAAAGATGTGTACTCTTGAAGGGGATGACTGCAAGGTTACCCACTGCTGATCAGTGGTTGAGGGATGTAGTATAGGCCAACGATATAGAGGAACAATGGTCATGCCCGAAATACATTTGGGGACCACTCAAAGCATATTTATATCATACAACTCCTCTTCCTGCACCCACCAATGACTCTTGAATTGTGATATTCTTAACACCTGACAATGTTATGTTTGCAGCGCTGCTTGAGGCTCCGGCCCGCGACCTCTGTTGCCTACCTTTGTGTTGTATCATGTATAGATCCTGTTATGATGTGTAATGCTGATACTCTTTGTTTTGGGTCCTGTGATTCTTGTAATTTTTGTACAATGTGCCAATAAAGAAAAGGTTTAAGTAAAAGATCTTGCACTATGGAAGAGGGGCAGATGCCTAATAATCACAAAAGGAGATCTGCTGAAAAATCATCTGGGTTGTAATATTGGAAAAGGGCTGGAGATTCCCATTGCTGGGGAGACCAGACAACAGAGGCTGTGACACTTACCTGGAGCCCAGAGAGGGAGGATTGCTGTGGGATCTCATTGACTGAAGTGCTGGGCAGAATCCTGTTTTTCCCCAGACGCAAAGCCCTGCTCAGTCTCCAAGAGTGCCAAGCCCAGTGATTTCCAAAAGTTAGTAGATTGTCCAACAACATTTCAGTTTATGGATCTATTTAATTAACCTATTCCCTTTGATTAGTGGCTTCCCTTCCATTAGTGGGTGGGAGGGGAAAACTGTGTATTCCCTTAGCATAATTGACTGTATATTAATTTAATTAAGTCCCAAATAAATTGACGCAGGGGATCAGCTTGGAAGAATTCAAAACTTTTACCCTCTCTCTTAGTGGGAATACTTTTATAGCCACCCAAAGTAATTGGTGTGTACTTGGCACCAAAATGAAATTGATAATTGTTCCATTCCCAAACCTTGCCTTTAAAATGAAATTAATAATTGTTAACATTCCTAAACCCTGCCTTAAAATACAAAGGTGTTCGTTCCATTCCCAAACCCTGCTCGCTTAACTGCTAAGCTTTAATCAAGTCTATGCAAAAAGGACGTGCATACTCGTCCTTAGCACTTAAGGGGTTAAAACAAAAAGGTGTTTTTTCCATTTCCAAATCTTGTACTTAAACAAAAAGGTGTTTTGCCACCAAATACAATTCCCAATGTTCATCCCCCATTGTATTTAATGAAAGGGGTGCCCTTGACCCCAAATGTAATTCCCAAACTTTGGCCACTCCTTAGACCTGGCCTTTAAACAGCGGGGTGCTACATAACACTGAAGCTTGGGTTTTTGGTTTTGGGGAAAGAAGTACTTTGCAATAGGAAACCTCATGTCTCCAGCATGGTATTGTATGATGTATAATTGATTTCAAAATCAAACCTGTGCTTGTTTGCAATCTAAATCCTATTTAAGTCATATTTTCCTGTTTATTACCGAAAAGAACCTCATTGTGTGTGAAGCTTTGTTTTGTGCCACACAGAAGGTGGCATGTGTAACATAAACAGAACCTCATTTAACCTATACTTTAAAGAAATATACATTCGTTCTGTACACCGGCCTGGTTCTTGGCTCTTTGCTGGCACAGGAGGAGGGATCCATGGGGCTTGATATGAGTGATAAGTGTGGTGTATTTGAATCCAAATGATTGGTGTATTGTGGTCCTGTTTAACTGGGGGAGACTCCCTATGTTGAGCGTGGTCTCCCTATATATCGCCACAGGGCACATAACCCAGAAGAGCAATGGCAAAAAGGGAAAAGGGGGTACTGTACACATAGGAAACCTTCCAGCATTCATTATGATATGAAAGTACATTTGTAAGGGGTGGTGGTTCAACTAGTAACGCTGACTCTGTTGAGGAAACTTGGACTCAGCAGGCATGAAAAAAAGAAAACCACTATCCCTTTTTATGAGTGACCAAATCCAATAGATCAAGACCATAAAATGGCTTATTACCCCTTACACCAAATGTTTGAAATATTGTGTTTGGGGGACATTTAGAATTTTACAAACAGATTATGGAATCATTTGGATTGAAAAGTGACAAAACAATACATACAATTGGCTTTTCATCCAGTGTTTTATATTTTCAATGGCAGACTTGAAGACCAAAATTACTATAAATTGTAAAAGTACAAAGCTGCTTATTAAATATGTATTTTGACACTTAGAAACCATAAGAAACCTGCAAGGCAGCCTATTACTTCATTTGTACTGAGGATCAATTTCCTAAGGAGTTTGCTCAAGAGTATAAGCAGGGATTTCCACAAATGTATCGACATGTCAACCATAAATAGAAGCCTGCACCAGGCGCTTTGTGGTAGCTGAGCTACATTGGACTTAGAGAGAGAGGGGCTCAGAGACTTACTTCCCTGCAGTTAAAGAAACTAACGGACAGAGAAGACACTCTTTTGAAAGCCAACTGAATAGTCCTCTGCCTGGCATGCAAAATACGGATCCAATGGAACTGGAGACTTACATTAGTCCCTGGTACTTGTGGTCTAGGGCTATCCTGGGCTAATAATATACTCCCTTACCAGTGAGAACTAATCAGAACCCAGGGTGAGGTTCCCATGTGAATCCAAACTAGAATTTCTCTTGGGAAAGAAATCGATCACCTCCTCCTAGAACCAAATACCAAGACAACTTTCTCCCTCTGCCTCCTAGGTTCCAGGAGAATAGATCGCAATATCAGGGTGAGCAGAGGCCAAACTGTTCATACAGCAAGAGTTACCAGGATTAATCCCTTATCAGAGACAATTACATCCCATAGGAGGAACTGAGATATGAGCAAAGATCATCCCACAGTCAAGAGGGTGGCAAAAAGATTTCTCAATTGGCGCGAGAGGTCAAACAATTGACTGAGAGAATTAGTCAAATTATGAGATCCCAAAAGGGAAATGATAATACTAATGCTCCTAGAAAAACTGTCCAACCTAAAACAATGGGTCAAAGTGGACAATGACAGAAGGGAAATATTTCAAATTGAAATGTACAAAGAGCACAGTCAGGAAAAAGGTGATATGTGGGAAAGATATGCCAAGCCTTGGAGGAAGCTTCATTTACACCCTGCAAAGACACACCAGAGCTTTCTGAAAAACTGGTAGAGACCAACAGTTACACTGCTTCATTTCTTGAGTCAAAATCACATAAAAACAAGAAACTGAAGTTCAGTGAAGTGAATGCTGAGATTGAAACTTCCAGGTAGGTTTGAGGGCTACTAGGAGTTTGCAGACCCAGAACTCATGGAAGACTCAACTGCTTCCCTTTCCCAAAAGGAACGCAGGTCCAGACAGACAGCAAGTTCAAACTGTGGTTTATTACAGCCAAAACCAACAGGGATCAGTACAAGGACAGAAGAATCTGTGGGCATCTCAGTGAACTCTGGCTTGCAGGCCAGTTTTGATAGACTCTTACGTCACGAAAACGTCACAACCTGGGCCCTTCTCCAGAAAACCTATCGGCCTTCAGGATTGGGTGATGGGTGGTAGTCCACCTATAGTGGACCCTAAATGTGTTAATTTACTGGCTCTCCCATGTCAGATGTCAGGCCTGGCCCTTCCCAATATTGCTGTTACTAAACAATGGGCCTCATTACAAGTTTACCGGCCCGGGAACTATGGCACCGGTAAGCTTGCCGGTACCGTAGTTCCCGGACCGGTAAACTATGAGTTGCACTCACTGGTGCCTTTCTGCCTGCCAGATCTGACCTTGTGGGCAGAGTGGCACCCACGAGCACAGCATGTCGGATGCACCGGCATCATTCTGAATGGTGCTGGTGCATCCGACCTCCCCATTCCCATTTTTTTCCGGCGCCCATGAATGGGCAAATACCGGGTCCGGCGGGGCCAGAATGCCCCGGTAATTGCCCATTTGGGGGCCCTGGAAAAAAATCACAAGTTTGGCGGCAGCCTGCCGGTTTTACCCACAAGGCTACCGTCAAACTTGTAATGAGGCCCATTGTTTCAGTTTGAGGGTCCGATCATTGGTTCTTGCCCATCGCTACCCACCCCTAGGGTCCTGAAGTGTGATTGGCTAAAGCTGGCGTCCCAAGGCCTGGTATACGAAATGCTCCCCAGCTCAATATGTACCTTTTCAAGGTAATAAGAACAACTATGTGTCTGAATGTAACAAGTGTGCACCACCAAAAACTATGCGAGTGCCTGTCCTTATCATGCAACATTCGGCGTCTCCTTTATTAACTTTGTTGCAGCTTCTGGCTGGCTGCGTGAGATCACTCTTCTTTCCCAGCTGCTAGTTTCAGTTCATCATCGGCTCAGCTGGGTCACATGCTCAGGGACCATGTTTTGGGCTTCTCGTGCTCTGAATTACTCTGATTCTTTTGCATATGCTGTGCCGGTGTTACTGCAGTTTAGGGAATGGAATGTCACTCGTATCTGTGTGGCCTTGTCAGCAGGCCCTGTCTCACATGTTCGTACCTCTGAGCGGCCTGAATTTGCACCGCTCAGCTTCTGCCGAGGGTCTGTGGCCTGCTGTAATTTTCCTAAGCCATAGCATGACTTCTACATGTTCGTCTTAGTCTCTATGTTAGTTGTAAATGGCTCGGTCAGGTGCCATTGGTGTTCCAGCAGTTCCATAAGGTTAATTGCATCTAGCATTCTGCAAGCTTGCTCAGGATCTCTTGCTTCTTGCGGTTTCTGCATTGCTGCAGTTAAGCTAATGACAAAATAATAAAGGCAAAGGCAGTATGTATATGTATCTGTCCTCTAACTTATAGAACTGTACGCATGTGTTCTTTGTGTATTCGGGTGTGCGATTGTGTCCTGATGTACGGATGGCACGTATGCTTCATGTCTAACGCTGCTATGTCGTGGTGTCTCTAACGATATCATGTATGACTTCTTGGCGCTTTAGTCGAGACTGTCAATGGAGGTGTCTTTAGTTACGTCCTGAGGCTCCTCGTCCACCTTTGGCAACGTTTGCACTGCTTCTGGGCTATTGGGTTGACTGAGTGGGTACCTTTCAACATAATTGTCTGTCATGGGAGCACTATGAATCTGTCCAAATTGGTATGGCCAATCATGGTGTCTTTGATTCATCTTCCGACTCACGTGTCTTATGGGAGGGGACGAGGGGTTCGGATTCGACCACCCCTCTTCAAGAAAAAAGTGAGAATCACATTTGAGGAACAAGAGATCTCATTAAAGATAGTTCCAAGAGGTTTCCCTTTCAAAGATGGATTGCTACTTCCAGTTGAACAACACATCAAACGTAATAGAAGTGTAACAAATAGCATAAAAGTAAAGAATGAGAATACCTGGGAATCCCCTAGACATGAGATCCAAAAATAAGAAAACTAAATATATATGATTAAGAGATTGAAAAAGAGGCCATCCCTTCATCTCTAACATATTCTACACGCAACACTGCAAGCAGAAGTGGTTATCTGAAACATGAGGTGTGGGGGGGTGTTCCTGTTGAATGTATGATTTTAAAATGTATTTATGTTCCTGTAGAGTCCATGTCCAGCCCAACTGAACTTAGCTTTGGCTACCTTAATTCTTGACCTTGGGTTCCAGGTACACTTACATGCTGACGACTCTCAAATCTTTATTTCCTGATCATCTTTTACTGACTCTATTCACAAGCATCTTCTTGTCTTTCTATCATCAAATCTTGGATGGCCTCCCACGTCTTCTGCTTATATCCCAACAGGACTCCTTCTGCCTTGATCCCCTCCTCTCCTTATATTTATTTTCCTCCACCTCATCTTTTGGTAAAACACCAAGCACATAATCTCAGATTTATGTTTTATTAGCCTCTCTTTCTTCAGCCACAAATTGCCACTGTAGTTCATTATTTTCAATTCCATATTTTCAATGTTCAAGAGAATTCCCCATCTCCTGACTTTTTCTTCCCCTAGGACACTGCTACAATCCATAGTTCTTTCCCGGATTAATTACTATTGTTTGTAGTACGTCGGCCTTCCTAACTACGCTATTCTACCACTTCACTCGATCCTTCACCTTCGTCTGGATTCTGTTCTGCCCTCATTCTGCCTCTTCTATTTCTCCTTATCTTCTGCATCTTAGCTGGCTTCCTATGAAATTAAGGTGTGAATTTCAATTTTTAAGTCTTGTTTCAAGAGCATGCATGTTCTGGCCCCCACCTACCTTTGCTCCTTGGTCCCTTTGTATCATCCATCCCTTGATCTTTGCTCTGCCTCTCAATTTCTTCTGTCTGTTCCCCGTCCTCCTTGTGCATCCTCGCTGTTTCGCTCTTTCCAACTTATAGTGCCTGTCCATCACTTCACCTCTTCAAGAAACAGCTTAAAGCTCACCTTCTTCAATCTTTGTATTTCTAAACTGTTTACTTTTTCATTGTGAAATCTTTTTCTTTGTTTACTTTGTCAAATTCCATTCTTTTTGTATTGCTCTATGTTCTCATGTTTGTTCAGCGCTTTGGTTAAAAAAGCTATATAAGCTTCATAAATGAATAAATAAAATAAAAATCTGCTTGCTGACAATGCCCAGGGGCCAGCCCAAGGTTAGGTTCATGAAACCCGAAACCTGTGAAAGATACATTCAGAACTGTCCACTAACTCACACTTTCTATTTATGTATTGATTTGTCTCTTCCATCCAAGTGAATAGACCATAACACTGCACATTTACTTACAACAAATTTCAATCTTTTAAACTACATTTCCTCAATTCAGTCGACTCATATACATTTCAAAATAAAAAATAAAGAATAAAAAAATCATTCATCTAGAAACCAAGCTCCCATAAGTAACAGTTAAAGGCAGTTAGTAGTGATCTTGAACAGTAGTCCAAATAAAAACAATCCCTTAGGAAGTCCCGCGGGGTCCAGTCTGATTCTTTCAATTCAACTCACACTTTCTCTCTGAATTGGAAGTGAAAGGTCAGAGGCTTTCTTCACGCCTTTTCAGGTTCAGGGACATTGTGACTTGTTGGCTCTGTAGATACAGGTTCTCATGAGAATTCTCCTTGGAGAATTACAAAACTTTGATGGAAAGGAGATTCCTGAACATGGAATTATCGAATTTGAAATCAAAATAGAGTGACTTTGACTCACAACTCCCGTGGTAGTTGTGGCGTCTCAATGTGCACCTTTCTTAGTGGGGAACAATTTACTTCTAAGGCATTAGACTTTGATAGATTGCATGAACCAGGTACATGGGACCCAAATTCTTCACATGATCAGATTAAAAATAAAGAGTGAATTGTGTCGGTTTGAATGTTACTTTTCACCTGATTGAAATCAGTCCTGACAAAGTGCCGATTCATATTCAAGTGTCATACATCGCTATGACAGAACAAGATGATAATGAAGAGACTTGCACTGAACCTTGACACATACATCTTCCACCAAATAATGAATGGTTCTCGACTCTGTAATGGAAACACATTAGAGTTCTATTCATGGAGAACCTCCAGCTAGTGTCTAGATCGACTAGTTGATAACTCAGGAGATAAAATAAGAAGTCTAGCTGCTATATGAAGGAAAGGTGAGCACATATTCTTCCCCAGTCAAATGAATGGAGGTAAGGATACGGGTATCTCAAAAATCTTTCTGAGTGAAGAAAGAAGTGGAAAACTGCTTAGACAATTACAACAAGTTGAGAAGATCCCTACATTTAATCTGGTAGATACATGGGAATCTGGTCTTGATATTATAAATTATCAACACAGGATTACTACCAGGTGTAAGTTGAAGATCACAATTGGATTGAAAACAGAAAATAATAATTGCTGGGTCGTAAGAGATGTTATTTTGGGTTTTCATATTGATAATGACCCACTACATTTATTAGCAATTAATATGGATTTTAATAATAACAAATTCTGGTCCAGCATCGGGGGAAATTCAGTGGATTTCAAGGACCCTGACAAATCATTTCGTTCTGCTCACTTGCGGCCTTATGCAAGCAAAAGTAGCAGTTTCTATTCCTGAAATATTTGACAATATACTTTGCCGATAAAGATCAGAAAAGTATAAACCATGTTCAATGAACAAGCATTGATTACTTTAGATAATACTCATCTATATGCAATGCCATTAGTAGATTCCAAAGATGATACCATTTGAATATTGGTCGACCATAGCGATCCACAGCCGTTTTGCCTGAAAACACCTCACCTGTTATTCCAGTTGTATCCCACTGACATACCTGGTAATAAACCTCAATTCAAAAAATGCTGTACTCACAAGGAAGTTGCAGGAGGTGCATCAGTAAGGCGAGCTTTCTTTCAGCAAACAGAAGAAGAATATCACAGGCCTCTGGAGTGCAAGCTGCAATCTCTCTCTCTCTCTCTCTCTCTCTCTCTCTCTCTCTCTTTCTCTCTCTCTCTCTTTTTCTCTATCTCTGTTTCTCTCTCAAACACACAAACACACACACACACACACACACACACACACATTCAATAGCAAAGCAATACAGACAAACACCAGGTATTGTACTGCAGTGGCATAAACTGAAAACAGGTACAAGATCTGCAAAAACAGTGCACGCATCCTCTTCTGCGTTAGCCAGCAGAGCTATACCCTAAACTGCATATACTGCACTCTATGTGGTCAGACTTTGGACAGCAAAGCTATCCCTTTAAATGGGTAAGGCTTCAGACAACAGAACAATGATGCCCATACACTGTCTATAATGCACCCTTTAGGGTCAGGCTTTACGTGGCAGTGCTATCCACTAAATATACTGTACCTTACATGCTTGCAGATGCTATTCCCCTGCCATGAAGAGCCCACACCCCGCAAGGAGGTAGAACATTTATCCTCAGCATTAATACCGAGCTGTGTACACGTTGTAAATACCTGAGCACAAATCAATCACCTCATTGTAGTCCTGAAAGGAAACCTCTCTCTCAAATTTGAGGCGTCTCTCAGCTTGTCAGCCAACATACTAAGAAAGGTGAAATGGGTGCCTGCGGTCACCACATTTCAAGTAACCTTACTCTGAACAAAATATTATTGCCTCCCATAACCCTTAGCATGTAGCTTATGGTAATGAGTGTAATTTCCAATCTCCACCCCTTTTTCTCCTCGGCCAATTCACAGATGCTTGTTTTGTAGCACATGGGTTACAACAATGTATCGATTTTAGAGAGAGAAGGAAGACAGAGAAGGGGGAGAGAGAGAAAGAGAAAGTGAGAGAAGAGAGGTATTGACAGTAGCAATGGGACCTAGAGAAATTGGACCTGTTTGCAAGAGGCCAGTGGTAGGAGTGCAAGGTTGCAGGTTCTTTTGCCCCGTATGGTTTTACTCCTCTCTTTCCCTGACTAAGGACTCTCCTCTAAGGTCTCCCGCTACCATACACTACACCCACAAAATCCCCACAGGCCTCGTCAATAGAACAGTAACCCTCAGTGATCCAAGAATAAGCCCCCTCTTTGGCCCTATTACACTCTCTCACACGAGCAGCTAATTGGACCCAAGGCGATGGAGTCTATCAGATCTTGGGCCCTTCACTATGGATAATTTACACCCAAGTCTCTCCACCAAACCCACAGAAAGTGGATTGGCACCGAGGAACCAGGTGCTTCTGAGCTGCTTCCATCAACTCCACGGGTTTTGCAACTGTGTCTCCCACAGCCCCACTAATTTCCCTCAATTTCCTACAGATCCACATTCAGCGAGGCCCATAAAAGTGGAAGAGGGGCACTATAAAAGACCACTTATAAGACCAGTTACAATGGGATATCCATCTTGTCTCTGTCTATCCTCTCATTTCTACTCCTCTGTCTCTCTCACCTTATTAGTCATTTGGAAGATGTTGGCGCTGCCTATCTCATCTTCTCACCCCCAGCTCCACTATCTCTCACCTGCACCTCTGCTGTGTTTTCTCCACTCCTCTATTCATACTTCTCTCACAAGCACCTATACCTTTTTTTCCCTTCCACATCAAGTTCTGCCTTTATTTATCATCAATCTCTATTCCTTTATCATGTAAAATGTAGTCCGTTCTTTCTTTTGCCTTCAACTTTCTTCAACTTTCACCTGCACTTTAATTTTCTCTTTTTAATTGGTTATTCCCTTTCTTATCACTCCTCCCTTTTGTTCCCTTCATCTTCCCCTCTTTCTTACCTTCCTTCAACCAGTTCCCCCCTTCATCTACTCCTTCCTAGCCTTTGTCGTCTTCAGGGCCTTCTTCTCATCCCTCTTCGTTCCTTAGCATTGTTCTTCCATCCTTATCCTTGCCCTCCTATTTCCACTTCTTCCCTTTTTCTTCTCTTCCTTTTGTCTCTAATTCTTGTAATCTTTCTCCCCTCCTTCCCCTTTCTATCTGCCTTGCTCTTTTGCTCCCATCCCCGGCCCCTTTTCTTATTTCACCACTCCCTGTATTTTGTTCTCGTATTTCTATTTGTGTCCTATTGTTTGCTGTTTATTTTTATGTCTCATTGTCTTTCATACTTCCCTCCACTTTTTTGTTTGCTCCCCATACTTCCGTTCTTTCTTCCTCTAGTTTTTTTTAATTCCATCCCTAGATGATTAGTTCTTTCTTTTTCCGGTTCCATGTGTTAATATCCCCGCAAAAATGTTGCCATACTTTTGGTGGGGATAATATGAAGTGATACCCTTTTTTCCTTATCTGTCCTTCTGTTCTTTTTCTGTTTAGATGATGTTATTCTCTTTCTGACATTTCCCCATCTAGCCATGTCACTCCCATTACAGCTTTTTCTCATTGGATCACCACACATTATCTTTAAATCTTTTTCAGTGTGTGACAAAGTTACCTGCCTAGCTCTGCGGGCATCTAGCGGGGTGAATAAGGGGGCTAGGTGTCTCCCCAAGCTATTGGATGTGGGTCTGTGGGTGTAATGGGGAGGATCCCTTGGAAATCCCAACTTAGTCCCAATACAAGGATGGGGGCAGTCACATAAGGTTATCTAGGGATACTGTTCCTTTAAGAGAGTTAGGTACCATATTTGGGAAGTTGAAATCATGCCACATCAATAATGCAGTGCTTCCGTCATCTGCAAGACAGAAAGTGTATTCTGGGGCAGATGAGTCTATAAACACTGTCCCTTTTAAGCTCTGCAAGTTAAGGAAACTGTGTAGCCAAGGAACGGAATTACTTTGGTACTAGTGGCAAACACTTGCCCTGATATAAGAGGCACATTACATATTCCTAGGACACTTGCTCTATGAGCCCACTCAGACACCAGATGCACATCACATTTTCCTATGGCACTCCTTTGGTGAGCCCTTAAAGATATCAGAGGCACACCACACTTTCCTGCGGCACTTGGACTGTAAGTCGAGGAGCTGCTGTCTTGAGTGAGGTCAGCTAGTTAGGTAACTTCATTTTAGGTGCTGTCTATTTTTAAACGTGCAAGTAATTACGCATTTGTATTAAAAACCATTGCTGTGTTTTCTTTTCTGTTTCTCAGAGTGTATTTCTATTGCCAAATTCCCCGTCTTCAAGGTCAGTTGGTAAGACGTGATACAGTTACGAACCATGGAGGTTCTCGCAATGTATTTGCACTATGAAATAATGTGACCAAAACCGTTATTCTGTGTAACTTGCATATCTTCATTTTATGATAAGAAAACAGAATAT
This sequence comes from Ambystoma mexicanum, assembly GCF_040938575.1. NCBI lineage: Eukaryota > Metazoa > Chordata > Amphibia > Caudata > Ambystomatidae > Ambystoma > Ambystoma mexicanum. The sequence goes on along the minus strand of NC_090924.1, from coordinate 83,294,729 downwards.
TGCACAGTGCTGTTTTTAGTTTTTTATTTGACATGCATAAAGAGACAGAAGTGTACTAAGAGATATCTAAACATAAGGTAGCTGTTTAGCTGGAGAGTCTGAATGAATGTGCAGTATTTCAAGTGCATGCCTTACAACTGTTGAAACTCAGCCACAAGGGCGTAATATGGTATTGTACATAAAATATCACGAGGAGGGTGCATAAGCCATCTATCTACAGTGTACCAAGTACAGTAGCTTGTCACTTTTAGTGACCATGGAAAAAACAATTATTATGCAATATACCAGAAAGTACCACCATAGTAAAAATAATACTTGTAATAGGTAGAACCCCAAAATATATTGCAACACTTGGAAAGTGAGTCTGCCTTACAGATTGAATCAACGTTCATTACTGTGCAGCCAAAAAGTGCAAGTAGGTAAACAGTGCCAAATTCAGAAAGTCTTTCAGTTTGCTCACCTTAGTGTGAGCACCTGCCCCATAGCCTTTTTGCACCAAGGGGATGTTGTGGGTCAGGCTTTTAAAGACTTGGCCCGGCCCCAAAGAAAGCAGAGGTGAAGCCATTTGTTACAGCCAATCACACCCTGAGACACAATCACATCCACATGTACAGACCCTCACAGGAAGCCCAACACCTGGAGAGGAGTTGCAGGGCTATAGAATGTCAGAATCCAAGTCAGGTGGTGTGGGTGTTTGGAGCAGTAGCTGGTGACAGGAGTTTAGAGCAATTTGGAAAGTGAGGAAGGAGTTTGGAAGGAGAGTGGAGCAAGAGAGGGTAGTAGATGAGAGAGAACAAGAAGTCAGGAGGAGTTTGGGAGTTTGATTGGTAACATTAGTAGCAGGTTTCGTTAAGATATCTGAAGCAGACTGGTTTAATAGAGCAAGTGGCAGCTGGTTGAAAAACTGGGAAAGTGGGGAGAACAAACCCAGTACGCTGTGTCCCAGCCCTGAAATAAAATTCTACTAATACCTACAGCTCATGGCTGAACCCCAGCAATGTCTACAAGGATTACAGGACTCATGTTAGGCAATCATATACCAGCCAAAGCCCAAGAGAAGCAGAAAGAAGCCTGGGGAGATTGCTCTTGCAAATAATTCACAAAAAGGACTGGATACTATAGTTCTCTACTTACAGGAGACCACATAAAAAGCAAATGTAAGGGAAAAAGAATTCAAGTTACCCTTGTCATTACAAAAAAACAAACCTTGTATTTAAATACAGTTATAGTGTTGATGCCGATAAAAACAACAGGTAAAAAAACGAGTGAATAAATACCCTGTTGATACTTTGCATACTCGTGTCATGTATTCAAAAACTCAGTATCGAGACAATCAAACATACAGAAATACACAAGTTGCGCTTAACAATGCATAAAAAACAGCTTAATTAATAACAGCTTGAAACAAATACTCAAGTGCCAAAGTGCTCTAAATCATAAAGTCTAACAAATATGGCTAATAACAACCCAACATGTTTAATTCCTATACTACGAATTATTTGTGTGAATGTAGGAAATTCTTCAGGCAGTTTCTGATCAAGTTCTGTGTTGTCAACAATATACACAATCGATGTAACTTGCTCCTTATTCATTCATGATGTCCTGTATCGTGAACACAAATCAGAGCAACTCTTTTATTGTTCTCCTTAAACATTTAATAATCAATAGCATGAGGTGCACTTGGTCTTAACAATGAAATCGCTACATTTTCAGAAGAGTCTGTGTATAGTTAAATAAGGGTGGTGTGATTGGGTTTTTGTACAAGCAGGGTATTTTCAGTGCCGTGATTGGGTAACATTCAAAATCCTTTTTCTTTAACCTTCAGATTCATCCATGCTTTGGTTTGAGGGAGCTGGCAACTGCAGCCAACAGTGCTATAGCAGGGATCGAAATTGAGATTTGATAAGCAGACGATAAAAGCAGCCCCTGGGTATCCAGCATTAACCAGTGAATAGGAGCTGCCACTGGGGTACCATGAAGGTAGCACATAGCCTTCCACAAATCGGACTTCCCCATAAGATGAAATAATATCACTTTGTCATGACCCCTTATGCTTTAAAAGTCATATCGATGTGTCCTAATATTTATTTATAGATTGCCCCAAATGCGCAGAGATAATTTCACATCAGTGTGTTTGTTCTGCATCAGCTGGCCTGGGGAGCCAAAAGTAGCTCCTGGTAGCTTTTGGCGTCAAGCTAACCAGGCTCTTATAGGCTACCCTAGGCTATACATAGCTCCCAGCTCCCTTCAATTCCGAGCCCTGCTATAGTCACCAGAATTTGTAAACCTCGAGGCAGACTTGTTTTAGGGCTGCAGAAAGAAAGAAGCAGCACAGACTGCAGATTGTACAGCTGGAAAACCACCAGTAGGCTTGACAGAAGTAGATTTTCGTGGCTCATCCTCATCGTTATATTCTGAACAGGCCAAGCAGAAATGGATCTAATCTCCTCTTTCCAAAAATGCCATTGTCAACACATGGTGGCAAATAAATGGCACAGACCCACGTATCTAAATCCTTACACAACACAGACACTGCACATCATCATCATGAGAATATATCTATGAATAAAAAAGTGGCACTTTCTTTTGGTTTAGACACAAAGGGACCAGATTAAAAAATGCCCAGGTTTCACCTGACAGAGTGAGCACATGCTGCCCAGGTAGAGCTCAAGGGTTTGTACCCAATTACAGAAATACAAAGCTGCTCCTGGGCCCAGGTACTGTGAAAACAAAAAGAAAATATCGAGGCTGAGTACCCCAAAAGGAAATACACCGAACACGGGTTACAAAGGAACATACAAAGTACTTTATTTTATACTGAATCCAGTTACAAAAACAGAACAAAATCAGATAGCTATCGGCCCCCAGTACAACACAACGAACTCCAGCGTGGTTCAGTGTGTTCAGTGAGAGACGTTGTACATCAGAATGCATTCGCTTTTTATACACTTGGTGGGCACGATGTCCAGCCCCACTTCGGGTTAATATTCCATTTAATACATCACCAATCTAGGGTTTGTGCCAAGTCTCGAACAACCGCATATAACTGGTTTGCCTTTAATACATGTATCAACAAGCCTATGCAATAACTGTGTATTCTAAGATTTTCCATGCAGGCCTTCTGGAACATTAAATGCAATGTAGTTAAACAGATGTTCTATGTTCAGTATTTGAATACATTGTTTCAACATATGCTTGTGGATTAGTTTCATTGCACGAGTAATCCTTATACACACAGGTCAACGAAGGACAAGGTCTCAGTTCACAACCTCAACAAGTGGCCTGCAGGCAAGTTACATATTAGCTATTTACAGAGGTCAAGACGGCCATGTTGTATTCTGGAATGACAACGTCCAACATTTTAACTCACAGGGTGACTTTTACAAAGCGAATCCTAAAATGGTGGTTTGACCTAAAATGGCGGCTTACATTGATTTAAGGTCAGGACCTTGCAACACGGATTCTTTCGCAAGCAACTTTCGAGCAGCTTGGCGTAGGCCAATATTTATATTTTTATTGCAATCAGAGGCACAATATGATTTCTCTTTTGACAAACCCTCCTTTTGGCCTATGCCAAGTGCTAAAAAACGACTTTGGATCTCCTTGCAAATAACTCCATGCATCATCGTCCATGCACCCTGAATCACTATCGGAAATATCTATTGCCATTAGGTCATTTGCTAAAATATCTTTCAACACATATTCTTTGGAAGTTTTATCCGGGGCATACATTTTATGTCCTATCGAACCTATCGCTTGTGCGCAACATCCCCCTAGCATCGAACACATACCAGGTAGACACTGAATACAGCAACAAAGAAACAACAGGATTCCCAAAATAATTAGTAAGATCGAAAGTACCTTCCAACACCAAGATCGCAAGAAGTCCCAGAACCAAGCGCTTAGATCCCAGTTTCCCTCGGGAACATGCATTTCGGAACTAAGGACGTGCAGATTCTGTATCGCCTTGAAGATAGTTGGGGAGGAATCTGGTACGAAAACACAGCAAGCGGACCCCACTAATTTACACACTCCACCACGCTCAGCCAGAATGACATGAAGTGCTACTAATCTTATCGCCTTTTGTTCTAACGTCATATTATAGAGTATGTCCGTGGTCCAGTTGATGGTTCTCTCCAGTACTCTCGCTAGTTTTCTAATATCTTCTGAATTCACTTTCTGCCCCCAAAATGGCACAACTGATTTAGCTATATCTCCCAAGATTTGTGCTGGGGTGTCACCATTCTTGTCCCGCAGTGGACGAGCCTTCGAAACTTCTCTTGTACTAGCTATAAACACCCCTGGTAACAGGATCCCTAAATAACAGGTTCCCTGCCAATCCCTGGGCAACCATGGGAATGCTACTTTACCACAGACAAAGTAGACAGGTTCGCCTACATACAAAGGTCTGTTTTCCCCAGTCACATTTGCAACGTTGGCACAACCTAGAATATTTCCCATTGACTGAGTTCCATTCCTCTATATGCAAAAAGAAACTGAATCGGGGATATGGTTAACAGTGTAAGAAGGAGGCATGGCATCCTTATTGCCTATTGGAGCCATCTTAAAGGAAATCAAAGATTGGAAAGGACGAGACAGTTTATCAGAAGGCCTAATAGAAGCAACATTCGGTTTACTCCTATTTGCGAAAAGCGAGCATCCAAGGGGAGTCAAAACACGTTTCTCAAAACTATTCAAATTAGTGCCATCAAAGTTCCCTGAGATGCTATCATTCCATCGGCCAAAGAACAGTGCTCTAAGAGAAGCATAGCAAGCAGTTGTCAAAGGTAAAGGATGAATATACCAACCTAGCCCCTTATCCCCGTGTTGCGGTAAATGTGAGCAGACCCAACAGTTAGATTTATTAAAAATGGCATGCGTAGCATTCATGATAAGCAGTCAAGTGTTATTGTGGTACCTTTGTCTGTGCTGAGAATCCCTAGGGGATAGAGTATGCAAATGTACAAAGGGAGTAGGAACAATAGGTGCACTTTCAGTAGGCAACAAATGTTCTAAAGAATGAGTTTCCTCGAGGTACCACAATCCTAAGGCAGCGACTATTAAAAACCCAAATATCATTATAAAGATACAGCAATACATTTTTGGGGCCCAGGCATCTTGTCCATCGTCCCGGTTGGTCACCCCCTTATTTACAAGTCCCATACGAGTGGTAGCGGCAGCAGGCATTGTAGTCTTCAAACGGATACTCCAAAGTTTGTTGCTGGCACCATCCCGGTCGAGCGACTTCTTAGTCCTTCCACAACCCTAGCCAACAGAATCCCCTTTCTCAAATTTGGGCAAAAAGCAAGCCCTCGATGACTCTTTTCCTTCTCTGAATGCACAGCCGAACCGTGCCGTAAGTCTATCAGATGCACAGCAAAACCGTGCTGTAAGTCTATCAGATGCACAGCAAAACCGTGCCGTAAGTCTATCTTCATGGTCATATATCGTATCTTACTTTTCCCGGTACTGATTGATCCAGAAACAATATGTCATAACTTCCTGCTGGAAGCAACGTGTCAGAAACAAGTGAAGGTGATGAATTCGAAATAGCAGTTTCCGGATGCAAAATTTGTGGAGAGTGTGGAGACAAAATGGCAGCTTCCCCAAGCCTCACAGGCTCAGAGAGATTCTCCGACACACTCTCAGTGCTACTTACTGCTTTGGGATTGTTAGTTGCAGTGTCAGCGAGGGGTTCTGTTTCTTCTGTAACGTGTGGCACAGGGTGAGGAAGTTTCTTGACGTGGGACGCGTGGATCCAGTTCTTTCTCCCAGCGACCCGCACCACTGTCTGGGTGACCAACAGGACTTGGAATGGCCCATGCCAGCGAGGCGCGAGGCAAGAGGAGTGCTCAAAAGATTTGACGAGCACCCAACTTCCAGGCCGTATGCTGTGGCCCGGGCCCTCGTATTGCACAGGTAAAGCTTCTCGTACCTGGTGATAAATCAAATACAGGTTTTTAGTCAACTGGCTACAATAATCTGAAAGTAACACATTTTCAACATTTCTTAATGAGTTACATTTATGAAGGTTCCAAATATTGGCAGGTCTCCCCATTACCACCTCAAATGGAGAGAGCCCAGTCTTAGTTTGAGGGGTTGTGCGCATAGATACCAACACGAACGGTAAGGCGTCCGGCCATTTTAGTTTGGTGCCGGCACACGTTTTAGCGAGCTTGTTCTTGATGATACCGTTGTGTCTTTCTACTAGTCCGGCGCTCTGAGCATGTCTGGCCGAATGGAACCGTTTGTCAATTCGTAATGCCGTACATATCTGCAGAATTACAGCAGCAACAAAATGTGGACCATTGTCCGACCAGATAACTCTTGGCAAACCGAACTGCAGGAAGTATTCTTTTAACCTGATTTTTGCAGTAGTCATAGCTGTAGCATCTTTAATAGGGAAAGCCTCAACCCATTTACTAAAGGCACAGATAACCACCAGTACTTATTTCTTATTATCGCATCGTTCCATTTCAATAAAATCAAAGTGGATCACTTCAAAGGGGACAGAGGGTGGCCCAAAACTACCCCTTGGAGTTACTGTCCCCTTTCCCACGATGTGTTGCAGGCAAATCATGCATTCCCGCACGTAGCGCTGGGCAATTTTCGAAATTTTGTCATTTACCCAAACTTTCTCTAACATTTTTATCATCTTCTGGGCACATACATGCATAGGACCGTGGGCCATGATGACCATCATCATGACATATGCATCAGGGAGTAGCCATTTCCCTTCTACTATGTCCACCCAACACCCGTCATCGTCAAGTCTCCCCAAGCCTTCAGCCCACCTTTTGGATTCTTCTAACATGGCATCAGCTTGGATATCCCGTACAGACCCCACACCCTCATCTATTGCATAAGCATCTACAGATTCCCTTAAAACATACATCTCCGTCAGGAGATCGGTAGCAGTTTGCCTAGCTATCTGATCAGCGAAAGCATTGCCTTTCCCTATATCATCTGTAATCTTTCGATGTGCTGCACATTTCATAACTGCTAACTGAGTAGGGAGTGCAAGCGCTGAGAGTAGCTGTACTATTAGGGAGCCATGTTGAATTTTGGTGCCATGCAAAGTTAGGAACCCTCTCTCTGACCAAAGTGTCCCAAAGTTGTGAACCACCCCAAAGGCGTACTGACTATCAGTATCTATATTTACTGCAAGCCCTTTGGAAAGTTCACAAGCTCGGGTCAATGCTATAATCTCTGCGGCCTGCGCAGAATTATGCGTGATTCTCTTAATTTCCACAAACGTGCTCAATGTAGTGATCGCATAAGCAGCTATAGATGTACCATCCGGAAGTTTGAAGCAGGAGCCGTCACAAAAGAGCTCTCCTTGTGGATTATCTAAGGGAGTATCTTTCAAATCAATTCTACCCTTTGTCTCTTGTTTGGTCGTATACAAACAATCATGCGGCACTTCATCGCTGCAAGTAATATCTTGCGGGAAAGGTAGGAGTTTAGCCGGTTTAAGAACACAACACCTCTTAATTTGAATGTGAGGAGCAAACAAGATCAATTCATATCTTGTCAACCGTGCAGAAGTGAGGTGTTGCGTTTGAGTTCGGTTCAGTAGAACATTTACAGAGTGAGGCACCATCAGGGTTAGATCATGGCCTAGGACCATTCCCTCACTCTGCTTTACAGACGCGGCAGCAGCAGCGACAGCTCACAAACATCTTGGCAAAGCACATGCTACAGGATTAAGGGCAGAAGAAAAGTAACTGCACGTCCTATTCTTCCCTCCATGTTCCTGCGTTAATACAGCCAAAGCACATCCATCACATTCATGCACAAACAACACAAAGGCCTTTTCATAGTTTGGTGTGCTCAAAACTGGTGCAGAGCATTATGCAGTCTTAAGCAAGTCAAAAGACTGCTGGTGTACTGCGTTCCATGGCAATGGCGAAGAAATGCCCTTCTTTGTCAAAGCCAACATCGGTTTGATCACTAGTGAAAAATGTGGGATCAACAACCTACAGTAAGAAGCCATACCTTTCAAAGCTCTAACTTCCTTCTGTGTATTTGGGACAGACATGCCAGAAATGTGTTTTATTCTTTCAGGTGTCAATCTTCTTGCCTCCTTTGACAGGAGATAGCCTAAATAGGCGACCTCCTGACAACAATATGGACATTTTTTAAGCAAAGCTTTGTGACCATGCTTAGCTAGATGGATAAGTAATAACACAGTGCCCTCCTTACAGGCACTCTCAGAGTCAGCAGCTAGAAGCAAATCATCAAAGTACTGAAGCAAAGTACAGGTAGAGGGCAATTCAAGGGTATCAAGTTGTTCTTTCAAAGCCCTACTATAAATGCTAGGACTCTCTGTGTACCCTTGAGGTGCACTAGTAAATTTGAACGAGCGTCCCCCTAAGGTGAACGCGAACAAATATCTACTATCCTTGTGTATAGGAATACTAAAGAAAGCATTCTTTAGGTCCACAACACTAAAGTAAGTAGCTGTAGCTGGAATCATGGTTAGGATTGTCGTTAAATCAGGCACAATTGGAAATTGTGGTGCCAAAACTTTATTAATGGCACGTAAATCAATTATGAAACGTAATGGAATTGCATTATCGCCTTTCTTGTACACGGGCAAAATCGGACTGTTACACAAACTTCTTGAAATTTCTTCAATCACCCCACGATGCACAAAATCGGAAATAATGCATTTCAAAGCTCGCTCATTCTCAACTGAAATCTTATACTGGGGAATGCGTGGCAGCTCAATTCCATGTTTCAAAACTATCTTGACAGGTTCAATCTGTAAAACACCTACATCATTGTCGTAGACAGCCCGCAAAGGTCTAGTCAAGAATTGCGAGGCAAAAAATTGCTGTGGTGAAATCGTCATGCTCACTCCTTCAGAAGAACAATAAATCACTGCATTTAATTCTTTTAACAGATTCAACCCCAGCAAGTTCTCTCCGCAATCTGAAGTCAACAGAAATGGACAACAGTCTGTAAAGGGACCCAAAGAAATTGGTACCGGCATAGAAACCGGACAAACAACTGGTGTACCAGAAAAACCTACAGAATCATTGTTTTGCCCTGGCAGTGGGATGTTTGGAACCCGTGAATGATCAATGGAACATTTCTGTGCTCCAGTGTATATAAAAAACGGATGTTTCCTATTTCCCACCACCATTTCAACGTAGGAACCTTTCTGATTGACGGGAATAGGGGTAGGTTCCAAACCCTGCTTTTGGCAATCCTAAAGAAACAAAATATCATCAAAAGGAAGCTCTTCAGATAAATATTCAGCGGAAGGATGATCAAATATGTTCCTGGTGTCCACACTCGGAGTCTGATTGTCCTGCGAGAAAGGTTGCTGAGTGTCCTGGGTAAACTGACCTCTACCAGGGCCCCCTACACCTGGGCGACCTCTGGATTGCCTACCCATATTAGCAAATGTATTATTTGACCTTTGTTGAAGGACGGGGCATTGTGCTCGGCAATGACCCTCTCGAAGACAATAAGCGCACTGGTTAATGTTCACAGGACCAAAGGGCACATTCCCCTACGGGACATACTGACCTCTAACCTGAGAACTACCCCCTCTCGGGCCTCTACAATTTGCTGCAATAGCACTTTAGCTTTCAAATCGCCTTTTCGTTTTTCAATCCTATCTTTTTCATTATTGACACGGTTCTCATAGTACTGAGCCATGTGCTGTACTTCTGATTGTGATTTCGCCTGCCAAGCGCTCTCAGAAGACATAATTTGTGACTGGATGTCAGGCAGTAATCCACGCACAAATTTGTCCACAAATAATCTTTTCCCAGACTCTGGGCCTAAGTCTTGTTCACTGAAATCCGAGAATGCTTGTTCAAATTGATTAAAAAACTCGGTAGCACCCTCAGACTTTCCTTGGACACAGGCTGTAAGCTTGTCCCAAATAATTCTCTTTTCGGGAATTATAGTCTTTAATTTAGCAACGATTCTATCAGGCAAAGTTAGTATCACCTGAGGCGGTCTCTCTCCAGCTGGCCTTTCTCCGTCAAGCCTAATTATGTTATCCCACGTATCTCCCAACCCAGGTACGTCGTCTATAGTTCTAACCTGTTTCCACAAATCTACGGGCAGGAGTACAGGGAATAGCAGATCAATATCGCCTAAGGTGAACACTGAGGATTGCAAGACGGACTCTATTTCTTTATAGAATCCTGTTGGATTTTTCCTAATATCAGGAATAGTCTGTCTAATGGTGTTGACTTCCTGTCTGAAAACGGGACGTGAACAAACTATGATACATAATGTGCAGGAATGTTCACAGCGACTATATTATTTGCAGGATCAGCCGCAATCTCAACCTTCGGGACAAATGTCGGAGGAACCTCTCTCATAGGCAGCTGAGGTGTAGGCAACTCTGAACGCTTACTAAGCAACAGAGCTAAATCGAGCGCTAAAGCAGTCGAAGAAGTGTCAAGTGAAAAAGCTCTCTTGTAAATACTCAATAACTCTGTGGGACAACTAATCTTCCCTTTTACACACTCATCCTGCAGGTACTCTACCATTACCTGTATCACTTTCCTCTGCATTTCTAGCGTATATTGACTATACGTGTCATATACTTCAACAGGAGTTATCGATATGTCTGAAATCCATCTAATCGCGTCTTTCTTAAAAATTCGCGTTTCCTCAAATATCGATTTACGACACGGAAGGAACCGTTTCTGTACATACATATTTTCCTCTTCGTCGTCCTCATCCTGTAACTTTTCTAACTCCTTTCTATACCCAAACAACCTCTCGACATGCTCATTTACCTCCTCCACAGTGTCTCTAGAAAGTGCTAGAGTATTTAGATCCCTTAACCCTTGCGGAAGATCCGCATTATTTAATTTTCCCCACATTATGCATAACTGAATCCCTAAACCTTCAATAAAAACATTTTTCTCAGGAAAATTATCCATATCACAAAGTGTGGCAAAAACACTAGCTTGATCATCCTTCTCCATACAATGCTTAGCCCATGCAATTAACTCACGTTTCTTCTCCGGTGGTACAGTATTGCTAGTGACAACCTTTGACCCTGCACCTCGATCGTTTACAAGCGGCTCAGGACCACTTGGAAGAGAGGGAGCAGGCAAATTTGATGGAGGTACTATAACCGGTGCGATAAAAAGAGGTGGGGGAGCTGGAGGAAGGGGAACATTAGACGGAGCAAGAACAACGGGAACAACAACAGGTGGAGCAAGAATAACACGTGGAAGAGGCAAAGCAGCAGGAAGAGGAACATACGGAGGTGGCGCAGTGGCACCAGGCCTTCGTTCATTTAATAATTTGTCAATAAACTCATCAGAAATATGAAGATCTTTAGAAGGATAGATTTTCTGAATACCAAGTGAGAAAGCCCTATCCATATTTTTAGTTGCCTCAGACTATTTGTCCTGATCATATAACAACGCTTTTTCAGTGTTCGTTTTATGATGCCACGCATGTTTTTCTCTACTTTTAAGTTGCTGCAACGCTTCTTTTTTCCAATTCTGCAAAACATCAAATGCTGCAGGTCTAGCCTTTTTCTTTAACAGAATTGACTCTAAATACTCAATACGAGGGATTTCAAAACTTCCATTGATTGGCCACTGAAGTTCGGAGGCATGTCTGGTTTGTCTGTGCCGAATGTCATTAAATACTATACTTCCAATGCCATGCTTACAGTACACAGTACATGCCGGCGACCCCTCCTGTGGTGCCAGACGGCTAAATTCCAAAGATTGTCTATCACTGCGGAATAATGCCCTAAAGCAGGTAGACAATTTCCCAGGCATATCTCAAATTCTTGGTGTTACCTGGTCAATAATTGTGTCTGCAGATACAATGCGCCAAAATTCAAATTGTCAGGATTAAATTAAGAATCGGGTCACGACTCACCTGACCAAACCTAAGGAGGTCCGATCGGATTTCTAAGAATCTTACTTAACTATTCTTACCTTGTGTATGGTGATTTCGGCAAATCTGCCCGCCTCGATAAGTGGACCCTCGTCAAGATGCCATCTCGGACCACACGCTTATCATCCAAGGATCGGGTCGTGCAGTGCTGCTGAGGTGTCGCGTCTCGTTCAGTGGGTGTCATGCCCGCGCTGCTGGCACATGCATTGGCAACCATCATGGACTACTTGGTACTCATTTATCCTCCTAATACTCCTTGAACAACTCCTTTTCACGCCTTGGTCTTTTATTTCCATTTGCTCAACTTTGGTTCTTTCTTATTTTATTCAATTAACTACATTTACCATAATGCACCTGGCTACAGTCCTCAATTCCTGGCTATTCTCATTCATCGTTATTGGGACCACAATCCCCAGAAGCCCTAGCGGCCAGTGCTGCTTCCACCTACTCAGGACCAGAGAGGGAGGAGGCAGATTGTCTTCTGGTGTACTGCCCCAGGTGCTGTCAATAAGCCTGCCTCAGAACAGGGCAGGGCTGTATATAAGCAGCTGCCTGCATGAGCACAGTGTCTTGCATCTTGAGATCTCCCCGCTCCTGTTTGCCTTGACCCTCTACTTGGTTTGCTGTTCCTGTTGCTGCATTATCCTGTTTTGATCCAGTGCCCTTTCCGGGCTCCCTGCCTTGCAGCCGATCACGCTCCGCTGCCTTCTACCTACAGCCCTTGTCTTCTGGGCTTCCTGCCTTGCAGCCCACTACAGTCCTCTGCAGCCCTCTACAGTCAGCGTCCCTGCTCCTCTGGGCTCACTCCCTGCTGCCCTGCTCTTCTGGGCTCCTTGCCTTGCAGCCTGCCTCACTCCGGCTGCCTACAGTCCTTGTCCTCTGGGCTCCCTGCCCTGCAGCCTTCACCTCTTCGCTGCCTACAGCCCTTGTCCTCTGGGCTCCTTCCTTGCAGCCTGCTCCCTCCGCTGCCTACAGCCCTTGTCCTCTGGGCTCCCAGCCTTGCGGCTTGCTACACTCCTCTGCCTTACCACCTGTTTTACACTTAGCTGCCTACAGCCCTGCTCCTCTGGGCTCCCTACCTCACGGCCCTATTCTTTTGGGCTCTCTGTCTGTCACCTACTACTAATCTCTCTCTGTCCTGTTCTTCTGGACTCCCTACCTTGCAGCCTACTACAGTCCTCCGCAGTCCACTACAGTTTGCCTGCACCTAGTGCTACTCTTGACTGCAGACCTGTTCCTACTTTTCAGCCCTTCTGTTTTCCTGACTGCTGCTCCCTTGTTCTCTTCCTTGAGTCCTCTGTACTCCACCTTAGGTTATCTACTTCAGTCTAACTGCCTTTCCTTCTGCTAGATTGCTCATTGACTTCCTTTTCGCTGGATATTTCTGTTCTTGTCTTCACATGTGTCTTATGTAATCCCTTTGTACAGAGCTTGCCTGTTGGTTTCCGGCAGGCAACCTCTGCCCCTTCCCTTGTCGCGTTTTCAGTGTTACAGACACCCACTGCTGTTGTTCCCAGCCATGAGCATACAGCGCGGGCCTCTGTTATAGCAATCTGTGCAGAAGGCTGGAGTTTCCTAAGGTTCGTGGAACACTCTTTCCCATTTCAGCATACACCCCAAGAGGGAATCCAGTTTGTTTGTACCTTTGTATCTTTTGCCCCTTTTGGCTCCCAGCTACAGTTTCCTACTCTTCTTTCTTGTTGAACTTCCTGCTGTGTGTGCTTATCGGCACCTACCAGGGTGCCCTGTGCCACTCTTGACAGAGTGCCATTCCTGACAGAATACAAGACCTAAAAGATTCTTGTTCCATAGGCAGGAAAAGCACACAAAGACCAAAGATGCCTTCTTTTCGGTTCAAGAAACCTCTGCAAAAATCTAAAGTTTTCTTAAGGACTGCAAACAAAAACCATAGTTTAAAAGACAGACTCGCCCTAGTAAACAAAGGTTTACAAGCACAGTACTACACTCACTGGCTCGCTGACCCTTCCATGTGTAACTACTATGACATTTGCAACTATGATCCGCAGTCTCTATCTATAGAAGAGCTACAGCAGGAAAATGAATTCCTGCAGATTTTGTTAGCCCAACCAGTGGAAAACACTCATGCGGTTTCTGGCATTTCTTCTGACACTACATTCGACATTCAGCCGGTACACGAACCTTGTATTTCTTTATCCCAGGCTACCCTGTCTCAGGACCAATATCCTGACACTGCTACAGCCAAGGATATTGCACTCATTGTGGCAGACTCTCAACCAGAGTACGCTGTTGCCAAAGTGATATGCTCAAGATCAGCTTGGCAAGCTACACAACCTCCCCTGACTGCTGTAAACACTCATTTAACCGGACAAGGCACTCAGTATCCTGAGGTTAGTGCAGCTGGTCCTGGGTACAAAAGACCAATACTGACCATCGGTTGTCTTAATGCTTCCCCAGTAACTACTAACCATGATGACTCTAAGGTCAGTCTTCCTATTGCAACACCCGAATTTTCTGCTGCACCAGATTATGAAGCTGTAGAACAGGCTAATTGAACATACCTGTTACAAGAACAACTCTTAAACCTTAAAAGACAAACCGAAGACCTCTATGATGAATTTGTCTATCTGCATTATAAGAATCTAGCTAAGGGACACAATTTACCAGACCATCTGACACTATGTCCAACACCCGACATTCTGTCTTTAGAGTTTAACAGATTAAGGCCTGTACTGGTAACACAGAAGAGGATACAGACTTATACAGAACAGTTGGAAGACCTGAACTTGGCATATACATACCAGTTAAAGCTTGACACCGCTCATTCACTTACTAGCCACAGTAACACAGGCTGTCGTTCAGATAGTGAAGAATGGACTCCTCCAGTGGGCCAGATCGCTCACACGGCCATTACACCAAAGATCAAGTGTAATCATTTGAGTGGACATTCCGCTGAGTCAAAGGATTGTTCCATTCTTGCCCTTGATGTGAGTCCTTTACTCCCACTTGCAGCCTCTACTGAAGTGACCAGATCTGAGATGTATTCTGCTTCTATGAACATTGGCACTCCTGAGCAGGAGTCAGATCCTGAAACATACCCAGTACCTGTCTGGAATCCAGCTTTGCCTACTGTCAATACCCCAGATCCATGTATCAACTTGGGCACACAAGACTTTGCAGGTCAGCCTTCGGAAGGCTTAACCTTTCCTGGTTCTACATCCACCATGCTACTTGTTACAAGATCTGTTAGCCCTATCTCTGCTGCTCCCCCTGCTAGTACTCCTGAATCTGCTACTGATGCCTCATCTCAGATCACTCCTACTGCAGTCGAAGCACCCCCTTCCTCTCTGCCTGAAAGGACAGTACTTGTTGTAAAGCCAGTTAAAAGTTTTCCTATTAAGGCTACAGCTCCGGTAGAGCCTGTTGGTGCCTCTGCAGCACCTAAACTACCAGTCACGACACCATCAGTCTCAGTTGTGTCCCTGTCGGCTGGTGCTCCTGTGACACCTATACTTCCAGCTGTTACAGCATCTGAACTTCCTACTGCCATTCCTGATCTTCCTGCAACTCATGGTGTTCCTGCAACATTTGTTACTCCTGATGTCTCTGTCGCAAATCTTCATGTTGCCATTGCTGCTTCTGACTATTTGGACAACCGTCCTAGAGCAACCAATTCAGCTGAATCTATGGTTCCACCTTTCAGCACTGTACCATTGCCAGTCCTAAGGAAGACCACTTCTTTCAAAGCAATATATGCCATGGAGCCTGCAGCACATCTCCACAGTTCCTCAGTTCATGACCGCACTGTTGGATTTTGGGTCCCTAAGAAGTTGTCTTTTCTGAATTCTACCTCAAAGGTTTCGAAACATTGGTAATGTCTCCTCCCTTCAAGACTCTCACCTTGCAGCATTAAACAGTTTTTGGTGCTTCATGATGTGCCTTTTCGGTATAAACCTCTCTCGCGGTGTGACAGCCCTTGGACGTGCTCTTCTTGTTGGTCAGTCTTCAGGGGGCCTGGAGAGGGGCATGGAGAGGGGCATACTGTCATGCCCGCGCTGCTGGCACACGCATTGGCAACCATCATGGACTACTTGGTACTCATTTATCCTCCTAATACTCCTTGAACAACTCCTTTTCACGCCTTGGTCTTTTATTTCCATTTGCTCAACTTTGGTTCTTTTTTATATTATTCAATTAACTACATTTACCATAATGCACCTGGCTACAGTCCTCAATTCCTGGCTATTCTCATTCATCGTTATTGGGACCACAATCCCCAGAAGCCCTAGCGGCCATTGCTGCTTCCACCTGCTCAGGACCAGAGAGGGAGGAGGCAGATTGTCTTCAGGTGTACTGCCCCAGGTGCTGTCAATAAGCCTGCCTCAGAACAGGGCAGGGCTGTATATAAGCAGCTGCCTGCATGAGCACAGTGTCTTGCATCTTGAGATCTCCCCGCTCCTGTTTGCCTTGACCCTCTACTTTGTTTGCTGTTCCTGTTGCTGCATTATCCTGTTTTGATCTAGTGCCCTTTCCGGGCACCCTGCCTTGCAGCCGATCACGCTCCGCTGCCTTCTACCTACAGCCCTTGTCCTCTGGGCTTCCTGCCTTGCAGCCCACCACAGTCCTCTGCAGCCCTCTACAGTCAGTGGCCCTGCTCCTCTGGGCTCACTCCCTGCTGCCCTGCTCTTCTGGGCTCCCTGCCTTGCAGCCGATCACGCTCCGCTGCCTTCTACCTACAGCCCTTGTCCTCTGGGCTTCCTGCCTTGCAGCTTACTACAATCCTATGCAGCCCTCTACAGTCAGCGGCCCTGCTCCTCTGGGCTCACTCCCTGCTGCCCTGCTCTTCTGGGCTCCTTGCCTTGCAGCCTGCCTCACTCCGGCTGCCTACAGTCCTTGTTCACTGGGCTCCCTGCCCTGCAGCCCGCACCTTTTCGCTGCATACAGCTCTTCTCCTCTGGGTTCCTTCCTTGCAGCCTGCTCCCTCCGCTGCCTACAGCCCTTGTCCTCTGGGCTCCCAGCCTTGCGGCTTGCTACACTCCTCTGCCTTACCACCTGTTTTACACTTAGCTGCCTACAGCCCTGCTCCTCTGGGCTCCCTACCTCGCGGCCCTATTCTTTTGGGCTCTCTGTCTGTCGCCTACTACTAATCTCTCTCTGTCCTGTTCTTCTGGACTCTCTGCCTTGCAGCCTACTACAGTCCTCCACAGTCCACTACAGTTTGCCTGCACCTAGTGCCACTCTTGACTGCAGGCCTGCTTCCTACTTTTCAGCCCTTCTGTTTTCCTGACTGCTGCTCCCTTGTTCTCTTCCTTGAGTCCTCTGTACTCCACCTTAGGTTATCTACTTCAGTCTAACTGCCTTTCCTTTTGCTAGATTGCTCATTGACTTCCTTTTCGCTGGATATTTCTGTTCTTGTCTTCTCATGTGTTTTATGTAATCCCTTTGTACAGAGCTTGCCCGTTGGTTTCCGGCAGGCAACATTGTCGCGTTTTCAGTGTTACAGACACCCACTGCTGTTGTTCCCAGCCATGAGCATACAGCGCGGGCCTCTGTTATAGCAATCTGTGCAGAAGGCTGGAGTTTCCTAAGGTTCGTGGAACACTCTTTCCCATTTCAGCATACACCCCAAGAGGGGATCCAGTTTGTTTGTACCTTTGTATCTTTTGCCCCTTTTGGCTCCCAGCTACAGTTTCCTACTCTTCTTTCTTGTTGAACTTCCTGCTGTGTATGCTTATCGGCACCTACCAAACCAAGCTGCTCCTGGGCCCAGGTACTGTGAAAACAAAAAGAAAATATCGAGGCTGAGTACCCCAAAAGGAAATACACCGAACACGGGTTACAAAGGAACATACAAAGTACTTTATTTTATACTGAATCCAGTTACAAAAACAGAACAAAATCAGATAGCTATCGGCCCCCAGTACAACACAACGAACTCCAGCATGGTTCAGTGTGTTCAGTGAGAGACGTTGTACATCAAAACGCATTCGCTTTTTATACACTTGGTGGGCACGATGTCCAGCCCCACTTCAGGTTAATATTCCATTTAATACATCACCAATCTAGGGTTTGTGCCAAGTCTCGAACAACCACATATAACTGGTTTGCCTTTAATACATGTATCAACAAGCCTATGCAATAACTGTGTATTCTAAGATTTTCCATGCAGGCCTTCTCGAACATTAAATGCAATGTAGTTAAACAGATGTTCTACGTTCAGTATTTGAATACATTGTTTCAACATATGCTCGTGGATTAGTTTCATTGCACAAGTAATCCTTCTACACACAGGTCAACGAAGGACAAGGTCTCAGTTCACGACCTCAACAAGTGGCCTGCAGGCAAGTTACATATTAGCTATGTACAGAGGTCAAGACGGCCATGTTGTATTCTGGAATGACATCGTCCACCATTTTAACTCACAGGGTGACTTTTACAAAGCGAATCCTAAAATGGTGGTTTGACCTAAAATGGCGGCTTACATTGATTTAAGGTCAGGACCTTGCGACACGGAATCTTTCGCAAGCAACTTTCGAGCAGCTTGGCATAGGCCAATATTAATATTTTTATTGCAATAGGAGGCACGATATGATTTCTCTTTTGACAGAACCTGCTCACCCTGCCACCCTCCTGCATTGCCTGCTGGTCACCCCTTGCACTAGGGACTGTATCTATACCCATACAGTCCCCCACTCCTCCCCATTTCCTTCTTTTTCGGCACGTATTTGACCTACCAAGTCTGCTGCCGTAAACACAGCACTTGCCACTTGCTGGCTGCACTACCAATGTTTTATTGACTCTTATCTAATTATTAGTATTTATATTTACTCCGCACTTTCCACCCCAGGCACTTTTCCCCTTTCCCTTTCCCATGCACTTGCACGTTCTCAATGTCACTGGGCCTAGTAAGATCGATGTTTGTTCTACCCTCTTCCCCTCCCTTGTGTTGTCGCCCTCTGAAACACCTGTGTACGAGCGCGATACAAATAAAATATCATATCATATCGCTGACAGCTTTAGCAAGGATAAAAGCAGTCTATAAGTGGATAGCCGGACCTACCTCATGGTGGTATCGGGTACCCAGGGGGTCTCTGGGCGCCTCCTTCCTTGCACGTGAAGTGTACGTGCTCCATCTCCCAGATGACGCACATACACAGGGCCTGATTGCCCCAGCTCTAGGGTCACCAGATTTTCAAAGTAAAAAGCTAGGATGGCCACAAACACAAAAGTAGGACTAGCCCCTACCTGTCCAACTTGCCCAATGCCCACCCCGCATTCCCAGTATCCTCCGTTCTCCCCACCCTCGTGATCACACAGGAAACAACAATTTCCATTTCAAGTACTGCTTCATATAAATGGTGCGGAATTGGCTGTAAATGTAAAACAAAGGAGCCATTGCTTTTATAGTTATTAGAAGTCTTGGATATATATCTATCACCCAGCTAGGCACGTGGCACAGTCAGTTACTACACCTGCCTGTCACATCAAATGTTGGGTGTACCGGCCCAAAAGTGTAAAATTATAAAAATGTTTATTTGCTTCATACATAATATGCTAAATTGTTGGAGCTCACCCTCCCTTTCCCCCAAAACGGACGGGGGAAAAATCCTTGGGGCAAGGAGTCAGGGTGCCAATTTCCGGGACAGTCACGGCAAACCCGGAAGTCTGGTCACCCTACCGTGTTCCTACTTTGATAATACAAAGCAGTTTCATGGGCAACCATATTTACTTATGTGCAGCGGTATACCTTATGCAAATGAGGGAACACCTACTGCAGCACGAGCGCACACAAAGGTAGCGTGGGGTACATCCCGTATTATAGAAGCAGGCACACATTCAATAATGATGCCACTCGTGTCATCAAGTGAAGCCAGCCTCTCATTTGAACAAACAAAACGTAGCAACTTTTCTCTAAAAGTGTATTTTTCCAAAAGAGGCAAGGACCGAGGGAACATGAGTTAGTCTAAATTCAGTAAAGGATATCACAAGTTCTCCCTCTGTTGCTATGTCTTCTCCCCACTATGCAACCTCTCCCCTAGCCTATCCTGAAAGTGACTCCTGCTTTCCATTTCCTGTCCCGTCTTCCGGTACAGGAAGAATGGCGTTGACCACAGCCCCACACACTTGCTTGAGGGTCCTATCACCTGTCAACTCTATGACATTGAGCTGAAGAGGCATGGGGCATGTTTTCAACATATCTAAATATGAAACGACATGTGAATCAATCTGACATGGGACTGACTTAGTACCTGGAAAGAACAGCTCAGTGGCACATCCACTGAGCTTGAAGACGCCTATTTTTTGTAGTAAATACTACTTCAAGTGTACTTCTATACCTGGCCAGTTCACCTGTAAACACACCATCATTGAAACTCTGTTTAAAAACAATCAGATTGCCTAGGAAACCATTGGCTTTACACCTGCATGAAAATGGCATGCTGGCATAAAACCATCACGTTTTTCAAGGTGGAGTGGCTATGCAAACTAGAAAGTCGACATCTGTTTCATGCCCTCACTTTGCATCCAAAAACCAAAAGGATTCCCAAGAGCACCAACAAAGGTGTTATGGAAGGTATGACACACACCCCGTTCTGGGGCACAGAAAACAAGGGAGAAAGAAAGAAGGAAAGAAGGAAAGAAGGAAAGAAAGAAAGAAGGAAAGAAAGAAAGAAAGAAAGAAAGAAAGAAAGAAAGAAAGAAAGAAAGAAAGAAAGAAAGAAAGAAAGAAAGAAAGAAAGAAAGAAAGAAAGAAAGAAAGACTACTGTTCAAATGTGATTATTATTCACCTTCCCCCTTCTCTGGTCCTCATTATGAGCTCGGGAGTAGTGGTAAAACAGGTGGTATTTGGAAATACCGTTCCACCTACTTATGGGTTTTGGAATCCAAAAGCGAAAAATATGCCTGCTAATTTTTGGCAGTCCTGGGTCATGTGAAATTAATGCATTCAATATTTTCGCTGCTACACACTGAAGTTCTATGTTACTTCAGAATGGGGAGTAAAGATAACCCCAGGTTTACCGTAAATTAACTGTTAAATTACCGTTCCCTTATGCGGTAACGGATATTTAGTTTGCCAGCACGGCCAGACGTAATACCACAAAACTCGTAAGGAGGACGTTTGATTTTCTATGTTCTCCTCAATAAGCTAATAACTGCCATTTGAGGGACTCTGCAAAGGCGCATAAAGCGGCGCCTCCCTCACAGAGCGCACTCCCATTTGACTGAAATAATGTTCTCGTGAGGGAACGTCGCACTCGGTAATGAAGGCGGCACACAAAAAACAAGTGCGCAACAGATTGGAGGCAAAGGCCGCCTCCTGCTTTTCTTCCCGAGGCACCTAGCTGCATGGACATCTTCACGGTTCCTTACAGGGCAGCCTTCCACTGGGTCGCATTTCCAGTTTGCGGTTCTACAAGTAATTGATATTTCTACAGTGAAATACTTCACGGTACATAACTCTAAGGCACAAGTGACCTGCTTGTTAAAACGCGGAGCGGTGCGTCATACGGCGTGGTAAAGTCCAGTAGTTTGTAGTTAACGATTAACAGCGAAAGAAATTTGAATCTGATTATACTAAATATATTATTTCATGTGTAACACGCATGGCTGCTGGAACTCCATAAAACATTCTTTAAAAATAAATATGTTTACTGGTCTCTTATTGGTCCAGGGACATAGCAAAATATGATGGCTTTGTTTCAGCCCTCACTACCGCCTAAGCCACTTATCCACCTCTCAGATGGCTAATTCCAAACACAAGGAAACCTCTTAGTTTTTCCAGTTCCGCCCAGTGCTTAATTTGTAAGAAAATAAGTGCCAGGGCTCAAATATTTTCTAGCACGACTGTGACACAATGGTGTGGACACCACCCACGTCTACTTCATATAGTGTCAACATATTTGGGGTGAAAACTGCAACTCCCACCAATTTACTGAAGGTGATGATGATTAATAGAGAGCCAGTGAACTTCTCTCCACATGTTAGATATGTGGTCGGATTTTTTTAAGCCCAAGGCTGCTCGCGGAGCTTTATTTTGCAACAATTGGAGTGTAACAAGGTTGGCATTCGATACGTCCAATAATAGGACGTTACAATAATCTAATTTTGACAAAATCAAAGCACGGGCAAGAGTTAAGAAAATTTGTGGGGTCAAGAATAGGCGGCTGAGGGCAACACGTTTGGAAGTGTATGAAGTGGCTGATGAGAGAGCGTTGACATGTTTACTTAATTTTAGATTAGCATCCAGGTAAACACCCAAGGTTTTGACCTGCTTCAGGACTGGAATAGGGGTTCCATCTATTTGGTTGGAAGCATAAACAACATGGAGAGAACTATTTTCGCCAGGGGAGCCTACGATTAGAATCTCTGTCTTCTCATCTTTGAGGCACAAACTGTTAGTGGCAATCCAGTTTTGGATTGTGGCATAAATCTTGTTTATGGTGATAGTGTCTTCATCATAGTTGCCCGTGATGGGAATCAGGATTTGGGTGTCATCTGCGAAGTTCGTATAGATGACAACCATAGCGGCAAGGGCTGCAAATTGCAATTTAGTGTGGGCATTGACGAGAGTAGTTGAAAGGCATGAGCCTGGTGGTAACCCAATAGGGGCTGATACGCGATCCGCTGAATCCTTTCCAATGGTTACTCTAGAAATACGTTCTGCAAGGAAGGATTTCACCCACAGGGTAGCTTCATGCGAGAATTGGAAGTTTTCTGTCAATGTGGTGCATAATTTATTGTGGTACACCAGATCGAAAGCGGCCTGAGTCTCTTGTTGAATCCATCTGGATTTTGAGGTCCAATAGTGCCGTTTCCGTACTGTGATTGATCCGGAGGCCAGATTGTCTGGTGCCAAGGAGTTGATTTTGTTCAAGATGGTTTTGTATTTGAGAATAGGCTATTTTATCTATAATTTCTAGCAAAAAAGGCACAGTGGTTATTGGGCGGTAGTCTGTAGGAACGTAGGGTCCAATGAGGGTTTGTTGATAAGTGGAGTAACCCACGCTTCTTTAGTGCTGGCAGGGACAACATTAGTATGGAACGATGCATTGATAAATTTGGTAATGATGGGAGCTAACGTAGGAGCGCACAGTTTGTCTAAGTGGGCAGGGAAGTGGCCATGGTGTCCAGGACCTGTTCTTGGCGGACCTGAGAGAATTTAAATTGTGTGGCTGCATTTTCACAGTCACTATTCACAATTGGGGGAGGGGTGCTTTTGCTATCCAAAAGCTCTCTTTTGGCTCTAATTTTGTTTTGGAATATGTTACTACGACTGACTGACTGACATTTATCATTTTAAAGTTGCCAAAATACCCCAACTTAATCAAACTGGCTCTGAAATAAGCACCAGGGCTAGTAAATAAGTGCCGGGCTGAGCCCTGGCAAACACCCCTGCAAATTAAGCACTAGTTCCACCTCGCCCCTTCAGATATCAGCCAAAATGGATCGCTGCATTCAGCGGGACTAGGCAAGTTCTTTACATCAGTCATAACAATAACGATAATAGAAATAACGCTTTTTTCCCAGTTATTTTTATTGATAGGGATAAGTATGCAAAGGGAGCACAGTGACTGGCCTTACTATATGTTGACAGCAACTGCTCCTGGGTGTAACAATATGTCTGTGCTTGCAGTTTTTACTGCACCCCAGTGTTCCTATTGATTGCCCAGGATGGTTTCCAGGAAAGGACAATACAAACTCTTTGCTGTTGGGTTCTATGAAGATATCTAATTTTGCTTGGTCGTACCATCCCAGTATATAGGGTCCATGTTCGGCCAAGAGCCTGAACATTCGTGCCGTAGGACCTCTGTTTTTGATGAGGCATTTTGTGTACACCAAGAATCTCATACGTTATCCACCATATGGGGGTTCAAAGTGGATCTTCTGTACTTATACAGTGACTCTGTCGACAATTTCATTGTATATCAGGAGTGAAATAACTGTAAGGTCAGGACCTGAGTCGACCAGCATTTAGACATCTTTGTCATCTACCTGAAACAGGGATGGTGGTTTGATCTTCTTGTTTTCTTTTGAAGTCAGAATGCAGAAGATGGTACATTTGCCACTGCTAACAGAGATGTTGTCTCCTCGCTTGATATGGCAGTGACAGCATTATAAATTATTCGTCGGCTTACTTTAGCATAGTGTCCTAACCGTTTCCAAATGTTTTGTTTCGAGATCGGCATCTTGTGTCAAGCCGTGTAGGACCTGTACACAGCAGCAATGGCAGGACTGCATATCTGCAATCTTTTTTTTTATCACAGCTGTCTCTGAAATGACTTCTTTTCTTGAACTTGCTCGCTGGTTTAAAATGTAAAGCATGTATTTCAAAAGAGGTGGTGTTGACGGTTGATTTATTTTCCTGGAAGAGGTCTCATCAATGTACTCTGGCACACTTTTTCCAAGGAAATATCTTGCTCTTTCATGAACCTTCCATGGGCTTTGTCTCATCTGGTATGAATCAGAAACATATCCCTTGTTAGTTCCTCAGCATACATTTTAAAATCAGATTTAGGAACAAGTTCTTTTAGTTTTACAATATAAATGTCAGCCAATTCACTGGCCTTTTGTATTCTAGTGTAAAACCTTGTGTGAAAGAATATTCTCTTTGTCAAATCTTTTTGCAAATCTCCTTATTGCTTTCTTGAAGTTGTCATAATATAAAATAAGTGGTGCGGTCGGTTGCCTCTGTAGACCATCGAAGATTCTGTGTCTTTCCATTCCTCATTGCATCCAACAGCATGACTTTCTTCCTGGCAGCACTGAAGTCTGTTCCCCCATTTTATGGAATGGACGGCTTGCCCAGCGTAGGCAGGAATTAAAGAGGTGGTGTAGCACCTTGCAACTTGGGGCGAAGGAAATAAAACACTAGTCCACCCATCGCCAATGTAATGGTGCATCGAAATAAACAAGCAACTCAAAAGATGTGAGTTTGTTTATGTAGGAAAACCATGTGTCAAAATGTCCAACTGTGTAAATACATGAATACATTGAAATTCCGGAGGTGCCCCTCTCCACTCTGGCTCAGAGCAATGTCTATCCTAGGCTCCAAAACCAAGGTTAAATGGTGGAGATCCCGGAGATTAGCAAATCTTTCAATGATTCTAGACCTTTTCTGCCCAGTATTATGGGACCTTTATTGTTAGTGCTCAACTAATTCAAAGGGCAAGCTATGGTACACACTTTGGGATTTTGATGTATTAAAGTAGAAGTTCTCTCAGAAATGTTATTGGCCCAATCAATAGGTCATGTATTTTTGAGTGTATATCGATTGATCAAATATTTCTTTCCAATACACCTTACCTTTGATTTTCTGACATTTAGACACGCCAACTGCATGAGTAGGAAACCACCATCTTGTGATAATCTTATCATTGATCAATCTCCCCCTCAAGACGACACCATGTCAAAACGATATGCTATGCCCTTTGTCATGACTTTGGTGTACAGTGTAGCCAAACGTCCTCTTTCAGCAACTACCTCATCACATTCCTGAATGCAAAACGCAGAAGATACACACACCTGGTTAATATTTGTTTGCATTTCACAAAAAGAAGACAAGTTACACGTTTCAATAATTACTTATCGTCGGGAATCTAGTAAGTCATTATATTTCTTGTTGCAACAGAAACGGTTAATTATTTCAAACAGAGCCATTAGAACCTTTCTCACGCATAATCAATGGAATAACAGATTGTTTACTCCAACCCATGGTAATCATGTGTCGGTCGACGTTCACATTACATGAACTCTTTCAGATTACGTTCTTCAATGTATTCATCTCAGTACTTGAATTTTGCAAGGAAAAGTTCTGTGGAGTGTAATAGATTTCACTAACGTTCTATCATCCATTTTCTCTCCAAGCACATGTGGAAAAAATGATTAGTTACAAGTCCTGAATAAAAAATTGCTCTCAGTATGAGCTCATTGACGAGAGGAGGGAATGTTTGTTCTGATGACGAGCGCAACAAATGGGCATGCAGCTGCTTCACGATCATCCCAGAATATCAGTTTTATATTCCCTTTAGTGGTAGTGATGTTCCAGTTT
The DNA here is from genome assembly GCF_040938575.1 of Ambystoma mexicanum. Classification (NCBI taxonomy): domain Eukaryota; kingdom Metazoa; phylum Chordata; class Amphibia; order Caudata; family Ambystomatidae; genus Ambystoma; species Ambystoma mexicanum. The sequence continues at coordinate 83,268,804 of NC_090924.1, read as the reverse complement.
TGGTTGAAGAATCCATCCAACAGAAAATGGGTTCCATGGCAGACACACACTTTTAGGACGTAACTATTTAGAGATAAAAAAGAAAAAAAATGTAGTACCCGTTGTCAAAAGACGCAATCCTATTACCTGCATATAACTAAAAACATAACTGTGTGTGCTTTCCGCTGATACAAAGGAAACATATAAATGGATCGAAGATTGTTTGATGCTTTCCAGTAAATATATAGGTTTTATGTCAAAAATGCAATGCCAGATTTACAGCTTTTTCTTTTTCGCTGCATAGCTCCCAACCTCCCAGTTACATGGGGGTGCATTTTAGCCAGTCCTGTGTTTTTCATTGTACTACATGCTGGCACGTTTAGCACCCTCCTTACAATGTGCAAACTAAGCTATAAGTTCCATCATTCAGTTCAAAGCCAAAAATCCAGCGTTCAATAAGACCACATGTAAGTTCAAACATTTTGAAGATATTAATGGTGCTTGCGTTGTGATTCGTTCTGTATTTAAAAAACATTTCTACGTGTCATTTTTTAATAGAAATAATTCTCTGTGTTTGTGTCAAGTCAAAGATGAATGTACAACACTGATATGCATCAAGCACACAGTTACATAATTATTTTCATAATTATGAAAGCAATACTTGCATGCATTTTGTGTGTGTCCATTCTTGCAATGTAACACGCAGAGATCATTCTCTTTCGAGATCTTTTCATAAGTTAAACTTGTGTTTAGGCCGATGTGTTGTTTTGAAGTTCTTGCCATCTAATTTCTTTCTGTTTAGTAACTAAATGTTATCCTTTGAATTTTTACAGTGTCCATTTCAGGGATGCCCTTCAATGAGAGCCTTCTTTCAGTGTTGAAAATTCCAAGGTCCCCATAGCTTTCAGTTTTACCTTTAGCGCAGAAATACAAACTATTATGTTCTTATTTTTATTTAGACGTCGAGATAAAAATTAAGTCAATCGTTTTTCTCCTCACCATAATATAATTGTTTTAGACGTTATTATTAATACACATATTTTTTATCAAGCCATGTTAAATTAGTAGTACATAAAGATAGAAGACGACATGCATATGTGCAAGAGTCTTCTTGTGCTATTTCTGGTCTGCCACTTTTACACATCAAAAGCATTGGTTCTGGTTTTTCCAGTCACATTTGTTGGGTAAAATGAATAACAAGTAACTTGTTTCTAACCTGAGAAAAACATGTTGCTTGGCTAACAACGATAATAGAATATCAGTTCTACTGAATAAACTAGTAAAGTATCACAAAATAGAGTCATCATAGTTGACAATTGCAAAACCCAAGTACTCTCTTACATTGTGACCAGGGAAGGAATATTGCCGGAACAAGACAGAGCTTTGCCGTGGGTAAAATTGCCTACCCATAGCGACATTCCATGTACACCCGAGGCCCAACACCCCCAAGTTGAGGACCCTCTCTGCCACTGACTGCCGTGAATATCCAGAACGCTGTGCGTTTGGAGTCTCAGTGTGAGCAGCGGTATGCAAGGACTTCACAAACTGCATCTTAACATTGTCCTTTGCTCACTAGTACAGCCCGAACTCAAATAATGAAACAGTCCATAGCTGACTACATGTCTCATGCTTTGCACACATTCATCTGACAGATAAAATGAGCATCATACCAAGTATGCATTGTATGATCAGAAGAAATGCATATTGAATTACTATCGCAGGCAGGTTTATTAAATTGGTGGTCTTCTTATGTTCCCATAATGCACTTTGTTTTTATGCAAAGCAGCCAACGTCCTATATTTAGGGCACCCACATCACTTAACACATAGCTCCACCCCTCAGTCCTGCCCATCCTACTGACAATCCGCCCCCTGCGTGTGTGTGTGAAGGGGGAGAGGGGAGAGAGGGAGTTTCCCCAGTAGGTTTTGTCTCTTTCCAGCACTGATTGTGATAGATACAATGAGTGGATGGGTGTAGTCAGATGGTTGTGGTGAGGGCAAGAGGGGGGAATGTAAAGTTACTATGGCACAATGATATGTCTACATAAGCTGGACATAATCGATCAAGACCACAAAGGCTGGATTCATATATGAACCTTTGTGCTAAGAATTCTGTCAGTCCAACAGTGTTTTTGAGAGTTTGTGGGGTACAGAGTTACAAACACAGATCAATACAATCAGAGTCAACACTTCCGACAGACAAACATACAGACTGAGGGTGGGGCTACAAATCTATCGTGTAAGACAGAGTTTTAAAAAAGGTGCACAGATGCAGAGAGAGATGGATGGAGATATAGGCAGATCGATTTAGAGAGATGGATAGATGAAGATGTAGACAGAGATTTGCATAGAGGGATTTGCATACAGCGAAATGGATAGTGAGATATAGAGATATTCATACAGTGAGCTTGATAAAGGTAGATGGATACAGAGTGATACATGGCTACATTGATAGAAACATAAAGAGATACATAAAGAGATAAATAGAGTTACAATTGCAGGTAGAGATTGATACAGATTGATTGATACATGCATTTAGATGTATATAGAAAGACAAAAATAGATATATAGATTGATAGAGATAAAGTCATACATTGAGCAACGTGTATAGATAAATATGGAGAGATAACTAAACACATTTATGGGGATGCACATAGATAGATAGATAGATAGATAGATAGATAGATAGATAGATAGATAGATAGATAGATATGTAGATATAGAGATTGGGATACATAGATATGAGGCATGCCTAGAGGGTGCTAGATGCAGACAAAGACATGCATAAACAGAGAGAGAGATTGATGATATATCAAGAAGCAAACAGATGGATGTATATAAATGTGTGTGAGGACATAGAGAGATGAATGTAGATATTGAGATTTATAGAGGGAGAAGTATGCATAGAAATGCAGATACAGAGAGGGATAGAGGGAGATAGAGGGATTCATATACATATGAAAAGATTGCTAGAGTTGGAGAGACAGAAGGCGCTAGATGGCAAGGCGGTCCACATTGTCCGTCTTGTGCCACTGCACCATCTTCCAGAGTATTGTATTATCCCCCCAGGCCAACATTTTCAAGTTCTCCCTCATGTATATGGTTTAGGATTTATAGATGTATGTATATATATAATGCAAGGTTTGAAACGCATCTTCTGGCGTTCTTTACACATGCATTATGAGAACAAATTCAAGTAACTACTGCCACCTGTGTGAGTCTAATGCTTCATCAGTGCTGTCCTGGGCATCTACGTGCCTTTTCTTGTTTTTGACTATTAAAAAGAAACAATAGAAATTTCAACAATGAAATAACATAAAAATCTATGTTTCATTTTAACAGCCAATGTACTCAATGAGTGTGACCAAGAATCAGAGAAACAAAATTATTTTCCTCCACATTTAATCTTAAAAATAAAAAGAGAAAACATATGTAAACATTCATACAAATAAACATTTGTTAAGAAAAATATACTCTAATTTATGTTTCCCTCCAAAATGTATAAAATTAAAAAATAGAATAATTATGCTTTTTTAAATAAAAATATGTTCAGTTCAAATGTTTTTTAAGAACATCTATTAAATAATGATTGAAATAAAAACAGGAAGACATTTTGAAGATCACATCTCTTCATTTGAATCTTGATGTCAAATTGTCCACAATTTCAGATTTTAGAGGACGAACCACATACATTAGCAATGTTCTTCGGCATAGACTTTTTCCTGGCAACATAATCTGTTGCCAGTATATGCATTTGAATGGCCAGCACAGTTAAAGTCATATCTTTCACAAAGTCTAATTGTATCTGCTCTAATATTTGCTTAGCCACCCATTGTTTGTTTTATTTTGGTAAACCATGGTGTAAAGAATCATACCAAAAGCACCAGCTGTTCTTTCTTATTCCCTAACAAGGTTTTTATTGTGAGCAAGTACTGCCAGCCTTGTCCTGGCCTGCATACCGTCTATACCTAAATACAAACTTTTAGGCCTGTACTTTAGGCACATGCTATGGAAAACATTCAAATCCCCAGTGTGGTAACATTCAGTGAGACCCTTTAAATCTTTGGTAAGCATTTTGTCGCACACTATCTTTTGAAGGGCTATGTGGGGCGGGTGAGTGAACCAAACACCTTTGCTTACAATCATGCTCTTCACTCAAAGTTGTATGTGCACACTCATGATAATGCTCTGTATTCACCCACAAGTGTATGTTTGAACTATGTTGGAGCAGTGAATGCCACTTTTCAACCAGAATCTGAATTGAACCCGCAACGGTTTTTGAATACCGCCAGAGATTGTTGCAAACGAACTGTGAATATTTTAAAATGTCTTCTGACCTTACCTGGGTGTGTGCAATTGTAACAATGCAAGAAATATACAAAGAGAAGTTTAGTCTCCCAGTACTGATAGTGTTATGAACTAATCAATTTCCCCATGAGAAAGAGCATAAAGACAAGGGAAGTAAACCAGGTTTTAATGACCTCCAGAAGGTCAACTTCCAGAAGACTATACAAAACCGCCACGACTGATCAGTTTTGGCCAAAAGGACTATTGATGATGAGCAAGGAATCTGAAATGGTTCAAATATATCTGCTGCTGGCATTTTCTCCACCTCCTGGAGGACCAACCCCTTCCTTGAATTTGGTAAGGCCTCAGGTTAATCACCTTACCTTGGTGTGCGCAGATGTAGTGTTTAATCCCTTTCATTCACCCTGGTTCGCTATTGAAGACATCGGGAACTGATATATTAGATCTTGGATCTTGCTGTTGTCACTCTGGTAGGTTCAGAGGGGACCAAACTATGTTCAGATTTCCCCTCGGCTAATAAGGTGGCCATTAGGACAGAAGAGGAATCCACTGGGTCTTCCTTCCACTCCTTTAAAAGGTTAACACCATATATTTGGGTTTTAACTCTTCAGTCAGATTGAGCGACTATATAATTATAGGGACCTGGCCTCGCTAAGATCTCATAAGGGCTGTACCATCGAGAAAGTATTTTTTGCTCTGAGGTGGGTAAGAGGACTAATACTTTTTGTCCAATAGAAAAGGACCGATGTACCAGCTTCAGCTTCTTGCCATAGTGGGACCTTTGGCTTTCTTGGGACTGCCCTGGATGTTATTGGACTAAGGCCTGCATGATAGCCATGTGTTCTTTAAGACGTTTGGCTGTTTTAGACATGGGTAACACAGCCTCTTCCCTTTCTTCCCAGGTCTCCCGGCGAATGTCCAAAACATCTCAGGGGTTGTGTCCATAAAGAATCTGAAAAGGGGAAAACCCTAGGAAAGCTGGGGAGGCAGGGATTTTCTGATGGCAAACAAAAGCTCAAGGGATCATTCTGTCCCAGTTGTGTCCGTCTTCTTCCATTATTTCTTTCAGAATTTTCTTTAAGGTTTTATTCAAACATTCTATTAAGCCATCTTTCTGAGGGTGGTAAATAGACGTTCATAGGGTTGTTCTCTGCAACATCTGTTTCACCTCTGCCATTCATTTTGATATGAAGGCACTTCCTTGATCGGTCAATGTTTCTCTCGGAAATCCCACCTGTGACATAAAAGGGATTAGGTGTATAAGAATCCGTTATGAGGCATTGTTTTTCATTGGAAAGGCCTCTGGATACCGAGTTGCATAATCTAGAATTACTAGAATATACTTATTCCCTAGTTTGGATGATTCTAATGGCCCCACAATGTCCATACCAATTCTAGAGAAGGGTACCTCTATTATAGGGAGAGGTTGTAATGCGGCTGATGGAGGGGAGTGTGGAGCTATTTTCAGGCACAAGGGGCATGTGGATATGAGGTTCTTGACATCAGCATAAACATCTGGCTAATAAAACCTCTTGACAATCTCCCCCTGGGTTTTTGCTGATCCTAAGTGTCCCAAAGTCAAATGGGCATGAGCTATCTCCCGGACAACCCTCCTATGACTCCTACCAATGGCAATATGGGTCCTTGTTATCCCTTCCAGTGTATGATTTCCCCAACAGAGAAGGCCTTGTTTAAAAAAAAGAATGGCCCATCCTTTTACCCCCCTTCCTCTTCGCGTACTACCTTTAAGAAGGCTTCTGACAGAATAGGGTCTTTTCGCTGAGCAAAAGCTAAATCAGGAATTATTTCAATTTTTTCACTAGTGGTTCTCATGGTTATTGTGGTCACAGTAGATGGGGGTTCTTCAAAAGCATATCTGAAACCCCTAATACCTCTTTCCATGAGCTCTTGTTCCTGAACCTCTACCGGTTCGGGAAAGAAGGCTCCTTCTAAGATTCCCTGGGTAATTATCTCCCCAGTTTTCACATCGTAACTTTGTTTACCATTGGTCTGAATTCATATTTTTACATCACCTCTGTAGTTTGGGTTGATTACTCCAGTCATTACGTCCAACCCATATCTCCAAGCTAGGCCAAACTTGGCGGATGTAGGTGCCCTTGGGTGGTGACAGAATTAGTCCTGTGGGGATCAACTAGTGTTCTCCTGCATCGATAGAAATATCCCAACTACTGTGTCGGTTGAAACCTATAGACTCACTAGTAGCTACAGTGGGACAAGTGGCACGGTTGCTCACTTTGGGGTATGTCTGGGGTCACCAATTAATTACAGTGAGTCAGATCCCCCTCCTGACACGATATTTAAGGGTGTCAAAGAAAGAAGCTGACACAAAGGTGGAATGTTGGTTGGCAAAGACTTTCATTTGTAAGAAAAGAAACTCTCACTTCCCTATCTTCTAAGAGGGGTTTCTCAGCCTCAACCTAACACTAAACAAGGGCTGTAAGAATTTCAGTCGAAATCAAACTTCCCAGTCCTGTGTCACAACCTACTTCTATCCCTTACACTACAACTACAGAATAAGTCAACAGAAAAGTTTCTTCTACAGGAGAATTACTCCCTTGTCCTAGTAGGTGGGTGGTATTCCCAGAAATGTCCTTTGGTAAACAGGATGCTAAGGCCAACGACTCCCTTCCCTGGCTTGTGGTTACAACAAACTTTTATAAAAGTTCCTTCTCCAGGAGAATGACTCCCTTAGCCTGGTAGGTGGGTGATATTCCCAGAAATGTTCTTTGGCAAAGAAAGGATGTCAGGGGGGAAGGTCTCCCTTCCCCTGGCTTGAGGTTGCAACAAAACTTGACAACCATCAATTGTTGGAACCAGGAGAATGACTCCCTTCTCCTGGTATTGGTTGACGGACTTGAGTATAGTTCACATATAGGCCAGGGGGAATGATTCTCTTGATGCGCCCTTGCCAGTAGTTTGACTGCTACTGCTGGTTCGGAGGAGAGCCTCTCAAACCTGCCTCTCCCCCCCCCATGTCCCCTCTGGGTCTCTCGTACCTTCTGTTACCTTTGTTGAGACTTTGGTATGCCACTGGGGCTTCCTGGGACTGTGGCATATCTCTCCGCCTCCATAGAAATCTTTTCTCCTCTTCTGCAGCAGTGCAGTAGCTGCACACTCTCCTGAACTGCTCGTCTTCTTCTTCTTGCATCGCCTTTAGGTCCACTCCAGCTGGACCCACAGAGAACTCCCTCAGCACCTCACTGGCGTTCTCCGCTAGTGGTTCACTCCGGTCAGCCGACAGGATTTGAAACTCCCGTTCACACCTGCTGCCTCTCCCGGCTGTGCTTGACGAAGTCTTCAGTCCTTCTTCTCTTCTTCTACAATGTTGCCAGTCCTGCCCTGGCAAATTGTCAAAGTCCTTTGTGGTTCTTGATCGATTGATCTTCGTGCATCCTCTGGGCCACCTCGTACCAGTACTAGCACAGTAAGTAATCTTCATGTCTTCTGGACTCTTCTTCTTCATGGTACTTTCTGTTGTAGTTGTTTCTCCTACACTACAGAAATACATAGATCTACTCTCAAGGAAGTTGTTTGGCATGGAAGGGGATTAGGGAAGGTTGGGGTGTGATGTTGGTCAATGGGCTATACCCTAGGTTTATTGTTCCTTATCCCCAGATGGGGAGTCCCTCCCCATGAATTCCTCCCACCACTAGGGGGACTGTTGAGTAGCGGCCGCACCTCCCTGTCCTCAGGGGAAAAGGTTCCCCCCTGGAGAGAAGTGACAATGCCTTGTGAATCGTCACACTTTCTAGTTGCACACAAAAAGGTGGATAAACTGTGAGTGATGTCTCTTTTCATATAAGGTATGCAATCTCTTGCTGGTATGAACATCACACCTAACAACAAGCTTCCTTCCTGCATCAGTGCAAGAGTAGATGTAGATAATCCACATGAGTGGCATGTGACTGCAGTGAGAAGAACCACATGGACACAAGTTCAATTCTCTCCTGTGGCTGACTCATTCCTTAATCCTTCTGAGGTCACATATTGAGTACCACTATTCTGGTAATAATTACGGTATGAGTAGCATTTATTACCACACAGTCTGATACTGGTGTTCTGGTAATAGTGGCACTGTATAAAACACTAGAATTGCTATGATTGTCCAACTGTGATTAGGGGGAGGACACTATTACACATGTGTAATCCAGCGGGAAGAGTATAGTCATTTAAATTGGCCAATGTCAGGTATGCATTTCTAAACCAGCCCTGATCATCACATTGCATTCTAGTACTTGTAATCCTAGTTTTATAGCCTCAAAATGAAACCACAAATATTGTACAAAAACGTAGAATTAAGTTGGCTAAAAGCCAGGATTTGAACATCTCAGCCCTTGCTGTGGACACTTCTGCATATCGTTTTAACAAATATGTAATTGGAGACCACCAAACGGTGCGGAAAACATGGCCACCGGGGCATTGAGCTCTTGAATCTCATCCAGAGGAGTCTTGGTGTTGAGGACCCCCCCCTTGAGGTGATTTAGCAAAACCTGTAGCATTGTAGGTCTGGGGGCCTGCACTCACTGGGAAGGGTAAATCTCCACCTGCAAGTGTTGGGTTGGCGTTGGGCTGACCTGGCAACAGCAAACAAGAGCGATGAGCGGTTGTTTCAGAGGCTCTGCCGGGACCCAGGAAGAGGTATCTAGCCCCTGTGCCACATGAGCAGAGTAGATGGTGTAACGCTGACCCAGGTGGCCTATTGGGGGTAAAGGAGTGACGCTGCTAAGGGGTTGAGGAGAATGTTGTGTCTTGCATGATGGAGAGGCAAGGCCATGGTGCTGACACAGAGCTGGTGGCCCGCTAGTCCCAGTATGAATCTGGGTTCATGGGGAGGGAAGATGCGGTGGAGCAATGACCTGGAGAAGAAGGTGAAAGGGATGTTAGCGGTCCTGTACAAAGAAACAGGAGGAAAAGACATACTATTTGACAGGCTCTATAGGAGAGGAGCACCTCCGGCGGGACCCAAATCAGTGGTGACGAAATGCCACTATTTCAGTAACAAGATTGACTCCTGGCAAGGGACAGAAAGCAGGACTTTATAGAGTGAGAAGTAGACAGGGTGAGGGTACTTCAGGGTCTGTCCGCTTTGATGCTTGGAAAACAGAGAAGATATATATCCCGAAAGTGGTGGTTGGGGGAAGAGGGTATTTGTTGTTGATGACATACCCTTTTTGACTGTCCTTTTGGGGATGATCAAAATAAAATCCCAGACAGAGACGAGGCGCCTCAACTGTTACAAGACCTTAAAGGGAGAGCCAGTTTAAAAGAACTGGGAAGAAGCAAAGCTGCACATGAGACACTTCTTAAGGATTTCACACTGGGAGGAACCAGGAAGAGGATGGCCGGAACCCGGAAATTCAGGAAAATCAACACCCGACCTCCTGAGGGATCATGAGGATGGGTATTTGTGTTTTCGATGTTATTTTCTATTGGAGATGGGGCAAATATGATAATAAAAGATGAGTAGAGTGAATATAAATGGGGGTGAAACAAATGAGGGAAATTGATTATGGGGGATACCTAGGATATATGTGATTCTGTCGAGCAGCATTTAGGATGCGTGGGGCGAGGAGCTACTTTTGGTGGCCTGGAGTAAGCGGGATTGGTTAGGGACAATTCATTTTGCTCTTATTGTTTCTCTAATCTCGTTTCAAGGGGCAATAGATGGGAAGTTGGGAGGACCTGTGGGGACTGCACCACCGTTTCTTTGTACTTAAGTTTGGGGAGGAATTCAGATTGGAAGATGGAGGTCAGAGCATGCTTGGCAGAGGAGAAAGACACATTTCAGGATGGAGCATAGTTTTTGGTAGTTAGGTTGTCCATTCTAAATGCAAATAGTCTTAACTCCCCTGCTAACAGATCAATGGTGGCAACGAAATTATTCAGGCTTAACATCTCAATTTTGTTTCTCCGAGAAACTAATTTGAAGAGAGGAGAGAAATATAGGATAGCTGTCAGGGGAGTTGGACATGTCAGCAAGGTATTCCATGAAGAGAGGAGTTGAGATTCATTAGGGGAACCACTTTCGGCAGGAAGATGTACATGCTTGTGATGGACGACTGCCATGGTAAAAGGAAGGAGCGATAACAGGGTGGTCACAATGGCCCTCTTATATGCCCCTAATGTGCAAATGCCCAAGCTGCTCTGAAGGGCCTTGAAGATGATTGACCAATGACCTGAGGGCCTTCATGTTTTAGGGGATGGCTTTAATGTTGTTAGGGATCCCCAATTGGACTGGATGCCAATCAAATTGTCAGCATCAATAAGGAAATGTTGGACATGGAGGAATGTTCAGATGCACATTGTTGGTGTGATGTGTGGAGGGAGGTGCACATGGAAGGACATAGATACACATTTGAGTTGGGCTTGCATCAGACACATATACATAGATACATAATTTGCTGGGGAGAGAATATAGCAATCACTCCTGCATCAGGGGGGTGTACTAGTCCGGTATCACCGTGTCAGCCCGAGCCAACTCAGGATTTAGTACCAGGTGCGATAAGTTTCATTTTATTTATTTTTAAGGGAGAAAATCTATGCACGTATTCCGTGAGCTCAATATCCTTGAAAATAAACAAGATGGCTGCTACTATAGAAAATAGAAAAGGGACAGAGTCCCTTTTCTATTTCCTAGGTGGCGGGGCACCGCAGACGGGAAGGAGGGGACACCGGGTGGAGCCCTGCAGGTAAATGAGGAAGTGGAGATGTTGTAGGTGACTTGAGGCCAAGGTAGTTGGGAGGGCTTGGGGAGGGACAGGTGTACTCAGACCTGAAGTAGTGAAAAGAAGGCACCACGAAGGGAAGGGCCTCAGGTAGCTGGTAAAATGCAGACAGTACACTGGTAGTTCTCGCCTGCATTTCCAGCCACCTGATTGGCTGCACGTCCTTCCTGGATTCAAATGCCCAATAGTGGTTTCTGAGATAGTAATTATAGGGTTGGTCAAGCCATTGTATGTTTATGAAGGAACTCGAGTGGAGCAGCCCACAAAGAGACAGAAGTAGATGGCGATGCAATGACACATTGTTTGGGAACACAAGTTCATTAGGAAATCTTTATGGTGTGTAATCCAACACTTCCTTGAAGTAAATAATAATGGGGAGACACACAGAAGCATGTTGTGTAAGAAGATAGGTCCACAATTAGGGTGCTCCTTATGGCTGACAGATCTAGGAGCAAAACAGAGAAGGACCAGGAGAAGATTTTAACTGGGGAAAGAAAGGAAGATCAAACCTTGCTACTAGATATTCAGAAAAGACAAAAACGATATGAACTATTGCTGCCTGAGATATATCAGACAATGAAGTTCCCAAGGCAAACATGGGGGATAAAGCAGGGATAGAGCAGGATCAATGTTAGCAAAGAGGTTGAAAGCCAACAAACATGAAGGGTGGTCAAGATTAAAGATGAGGTGCGGCACATGTGGGATAAGCCAAAAGACGCGGCATATTGCTTCATCCAATACTATAGTCACTGTAAGGATGATGATGAATCCGAAAGTGAAGCGCAGTATTACCTTAACCTTTTAACTGCCATGGGTTTTCCCCCCCAGTGCCAAGGCCTTTTTTGGTGATTTCGGTATTTCACCATTCAAAGCCGTCTAACATTTTCTCCTTCATTAACCCCTTAAGTGCCAAGGACGAGCTATCTCGTCCTTGGCACTGGGGAAGTCCCATGCCTTATTTATGAGGAGGAGGCATTGAATAGGTTGAACTAGCTGGAAGAAGGACCTCTGGCCACTCTGAGGAATTAGGGAAGGCACAGGGAGGAGATTACACTGCAGCCTTTTATAAATGTTATTCGGGGGGTCTTGCCACTTGTCTGCTTAAGATTTCGAATATTGTTTGATGGCTACATCCCTCCTTCCTTGCATAGGGCCATGACTACAGTGATTGCCAAAGAAGGCAAAGATCCATAACTTTGCTCATCATATAGCCCCATTTCCTTGTGCTACCTTGACAGGAAGATTTTCACTAGAATATTGGCTATCTGGCTTGAGGCCCTCTGCCTAAAACGGATCCATACAGATCAAGTGGGTTTCATTTTGGGTCGACAGGGCACAGACCACCTAAAAAAGACCCTGCACCTTATACAAGTCTCAGAGATTAGATCTGCTGGCTTAGTCCTTCTTGCCATTGATAGGTTCAGCTGGCTATTTCTTCAGAAGGTGTTGCTTAGATTTGGGTTTAGGCAGAACTGGCTGACCTGGATTGGGGCACTTTATTCAACACCATCGACGACGGTCATTGTAAATGGGAGAAATTGATTTTGCGGTGGTGAACCAGACAGGCATGTCTGTTCTAACCTCTCCTCTGCGCATTTGTTATGAAACCATTCATGATGTATTCCAGAGACAATGCTGAGGACTAATGGGTTTCAGGTTCATGGATGGAAAACAAGTTAGTGCGTTTTATTTTATTTATTTTAATTTTATTTTATTTATTGGATTTTTATAATGCACCTATACACAGTGTGTTTCCTGATGCAACAAGACAAGGTGGGGGGAACAGGGATGACAAAAAGGAAACAGTTCTATTAGGTCTGGTGACATTCAGACCATGCAAGTGCAGTAATAGGGTGCAGAGGGGAGATGGGGTGCTGGAGGGTTAAGCGAGGGCCCGGGAAGGCCAGGTGGACAGAGCCCAGGGAGAAGAGAGTGCAGGGGCAGAAAGGTCCACTTGCTAAGTGCGAGGAGCGAGCTGGAAGTACTAAGGGTGCAGGCCCAGCCAGGCTAGTGCAGAGGAAGGGAGCCCAAAAGGGCAATTACAGGTGGGGGGGGGGTCAAAGGAGACCAAGTGCTGGGGTAGACTGGTAGGAGAGGGACTGGTGCCCTGTAAGAATCTTAAGAAACCAGGCAGCCAGTCAAGAGTCAGAGGGGGGGGTGATTAGCAGGGGATGGGGTGAGGGAAGGAGGAAGAGAAAAGGAGGGTCTTGAGAAGCTTCTGGAACTTAAGGAGATGCAGCTCAAGTCTGAGAGGGGCAGGGAGGCCATTTCAGAGAGAGGCACCTTCGGAGGAGAGATATCTACCCCCACTCTCTGCGTAGATTGAAGTGTCTGACCTGCAGAGAGTTGGAGCTAGAAGATCGAAGGGCTCTAGCAGGGAGGTATCTAGGGAGAGAGAGTTGGATGTAGTGGGGTCCCAGGCCCCAGAAAGCCTTGTGGATGATGGCGAGGGGCTTGAACTTGATCCTTGCAGCAACCGCGAGCCAGTGGAGAGATTTTAGGGCTGGAGAGATGCACTGCCTGGGTTTGAGGCCAAGGATAAGTCTTGCAGTCCTATTCTTGATTAGTTGAAGTGGGCGAAGGGAGGAGTTAGGTTGGTTGAGAAAGAGGCTGTTACAATAGTCAAGAGTGCAGACCAGAGTGATCGAGACATTGAGCTATTGGTAGAAGGTGAGGAAAGGAAGAATACCTCTGAGTAGGTGCAGCTGGTAGTGGGCCTTCTTGGCAAGGTCCATAATGTGAGGAGAGAAGGAGAGATAGGAGTTGAAGATGACACCAAGGTTTATTGCCTCAGGGGCAAGGCAGGGGTGAGGGGCGGGGGCCCATGGAGGGTGAGCAGAGTGTAGTGGTAAAGGAGAGAGCTGGAGCCCCAGTGAGAAGTATCTTTGTCTTACTGGCATTAAGATAGAGATTGTTAGCAGTGTACCATGCCAGAATAGCAGACAGACAGTCAGGTATGAGAGAGGAAGAGGAGAAGGCAGAGGATGGAAGCTTGAAGGAGAGTTGCGTGTCGTCCACATAACACTGGAAGCTAGGAGAGAAGGAAGAGATGAAATGGGTTATGGGGGCAAGGTAGATGTTGAAAAGCTAAGGTGTGAGAATAGAGCCCTGAGGGACACCAGAGGTGGAGAAGGAGATGGAGGAGAGAAAAGGGCCTTATCAATCCCGGGATGGTCGTACAGAGAGGAAGGAGGTCAGCCAGTCCAGAGCCAGGTCTGTGATGCTGAGGGTATCACAGGGCTGATTTATAAGTGTGACGTGATTGACCATATCAAAGCAGAGGATAGGTGAAGGATGAGAACAGTAGGAGAGTTGGAGTCGAGATTAGAGAGCAAGTCTTCACGGGTGTTCAGGCGGACATTTCCCATGCCTTTGGAAGCTCTGGGGCCAGATTGGTGATCGTGGATAGAAACAACAGATTCTGTGTGGTGGATAAACTCGGAGATGGGCAGCATCTCCAATAGTTTGCTCAGGAAGGGGCTTATGGAGACAGGGTGGTATTTAGCCAGACAGAAAGGAAGGGTCGGCTGAAGGCTTTTTGAGGAGAGGTGCACAAGGGAATGCTTGAGGAGTGACAGGAAGGATCCAGTGGCAAAGGAGTGATTGTAGAAATCAGCCAAGGCTGGAGCAAGGGAGACAATGTTGTCCTTGATTGTTTTCGAGGAGCAGGGGAGCACCTGTTTTGATGAGACTTTCATAGAGCGGACTTGTCTAGAAACCTCATCAAAGTGAGTTTAGCTAAACCTACTGTCCCTTATTGGTATGATTTTGCAGACTTAACTGTGCAGGTTTCCATGGGCTTACAAAGAGTCAGAGTTCAAATCATTGAAGAAGAATGCCACTCTCTGGAGTAAATAAGGAAAGACTTGGACAGATAGGCCAGGTCACCCCTGTCGTGGATTGCACATCTCAAAACTACAAAAATGAATCTGTTGCTCAGATTGCTATTCTCTTCCAAATGCTTCCGGGCCTAGTAACATCTAGCTTCTTTGCACAAATTAAAAAAGGCCTGTTGGGCTTACTTTGGGAGGGAAATACATGAGGAATTGCGTTTAAGACTCTCATTCTTCCTAAGGAGTCCACGTAGGGGATCCCCAGACCTTGAAACATACTACAGAGCTGCTCAGCTCGGAATAATGGGTGTCCACTTGGGCCTGCAGTGTGTCAAACAGGGGGTTCACCTGGACGATGCAATTCAGGCGCCGGTGTCTCTCGGGGAATAGCTATGAGTCCCATGGAAACTGTAGTTGAAACTGTTTGGGGACATAAGGAGGGTGAGGAGGGGTATGCGATGGATGACTTCCTGACCCTCTGCTCTCTGCTGTATTCAGAGACCACCCATTAGATACATGAAGCCCTAAGATTGCGGGATGGAAAGGCCGGATCAGCTGCGGGTAAGAGAGCAGTATAGCACCTTATCCCAGCTAGAGGAGTTATTGAATTTCAGTCCCCTTTCTGTGTTTATGTTCTTGCAAGTCAAGGAAGTACTGACGGATGGTCAATGGGGAGAACAATCTTCACAGAGATCTCACTCCAGTGGAGAAGCTGCCCCTGACAGGCAGGCAAAGGGTGTTATGTCAATGATGTTCAGTACCATTTTTTTCAGAATGCAGGACACGTTTAGGATCTGGGAGAGGCGGAATACCCATGTGGTCACAGAAGTTACAGATCAATTATACAATCTTCTGTGTAAGACAATTGCACAAGTGTCTAGTGCCATCCAATATAAAGCTGTTGCATTGATGGGAATATCTCCCTCAGATTGTGTAAGATGTCTCCCGATACTACTCCTACCTGCTGGAGCGGGTGTGGGGAGAGAGGATCCTATTGGCACGCATGGTGGGCATGTCAGCATTCCTACGTGCACTGAGGAGAGGTTCTTTCCTCGGTGCGAAACAGTGGTGGGATGCAAAGACCACTGGATCAATCAATTACTCTTCAGTGTTCGCATTACCGAAGACGGGGCGGTTAGGGGGAGGGGGATTTTCAGAAGCTGAGACATATGATCCACAATTCTTTATCTGCTGCTGTGGTTAGGCTGTATCATAGCACGAAAAAGACCCAGGTTCTGTCGAAACAGGAGTGAGAGCTTAAATAACAGGATATTTAGACTGTGGAAAAATGAACATGTGTGATAAATGTCTCCGCTAAATGAAACCCCTGGCAAACAAACACCCACCTTCAGAACTCTACACCTCTACAGCCAACTTCATGATCTCAGCCCTGGCCAATGCATCCTAGCAGCACGTGGCTTGTCTCCGGACACAAATACCTCTATGCTCTTGGCACAAAACACTACCACGCACACAGAGGTCAGGGTACTTCCGGTCTGCAGGCATCAATCAAACAGTCCATCTATCCTATATGTTACGTGGCATAGCATAATAGCCATCACAGACCTGTGCTCAGAGATCAATCGGAGCACCAACCTCACAAGCGAGGATGAAAGGGAGGCAGGACCAGCCGCACTGATACTTGCAATTTGCCAGCGCAGACTTTCTAATCAAGAACTCCCCGAAGATTGGACCCAGTTGAGTCAGTCTCTCCAGCCTTTTCTCCACATCAGAAATAAGATACTGACACCACCCCAAACTCATCATAACATATGCCAGAAGAATAACACCACCTCATCCCGATGGATAACAACACATTGTAATTTCTGCTTTCAATCCCGTGGCATACTAGAACACTAGCTGTTCAATATTGACATACAATTCAAAAGACAGCACTCCTCAACAGCCCCAAAGCGCCTCTCCCTTCCCCATCTAGCGGACTCATCTAGCTATCTAGTTAGTAGCACCCTTACCCTACACACACTACACACACAGCCCCCCAAAAAACATGGCTGCTTAATGCCTACTAGCACCAACCCGCACAACGACAGGAAACTGCAGCGTGGCTCAGAGATCATTGAAAAGCCCGAGACATCTTTCACGTCACTAGTCGCTCTACTAGCTTTAGGAACACCGCTGAACGGCCATGTTGGAGTTGTAACGAGTAACAGCTGTGGCTGCGGTGCAATGCAGGGCGCTTTGGGCTGGACCGGAAGTTACCGGTTGAAGAGGAAAAGAGAGAGGTGGTGCCAGAATGTCCACTTCCTTATGGTACACATTTCTCCATCAGCGTATTTAAAGCTACAGCAACACATGTAAAGACTGCACATTCAAGTTCTTGTATTTGGATTATTTTTTAACTTTTTTCAAACTGTTGAATATAAGTTATGTTGTGAGACTCTATATTAACCTAATGCAGGTCTTTCATTGTCTTACCAATATTCTTAACTTGAATATTGCCCCTCATTACTAAATACAAGCGGCTAGGCGAGATAAATGTTGACTTAAACCCACTCAGCCTGTTTGCCCGGATTTGTTTTCTGCTGCTAGATGTATTTGTGCCCCTGGGTTTGCCCCCTGTCACATATTGATTACTGGAGATGCCTCTGTTTGCTGGGCCTTCTTTCACTCTCTGCAAGAAGTCCACCTTTCCAGCGGTATTCTGTGCTGAGGCCAAATGTGCCCAGCCAGGGGTCTTCACCAGTCCAGATGTTTTGGACTGCAACTCCAATCAGCTGTTGTCATCATAGTTACCGGTGAAGGATCATGTGACTCGCAGTCCATCTGGACGTTGTGCATTTGTCTGTGGCACTGGAACTTGCACGCACTTATGTGTTTGCCGAGGGACCTGGCTCGGTTGGCAGCTGCTTCACAAAGTGCTTGGGTCTTTTTTCTTGGGGAATACTGCTCTGTTTTTCCACCATACACTCTCTTCTTGCTTCCCAGCTTCAAGTAAAGTTATCTTCGCTCTCACTCTAGTTTTGCACTTCTGTATTGTCAATGCCAACATTTTGGGCTTTTGCGTAGGCATGGGAAAGGCACTTACCAGGCACTGCCGTAGTGGTATTAACTGGTCATTGATGGTAGCAGGTGCAAAATGGTGCGAGTACCTGGGCATCTAATAAGCTGTACCTGTCCAATCCCTAATACTTACACAGAAGTCAAAACTGTCGGCTTGCCAATGCTTGTTTTTAACAGGACTTCAGTGTAGGACACACATAGTGCTTATAAATAGAGTGGCTGAAGCCAGACCTGGTTAAGACATTTTTATTACACCAATAGCACATAAACCGGTCCAATTAAGTCATTAACTTGCAGAAGACTGCTTTAAAAAACACACTGGCAGTCAGCTTGAGTGCAAGGTTTGATGGTAAGGCTTAAATTAAAGTGAGCTCAAAGAGTTCCCATGAGGAGGTGTTTTGGGCAGCGAGGGGCAGGAACTGGGTGGGAATGGCCATAGGGATTAGCAGGACCACAGGCAGGCAATGGGTGGACAAATAACCAAATAGC
Source organism: Ambystoma mexicanum (assembly GCF_040938575.1). Lineage (NCBI taxonomy): Eukaryota > Metazoa > Chordata > Amphibia > Caudata > Ambystomatidae > Ambystoma > Ambystoma mexicanum. Next base: position 83,250,429 of record NC_090924.1, on the reverse strand, counting down.
ACCTACAGGCTGTGTGCCCCTCCTCACATGCAATTCCTCCCTATCTGTACTCAAATGATAGAGCAAACGAAAAGGGATGGTTGTTGGACTGCTGAAGCCTTATGGAGCAAGGACACAGGGCACTGGCTGAGGACGGATGGGCTTTGAGTCACTGGAGAGGGGAAAGGAAATGTGGCAGTGGTGGTTTTGGAAAAAGTTCTTCACTGCTGTTAAGTGAATAGAAAAGAGTAATACATAATACGACGTCTCGGTGTCATGCCGTAAAACCGAATACTTTTCCTGCAAACACAAAATGGAAAAAGGGGGAATAATTACAAGATGGATAAAGCAAAATCACGTACAAAGATGAACCAAAGAAAAAGGACGAGGTTTATAAAATAAATACTTTGACAAACGAGTATGTTTTTGATTCTTTACGCCACTAAAAGCCTCAAAAGCACAACTAGCAATGAGTCCCAGGCAACTGGCGCAGCCGATTGGAAAGTGTAAACAGAAAGACCAAAAAAGTGGAACCTGCAAATTTCTAGGTGGAGTAAATTGACACTTCCGGTGTGCTTTTGACCATCGGCCATCTGTTCCTTAGGTGTCAGCCAGGTTAGCCGGCTTAAAATGTCTGCTCTCCCTTAGGTGCCTAAAACATCTGTATTGCAGGTAGCTTAAAGGCCCGACAGGGGACTCATTAAAGTCTATCGGCCTCATCACCCCAGATCCTGAGTTGCAGTGTCGCTGTTAATCCCCATTTATTCAGAGTCCCTAATACACTATGGAGCTTTTCGGAGCTGTCACTACCGGCAGTAATAGCGCCAGCGGTAATAGCACTGAAAAGGTGCCGAAAGGGGAGGTTTTAACAGGGACGTCATTTGCGGGTCACCAGGGTACGCATTTGCAACCTCTGAGGTCTCCCTTGCTACCCCTAACAAAAAAAAAAGTTTTTTTTTTTTAAATGTGAGCTCCTGGCCAATGGCCAACACCATGTGCTCTTTGTGTCTGGAGTGGTTGGCTTTCTTGTTCAGGCCCCTTAAAAAAAACAGGGGGTTCCACAAGTGTAACACTTTCAGCAGTGACCCTAAATAAGAAAGAATAGGAATAACAAATCATTTGTCTTTCTGGAATTCTATCCAGTAATTGCAGGACTCATTAAAGGTTTATTTCAGGCACACTTCAGGAGGTGAGTCACTGTCACTGATTTAGTCTGTTCTTAAACACCTCAACTCAGCCTTTCATCCTTCTGAGGTCGATAAATGAGTACCAACACATGTTGGGTGATAATGTAGGTAGGTATATGTGTTCCATATCAAGTGCTTAAGTGTAAGTTATGTCATGTTATGTTATGTTACTTGGCATTTATATAGCGCCTTATATATCGTTGTTATGACCTCAAAGCGCTGGTAGGTTGAATGCTCTCGGGAACCATAGTTCAAGTCAGTAGAGAGAGAGAGTGTTGTACGGTGGGTGGGCGCACCGGATATGTGTGCAGCTGGTGTGGTTGTTGCATGATAGCTGCTTCTTAGCGGTAGATGTGGTGCTGAGGAAATCAGTTGGATGTGTTCAGTCTGGAGGGTGGACACCTAGACTGAGTTCTGGTTGCGTTAGGCCTGAGGAGACGCCTAAGCTAGCCGGAATGTGCTCAGCTAGCATGTTTTATTAGGATGATGAGGTGTTCGTGGGGTGATGTTAGTATGAGAACAGCTAGCCCGAATTTATCATGGTATAGCTGTGTTCTAGTTGAATGATGGTGTATAAGAGAGAGTAAGCGTAGTAGTGTGATATGGTGGTTATCAGTAAAGCGCCTGCAACCAGGCACAAGAGCAGGACAGGGGGCATACATAGCGGCATACGTATATAAGGCAACAGGGTGGATAGCAGTAAACATGTGATACAGACAACATGGGAATATAGGTAGATAGCATATATAGGAGATACAGATATGTACCATCCGTAGCATTTGTATCGTCCTCAGCATCCGCACCATCCGTAGCATCTGCACCATCCGTAGCATCCACACCATCCATAGCATCCGCACCATAAATAGCATCTGGACCATTCATAGTATCCGCACCATCCATAGCATCTAGACCATCCGTAGCATCCGCACCATCCAAAGCATCCGCATCATCCATAGCATTGGTGCCATCTATAGCATCCGCACCATCCGTAGCATCCACACCATCCATAGCATCCGCACCATAAATAGCATCTGCACCATAAATAGCATCTGGACCATTCATAGTATCCGCACCATCCATAGCATCTAGACCATCCGTAGCATCCGCACCATCCAAAGCATCCGCATCATCCATAGCATTGGGGCCATCTATAGCATTCGCACCATCCATAGCATCCGCACCATCCATAGCATCCGCACCATCCATAGCATCCGCACCATCCATAACAGTATCGGCACCGTCCATAGTATCCACACCACCTGTAGCATTCGCATCATTCATAGCATCCGCATCGCCGGTAGTATCCATATTATCTGCAATATCCATAACATTCGCACTGTCTGCAACGTCTATACCAACTGTAGCATCTGTCAGATCCCTCACATCCGTGCCATCCACAGCATCTGAACCATGCATAACATCTGTTATGAGTAGATGACAATAACACATCGTTATCATTTGGCCTTGGACGCCTGCTTGCAATCACAGTAATTTGGTAATATGTACCTATACGTGCTGATATTAATGATACATATGATGATCCATTCTTGTATGAAATGTATATCACATTATAGTGATATTGTAACCATATATTTTGTAGTGTACTTAGGAACAATGCAATGTGATGCCACTATCTGCTTTGTCAAGGGGTGAATGGTCATGTTCCATCGCTTCCTGAGATGTCACTTCAGGGTGGGGGGTCAAATGACATCACTTTGTCATCAGAGGTCAAAGGTTGTGTGGTGTCACTTCCGCTACCCCAGGCATTTTGGTGAAATTACGTCCCTCGGTTTTTACCTCCAGTAGAAACTGGAGGTAAACCTCCCACTTTCTGCCCAAACTTGGGATTGGGCAGAGCGGTAATGCAGCAGTAATATCATTACCGCCGCATTTTTACCCCTCTGCCCAACTCCTGATGAGGCCCTATGATGGTTAAAGGTAAGTATCTGAGTAAACAGCAGTGTGACTCTGGATCTTTTTAGCTAGGCATGGAGCAAGTGTTGGACTGGGTCACGTTTGGGTTAACTAGAAAAGCTCCCATAGGCATTTGGCTCTTATGTAGCTCGGTTCTCCCGAAGCAGGAGATGGTTGCATGCAATGCCAGAGATAGAATCCAGGCAGGGCCTTTTTATTTCGTCCGCGGGTGCATTTACGTACTGAGATTTCATTTGAGTGCATGATTCTAACCTTTTGTTCACAAGTAGTGTTCGCTGATGCAGCATATAATGGTGGCCAGAGGTGTTGCATGGTCTTGAAAAGATCCAGGGCTAAGCAAATGTCGGCAACGTTAGGCATAGGTAGCCTTTTGGTTTCTGTTTCTGAGCTTCTAACTGGGGCTGCAACCAAACGCCCAGGGGCTTAAGACCCCTCATCCCCCTCTAGCAACGCCACTGATGATGGCAATTAGGGCCTGCATCCAGGGCGTCACATGGGCTGACCAGATGCTCCAAGTTTCACTCAGAAACATTTTGCACTATTGTTTTGACCATCTAATACTTTGGTCAGGACCATCCATTTGTTATCGACACTATGCCCTCGGCTATTTCATATATATACACATATACATCTTCACCCTCTCTGGCAGACTGGATCCAGACGAACGGCTTCTGTTTTTTCAGTTATGCCGATGATACACCAGCTCAACGTGAGATCTCGCCGGGAGAAGATACCAAGGGCCTAATTCACAGAAGTGTTTTATAATGTCAACGCCCCATTGGAAAACGCTCTGCGGACAAGGGCCAAACACTCTAAGTACTTAAAGCGGAATCCATTTCACAACAGATCCCTCTAAAGTAGAGTTTATCTCTTTCTGGCCTTCCTCCCTTGGAACTGGCCCTAATCCCACAAGCACTATAAACGCTGGCGAGTGATGATTGATCAAGACTTATCATTGGAACCATGAATTAACAAGGTAGTGAAGGTGGGAACCTATTGCCTTCTTATGATAATACAAGCGTTCTCCCTGTTATAGCAACCCGACCAGGCCTGGACAATAATTTCCATGATCCTATCACACTTAGATCATGCAAATATACTATATCTGTGCCTCCTGCCTTATCTGGGCTCATGCAGAAACTTCATCATCTACAAAACGCAAGTGCCCCACTGCTCACCAAGCCTCCCCCCCGCCCCACAGGGTACATATCATGGCAGTTGTTAGAGCTTTGTCCCTGCTCTCCCTTGACAAGTAATGATTACAGTTGCAGGTCAAGTGCACGGCTCACAGCCTCCAATGGTCCTGTTATGATATTCCTGTCTCCACAACTATCAGCCCAGCCAATGACTGGGGTGTTCATCTGAGAATGTATCAAGGCTCCTTGAAATCTTTAAATCCTACTTTGGAATAGTCGGTCTGCTCACCTGAGAACCCTTCATGATAAGCATCTCTTTAGGAAGCTATTGAAGACCTGACTCACCACAGCCAAAACACATGAAGCCCCCTCACAGCGTCATGTGGCCTATTGGTGAACATAATAACATAACATTGGTGTGCTGCCAATGATCTTTGTCTGAATGCCAGCAAGACGGAGACCCTCCTCATCAGCACACCTTCACCATCCTTTCCCCTCACTCTCTGGCCAGCCTCCCTTGGCCCTCCTCCTACCCCCACCTGCGAGGCTAAGAACCTCTGGGTCATCTTTGACTCCACCCTTTCCTTTTCTGCCCACATCTCTAAGGTCTCTAAAAAGTCAAATTTCCTACTGCACCTACTCAGAGGTACTCTGCCTTTCCTTTCCTTACCCCAGAAGCTCATGGTATCCCAAGCTCTGGTTCTCTCCAGGTTGGACTATTGTAACAGTCTCTTTCTAAATCTACCTGCCTCTACTCTCTGCCCTCTGCAACTAATCCAGAACAGGACTGCGAAACTTGTCCTTGGCCTCAAGCCCTGGGATAGTATCTCTCCAGCTCTGAAATCTCTCCACTGGCTCCCAGTGGATGCAAGGATTAAATTCAAAACCCTCTGCATTGTCCACAAGGCTTTCTGGGGCCTAGATCCAAAATACCTTCAGCTATCCCTCTGCAAATACCTCCCCTCTTGAGCTCTTTGCTCCTCTACCTCCAACTCCCTCAGGGTCAGTCGTTTTTCACAGAAACGAGGTGGCGGTAGATCTCTGTCTGCGGCTGGGGCCTCCCTCTGGAACAGCCTCCCTGCCACTCTAAAACTTGAGGAGAACCATCTCTGCTTCCAGAAGCACCTCAAGACCTTCCACTTTTCTTCTGCCTTCACTCCCCCTCTCCCCTGCTGATCTGTTCTCTCTTGGCACCGTGCACCTGGCCACCCTATGTCCTCCGTACCCAGGCACCTGCTCACCCCGCCAACCTAGTGCACTGCCTCCGGGCTACCCCTTGCACTGGGGTCTGTATTTGTACCCATACAGCCCCCCTTTTTCTTCCTGCACTTATCAGACCTACCCTATCTGCTATCTTAAGCCTAGCACTTGCAAATTGCTAGATGCACTACCACTGTTTGTTGCCTTTATTATTTATTTATTGTTATTTATCTGTTTCTCCTCTGCTTCGCACTTTCCACTCCTCCCACCTTCCATGCACTTTTCCCCTCCCCCTCTCCCATGCACTTGCGCGTTCTCAATGTCACTGGGCCTAGTAAGATCACTGTTTTGTTCTCCCCTGTTCCCCTCCCTTGCCTTGTCGCGCTCTGAAACACTTGTGTACGAGCGCGATAGAAATAAAATATCAATATCAATATCAACACAGCATACCACAACGTCTCCATGCTGCTCTGCTGAGTGTTCGCTGTTTTTTTTGGACTATTGAAAAAAATACCCAAGTGGATCTTGGGCAAAACTCTCTCTGTCTCTGAGCATCTTGGTTGTGTTGTTCCGAGAGCTTAACTTTGGTGTGAAAAGATATGCACCCCCTTTTCCAGCTCTAGCTTACCATCGAGTTGCACACAAGTCTAACTGCATTTTACAGCGGTATGAACGTTGCATGGAGCAGTGACATGACATGGTGAGCAAGGGCGTGAATTTCTCAGAGCTTAGTCAGTTGCAAATCAGCCCCATTAGTTGCCCAACAAGATGGCTGAAACACAGAATGTCCTATTGCGATCACATGTGTGTCTATAGTAAACATCTACTAAAATCCCATGCAGCGAGGCGGGAGTAGACAGGCTAGGGCCTGAGCGGGAAAGACCGACCCACAATCTGTAAATGCCCACTCGGCAGCAATGTGTGGGCATGTACAGATGTTAAAGTCCGTTTGGTGGGCCCAAATACATTAGCTTCAGGCCCCACTTGTTAGACAAGCCTGGCTACACCTCTGGATGTGTCTACAGGCGATGGTGAGCATGAGCAGAGAACATGGGTGACAGCAGAGCATCGCACACGCATGCAGGAAATGTATCGTGACCAGATTCCCAAGACAAAAGACGGGGACAGCAACCAACATAAAATCAGGACTACCCCATGACAGCCCGTACCCCAGCCTTCCAACCCCCCTTCATCCCACAGTATTTCCAGCACTCTTCCTGCACATACATTGCAGGGTTTTGACTGTTTATATAAGCATATTACTAGGAAGGGTGTTGTGGCCCCCAATTATCACACAGACACCCTCTGGTGTGACTATGGCCTTTATTGCTAATTAGAGGTAATGCTCACACACAGTTGCTTCACTGTGTTTCTTATTCTTCTGTGGCATGGCAGGTAAGTGTCCAAGAGGGATTACAATAAGGGGTGGAAGGCAAGCAGGGGATTGGGGCTTGCCTTGCTAGTCGGAGCATTGGGGCTGCGGTGCTCTCCGCATCCTGCTCGCGCGCGAGTGCGCTCTACAAAGAGCTTTTGCTCCCCCATACAAGCTACCTTGTCGATGATTCGTTTACCAACGGGTCTCTGTGGCACAATAACTTAATTCATGTACCTGGGAGCCAACATTTCGAGCGTCTTATAATATTTATTCACTTTATAATTGTTGTCGACCCTCGCTTTCCTCAAAACCGGGACAGTGTTGTTTAATTTAAAGAAATCTCTCGGGTTGTGGGGGGGGGGGCATTTCCGGGACTGTCCCGGCAAAACCGGGACATCTGGTAACCCTAAAAAAATGAAAGCTGGATGGGCAGGGTTCCTGGTCAATACAATAGACTTATCGACTGGGGAGGCCTCATTATCGTATGATAGCCCAAGCGATCATGAGTCCTCCCAAAATATATAAGGCTGTTAGCCCTTAGTGGTAATAGCAATATAGCCATTTAGGTTTTAGGGTTATGTTGGTGAAGTACAGAATGTGACCTTGCTAGTGAGTAAAGTAAAGACACAAAACACGTTAGTAAATTAAATGTGGTTTTATTATTTAATATTTATCAATAGTGGCACCAAACCGAAACACAGTGAACGATTAAGCACACGTAGCTGAATTGGCACCAAAACAAATACATGAATGGCTGCCATGGGCATAACACAGCTACCCCACCGAGCTAAAGCGAGAGAAGGCATCGGAGGATGAGGCTGACCAAAGGCGATGAATAAATGATCGGCAGGCATTCTCAAGTGCGCTGTGCGGTCTGCGTTTTCTCTAGGCCATGGAGCCGCAAACAGGTAAGGTATGTCATGAAAACACGGGCTTTCGATAATTGATGAGGAGGTCTTACTGCCGCCGGATGCCCGGAAAGACACAGCCACCAGAAAGATCTAGAGATGTAACACCAGCGACACCCTCCCGAATGAAACCAAACGCATTGAGATAAGCAGCCTGGCTGATAGAGCCTGAAAAGACAAGCTCGCGTATCTGTTGGGCTTCAGCCGAATGAAGGTTAAATGACCGTGATTACAGTTGGACAACTCTTGCTCCTCGATCTACTCGTGGGCGAAAGCCCCGGCCACAAGAATTGTAAGCAGTATGTACATCCTTGCATCTGTTCCTAGCACTGAATTCCTCTTAAAAGCAAGCACTATCAAAGGCGACAGTTTTGTCCCTGGTGTAGGCATTTACCAGCTACTGCCATAATGTGGCCAGGCGCTTGCTCCACGTGCCAGCGGTGGCCATCTTATTGCCAGGTGGTACAATATGGGCAGTGCTTGGAAAATGCCCATCCTATGCCTGCACACAAGCTAAACCGGCTGGCTTTGCCAATGTTTTTGGAGTTGAAGTATTGGGGGTGGTGGGGACAGGCGGCAAACGTCAAAGCTCCTTAATCGGTGGTATTAGGCGGAAGCATGGAACCGTGGCATATATGTGTCCCCCTGTTTGTGAATGCAGCGTTTCGCGGTGCACGGTTAAAACATACGTTGTAAATAATCACTGTTGTTATCATCCTCCTGAATAGTACCCCTCTCCTCTCTCCCACGAACCCCCGCCTCCCGCCCTCTTGGCACCCGCCTGTCCGCGTCAGGGCGTGCATGCGAGATGCGAGCTGACTGCACAGCTGTCTACCTCGGACTGGGTGATGGGGGTGCCCAGGGCACCGCGCTGGGAGGGACATGTCAGGCGCCCCCTTCAGAAGCAGCGCACTGCCTGCACCTGTGAGACACGAGAGGAGGAAGGGGGGACACCACTCAGAGCGCCCCGGAGCAGGGAGACACTGTAAAGACACGCACACCCTAAGAAGCCCAGCACACCTACCCGGGAGAGGCTGGCACATGCCAAGGACAGGCAAACAGTCTAGAAAGAGACGAGACTTCCAAGGAGACGCCCAATGAGGAGAGATGTACTCATGAAAAGAGATATACTCGAGAGGGTCTGAGGAGAGATAAACTGTGGCGCAGTTCATAGTCTACTGAGGAGAAAGACCCGCCACGATCAAAGAGAGACACAATTTAAAGAGTGACACGTACATGGAGAGGCATGGGAGTCAGGCACGCACTGACGCATGCGCATGCGCACACGGGGCTCGCTTGGTTTGCTATATCTGTATTTCCATGTCTTGCAAGAAAACCAGTAGCCTCTACCAACACTGAATTTTACAATGACCTCTGACACAGTCGGGGAGTGAGGGGGTGTGGGAGGGCTAGAGGTGGGACTTGGGGGAGAGGTGGAGGGTGGTGGTTTAAATCCACATGTGCCACCTTTAAAGGAAAAGCAGCTTCTCTGGTAAGTGCCTCGCCTTTTCACACACTGATTAAGCCAAATAACAGCAGGTGGCGCAGAGGGCAGGGCTCTAAAAGGGCACTCTGAGTGGGGTGGGGTTATCTGCAAAAAAGAAACCGGCAAGCTTGGGAGGAGACAATGAAATCAGAGTGGATTGGGAGGAAGAGTCCTGCTCTTGTGTTCATAGGGAAACAAAGAAGAGCAGATCCCAGTCTGACGGGTGCGCAATTACTTCCGGGGCATCTCTTAGAAACCTTCAGATGTGTGGTGTGGGGTTGGGGGCGTTATGATGAGATTTCCCAACCAGCAATGTGGGGAATGAGTGTTGTGTGGACTCTTTAGCTGCATAAAAGTCGTCTGCAAGCAAAGTAAACTCTCAGTAAGAACATGTTGAAGGCCTGTCAAGATAGTGATGTTCGCAAGCAGCTGCCCGCTTTTGTCATCCAACCTCCCCTCATCGTTCATTTCCCATCGGAGAAAGATGCAGAAACAGGGCTTGTGTTGTGTCCAATTTGAGATGTTCTGACGACCCTGTGGCCCTGGTTTCCTGTGAGCTCGTGCCATGTTTCCTTAATGCTTAACAGTGAAGTTACATTAGCCCATCCGAAATGTAGGACTACAAGTAGCAGATTTGCAAGTTCATGTTTCGCTGGGGGGCTTGGAATTGTGGAGGATCTCACACTGGGCTTTGGAGAACCTATAAACAGAACAGGCCAAATTCCAGCAAAGCTTAATATAGTCTTACGTGGTCCATTGGCATTTCTGAGAATTCTATGCAGCCTGGTTTGCCAGTAAATCGCGGTTAGCAATCTGGATCTTTTAATGTTGCTTTCCCCAGATGTCCAGGCCTATATATCCTAACATGTAAAGTGGTATTAGCTAAAGACCAGCCTCTTCTCAGCTACTTTCCCGCTACCCCCTATTTGCCCCAGTATCTTGGAAGTGAAGTAGAGATATGGCGTTATCAAGTGGAGAGTGCAATTTGCAGAAGCCTGTTTGGTTGAAAGGAAGGATTTCATTCTGCACTGGCCCGCTCATTCCAATCAGACGGCAGCGCCCCGATGAAGATCTTTGAGGGTGCATCAAACACAGCAAGAATGCAGTAGCTATTCGGTTCGTGCCAGGGGCCCCTTTTGTGACCCGGAAAATGGAGAATAGCACAGGGGCAACGCGCTGGTCTTGGAAGCAAGACCAGCAGAGCAACAGATGTTCAAGACCACGCAGAGCAACAGACAGATCCGCCCTTAGAAACCGAACCCAGGTATGGCATTAGGTGTGTTATAAAAAAACAATTAAATAAATATGCTCTCCCAAACTTGTCTCTGGTAAATGATGTCCCATGTGAGTAATGGTTAAGAAAAGCATTTCTAGTATCTTAGTTCATGTCATGGGCCTCATTTTTAAAATGGACAGAGGGAGACTATAGCTGAGAGGCCAGCTGGAAGCTTTGATAGACCCCGCCATGGCAGCTCTTGTCCCGGCCTCTCTTTATCGGTCCCTTGAGTAAAGATGGCGGGAGGGTCTCCACAGCAATGTACCCGAGCAGGAGGCCTGGAATAAACTGGAGGAGTCCTAACATCGTCCCTTTTTCCAAACCTGACCATGTATCCTCAGGCAGGGAAAGCTGCAACTGAGAAAACTTGACTTAGAAGCACACAGACTGGACATGGAAGAACGAGATTATTGAGATGTTATGCACAGATGAGCACACTGTAAAAGTAATGTTTTTTTCGATTCTTTTGTAAATCTCTATTAACCATGATGGCACCGACACTCCCAGCCATCAGCAAACCATAGTTATATGGAGTTACAGACCCTAAAGTAGGGCTTAGCACGAAACATGTGTAGACAACAACTCTCACAGCTAACTCAAATTTACCAAAACATATGTATGACATCTGATATGACATGATATGGCATTTATAACGCGCCTATGCACAAGTGTTTCAAAGCGCGACGAGGCAAGGCAGGAGAACAGAGGGAAGACAGACAACAATCTTACTAGGCCAAGTGTCATTCAGATTGCGCAAGTGCAGAGGAAGGGGAAGGAAGACAGGTGCGGGGGGGGCATTCACAATTTCCAATGCCTTACACACGACATGTATGATGGATGCAGCAACTAGCCCTAACAGCACCAATGCATAAGGAGGAAGGGTCAGCACAATAATTAGTTCTGCAGACTATCCATGAAAGATAGAGAGAGGTCATGAAAGAAAGAGACTGGAAATAGAGAAACTAGCCCTAGAAAAAAAGAGACTGTCCAAGCGGAGGCTCTCCGGTATCTTGAGAAGAGACACACACTAAGGAGAAACGCAAGCACACATAGACTGCACCCAGAAACACCTATTGGACATAGACATGCATTGAGGTGTGACAAAAAAGTGGGAAGAGACAACATAGTGAGGGAGATACACCTACAGAGACACACCTACAGAGACACACCGACACATAAGAGAGAAACACATACTGGGATAAAGAAATGGGGCGTGCATGAACCCACACACACGTACACAAACACGCACATTCTGGGGAGAGACATGCATAATAGTGAGGAAACACACATAAACACACACACACTGCAGAGAGACACAACATGATGAGATATACACCTAGGCACAAGACAGACACCCAAACACATACACATACAGGAACACACACATGCACATACACACACACACACACATTAAGAGTCTCACTGGCATACAATTTCGGGAGAGGAAAGTCCAAAGTGATTTATATTATAAACAAACATGCACACACAACACAGACACGTGCACACACAGAAGAGAAACAAAAACCTACTAGTTCTAAAGTGAATTAGACACACACACTGAGGAGACAAATTCAAATACTAGCCATGTAGACAAATAAGCATTCACACATCAAGGGGAGACACACACACTGAGCTGAGGGATTACACACAATCACACATACTGAATAGAGACAAAAGAACACATGATGTAAGGCCAGAGCTACACACACAAGCACTGTGGGAGAGATATATCTCTCTCTCACACACACACACACACACACTCTCTCTCTCTCTCTCTCTCTCTCTCTCTCTCTCTCTCTCTCTCTCTCTCTCTCTCAAGCAACACAGTAATACATATACTGAGGAGGGATAAGCACAAACAACACGCACCATACTGAGAATTGACACATACTTTGAAAGAACACACATTCGGATGAGAAATACATGGGTGCACATAGTGAGGAGAAAAGCGCACATACACAAGATAAAGATACACATAGATTGGACTGACAACAGAGCACATTCAGGAGAAACAAATGCATATTGAGAAGAAACGCAAAAACACCCATCTGGAGGAAAGACGCACATCCTGATAGCAACATACTTGCAAAGAAGAGATACACATATGTATGTAGGTAATGAATTTACTAATCATGACTCCAGCAGGGAAAAGCAACGCAGGATGTTGAATAGGGGGCAGATCCGGGGGTTACCAGTAAGTTACATGGGTAGCAGAGTTTTCTGGGATGGCTAGAGGTGAAGAGAAGCTCGAGTGGGGGAGAAGTAGAGGTGTGTGGACTGATTAGCGATGGCTGAGATATTTATTACAGAGTTGGGTCTTCAGATCCTTCCTCAAGTGTAGGATGGAGGTGGACAGACCTATCTGCATTGGACTTGTTTCAGAGGCAAGGTGCGAGCAGGAAAATACTTGATCCCTAGGTTTAATCCCTTGAAGTTCACAGTTTCCAGTCTGGCAATGTTGTGGCACCTGGTGTTGTGTTGGCCTCTGAAGATGGTGAGTTTATCTACCAAGTAGAGTGGTGATAAGGACTCATTTTCTGAGTCCTAAGATAAGGTGTGCTGCATGTTAGTAAAACGATTTATCTTCAGGCAACTTTTCCTCCATATAAGGACCCTCTGTGAGGTATTTGACCATCCGCACGGTGGGTGTTCGCTCGCATGGGCTTTTTTGAAATTTTAAATGAAATTGAATGATGGTAGATCAACCTCTGGAAAATGTGTGGGGTGAATCCGCACATATTTTCCAATGCTCACCGCATGACATACGCTTAGACCTGTGTACTCTGAGTGGACACAGCCTACAGAGACAGTCCCCTCTGTCATATTTATTTGGGATCGGACAGGTGGAGTACATGGCACATCTCCAGAAGGGGGAGGGACACACCTTTCCCCTGCCATGGCTAGCCTAATTAACTAACAAAGGCTCCATGGATCCACCCTGTACTTTTGTTGAGCTCTGTAGCTGGTGGCAGCATTCACACACTAATCAGAGTTTAATTCAAACAAGCCCACATGGGGCCTGGCATCAGACGATAACAAAGGAGACAGGAAACCAAAACACCTTTTCATATTCACTGTGTCAACCTGAAGCCAGCTCCCGCCCTCAGTATCGATTGGCAGTGAAATGTCATGTCTGGGACTGCATGTTTACAGTAGTCATCCCTGCAGAGGGACCCCATTCAGAAGGTACGCGTATGTGGTTTGACAGAGCCAGAAGTCTAGTCTCACCGCAGATTCAAGGGAGACCTGCTGCTTTTATCAGAAGCCACAGAGAGCTCCATTAACCACAGCGACCCTTTGATCCAGAATGGACAGGAAGAGAGGTGGAACATAGCATTACATGTATTCATCCCTTTACCTTTTCTGCTGCAAAGCCCTCTGGTTATGACCTCACGGATATAGGATACTGTTGGTGGGGACCTAGGATTGGTTCACCGAGGTAGGCTTCACCTCCACCAATTCATGTGGTCCAATTGACTTAAGAGGGCTTAACCCCTCTTTTGGTAGATCATCTGAAGACTTTGCAAGGAGTTACAAGAAGAACTCAGCATTGGAACCTGGCTGAAGGTACAGTCTGCCATACATCTTCTGCCAGTGAAGGAAGGCCAGGACCTCCAAGAGGGAAGCAAGATCCCTCCCCTAAACATCTCCCAGGGAACAGAGGGAGATACCGAATCTAGCAAACCCTCCAGAACTGGTACCCAGCCAGCACACAGCGTGCCGTGCTAGGTTCTGCAGAAAACTTCCTAGGTGGGAAGTGCCACAGAGTCTCTGAACCACAACCAGGACAAGACAGCTGCCTTCTACACTCTCCTTAGCTTTGGGCTGTCCGCCTTAAAGGACGACATGAGCCCAGTGAAGAAGCTAGGAGAAGTGCATCGACAAGCATCTACCAACGTCTGCCTTAAAGGACATTTTCGAGCCAGTCGAGCCCCTGGAGCTGTAACCGACTGCACCTCTGACTGTTGTTACGCTACAGTCCCTAAAGCTGTGCGAGACGCCCGACCAGTGTATCCGAAACACTGACCAGCACTGAGATGATTCCAGACCCAGACCGCCATGTAGGCCAGCCTGCAGCCGTCCATCCAGCTTCGCTTGCTGAACTACCTGCCACCGGATACTCGCAGCTTTTTCCCATCTTGAACTCTGTACGCAGTAGCTGCAAAGCACCATGAAACGGACCCGACCCTGTCGGGCACCAAAAACTTCTACAGCACAAGGTACATTGTGGTTCTGTCCCCCTGGTCCTTCTCTGAAGGTCCCTAGAGACATTTCTATGATCCATTGCTCCTTTTCTGCTGAAAGACCAAGTATCCTTGGAATGCTGTGATCATTTACTATACCGACTACACTCCTGTCAGTATCCACAGTTCATCCCTTTTCCTTCTTTTATACCGTCTGTCTTCTGCATTCCTTTACAGGGTGGGTTGTATTTTGTAGTGTGCTAGAACTGTCTGTTGTGATAAGAATAAAGTAGTTATTTTCATACAACCTTGACTGGACAGTCCCTTTTATCATGGGGTAATAATTGTATTTTTGCTGTGTTGCAACTAACCAACAATCCACAACCTTTCGAAGATAAGCCTGCCTTTCCCATCCACATTACCAAAATTGGACAAGGAGGTTTATAATTTGCTTGTGTTTCCTTGATGTACTAGAGGCATGGGGCCGATTGGCTGAGTTGGTTTTGCCAGGATTCAAACCTGTGACCTGCAGATCACACACAGAGCAAGCGCACACTGCCCTCTGCCTCAG
The DNA here is from genome assembly GCF_040938575.1 of Ambystoma mexicanum. Classification (NCBI taxonomy): domain Eukaryota; kingdom Metazoa; phylum Chordata; class Amphibia; order Caudata; family Ambystomatidae; genus Ambystoma; species Ambystoma mexicanum. The sequence goes on along the minus strand of NC_090924.1, from coordinate 83,235,192 downwards.
TCTGACATCACCTCTTCCTCTTTTGAATATGCCATTGTAAAACTCTTCCCTCCCACTCCTCTGACTGTTCTGGCTCTCTATAAAACCCCTATTCATCTGAAATCCTTCTTCCCTGACCCACATCTTCTCCTTGAGTCACTTCCTACCAATATCCCCATTGTAATGCTGGGGGACTTTAACCTCCGCAATTGCTCTGCAGCCACCTTTCTTGAACTTAAATCATCCTATCTGACCACTGCTTTTACTCCTTCCACGACCAGCCTATGCACTCTGGTGGGAACTCTCTTTACCTTTCTCTCTAATTCACTCTTCTCCTCTGACCTCTCCATTAACCCCATGACCTCTGATTACTCCATTATTAACTTTAACATATCGGTCCTTCCATGTTCTACTCCCCCTCTCCATTCTTCAATGACTTAGGAAATGTAGGCAGGTCTCTCTTGCCTCTTACCTTAATGACGTGAGGACCTCCCTCCTGCCTATTTCCCTTATTCATGCCTCTTTCATTGACACGCTTTTTCTGACTTGCACTATGTGACTCCATTTGACCAACACTATACTGCTCTCACATTCAAACCTTCCTCAGCATTAAGTCACTTCTAAAATTCAGACCTGTGAAACACACATGCATCGTGACGTATGATGCTGGTGCAAATTGTGGACCCCTACCATTCTCCTAGACATTACAAAATGTGCATCCTGCTGTGATGACTCCTGCAGAGTCGTCACTGATCCCCAACCTAATGCCTCCTCCCATGTGGCCAGGGCAAGGCAGCCGTTACCTGATCCTAACCCTGGGGGTGGTATTATGAGGTTGGATCACATGGGGCGAGATGGCTGTGAAGGGAGAGTGGTGACTGCAACAGGAGAGAGGCAGTATACATCTCTTTCTTGTGAGGAAGATCCCTTAATACCAGAGTTTTTAATGGCTTGCTGTCATTATTCAGAACCATCTAATTGTAAAACTCTGAAAGCCACTTTGCTAAAACACAACCCTATTCAATCTTCATGTGTACATGGTAAACCTAGAACATAGGAAACGTCTGATGTTTATGGTGATTGTATTTTTAATGCAACCGTGACTTAAATGTGACTTAAAAACAATTGAAACTTCCTTGGATGTCAAGTCACAGAAAGCCTCAGGTACTGTGACGGGGAAGAGTAGCAAGGAGTTAATGGGGTGGAAATGTGACCCTAAGAAAACATCCACACTTAGTCATATAAGAAGGCCTTTGATTCAATTGTAAATTGTCCCAAATGGCACCATGTAGGTTATTCTGTTGCCAATGCGTTTCGGACTAGACATTAGTCCATCTTCAGGGCTGGGATTGCTATTGGTTCCGACTGATCAACATACTCAAAATGTGGGTACCTAGGGGAAAGTAGAAAGGAAATCGCTATAATTTCAATGTAGAAGCCCAATGGTGTATCACAAAGGTAAAGTCAAATACAACAAACCTTCTGTTCCACAGTGAGAACTTCTCATGGAAGTTTAACCGTATTGGAGTGCAGTCGCACACTGGAGCAGGGTGCAGATGCGTGGCAGATGATTAGAATCCAGAATCTCTAGAATGTTTAAAAATGTGGAGAATTTTATTGGGATATTATAATACACTGTCCCTCACTATGTAGCGTGCATGGCTGTTATATCTTATATCAAAAAAACACTGGTAAGTGAATTTAAACACAGCATAAGGCCATTCTTGAATCACCACTCCTGTTGTCACCTAGAGGCGGTCCCAATTCACAAGAGGGAATTTCTTTGTTTATTTAAAAAAAAGGTATTTATAAAGCGCCAAAAAACGCCCTAAATGTCTGGGTGAAATCATATATTAAACTTAACTCAGAAGGGAAAAACTGAATGTGCTACCGATAGAATTAATAAAGGCAAAAAATATAAATATAAGGAGTCCCCCCCACTCGGGCGGAGGCATTGAGAGGTTAATGTTCTCTCCAGAGGATAGTGAGTAAAACAGTTGTCACAGAGGACAATCTGTGGCATTCTAAAAGCTTTGAGGGGCATGCGTGGTGACCGTACATTGAACCTAATGCCAGATAACATATACTAAGATACAATCTAAAACGGTTACATATGTAGCGGTCTCAAGTTCTAAACTCTTATCTTACCTCGCCGTGAAAGACGCTGGAATCTGCCATCTGACGCGAAAGTGCGGCGCTGAGTCCCGGGTGTTGTTATGGTTTCTGTGGTAACCCGGCACATGCGCACCAGTGCAGTGTTCCGTCATCTTGGTGTGGGAGTTCATTGGAACGGATTATAGCTCTAGCGTTCGCTGCTTCCTACGTGGATGTCCGTAAACATCAATCAAACCTTAAAGTTAGGTTCTTGTTATTTTCATACTGGACCTAGTTATAGCCCAATCAGGGGTAGAGGTGTATGCCTCATAAATATGCAGACATGGGGGAAGTGCAGATAAAGTCTGCTCGGGACCCCATGTCAGCCAGTGTTAATCCGGTTACATTAAGGGGCTTGATCTAGATTTATCAACAGGGGGGATGGGGATGATTGCAGACCACGTCTTCTCCAGCCCCCATGCACTCCACGTTAGGGTCATCCTAGATCGGAGGTGTCTACAGGTCCATGGTGATGGCCTACCTGTTAGAACAAACTTGTTTGGATCATGATAGCATTCACACGATACACAAATCCCACATAAGGTACTGGTTAGATATTGACTAAATGAGGTTGGCAGTGTCAGGCCTGTTTGCCTGTCAACAAAAACAATCAATCATTCACAATTGAGACTCGCAGTTTCAAGTCTGCTCACACTCTTAATGGAGGATAGGAACCGAATCGTTCCTGTCGTTGTTGGGACACGTACCAATGCGGGTTCCAAAACGTTCCCACTCTAAATGCATTCGGCATACCCCAGGGTCTCAGATTATACTGAATGACTGTAGTAAATCGACCTGATGGCAAACTGTAGCCATCACTATTTGTCAATCTCTTGCGTAATACACATCAGACTAAACTCATGTAACAGAGTAACCTCAAGACGGCCTGTAGCCATCAGCATTTATCAACCTTTTAAACATAACAAATTAATTCAAACACATAGTTCATGCCCCTAGGGCTAAGGCAGTCATGTAAGTCAATCCATAGAATTTGCCTTTGCTGGAGTTTCCTAACTATATTGCCAGCTCTGGGACCTAGTTTCACTTGTTTGAGTATCACGCATTTCAATTGCGCCACGCTATGTCTAGCTTCTGCAAAATGCTTTGCTACAGGGGATTTCTGACTCTTCATGCAGATATTCGATTTGTGTTCCATCCAATCTGTTTTAACTTTCCTCGTGGTCATAACCACATAGAAAAAACCACATGGACATTTCAGGCCATAAATGACATTTGTTGAATCACAAATAGAGGAGTGCTTTAACCAAATTGGTTTGCCTGAATGAGGATGTCTAATGCGATTACCCTTTATTATGTTTCCACAATGCTGGCAATTCAGGCAAGGTTTCGTACCCTTAAATGTGGTGGTGGCTGTTACTGGGGCAATATTTCCACTCTGACAAGACTGCTGCGTAATGCTTTGTGATTTCTATATGCAAAGGTTGGTGTCTGTGGAAAAAATTGTTGTAATTTAAGGCCCATTTGCAGCATTGACCAGTGTTTCTGGATTATCTTCTTTATCCTTCTGCTTTGTGTTGAATGTGTAGTTACGTATACAAGTGTTTCCCTGTTTTTGGGTGGCTTCAGTGTCAGTAGGGTACTGACTCTTTCTTTCACATCGGCGATCAATCTACTGTCGTAACCTCTTTCTCTAAATTTGGTTTGCAATAAAGAGGATTGTCGTGTGTATTCTGTTGGTTCCGAGATGTTTCGTCTGTACCGGAGAACGAGAGATGCTCACCAGAAGCAGGTTGGCGGTGTTCGGGACCGGACGAGAGGAACTATGTAGAAATAAAGCGGACTGGACGCAGCGGGGCTGTCTGAGGAGATGCGGTCCTGCAAGGCTGTGTGGATCTTGGCGGCGATGGACAGGAGAACCGACGCAGGGACCTAATGAGACTCTGCTCAGAAGGGGAAGCTGGTCCCTCGCAAGCACATCTGAGCAGCAGCACAGTGAACCATTTGCAAACACGCTAAGAAGCACTTTGAAAGCATTTTTGAATACCAACCAGATATAAATGAAAAGAGAAAGGGGAACATGGTACAATTGTCCTCACATGAGATGTCAGTTGGGAGAAATCTGTGACCAGCGTTGCCTAAGCCAAAAGACATTGCCAAAAGAACAGTGGCAAATATGGTACAATTCTCCTGACAAGTTGGGAGAAGGGGGGGGCTGGAACCAGCATTACTATGAGCCAAGAGAGATTGTGCGAGAAACAAAGAGGCAAGAGTTGTACAATTTTCCTGACATGAGATGTCATTTGGGAAAAACGTGGAAAAGCATTGCCAAGAGCCAAGAGAGATTGAGGAAATTGTTGACAGAGATTGAAGAACCCCTCATTTATGGGATGTCAATATGGGGGAAATTGGCACAAGTAACAACTGAAGTCAATAAAAATTGTGTGAAACCTAAGGAGGATGTGAATGTTGCAGAAAGGCCTGATAAGAGTATCAGGGAGCAAATCTTAAGAAAGAGATACCTGGCAGGAGAGTACAGCAGGGGATCTATGCGAACGAAAAGGGAAATATTTGTGACAGGAGAGTAAACCAGAATATGAGGAGTTTTCAGTTGAGGAGCTTCCTGGCAGGAGAGTGTGCCAGGAAACTAACTTTTAATTGGTGCATTAAAAAGAGACTCGGTTATATTAAGTTGTTATTTCAATTGAACATTGTGTCAACCAGAGACTTTGAAAAGACTTGCCTTTTGTCATACTTTAATCATTGTTGGAGGAAAGACATTTGTTTAGCCATGCTGAAAAGTAGGAATGACATTCCTTTACCATATTCCAACCAGTGTTGTGGAAAAGACATTTTTGTTTTGCCACTCTGAAAATCTTGGAGAGACATCCTCTTTGCCTTATACCAATCAGTATTGTGGAAAATACTTTTTTGTTTTGCCATTCTGAAAAAACTATGAGACACTTCCTTTTTGCTATATTCCAATGAGGAATGTGGACTGAACATTTGTTTTTGACATTCAGCCACACACTCCATCTAAAGAGACCAGTGCCCAAGTCATGTGAAGTAAGAGGGATAGAACTCTGTTGATCGCAGTCTAAACGTAGGCAATTTAAGTCTCCTCCTATAAGGGGGTCGCCTTTATAGCAAGAGACTCCCTTTCTCTCAGAGAATTAGGTACCACCACTTTCTCTGCCTGCAAACTCCTGACCACTAAGCTCAACATTTTTCATACCTCCACAGTGACCATCCACCTGGTCTACTTGGCTCCTGGCCCCATGCTCTCTTTTTCAAAGAGGATATCCTCCATCTTCTCTCTTACTCCAAACATACATCTAAAGCATTGCTCCTGGGCGACCTTAGCCTTGGATTAAACAGCCCAGATGACCAGACTGGGCTATCCCTTTCCAACTGACTTAAGGAACTTGACTTTGTACAGCTCATACTCACCCCCACACACTCCAAGGGCCGAATCCTGGATTGGCAGGCCAACATGAACTGTAACATCACAGTTGTAGCCAAGCAGCTCTGCCCTTCGACGGACCACAATATTATCTCCTTCATGTAACCTATCTCGAACCCCCCCCACAGTGCCTCCAGCCCTTTCCCCCATAGCGACCCAAAGCTCCCACAAAATCACGAAAGCCTGCATCGTGCCTTTGCCTGATGAGATAGGCAACACCCCCCACTGGTGTATTTGACCCAGCCATCCTAGTGGACAGCTACAACACCATACTCACTCACGCCATCATCACTGTGCCACCTCTTACCCAGCGGAAAGCTAAAGCGATCCTGCACCATAACTCTTGGTTCTCACCCAAACCTAAAACTCTTCAACTTCTTAAACGTCAGTTTGAAGTCAAGTGGAACCATCACGCTACTGATCTGAACAAAGCCAGCTACACTCTGGCAGCCAGCACCTACAAAAAAGCAATCATTCTGGAGATAGAAAATAGTCTACAACTCTAGGATTGAGAAAGCTAAATCCAACACCAGGGAGCTTTTTGCCATCATGCGCGAACTTGACCTGCCGGTGCATGTGTCCTCTAATTGCACCCAGGACAATACCTGGTGCTCTAATATCCAAAATGTGCTTTTACACAAAATTGACAATCTCCCCAAAAAAATTACCAACAAACAAAACACCTTGGGGGCAACTGCACCTGGCGCTACAGGAACACAAGCCCCCTGTCTCTACACCCCCCACCCACCCTTGTTCTGCTTTAAACCTATCTCTGACTTGGAGGTTGCTCAATTTATCAAAGGCCTTAAACTATCCCATTGCTAGGGAGACTTCTGTCCTACGGCTGTCATTAAGGACAGTGCAGAGACTCTTGCCCGCTTCTTCGTGACCTTGATCAACTCCTCGTTTACCTTATGCTCAGTACCCTCCAGCTTCAATGACGCTTGGGTCCTCCCGCTACTAGAAAAGCCCGCTTTGGATCCGAACATCATTACCAATTACCGGCCAATCACCAGCATTCCCTACCTGCTAAAAATCCTTGACCAGGCTGCATATCTTCAAATACAGAGCTTCTTGGAATCACACAATCTCCTGGGCCTACACCAATCTGGCTTCTACCCTGGCCATGGTACCGAATCGCCCTCAATGGACCTAAAGATTCAACTAGATGACATAAAAGATGCCGCCAAGTCAGCCCTCCTCTTGCTACTTGACCTGTCGCTGCCTTTGACCTTGTGGATCACCAAAATCCTGTGTCAACACCTGCCTCAGCAGCACACTTTCACCTGACGCCATCACTTGGATAGCATCCTTCCTTTCCGAGAGAACCATGAGGGTGTTCTCAACCAATACTGCAGCCCCTCCAGCCCCTGTTACGTGCGGCATCCCGCAAGGTTCTTGTGTTTCCCCGACACTTTATAATATATTCAAAAAGCTACTATTTGACCTGCTTGATGACAAAGGAATTATCTATACAAGCTATTCGTATGATATGCAGATCCTGCTCGCCCTCCCAACATCTCTAACTTAATGATGAAAAGATGGAATTCGTGCTGGTCAGGTCACACACCACACTCAAGAAGCTCAGCCCTGGCTACAAATCCTTTACCATCGGGGGAATTTGCATCCAGGTCTCTAGTAGCGTTAAGAACTTTACGCTACTCTCTCCCTCTCAAGACAGGTCTATGCAATCGCCTCCTCTGCAGCTCACACCTCCAAATGAATCAATGCATGCAGACCATTCCTGACCTTGGAAAGCTGTGTCACGATCGCCAGAGCACTTATAGGCTGCATGCTGGACTACTGCAATGCCCTATTTGCAGAGATCTCTTCACGCAATATCAAGAAACTACAAATCGTTCAGAATATCACCCTCAGAGCAGCACTCAACATATCTAAACGTGAACACATTTTAGCAGTAAGAAGAGATGCACATTGGCTTCCCTTCTGGGAGCGCATCATTTTCAAGTCTCTACCCATCATGCACAAGTGTCTCTCCAAAACAGCATGAAAGTATCTCTCGCAAATATTCACCAAATCCCAATTGACCAGACCTACCCTCTCAGTTTATGCCAACCTGCTGACCATCCCTAGATTCAGAAGAAACAGATCTGGGGTCTAGCTTCCCGGTATCTGCCTCTAAAAACTGGAACACTATTCCACCTTACCATAGATCTGAACAATCACACTGAACCTTCAGAAAACACCTCAAGACTTTACTATTCTCCACCTGAGTTGGTCTGTTTTAGCCTAAGTACCTGATATGCCTGTAACCTTTTGTCTTAACGTGTAACCAGCGCCTTGATGCCTCTGGGTTTAGTGCGCTTAACAAATGCAAAAAGAAAAATACAAATTAAAACAATATTAGACTTAGAAGACTTGGGACAAGCTATCAAGAATGTCTGTCAGGGTTTCCAAGTGTTTATATTTCGTATTTAGAAGCCCCTTTTGAGCGCTATTAAAGTATACTGTGAAGCCATCCAAAATGGGTTTCTTCAAGAGCCAGACCTCTTGTAATAAAGAAACATCAAAATCTTTCCATAATTTCCGAAATTCCATATTTGCTCTTTATGTAAGTAGTTTTTGCTCAAACATAGGCTTCATCTGTGCCAAAAACACATCATAATCCTGTAGTTCTGTGGTTTTCTCTAAAATTAAGGGTTCGGCATACACTAAGGCATCCTGCATAAGAAAGACATTGTGAGTGCAGTCTTGGTTTCCCCAGAGTTAAACGGCTAAGCTTTGGGCACAAAATGCAGCAGACACAGTGTTATTAAGCTGTTCAAGGTTTGGGATCCACTAAAAAAAGCCTCCGTATTGGTGAGGCGAATGATCTGGGAAGCAATGTTCAGGGATGGGGTTATATTGCTTCCAGATATATCTGCGTCAAGGGGTCCCTGCTGCTTCCCAGGGAAACCCTGGTTTGCAGTTTGTTAATCGTATCTAACTGGATACCTTTTTCTGCTCAGCCTGACTTAAGATCATTGAGAATCCCTCAGATGCTCCCTGCCATTCCCACCAAGCGATTGCCATTCAAGTTCATTTATTAGAGGCTTGACAACATGTGATAACTAATAGATATTTCTCGGTAAATCAGACGCCAATCCCTTCCTTCCCACCGGACTTTAGAACTCTCAAGTGAATACCACAGCAGGAATTTCCACTGTCCAGACTCTTCACAAGAGCCAGAGGCATTGTAAACGGAACACAAGGTAATGGTCAGCAACATCCAACAAGTATCTAATAGAGCGGTGGTACATTCTGGGATTCAATACAATGCATGGGATCTTTCCTTTCAGATATGCCGGAGGTCGGACGCAGGGAACCCAACTCTAACAACAGGTGAGTGAGGGATTATGGATGAAGGTTGGGGGCTTTGGCCAAATGGCTCTGTGTTCATGTATTTGGAGAATGTTATTTTGGGCATGGTGGTATATGTTTGCCAAGCCAAGCTCACTGTCTACCGTACGCGTAGTCAACCTGCCACCTTTCTGCACTCTTTCATTTGGACACAGAGACACCCTTTGGTTCTAGCCCCCTGCAAACTATGGTGCGCTGCCTGTTGGTGGACTTTGAGAGGAAGCCTCCACGTCAGCAGATGAGTGGGCAGATTATAAGGCAAAATCAACCAGGATTAGAACAGCATCTCCCAAAGAATATCTGACAAATGGCGGTCTCGCCTTGATGGACACATCTGACAGAGTCCACCTGACCTGCACAATGAGAATACAAACAAACAACTGCAAGCAGGTGAAAACAGGAAACAGGCCTTTTCCTTGCTACTTCACGTGTGTGCTGTTTATCTCTCATTCCCACAAAAAGAGTGCACCCGTGGGATGCAGGTAGTCACCTGCTCAGCTGAGGGACAGCACCAGATAAATGATGCAGATTCGGCCACACACCATGAACATTCCTGAATGGTAAGACACAAATACGAGAAAAGCCTATTTTCTAAATAAAACCGTTCTACTTCCTACTACACATGAAGAAAAGGAAGTGCGCATTAGACCCTAACACCCTCATTGCAAAACATATGAGAAATGTTGCTAAGTACAGAAGAAAACTTAGTTTACACTTCCAAATGAGCACTGCAAATGCAATTGCACTTGTAAAGAAAACTCTCTTGTCATGTTATAAGCTCACTTATGATGCATTTCAAATGGAGCACGTTTGTATTTTAACCAAGAAGAAACTGAAAAACGACAGTGTATAAATTGCAAAGTGCTGTTTATTCAGGATATGTTGAACACAAAGGAGAGATAGCACTGTAAGGCAGAAGTAAACACGGTTCATGTATAGGAAATAATACGATCTTTCAATATGGCTTTGCCAATGCTGATTTAGTAGGGAATCTGATAAGCGTGTTTAATGTTTAGCTCTATACATGGAGAATGTGGGCAGAGTTGATATCCCAGGGGATTAGACTGGCATCAGAAAAAAGTAGACCTATATAATGAAAGCCATCAAAGACACACATTATATTCCTTCCATACAGTCCGGTTCTCTGGCCTCCTTGCAGCTGCACTAGAGATCATTCACAGGCTAGCGTACAAGTAATGAGCAACAAATATCCAACCCCCGTGTAGGAAATCATTGGCTGCGCGAAAAGTGGGATTCTTGGCCCACCTCGCTAGACAGTACTATGTGCCTGACACCCAAGGGACCACCAACATTTTGCAACAGTGTGGGCATTAGGTAATTATTATCTCTAACACTATTGTCTGCTTCTCCAAGTTGGTGACGGCGAGGCTATTTGAAGAGATTCCTCCACCACAGCATCACTTGCCTGTTGTTAGGGTAAAAGGGTCTTACACAAGAGCTCATCATCTTTTCACAGGAGTGGACCTGATAGGTCAGACAGGTTCCAGCCCACCCCTAGCACGTGAACACACAGCGATCAATGTCCTCACTATCTATGGAAGCCTACAAATAGAACAAGTGGGTCAGTGCTGGAGGACCTTGCTTTCTGATGGGTTGTTATACAATTTTTAGTAGGGATTAATAACTGCAAAATAGCATTACAACTATGAGAGTGTTGGTAGCAGGTCATTTGAAAAAGAACAATTGGATGCCGAGTCTGGCACCAATTCACATCCCTCCCACTTTTACTGTGTGGCATCAAAATGAATGACTAATTGGAGAGAGGAGGAGGAAAGAGGTATTCATGTCTCTGTGTCGGTCTTCCCCTCGCCCTCTCTTACCTCTGAATGTACAGCAGCAGACATGAGGTGCAGTCACATGAATGTACACTGCACTACAGTGGATTCAGCTTGGTAGGGCAGAACATCCCAATGTGATTCCTATAAGGTTGCTACTCCATACTTACATGTAGGTAGTGGTGGACAACCTGAGTCCCTCCAGATGTTTTGGCCTACAGCCCCCATCAGCCTTAGTCAGCATAGTCAATGGTGAGGGATTATGGGATTCGTAGGTAACAACCCCAGGAGGACCACAGATTGCTCACCACTGATGTAGGGGGATACCCTGTACCTGCGCATTATCCAGAGTCAGCCAGATAGCTCTAGAGAGGTCCAATACTTGCAAACACAGTTTTGATTGGCTAGGGCTCAGGACAAGTGCTGGCCTTCGTGCATTTCTCACGTAACTGTTGCAGGAGTTGTTGATACATTTCACACAAATTAGAGTTGTGCACAGTAAAATATCGAAGGCCAGGCACAAACCTAGCTAAGAAGAAGAAAAATACAATCTGGGGAGTGCAGCAGTGCTCAAGGGTCTCCTACAATGCTTTTTTAAATGCAGCCACATATGAGTGGGTGTGAGTGTGAACAGCAAAGATAAAACAGTGACAGTGGATTATAGCAGAGTGGGGTGAATGAACGATACAATCAGCAAATACACGGACTTATTTATCTCCTTCGTAGTATTGGCTTTCAATAGCCCACTGGCGCACAACGATAGACACAATTAATACAAACAGTCGGGCCTTTGTGTGTCTGGCACCAGTTTATCAATGATGGTAGGTCTTAGCTACCAGAATATTTTAATGGCTTCAGGCGCCAAGTGACATCCGTCGCCGAGATGAATGATTTCTGTAGGTCCAGGGTGGTCATATCCACGTGCACATCATTCGAATAACGGACCCAAGCTTTGGGTAGGTCCTGCTGCAGACAACAGTTAATGTACGGCCTGGAATGTGGATCTCTCCCCTATCCATACATCAATGAGCCCTTTGTCTATTTATGTCTCTAATGGTGGGTGAGAATGTACTAATTGCCACAGCTGTGGGTTTTGCCTGCCATACACATCTATTTATTCAAGGCCTAGATTACTCACTGATAATCATCATTACTCTAGTCCCACTCTTCTTCGTCCCCGGACTTTATTTTGATTAGGGATGCTAGTGTAAGTGCAGTAGCTTTTTGGAAAAAGCTCTGGGCCTCATTACAAGTTCGGCAGTGGGGGAAAACTGGTGGTTATTCTGTTACCGCTTTTTATTTTGGCAGTAACAGATTTACTGTCATTTTTACCACAGCACCATTATGACCTTGCCCAAAGGTTCCCCTAATGTCGTATTTACAGCAGACTTATGGCCTTGTCACGTGTTCAGAGGTGCAGTAAAAAAGTGGCATTCATTCTGTTTCTGCCACTTTCTTCGGCAATAATGAAATAACCGCCGCTTTTACCAATTTAAGGCCAAAAATCACAAGATTTACCATGCATTATTACTTCTATCTATCTATTATGTTTCCTCTTTGCCAATTTTTAGTCAATACAAGTGATCCAAAAACCTCCACTCCCAGAAGGCAATTCACTGGAAAGTGGAATTTCAGGACTGGGACATGGCATTCCCAGTGAGACAGGGTTCCTTAAGCCAGGCCCGGCACCCCACCTCAGTATCCTGCTCTGCCAGAACTCAATGCCTTACACAGCTGTACCACCACCTGAATTCCTGTGGTAACGGTATCCGATGTTGGCAGCAACTCGCCAGATTTACTGCCCAACTCGTAATAGTTTTCTCTGCCATAAAAATAGAGCACGAAATAGTCAGATGGGTATGCAGTGCAAAGAGAGGTATCCAAGAAAGATCATTTCATTGACAACGTTTGGAAGGAATCCCTGATACAAGAAAAGCCTTGCAAAAATGTGAAATCCTTAAACGTATCTTAAATCTTTCTAAAGAATGCGCATATTGAGATGGAAATCACTACACCATTCACATGCAGTGCATCCTGGAATTTTTTAAAAGAGAAATAAAAGGAAGGCTGGCGGTAACCCGATGGTGCGACTGGCGGGTGGCCGCCAACCCTGTAACACCGAATCCGGCGGATTTTGTAACTCCCCATTCCCATAGAGTCCCATTGCGAACGGTGCTGGTGCTTCCATGACAAGTCTGCCTACCCGGGCCGCTGCGCCCGGCAGGTCAGACCTGCTGGGTGTGACGGCCCCGGCAGGCAGACTCGTAGTGTGGCAGTTTGGAAACAAGGGTGCCGGTAACCACCACTCTTTTTTCCGGACCGCCACACTCGTAATGAGGACAAAAGTGTCTCATTTCACAAACATGTTAATTGCATGCAAGAGACCACAAACGTTAACACTTACATGCTGTTGGATCCCTTTCATGCAATTTCCCACTTCCACAAAATAGAATGCAAAAGTAAAAACGAGTGAAATTACCTTTACTCTTTGCTATTCATCTATGTTTTGGAAGATGATTTAATGCAACCAAGGCATAAAACCATTACATCTTGCTTTCATGCCTTTGTTTTCTGCTTATCCGACTCTAAAATGGACCCTTCTGTCAAAAATGCCATCAATGTGAACGCAATCAAAGGATAGCTGACCTTAACACACGCAGGAAAAAGTACAGTGCAAGTGAGTCTTCAACCTGCAAGCGATAGCGATTTACACACGTCCACGGATTATCCAATATAGCAGCCCCGTGTGTCTCATTCAATGCAACCCCCTAGCTTTAACACAAGAAAAAGAGATGCCGCTGGCAGGGTTGTTGCTAGGTGTGGAAAAGATCCGGGGCTACACTATTGTCGGGACTGTCAGGACTCTGGGCTAGCTAGCCTTTCGGTTGTAGCCCCTAAACCTCTAGCCACGGCTAGAACCAAAAGACCCAGGGCTATAGCCCCCTAAACCTCCCCCTCCTCAGCAATGGCTCTGGCCGCTGGAACACCTGCTCTGAATGCCTACTAATACTGTATGGTTGGCCGGGATGTATGCCAAGGACATATCTCTCAACCACCCACTTAAGGTGACAGCAGAAGCTTGTTGCATTGCAGTGGATAAGCTCAATGAAGCAAACTTTGGACTTTCCTGAAGGTGTCAGTCCTCCTTAAGAATTTTAAAGCGACTCTCCAAACATCAAGGAGATGAAAGAGTTCCTCCTCCAGGTAAGACCAAGTTGAACAGAAGAGAGGGAGCATAATGTCCTGACCCAGGTGGAATACTGATTGGACTTTGGGACTGAAGGTTGGACCAAATCTTAGAAACCCCGACTCTTGCTGGAAGACTAAAAAAGGGGAAGCAAAAAGAAGACTTCCCAAATCAACCAACCTCTTCACCGATGAAACGGCAACTTCATGAATCAGAATGCCTGATCAGCTGATTCAAGTTGTTTGATTGAGGGTGTCCCTGAATCTTGAGAGGGATCAAAGGGAGGTGCCAGACAGGGACCAGCTTTTGAGCAGGATGACGTGCTAGAAGAAGCTTCTCAAGAGTCTGCCCACAAACTGTTCTTTATCTGCGGCCTCCAGCCAGTGATCCCTAAAGGCCCTGACCACGGCTCACTGGACATATAGAAAAGAGTGGACTTAGCCCAGACCAACGCTATCCCAGATAAACCTAAGCATAGGTAGGATTCCAAGGAATAACGGGGAACCAGTTTTACTATCCCACCATGCCTGGAGGAGCTGCCAAGGTCTGGCATAAACCTTCAGAGCAGAAGCCCATTAATATTGTTCTACAGTGACTGCTAGACCTCGGGAAAGGCACTGACCTTCTAAACCCTGGCTCTGAACCTCCAGACAGATCACTGCCTCATGGGAAGAGGGGAACCCTTAATTGGGGAAGGAACCCGAGGGAGTTTAATTCCTGGAACACCGACCTTTTTGTGAGGAGGGGAAAACAGGAGTACTAGAACCACTTCCAGCAAATCCAACCTGATTTTCAAAATAACCCTGGCCATTTGCAGAAAGGCGGAATGGCATAGAAGAGTCCTTGGGACCAAGCCATGGATAATATGCCCGTTCCTTAAGTTCTCTATCGCGGAAACCCTGTGCAATAGAGTGAGAGATATGCACTGTTAGGGGGTGATCAAGGGCTGGCTGAACCACTGACACATTGGTAGAAAACCATTGAAAATATGGGTATTTCCTGCAAAGTGGGAAACCCCTGACAGTGCCCCATGATATGGCCTTTTCTTAGAGAAAGGAGTTGTTCCGCTCAACTTCCTGTGGCCCTGGCCCTCTCGCCAAGACTGCTGGATCTCAATCCCCCACCTGTCCAGATATTTTATTTATTTGCATTTATAAAGCATACCCATTCCTGCCGCCGGCTGATTGAATCAACACCACTTTCCCTGGCAATTGGCATGCAAATCTGAATGGAGTCCTCCGACCATGTGGAGGTGTGATAGACAGGGCCTGGCCTGTAATCTTGCGCAGGAAAGCTCAAAAACGCAGAATGCCATATGGTCTTGCATCTGTAGAATTGTGTATTACCAAGACCATTGGGGCTGATGTCATGTGCATAATTAATTGTCTGACTCCCATTGCACACGGTTCTGGTGTTAGTACCTGGCCATGAGCTGGCCCTGATTTGGCTACAATAAAGGTTAGATCTTAAGAATGATCTATCCATGACTTCTTCCAAATGGTTTGAAAGCCTCAGCTGAGCAACCAGAGCAACTTTGCATGTTGTTCAAATTGCCCAAATAGCCTGTGTAAGGTTACAGTGATATACTTTCCTAATGAAGAAGAGCCACAATTGGGGAAAGAACCATCATGTACCCACTTGGGGCTTTTTTTGAGCAAAATAAGAGAACAACTAATTGCATTTCTCCAAAAGAGAACCTCAAAAATGTGGTGTGCACTTTCCTAATCAGAACATGAAAGTAGACATTCATCATGTTTATTGATATGAGGGACACTCCCGGAGAAATTTGGAGAATTAATCGTTTTATTGGCGCCATCTTGAAGTGGATTATGTTAATAAAGGTGTTCATCTCCTTGGGTTCAGTACAAACGAACAACCTCTGAACCAGTAGATTATACAACACACTTCTGACCCTCACTGGTCTGGTGGAATGGGATGTGTTGCTCTCCTTGTCTCCAGAGCTTTGATCAATTAAGGTATATACTTCCTCTTCTCTAGATAGTGAGAGCATCCAATAAAGGAGGAGTTGCTCCAGGAAACCCTGCAGAGTAGTTTTGTTGGAGAATATACAGGCCCATAGATGCTGAACAGATTTGGGACAGTTTCTGTAATAAGTATGGAGATGACCTCCCACTGTACATCCCCTTGACTTCCTGGTATCATCAGGGTCACTGGTTCTTTGGTTGCTGTAGTCTTGGAGCTTGGGTAGTTCCTTGTGGCTAGGCAGGTTTGGATTTCAACAATTGTTCAACAAAATTGTTCAACAAAACTCGAACTAAAACCCTTTCATAAGGCTAGTGATCGTGATTCTCTTCTCAGGTATGACAGTTTCCATCGAAAGGCCCTGTAAAACAAAATTTAGCATTTGGACAATTTTTGAGGCTCAAGCGTAACAGCAGCAATTAGGGAAGTTTTCTTGTCGGAGGCAGCCTCACTGAGTCTTAATCTTATCCAGCGCGGCTACCCAAAACAAATTGTGAAAAGATCACTGAAGAGAGCATCTAACAACCACCGGGAAGCTTTACTAGAATATAGACCCAAACCCATTCCTGTGAAGGCGGACACATTCGTTTTTGTTAGCACCTTTAACCACCTATCTAATCGGGTCGTCAGGATTGTGAAAAAACATTGGCATATACTAGCGAAGGCCAAAATACCTGTTTACATCCCCGGTGTGCCTTCAAACGTGGACACAATATTGAAGAACTGGTGAGTAGGAACGATGTGAGTAATAAATGCGATGCCCAGATCACCATCACCAAGCAATGGGGGTTACCCAAGCTGAGAGGTCATGCACCTTATGGGACATGTGTTTGTTGTCAGTTTACTAACAGAACCACAGAGATAGACATTGGGTTACCGAAACCATGGGAACAGAAAATGTTCTTGAATTGTAATTCGATTAATGTGGTGTACGCTTATATGGTGCCCGTGCCCTAAATTGTATATCGGGAAAACTGAACGAAAAATCAAGGTCCGCATAAATGAACATAGGAGCTGTATCAGAACTAGAAATATAACAGCCCCTATGGTGGGACATTTCATAATGCATGACCACAGTTGTAATGACCTGAGGTGGACTGTTTTAAAAAAGATTCCGACAACGAATAACATCTCAGCAGACAAACAAATCTTGCCAAGGGAAGAAATTAAACTTATTTTTTTAAGTAAGAGTCACATGCTGGGTTTGAATGAACAGATGGAGTGGAACATATAATATCCAGGTCCGGGTGTATCAGTAATGGACCAATTGAGGGTGGTTGCCATGTGATTGTCTAGGTATGCACCGCGGATGCCTATCTTGAGAGGCGTGGACATGTGTACACATTATGCAGATTTGTTGATCTATGAACACCGCACCCACATTGGCACGGGTTAATGCTGGTTGTAATAATTGTACTCACGTAGATGTGAAGGTACCGTGTCCTCATTTTTATTAGATGGTCATCATATGGGGCGGTGATAGATTGACGGTACTGTTCTTATGTGTTAGTTTCGGTATTGTGTAATGCCCCGTTACATACGGGGCCCATGGAATATCCACAACATGTTAGGATGCTGCAAGCACCACGTGACGTATATGGAATCCTACGTGACGCGATTATCACGTGTCTGTATGCGCGGATCTCGTCGGGAATATATTTCCTGAGCGGGTTCCTTTGGGTCGGCTACAGAAGGACTGCTGGTAGTGTCGAGCGACGTCCGTAATCACTGCGGTAAGTGCATTTGGCACTTGTACGATTTTGACCATTCTTCGTGTTCCTGGATAGCGTGCATAGCTTAGATGCGCACCGGGTCAGAGTGTCAGTTGTGGCTTAGCGATGTAACGCGTCTTTCGAGACGTGGTAGATTGCCAGCGTTCGTAAAATGGAATGTCCCATACAATTGGAATGATCCTTACAACTGTGTTTGTTGTGTTTGTCATTTTTAACACAGTGACTGGACGGCGCAATAGTTTGGGAAACTAATAGCTGTTACATCTATGTGGCGGGCATTGTGAATAAGGACGAGCAACAGGCAGTGCAACATTCTTCTGCGATACATTCAGCACACGCGGATTAGAAGGTTAGTAACACCTTGGTCCATGAGGCAGCGGCCCTCTCGCACAGCCTATAGATACTTTGTTTTGTTCAATTATGTATATAATTGAATTGATTGAAACGAGGAGTGGTAAAATGCAACTCTCTTGTTTTCCCTCCTCCTCCTCTCCTTTATTGCCTCTTGTATTTTTTTACAGCCCGTGAAAGGGGGCAGTTGATTGTTGAGGTGTCGGCCTCTGACCATCAATTGAGCTGGATAATAGGTCTAAGACCGCTACTCCACGTTTAGAATAACATGTTGATCAGAATTATATAGATCAGAGGGCTGTGAGTTAAAATCCAGGCATTTTATTAATTGAGCACCGTTGGTGTCTCTGGCCTTGCCACTCTGGTGCTATATAGTCTCGGGTGGTCACTCTGCTTTGCATGGTCACAGACGTATAATATGGCCCTTGGTCACTCCTGTCCAGCACATGGGATACTAAGTAGGTGATATAGTGGCAGTCCCAATGACTGCATAGAGTTGAACCCAAGCATGCACTCGGGTGATAACAATGGAGTAATGCTTATTGTTCTACCGCCCTGTTATACCATAGTAGCATGGGTGGAAGTTCTGTATTATGGATGCCCTGGTGCTTGACACTGTGTCTTGGTGGTGGTGTTGTAATGGTTTGAACCAATTGAGTTGGTCTCCTGGTCACTGTACTTGTTAGGTACATGTGACTTTCCTGTTGGAAAAGGATGTAGTAGGGTCTTCGTTGCACCTCGTTGCACTCCGCTTATTGATTCAGCGTTGGTAGCTTATGCCAATCGGTAAAATCTTTGTACACAGTATGATTAAGTGTGTTTCTGTTTTTACTTTTATAGGTGAGTTCCTGATGTTGTCCACACGTTTGTACCTTCATATGTATTCCCTTGAAAACACCGGACCTATCCCTGAAGAATTTCTGCTAGATAACAGTAGCACAGAAAGAAACATGTCGGGTTTGGGAATTTGATGTTGTTGTAGGTTGTATTATACATCACAGTGAATTGCGTTGATTTGATTGTATTTAATAATTTATTTTTGTCGCATTCCTGTGAAGATCTACTGTTCCTCATTAATTAGGACAATGGATTGTATTTTAAAGTGTTGTCTCATGTTCTAGATTTTGATGCAATTAATGGATGAGACAAGTGTGATATTATGTTGTTTGATTGGTTGAGTGTGAATGAGGTATGTCTGGAGATTTTTTTCGAGGAGAGTATGAGAGTGTGATGTTTGATTAGATAGGTTAACTGTCTTTTCTAACTTTTTTAGAAGTGCATTTATGTTGGCACTATCGATGATTTTTAGAAAGAATTTGTCAAATAATTTTCGATGTGTTTTTCAATAAATTAATAATACATTTTTTATACATTTCATTATGTGTAGTGAAGTGAATTTAATTGTTTCACACCACAAGTTTTTGTATTTTTGACCCAATGAAACTCCATGTCTTGTATTGGTGATATAATGTCTGTATAGATGTGTGTACTTGTCTAGAGCTCACCGACAGAAACATTTGTTCTATGATCTTTTGTGTTTAAGTAAATATATTGGTTCTCTCCAGGTTATATCATAGCACAGCGATAGACCTATTATCCCCGGTTACTCCTGTTTTTTGCTGTTGGATTTCAACACACATTTTCCCTTAAAAGCCATGAATCGGACCCACATAGTAAGTTGATAGGTAGAATTGTGTCTAGCTGGTTGTGAAGTTTGCTGTGTCTCCTAGGTGCCCTGGCATGTTTAACCTTTTCGATCGATCAACCAATTACAAATCGCTCTTATATAGTTGTCGTCCAAAACACTTAGACCTGTTGAACAGAATCTTAAGCATTGAATTGAATCTTAAGCGCAGGTGCCTCCTGTGATAGTTCTGTCATCCAGTCGATTAAGTTTGCATGATGTCTTGCAACTACTCGGGAACCCATAACCAGAGCAGAATACCTGGCCACATCAAATGCCAGGTCAGACAACAGCTTCACTTGACTAAGCATCATTTAAAAAATGAGACAGATGCTGCCCCTTACTCGATGGCTTTGAACAAGCCCAGAAAGGCACTACAGTTTGTGATGTGTATCCGGTATAAATACTGGCCCTGATGACAAGCTGCACATTCAGATAAGATTTTTTTCAGAAGCATTTCCATATTTTTGGCAATTGAGACTCTGACCAAATGATCCTCTGCTTACATCGACATGAGCTTAGCAGGAAAGAATATACGTGTAAAGAGACTGGTATGAACACTTCCATGACTTAAAGAAATATGGTTGTTTTCATAAATGGTCTGAACTGTGTTTTTCTATGGTTCGCGCCACTCTCTTAAAATCTTCCGCTTTAACGATGTTTTAGGAGGATACTTGGGAAACTTGTTTGGCGGCCACACATGTAAGTTCTTAGAATAATTCGTTTTTGACAAATTACATGGACCTGAGACGTTCGGGACTGAGGAGGAACGTTATGGGATTATTGAGTTTATTGTAAAAATTGCAATGCAATTAAATCAATTAAAATAAAAAAATAAAAATGTTGTTTTTTACATTTATTTCCGTCTTGTGACAGTGCCAGTGTGGTCCTCGTTGTCGGAGGGGGCATCTGGATGGCTCTGTTAACCAGGAGAAGGGGGTTAACCTTACTTTGTGGATTTCCTACTTTTGCTCCCCACTACCTCGCCTGGTATCCTTAAAGAACAGCACATGAGACAAAATTAAAGGCATGTACCATTAAATTGAGGACCACCAGAGACTGATGAACAAAATAAAAAAAAACATAAAGTGAATCCACAGGATTGATTATGTCATTTTAGAATTGTAATCATCTGGTCTATTGTTAATACCTGTTTCATCTTTCAACAAAGAAACGGATTCACCCAAACCACGAGAACAACAATATTATATTAGACAAATATTTGTCTTTAAAAATGTTAAGAAAAACATATACATTTTGCAATATACATTTCATTTTCAATCAAAAGTCCTAACAAATACTTATTAATAACAGTAATTACAAAAGAAGACAAATCTGTAAAAAAAAAATGCAAAACATAGTATACAAAAAAACAAGGATTATATTCATATTGTAATATGGCCTTTACTATAATGACCATCGAACAACCAACTGGTTTTGAT
The DNA here is from genome assembly GCF_040938575.1 of Ambystoma mexicanum. NCBI lineage: Eukaryota > Metazoa > Chordata > Amphibia > Caudata > Ambystomatidae > Ambystoma > Ambystoma mexicanum. The sequence continues at coordinate 83,214,102 of NC_090924.1, read as the reverse complement.
GCACGGCCTTACAGATAAACGACCACCTCTTCATTGGGGCATTGGTACAATAAATATTCTAAAAGAATAATAACAAAACATTGTCAGAAAATAATGTGGGGGAATACCTCTTTGAAAACAAGTCAATATACACATGTGTGAATATCTATCAAGAAAACGAATTACCTTGGACGTCGATCTCCTAATAAATGACACAGAAAAATCAGTAAATATCGGTGGGAAAACAAAAACATAGAAACGCTTATGTATTGAATTCGAACAAAAAAGTGTATATTTTTTAAAATAAAGAAACAAAATACAAAATTATAGATAGCCTGCACAGGTCAAATGTGCCTTTCAAAGTTTTTTTAATATGGACCTCAGCTATTCATGATTTATTTCAAAGGACAAAAACCCAGTCATATGAGTCTAATAAAAGAAAATATTAAGCAATCACAGTGTTTCATTTTTCCACACGGATTATGTTTAAGCACCATACTGAAAATTAAAAAACAACACGTTCCACTGCTTACCTCATTCTTTTTTGTGGGCCTCCTATGTCGGGGGCAAACAGGGAAAACTGTGCTCCTTGTAGAAGGGGATCAAATATTGGGATGCACAGAAAAAACCTTTCAACACAGGCAGCAGAAAATTTCTAGCGCAGGGTTGTCAAACTCCAGGCCTCAAGGGCCGTAAACCTGTCATATTTTCAGGATACCCCTCATTTATATTCATGAAATACATTTTCATACAATAATTCTAAATGTATACAAATTTCCTCTCATGACTATTGAGAGATATACTGAAAACCTGTCAGGATTCCGGCCCTCAAAGCCAATGTTGGGGTGGTCAGGAAAGGTCCCAGTGATGAAGAGGGGTTCATGTTGCACGCACCATATTTATGACTGGGGGTGCGGCGAAATGGGCACGAAGTTACAATTTCATATGGATCTTGTGCATTTAAAGCTGAATGGCATATGTTACTTTAGTGTTACTTTGTGTTCAAGTTGATACATATTAGATTTGCACGCATGCAGAAAGATAAATGCCAAACCCGTCAAATTAAATATAAAACACAATTCAGATATAGTGTGCAATGAAGTGCCTAGAGGCTGGGTGCGAGGAGTTTCATAATGTGCATACAAGGAAGGGGACTGGTCATAGAGAACCCACTGTGAAGAAAACATGACTGTTATTAAACAAGCATGCACACTGACATACATACACAGGGAATTATGAATCTACATGTAGGGGGATTTTTCTAAATGGATTAAACTCAGCAGCCAGGGATTCGTGAGATGAATTTTAAGTGACTTGGAAAAACTGGTTTTGCAGAGGAAGGGTAAATGAGTAACTACGACCTTAGCAGATGGTCAGCTCATCTTACAAACCGGACAGGCTTTTTAAGGCCTGGTATTATTGCAAACGCAGATATAATCTTTTTTTAAATACATGGGGGCTTGCAGAGGGATCTGAACATTTGCTATTGATTAACAGTAAAGGTGGAGTGAAGGACGCCTGGGGCCAGGGTTGAGCGATACTCCCTTTGTTTTGATTGTTTTTAGGATGTGCCATACGTGCTGAATTGGTAGTCGTTAGATTAGAATTTTGCAATGACGACAGCAAGCAAGGATGGGTAAGATGGTCATCAACAGTTCAAAGGCAACCTCTTTATTCTGGTTTCTCTCATGTCGTTTGAAGTATCCGGGCAAACCATGTGCAGAGTACTTTTAGGATTAAGAGGTGTCAGACCAGCTGGGAATTTTATGTATGATGATGTCATGACCTATCACGGACGGATCCTGAAAAGAGGTGTGTCCTACACATGAGCTGAAGATTGTACTTATGATAATGGCTACCAATGAGAATGGGGCAATTGGAGAAAGATGGGATTTCTTTGTATAGGTTTTAACCAATCACATGTGGGGGTGGTTTGTTATAAAATATATGGGAGTGTTTTAACTGTTGGAAAAATGTATTTAATGTGTCAACTTGTGGGGTTCAGGGAGACTTGGGTTAGTTCGACTCCATAGGGTTATCTAGCCCCTCCCAGCCATTTGTACAATAAACTTGCTTTGCAGACAAAACATGCACTTACCTTTAGGTGGTGGGCACGCTTTGGTTTAAGGTGATTAGGGGCCTTCCCCTACACCTGGAGTTGGACAGCCCTGGCTCAAACCTGTACTTTAGTAAAAAGGAAAAACTATAAACTGCGATCAACATACTAGTACTCCTGGCGTCCATGTTACCAATGTGTTGTTACACACATATCTAGGTTGGAAGAAAGGCATGAAGAAAATGGCCACCATATTGAGCAAGTAGCAGTAATCTTAGATTTCCAAATTTACATGTAAGCAGCTGTAAGACAATGTTTTGCCCGTCCTTAAATAATATACACAGAACTAATAACATCTAACTTATAGCTAAATAACCCTAATGTTAACCTCATCACCTGAGAAAACATCAATATGTGAATAAAATATTACTTCTGTTGGGATGCATGTCCAGCTCCCCTGACCGCACCCAACCCCCCCCCCCCATCTCCCCACCCTCCCCAAGCAATTCAGGTTGAGAAAATATATTAGGTACACATGGAAAAGAAAAGGGTGGGGCTGTAGGTGGAAGGGGGAGCGAAATATGCAAAATAGGGGTATTTTGTGGCACAAAAGGGAAGTAGATTATGAAGTTTAAGTAGGCCTAGATTTAGGGTGTGTGTATGTGTGGGTTAATACCATATAGTTATGAAGTGATAAGAATTACCCACATAACAGTCAGCCTCCGGTCCAGCGGCAAGAAATAGTGAAGCACTGTCACATTAAGCGTGAGGCCTAGTTTGCCTCAGGCTGGGGTAAAAGCAGCCGTGCATCATGGCACCAAGTTCCGAAGCACTTTCCCATCCTCTTTCTCAGCAAAAGAGATAGACAAGGTGGCCTTCAGGCCTGGTTGATAAACTAACCATTAATTGAATTGTGTTGCAGGCCTGCAAAATCAGAAAGGAATATGAATGGCCTAGCAAAGGGCAGGGCTGTACTCGTACGGAAGGACAAACCCATGGAAGTCCGTGAAGAGACCCTGAGCTGCCAAAACAGTCCATCCCAGATTAAGGGCACTAGCACCCCCCAAGATAATGGTCATACTATTTGAATTGCTAGATGCCCAGAAACAGAACTTGTAAATCCCTCACAACTTGATTGATTGGTGTGGTCTTGGAGAGGCCCAGATGAAGCCCTGGAGAGGGGCAGCTGCGAAGGGGTGAGCACAGACCATGATGCCCTGTGATTTGTACTGGGAGGTGCAAGGGGTGATGCCAACAAATCCAGTCTTGCAATGGGAAGGCATGGCGGGGCACCTGCATGTCTGGGATCATGAGAAGCACCTCTTAATTCCAGAATACTACTTTGACCTTGAAAGTATCCTCTGAGCGTATGTCAACGACCAGGTGCACATCGCGTGATTCGGCCCATGGGAAGGGTAACATTCTCACATGCCCGCCAATCACGGGCTCAGAACTCATGGTGGCGGGGCCACGGACCATGTGCTGTGGGGTGGGAATGGATTGGGAATGGCCAATCAGTCGAAGTATTATAGGGGACTAGTAGTATGTAGATAGGGGATAACCAATGAGGGTGGTGAACGAACACTGCATACTGTTTGCGTCACGATTGATGACATTGGGCCTCATTACGACCCAGGCACTAATGGGTTAACGGCGCCGTAAAAGGCTGCGGCGTGTTAACCTATTAGCGCCTAATTATGAGGTCCCTTTGCGGGACCCGACCTTAACTGCTGGTGTAGACCAGCCGTTAAAGTAGGGACCCGCAAAGGGACCTTGGTGCTAATTACGGTGCCGCAATTTGCGGCACCGTACTTAGCACCTTCCCCATTCCCATTGAGCCCTATGGGGCAAAAATGGGAATGGGGAAGGGCCATGGAGGAAGGGGGAATTACCGCCCCGCCAACCTTGTAATGGGGTGGTAATTCCCCCTTTCTCCATGGCGGAGTCGGTAACTTACCGGCATGGCCCATGGTGCTAATAGCAGGGTCGTAATGAGGCCCATTATCTCTTAAAATGCTGTGTTTGCCTTGAACTAACCCAGAGTTCTACACTACCCTCTGGCACTTTCTTTTATATACAAAATAAACCTTGTTATCCTTTCAAGAAGTGCACCAGCCTTTTTCTTTAGATGATTGTTTTTATTTGTCTGGTCGTCTGGTGGCCTGCCTTACAAAAACAAAAAAGAATTCACGAAAAAGGACCGCATTCAAGCTGCTCATTTAGGCCTTGATCTAATGATTTCAAAGTATTAATCCAGATTTGTTCTTTTTTGCTAACTTTGTTTCATCACATCGGCCCTCATTACAACCTTGGCGGAGGACCATGGTGCTATTAGCACCATGGTCCATGTCGCTAAGGTTGCAATTCCGCCATGGTGGATGGCGGAATTACCGCCCCATTCCAAGGTGAGTGGGGCGGTCATTCCCCATTCACCAATGGCCCCTTCCCCATTCCCATTTTTGCCCCATAGGGCATATTGGGAATGGGGAAAGGCGATAATTACGGCACCGTAAATTACGGTGCCGTAATTATCGCCAAGTTCCCTTTGTGGCATGGCTTTTAACGCCTGCAAAAAGCAGCCGTTAAACAGCCATCCCGCAAAGGGAACCTTGTAATCAGGCGTTAAGGGTCGGCGCCGTTTACGGCGCCGTAAACCCCTTAACGCCTGAGTCAGAATGAGGCCCCTCTGATCACAGGCTACTTTCTCTGCTGCCCACAACATGCAATATCATCTACATTTTAGTTCAGATCTACAAAATGTTCCACCGTAGTTGGTGACAATTTTTTGGGCTAATCTTACAACGATTGTATGTAAATCTGAAATGTAAAGAGAAATAATGTTCCCACCATATCGCTTTTTCCATGGACACATGATGGCATAAACCATATTTTGGAATGACAAGTGGTGCGTCTCCTGAGTTCCAACAGTGTGTCAGCATATTGAAATGATTTCAATGCATGTGATTATTGGCCATTGAATTTCTTGATACATATTAACACAAATTTGTTTTGACTTATGTTCAAAGATATGTTCTATCAGACATATGTGCGAATATTCTTTACCCTTTAAGATCATTATTGTACTATTGCCCTGGTAAGAACATGGCAGTTTCTCTGTAAGGCCATGCATTGAAAACGGTTGTTTGCTGGATGGCCATTATAATCAAGGCCATATTACAATATGATTATAATTTTTGTGCTTTTCGATATTATTTTTTGCATTGTTTACAGATTGCTCTTCCTTTTTATTGACTACCTCTAACTTAGTAAATATGTGCTAATGATTTTGTTTGTAAATTAATTGCGTGTGAAACATACAAATGTTAAAATATGTATATATTTTTTAAATAAAAACGATTCTAACATAATGGGCCTCATTCCGAGTACGGCGCTAACCAATGGCGCTATTAACGCCTTGGTTGACGCCGTACCCGGACCGGCAGCGCCTTGGTGGTTGGCGGAATTACCGCCCCATTCCAAGGTTGGCGGGGCGGTAATTCCCCAATCCCCATTTACCCTTCCCCATTCCCATTCTTGCCCCATAGGGCATAATGGGAGTGGGGAAGGCGTCAATTACGCCACCGTAAATTACGGTGGCGTAATTAACATCAAGGTCCCTTAGCGCCATGGTATTTAACGCCTGCTAAAAGCAGGTGTTAAAAGCACCATGGCGCTAAGGGAACTCGGAGTATGGCGGTAAGGGATTACCGCCACCGCTCTCGTTAGCGGTGGCCGCTATCCCTTACCGCCATACTCGGAATGAGGCCCAATGTGTTCATAACTTTGTTTGGGTAATTCATTTTATTTTTTGAAACATTAAAAGGCTACTAAATATCGAACTTGCCGTCATTCCATGGCCCTTCCCTGACACCATTTTGCACACACTTTAGTTCTCTTTTGCTCCCAGAGCCCGGTAGTCTCTGCTGACTCTCTGGCACACCACTGGCACTCTCATTCCCCCACTGACACTCTTGCACCATGGGCATCCACTGATACTCTACTTACTGTCACAGCCACTCAACTCCCTCTCAAACCACTCCCTGACCCCCCGACCTCTGGTAAGCGAGGATTGCTGCATCGGGCTTGCTCCTTCCCGAGTCCTTGTAAAGCTGTGGAGCTGTCCAGGTGCTAAAACAGGCAAGGCAGAGTACCGGGCTATTGTACTTGGTGGAAAAGAAACGCGTGCCGCGGAGTTTCTGATTCGAATTTTCAGGTTCGGCGAAAGCACTGATTCCCGGCCGGAAGATCCATATTTGGGACCACATCGACCTTGGAAGAACCTCAGGTCGGAAACTCGAAGTAGGCTACAGAGTGTGTGGACTGCCCTTGGATATGGACTTAGTCTTGCCTCCGAAGGTCCTTAGATTAACATTGGAGCTGCATCTTCAGACCTCCCTGAAATTGCACCCGGGATGAACGGTGACTACTAGGCTTCGGTTCTTTTTAAAAGTCCCTTTGATTCCGAGTTTTAGAGAGAAAAAAGTGCTACTTCACAGGTTAGTCGTCTCAGTAAAATAACCATATTGTTTAGGAAAGCCGAGTCTTAATATTTCTGTCCAGTGACTTGGAATAAAATATCCTCGTCTTCCACAACCATAGATATTGTACTTGTCTATCTAGTGTGGAAGCCCGAGGTGTTTGAGATATGAGGCCTGCCAAGAAGAAGCAGGGAAACCTGAAGCGGCTGGGAGTACACGGCATAGAGTGCGCTATAGAGAATTTCGGACAAGGTAAAACGCCGGGTACATGGTCTGAAGGTGGAACTTTATAGGACATATAAACACTAACTGGCTCCTAGATTACTGGAGGTCTTTCTGGAAGTTAGAGAGCAGGGGAAGCTACACGGATCTATGATGGAGGCGTTGGTTGTGGTACGCCCCAAAGTGGGGAGCGATGGTAGTGACTGAGAGTCTTATAGACCGCTCTCCATGATAAACGTGGATACGAAAATACGCTCTACTCACTGTGCCACGTGCCGGTCATGTGGCACAGCGAGTAGTGCACTCGCTTTGATATCCGTGCAGAACCGCAGGTTCGAATCCCGGCAGGGCCAAGCTCAGCCGTGGGTAATGATAAGCAGTGCCCAGATACCTGAGGGTTCGTAGCAAGCTATATAAATGCGAAAATAATATTATTATTAATGCAAAATATAAACTAGTCGGCTGAATCTGATAATCCACACTTTTGGTTATTCCGGAGAGGAACATCACTCAGAACCTGAGACGGTTCTTTCTTATTTTTGCCAACTAAAGAGACTCGGTGGATGGGCTGACAGTTGTCAGCCTGGACTCCTCGTACAAAGTGTTTGACTCTGTTGTCTGGGAATTCCAATGGATACTGCTTGACAGGAGGGGCTTGGGCTCTCAGTTTGTGGGATGGGTGAGATTGTTCTAGGAAGGCTGGATATCGCGGGTCAAATTGAATAACATCATCTCAACTCCATGGCAAGAACAGAGAGAGAGAGCAGGCAGGGATGTCCTTTATCGCTGTTGATCTTCACAGTCGTGATTGAACCCCTGGTAAGAATGGTGCACAGGAAGCATGAGAGTATGGGGTTGATTATGGGAGGAAGGTTGCATTGCATTTCACCCCATGCGTATGTTGTTCTTTTATATGTCAGGTACCCAGTCTCTAATCTGGGGGTGGTCCTGCCAATGGTGGGGGAATTTGGCTCTCTCTCCAGATGGTTGTGAATTACGCAAAGTTTCGTATGTACGCTATGCCTGGAGCGATCAGAGTTGATCTCTCCCGTGTTTGGATGAGCATCTCCTCTCAGGGTCTCAAGTACCTCAGAATAATGGCCAGCGCCCATTGGGAATGGGTTCATCAGAACAATGTGTGACAGGGGCTAATTACGTTTAGCAAAACTGCAGACTTCTGGGTTAAGTTACCACTTTTGGGAATGGGGCGGCCGGCAATGGTAAAAATGGAAGCTCTTCCTTCGCCTGTCCAAGAACGCCCGCTTCCAATGAATACAGTACAAATGCATTTTGCGTGCATATGTCATGCCACTGATAGCGGCAAAGATGCCGGCAAATTCTAATCAGCACTGCTGGTGTTGCAAGAAGTCCTTAGGCACGTTCATACATATGTGGTGTTAGACTGTTCTGGGCTCGAGTGCTGGAGAAGCTTATGGAGCTGACAGAGTTGGGGCAGATCAATCAAGTACACACTGCCTGGTGGGTCTTTTGCCCCAAAAGAAGGGTAAATGCAATAGTTTGCTGAATAAGGTACTATCACTGGGGCCGATTCTAGCCAAGCGTAGGATTGCAATGGCCTGGAAGTTCCTGGGTGGTCTGCAATTTGTTGAATTGCTGAGAGATGTCAAGAAATGGATTAAAGTGGAGATGGATACGACTCCTGCCCCAGCGGCTGATCAGGATGGTGTTGCCCGGTATGGTGTGTGGCATGAAATATAAAACATATTGAAAACCCATTCGGACCTTTCACCCCCATGAGCAGGGAGATGCATGACCCAGAATTCCTACAAGGGTGGGATGACATTAAGGCTTTTGAAGTAACAGCTGTACATGAAAATGTAACAGAATTGGGATGATGTAGCATGTAGACATGCAAAGACATGACATAAATCATTTTACACTACCACACTGATTCTGTTGGCTTCGCTCGCTCCCTTAACTTGGGCGGTGGGCCATTAACCACAGGGTGGGCCCTCCACCTTGGGGTATATCACCTCATAATGTTGGTAAACTATTTCCAAACAATAACATCAGAGAGGTAGAGGGAAATCTAAACCAACAAGCAATCCCTCAGCAGAAGGGGAAATACCCTTTACACAACACACAAAACTCAGGATCTCTTATCTCTTTCTCTAGGCGCTCGAGATCGTGTGCTCTCTGCATTTTTTTTTGGTTCTAAATCATCATCAAACTCTCTTAATTTCCTTGCTTCCTCTCTTACTCAGTCTTCCTCTCTTTTCTTCATATCCCTTCTCTCATTTGCCCTTAGTATTTCTTCATCTTTTCGCCTTAGAATTCTTTTATCTCTTAATTTCTGTTCCTCTGCTTCTATTCTTCTTTGTTCTATCTTTTCCTGCTCATTGATCACTCTCTGTCTACTATCTCGTTTTCTTTGTTCCTCTGCTCTCTCCTGTTTTCTCGATTGCTCTGCTTGATATTCCCGCTCTCGTCTCTGCCTATCCTTTCTTTTCACCCCTTCGTCTTTCAATCTTTCTTCTCTTTCCTTATCTCTTTTGTCTTGTTTATCTTGATCTTCCTATTGTCTAACATCCTCAATGCTCTTACCATCAAGTTTTAATAAAATCTGACCACCCATCCATTCATTCTGGAAAAGCGCTATCTCATCAGCCTTGTCTCTTTCCCCTTTCCATCGTTTTATTTCTCTTCCCATATCTAGGGATGTACTTGCTTGATCACTTCTTTCCTTATTGCATCTATCCTTGTCCCTGGGGGCCTTAGAGATTACATATTTCTCAGTATCTTTCTCCACACCTTCGTCACTGCTTTGCACCGGTGACTCATATGCTGGATTGCTATACCCTGTTGCTGCTTTAAGCTCTCTCAATGGATATAACCCATCGTCTTTCTTACTTTCGTGTCTCCTGTTTCAGCTGGGGCGGGAGGAGCACGAGGCTCCTCACCCACTCTTTGCATATATTAAGTATGCAATCTATAGGAGTTTCTTCTTCCCTCTCTTGTTGGTACATTTTCCAAAGTTCTAAACTAGCTAATCGCTTTTCTAGCTTCTTTACTGTGTATGCCGCATGTAGGTATGTCGTAATATGCTGCAAGACTGCCTTCGACAGCGAACCTCCCTGTGGCCACAGCATAAACATTTTATCTGCGGTTCCTTTAACCCATTCCGCACTGTAATGTTTAATCTTAGGTGCATGTTTTGGTAACTGCTTACAAATATGCGTAAATGGAGTAATATCCTCCATCCTTAACTGGTTTACCCTTAATCTTTTTGTTTGGCACTTCGTTTTACTTTCTAATCAAAGTTTTTTAAACACATTGCAGAAAGAATAACACAATATGAGTGGGCACCAATCGTCACAAGCTTCAATCCTACTAATCACAATTTTTTTACTTTAATCTTACTAAAAATAACCATCAGATTCGATTCTACTCAAACAAATAATATTTTCCAGTCATGACATCATTGCTCATAAAACCACATAAAACAAACAAACAAACTCAGCCGGTTACATAGATTTCTACTAATTCTCTTCTTTAATACTTATTAGCCCTCTACAAACACCCCGATTGGAGTTTGTTACCCATTTGGTCCCGTCTTAAACCGGGACTGTATCCTATGATTCCACTATGGAACTTTGGGTTCAAACTTCTTTTGTTACGTCATAAAGACGCAGGCCAGAGCATATTCTCTTATTGTGGCCACTCTCATGATTTATCCCATTGCTCGGCCACACTCGAGTCAATATCTTGTTCCCCACATATATTACACACTTGCTCTCACGTTATATTTTATCCCGCCTCCCTCCGTTACTCTCTTTTTTCTTTACTCTTCACCTGTGCTTTTGTCAGCTCGCTCAGTTTAATTTTTTACTCACCGATATCATCTTTTCCTCTTCCGAACCTCGAAACGTCCGCCTTTTTACCACCTCTTCAACCTTCCCATCGTTCCGCTTTGCGTAGATGTGGGAGGGGATTCTATCTGTAAATAGGGGACCCGTCACACCTGGTCTTGCAAGACACTTATTTGGTTTTACTCTAGCCATTATCTACGGGGAGTTTCACATTCTTTCAGTCGAATGGCAAAGGTCGTTCGATATTGCCGGGACTCTAAAGTTTACTCTGGTGGATGGCTCTTAAACCATCCTCTCTCTGCTACCAAGTGAACTGGACTGTCCAGTTCCTTTGATGAGCAGCAATTACCTTTGAGATGGATGGGAATGCAGATCTTACTCATACACCAAATAATAGAGCAGACTCAGGAAGTTGACAAAAGGTAGACTGTTTTAATATTAATTATCTAAAACAGGGAGCATAACGAACATCAATGCGAACGCTCGATCTTCAACTCTCAACATATTTAAGAAAAAAATGTATTTTTATAAGCAAAATGTGTCATTGCTGACGTCTAACATATGTGTTACAAACGTCATCCTACGTGGCAAACTACAGAAACCTAATGGAGGCAGTGATTAGGTCTGCGTGAACATCTATGTATGTGATCCATACTAGTCTAAAAAAGTGTAACTATGTGATTGGTTATTTAACATCATGTGGAAGATTAAGCCCTCCTCTAACACTGACCACTATGAACATCACTAAATACACAACCGTCCATGGGTTTTCACGCTATAGGACCCCTGAATACGCAGGTCCTCTACAATTGGTTGACACTGTCCATCTTCAGCATGTTTTTCCACATACATCAGCAGCTTGCAGGCTGGCCGTCCAGATGCTGGTGAGGTTGCCTTAACCTTAGCTTCTCACCAATTAGCATATCAATCCATCATCACCTCAGTGGTCTACTGTCAATTAGGCTTTTGAACTTCGTGCTTGAGAGTGTTCTTAGCTCTGAGAAAATTAGGGAGTGAGCAGCACAGTCTGCCTCCGTGCGTAGGTGGGATCATCTTGTTCATCTACTTCAGGCTTCCATGTGACTAGAGACCATAAAATCAAGCCTTTTCGTGTATTTAATATTTTATTCCAATAGTCCTCTGACGTCTTTGTTGTTATGTTCACTCTTTCAGAACAGGAGGTTTGTTCTTTCACACGATTTGTATCCAAAGTCAGTTTACTCCAGTTTGATAAGACCTTGGCTTCCTGGGGCTCATCCAACCTCGCCCTTCTGAGTTCTGCTTCTGTAATTCAATGTCTGCTTTTAAAACTGTGACACACTGGACTGAGGCCTTTTTACTAATGTCCAACCTGTTTTAATACGTTTAGTGGAAACATCCATAATCTTCTTATTCCTATCTATGTACACGTTGGCGCTTGCCGCAATCTACTTTACTATAAGCTCAGAGCTAGCTTCACGATTACTTTGCTTCTTGCATTTCTTCTGCATCTGTGCATGTGTAAAATGATTTAATAACTTCATCTATTTCTGTGGCATAAATTTCTACACCTTGAGCCCAAGATGTCACTTATCCTTATTGCTTTCTTGATGCCTTATAGAATATCTGCATTCTCTGATCACTGCATCTTTTTATGTACTTCATCTTCAGCTTCATATAACATATAGTTTGGCAGTAACTGGTAACACTACCATTCATCCTTGCCGTTTATTGGTTCTGCTTCGTCAGGGATCTCGTTCAAATGGCCATCATATTTCTTTGTATGCAGATATGGTTTTCTCAATGGGTACCTTGGTTCCCACATTCTCTTAGGTATTGGTCCTTTCGCTGGGACTGGACTGAGTCATATTCTGCTCTTTGTCGATTCAGCTGCTCTGTATACGTCTCATACTTTGGTTTCCAACATACAGGTAAAAGAGACGGGTCGATTGACGTGGGGGTACTTGGCTCCTTCTCTACAGCTTCCAAAATGTGAAGCAAAAAGCAAATCTCGACTGGATGGGCTGCTCACGCGTGACGTCAAACAACTTATGCACTTTGTGGTAGTTGCAGGTCATGGTGCAGAACACAGTTAAAATGACTGTGTTTGTAGAAATTTGATCTAACTGTGCCCCATGCCAGGGCTGCGTGGCACATCCTTAGCAGTGTGTGGGCCTCATCACGAGTTGGGCGCTAATAGCCCTACTGCCAAACCCCCCGGCGCTAGTAGCGCCGGATCACAGGTTTGGCGGAAGGGTTATTGCTCATTCCCCATTGGGCCCATTCGGGAATTACTCATTCCCCATTGGGCCCAATGGAGAAAATTCACGCTATTACTGCCGGCGGATTTCCCGCCAGCGGTAATAGCGCCGAAAATAGACAATTTTGCTGCAGATTTACCCCCAGCTTGAAGCTGGGGGGAAATCCGCCAAGGCCATAATCTGGCGGACCCATAAATGCGGCGGTAATAGCGCTACTGCCGCATTTAAGGGTTACCGCCAGACTCGTGATGAGGCCCACGTTCTGATGCTTGTAATTGTGTTTGTCATGTATTATGCATACAGTGCTGCACGTGACACAGTTCAAGTAAAGGGGCATTGCTGAATGTCATTGAGATACATACTTCTCTGTTCTGCATGATGAAGAACACACCTCCTGCTTTTATCAATGAAAAGGGTATGCAGGTTTCTCTCATGCATTATGCAAGCCAAATGTGTCGTTTTGCAAAAAATGTTAGAATGTTTTTGCCTTAACAAGCAAAGAGCTTTGTACAATTTAGCATTTTTTTAGTTTACTTCACAAAATAATGAATTGTACACTGTGGTAGGATTTTGGATGTATTATGCAGATGGGCCATCAAACAGTGAACATTAGCACCCTTGAGGTAGGTATAGGGCGGTATAAATGGAAGGTTCACCCAGATGAACTTGCCCCAGCGTAATTTGCCATGAATTGCTACCTGCTGGGCAGACCTTTATTCACATGTCAGAAATAACTTTGAGGGGGCCCACACCAAAATCTTGACAACTCCCTACGAGGGCTGATTGATGGGAACACAACCCACAGACCGTAAAGGACCCCATGAGCCCAGCTGTGATGGCTATTGGATGGGTCTGACATCCTCTCGGGGTTACGCGCTTGGGGATAGTTGGATTAGATGGATCACACTGTAATGCACCACACCTGCAGCTAGGGTCTTGACCAACATGGATCTGACCAAACACATGTCATTGGACTGGACACCAGACAGAGAGCTCACCGCCACCAGTCCTATTTACTTTGGCCACCAAGCCACTATCGTTGCAACTATCTCAGCACCAGAAACACCTGTATACCGGTGTGTTATAAATGACTTATCATATCATATCAAACAGAAAAGCGTATAGCTCATGAACCACCAAGCGATGCCTTCCCTACATTAGTAAGATGTGTCCCAGAATATATGAGAAGCAAGCTGCCATCTGCTGTAAAGGGGGGCGGAGTAAGGCAGATACATAAGCCTCAAAGTGAACTTGGAAAAATCTGAGGTGATCCTGCTCACACCGTCGGCAAGCTGCAACATCAACCAACTGGGATTCAGGTGGTGGAGCCCCACGAAAGCGACATGTCTAGACGTTGGATGTGCTTCTCTCCAAAAGCCTTTGAGGAGAAGAACATGAATGTAGCATTGGAATAGCTGGGGGTGAGAGGGTGAGGGGGATCATCCTGTGAAGATGGCTGTTCTCACTGCAATTTGAATTTATTCCATGGTCTCTAGATTACCCTCCCAGATTAATGATTTGCCTCTGCAAAATTCACACTCTTTAGTTTTCTGTGGGGACCGAAACAGGCAAAGATTACATTTTAAATCTTTATCAGACAGCACCGTGATTTGGTGGTGCCAGAACAGTACAATTACTCCTTAGTGATACAACTTACTTCACTTTGTGTTTGTTTTGTGGATTGGACGAGAACACTGCATGTGCTCACAGAAATTCTGGCTTCTCTCTTGTGCGCTGAACATGGACGGGATAGGTGAAAGTAAAAGCGATCTGTGAGATTTGGACCCAGTTGATAGTACACACAGGGATAACCAAAAACTAGGCAAATCACGGAGGGTGGTGCTCTTTGCTACCGAACTCCACATTTGGATGAACAGAGGGTTTGCTTTTACGCTGCGCAAGTGCTTTTAGAAGATAAATCTTGCAATGGAGGTAGTGCGATAAGCAAAGCTTAATCCTTGAGGGTGAATTTCTTACCAAAGACACATTTTTGAGGAAGTTGAAAGATCCTGCATACAACCTTGATGAAGAAACCATGTCCTGATTTCCAAAGGCATTTGGCCAGGTGTAGGCTTCTACAGGCAGTCGCCATACCACCTTAGCATCCTTAACTTGCAAGGGGATTCCGACGCTATAAGTTCAACTTCAGGGGAAAAGTAATTATTGTTAAAATGGGGGCAGGAGGGGTACAGCAAAGGATTTGACCTGGCGCCAGTGAGACTTCTTTGTGACTTTTCTTTGCTGGTTGTCACAAATAAAAACACCTATACCCCCAGTGTTTACGAATTAGAAAATACATGTAAAAACGATTCATCTATAACTTACCATGCTAAAGTCAATGTATTTTTTAATTGGTCTAATATCAGAAACATAATTAGATAATATACACTTAAAAGCTTGTGTTTGTCAGAGAAACTCAAAAGGTTTTATTGGAGCAATGCTAGAAAGTAGATATATTTGCATTTGATTCAGTGCATATAAGTTGTTTGAATAGTAGAATTTGATGATTTGGCTAACACGTGTTTTGCTCAATTAATGACCTTCCTCAGGGCTTAGGATCATTAACAATTTAGAAAAGATGCAACATCTGTTTTCTGAAATATTCAATGGTGGCATTTGCTTTACTAGTTTGTTGGTTCAGATTGCTGCCTGGTAAATCATTTTGTTCTTGATTATTCCTTATTCTTGTATTGGTTTTTTTTCTTGTGTTGTGAGCTCTTGTGAGACATTGGTGTTTCTTTAGATAAACCGTTTTAGAGGTGAACTAGAACAAAACATTTGCACTAGGTGTCCAGGGAAAAGGCCTGCGGTGCGCCAAAGTGCCAGCGAAAGGTCAGGTTAGGGCCTATGCACTGAACTAGCTGAGCTAACATGGCCATCAATATGTGCATTTTTAGGAATATGTCCCTTTATTCTAATCTCTGTTTCATACACTATAAATTGTACAGTGACTTTAATCAACCCCTCCGAGGGTACATGCAATAGACAAGTTGGTTCCAGATGCATGTCAAGAGCCTCCTCTTCAAGGAACGGCTCCTTCCTGACACCTAGGTCCACACACCCTCGACTCCCCACACAACTTGAGACTTGGCGATCTGCTTCTCTCTCCCTGTTTCAACCCCACCTCTCCCCCCCCCATATTGATCCCTTGCAATCTGTTTCCCTCACTGTGTACTTCCCCCATGACTTGTAAAGCGCTATGTTACTTCCTGAAGCTAGGTCAGTGCACAATAAATACCATAACAATAATATTGTGTGTTACACAGAGAGCTTGAGTCTTCGATATGGTACAGGTGTACTCAGGAGTCTAGCGATTGTGCTAGAAACAGTGTTTAATGATAGCCCCAGCATACAAAAGGAAAGGCCAGATGCAGCCTCTAATTTTAAATACATTGTTCAGATGGCAAGGCACACTAAAAGATTTGACAGGCCTAAAACCTTTACACAGCGAATGGGCCTGGTGAGAGGAAATATGTGTCTTGCTGAAAATGACACAATGCATGTGAAAATTAAGCAATACAGAAACCAACATTATTTTAAAATTCCCATGGTGAATGAACAAAATGAACAGAAGTCTTTCATTTTCAGTTTACCACCTTAATGGATAAAATGCTGCACATGGAAATGAATGCAATCATTGAAAATGCTATTTTGTTTTCAGATGCACAGGTAAATCTCTTATGAGTCCAAGACAGACAAATGCGTCTAGTTGCGGGTCAGAATTCGCAAGCGACTTCCCCCATGGCAGATCTGGTGTGCTCCTTATCTGGAAGGGAGATCTCTTTGAGGCTCCTGCATGCTAGGTTGCTAGATGGCCAGATCCACAGAGATCCAGCCATGGGTGAGTGAAAATGTTTAAAAAAAATACACTTAGGGCTGAATTGTGGTCAACTGAAGATTACAAGAATAAATGGCAGAGGCCAGCAGGGCCTCCTGATGTCAGAGGGCAGAGGTGGGCCATCTGCTCCAGGATAAGAATCTCTTCAGCCCATCAACTCTCTAAGAACACAAGACTTATGCTTTTACCCCAGCCTTAAGTCAACATTCAGCCCAAAGAGGGGAGAGCCTCTGAACCACGTGTTTTCAGGGAAATGAGACCAAGAACCAAAAACAAAACTGTTACTTATCTGTATAAATACATGTCATGACCCTTGCCCCTGGCCATCACTGGCAAGTCAGCCTTCCAGTTAGGGCCAGGTCAAAGGCCTTAAAACCTCATCCAAGACTCTCTTGGAGTCAGTCCTGGCCTTTGGCGCCAGGCTCATAACCATCATGAAGACCAACATTAGAATGGGACTATTTACTTGGGACTATTTAACTTTGGGGGGTTCAGCCAACATGGAGGCACACACGTAGCTCAGTTACAAGGAACTGAGCTATGCGGTCTAGTCTTTTGGGTGTGGCAGGCCTGGGACTACTTTACCTGTACTACTTTGGGTGTGGCAGGCTTGGGACTATTTTACCTGGACTACTTTACCTGAGACAAATTAAACCCAAACAGCAGAACATGCTTTGCGTTATTCTGCTGTGGGCAGCGTGGCACTCACTGTGTCCAGTCCTTTGATGCCAGTTTACCTGAAACCAAGGACCTGCCGAGAGAGAAAGAACACTAAGAAACTTACCTGGAACAGTATCCTGTCTTCAATCCATCGCTGACTTCAGTTCCACTCACCTGAGGGTACAAACTCCATCATCTGGCACCGCATGCATCCTGGAATACCATAACCTGAAAAAAGGAGAAAGAAAGATAGCATTAGTAAGCGTTTACTCACGTTTCCGCCCGAATGAAGAAAGCCACACAATTCTTACCTGGGTAGTCATCTCCTGGTCAGTATCATTGCTGGAACATTACGGGGCTCGGCGAGGAACATTGCAACCTGCAAGGAGAGAAAAGACACAGGTTAGCAATATAAAAGGCGAAACAGCGCCGCGCATCGCGCATTACTTACCGGACAGCATCGCACACACCGCACTTTCGCCTACCGGCCCATGCTCATCTTCAAACTGCATGACAATACCAAAATACCTTTCCATACCTAAAAGGAAAGTAGCAAGACATTATTATTCAAACTAAGAGGAACATAAGAACTGCAAATAATGACTGTAAAGCAGCAAACCTACGGAGTCGCAGCAGGCCTGGATTCCCATAGGGGGGCTTGCACCAGTGAAGTAACAAGGTCGCTGCTCGCCCCCCACATCTACGCACCCCTGCCACGAGAAGCAGGACGGAGAATCCACCTTTTACAATATTAAGACCCATCTTTAACCAGAGGCCTTACTAAGGGACCGGGAGAGGGTTCGAGAGTGCAAATCATCCAACCAGGGCTGAGTGGCGTCCCCGTGGATAACAGGTGAGCATAACATACATGGCCATTAACTTACATTACAAATGTCATTTTATTCAGTAACTTTGTGATCGTAAGTTGTGGCATCCCATTTTAAAGCTAATTTGCAGGCGATGGTGTAATGTGAATTTCATTCCAGTGTAATTTTGGGAATTGCAGTTACAACACAAAAGTTGTTCCTAGCTTCCCCAAAAATGTTACAAATCTGAAAGTTGGGGAGCTAATGGCATGTTAAATTAATAATTTGATTATGAAGTTTTATGTTCCCAAGTATGTTAGTTTTCAAAATAAAGGCCAAAAATCCATAGCGTGTCTGTGCAATAACGTGCCAAAATGAAAGTAATATTTATAGTAATATTATAATGTTTATTTGGAAATGTAAACATTTGCCATGTTGTGACTTTTTGAGTGGAAAAGCTGGCAGCTAAAAAAATGTAAATGATAGAAGGTGTGTAGCTCTCCACTTCACTTCAATCATGGAACTCCTGGGCCTATATGCAGACATGGATGGAACCTTGGGAGGGGGAGAGAACTGAAGAGGTCCAATGAGAATTTGAGGCAAATAAGTTGACACCTCCTGATCTTAATATTGTGTAGGAGGGACTTAAGGTTAAAAAGAACTTGCTCTATGGAGACTGGGGAGACAGAGAAGGAGAACAAAGAGAGCTGCTAAACATCTTGCAGTACTTGCCTATAATTAACCTGGGTGAATCCTGGGACAGCCATCTTACCTTACTGGGGGAGGCCTACATTGAGAGGCATTATCATTTGCATAGATAAAAGATAAAGACCAGAAAGAGAAAATGGAAAACCTGCCTAAAACCATCTTTGGTGGGGAGGCCTTAACATTGAGAGGCCTTAAACTTTGCCTGGGAGAGAGGAACTGCGGAAGCCAACAACTAACTAGGCCCTGATTCTTAAGGAGAGCCAGATGAGGGATGAAAGCTGGTGACAATCTCTGACTGAAGTGACCAGACCTATGCTGATCCCCCAGAGGAGCCAGGCTGTCTTCCATGAGCACCCCAAAACAGAGGTCCAATGTAAATAGAATTGATCCATTTGAAACCAAGTGTGTGGGGTATCTGCCTACCTCAATATCTTCCCTTCATAGTGGGTAGGGGGGAGATTGTGTAGACTCATATCAGGTTTGATTGTATATTAATTTAATTAACTCCCAAATAGATTGATGCAGGGGGAGTTTGGAGGAGTACGAAACCCCTAACCTCTTTCCTAACGGAATTTAAGTTATAGTTGCATAAAGAAATTGGGGCGTCCTTGCCACAAAACAAAATTGATAATTGTCACCATTCCCAAACCTTGCCTTTAAAAACGGAAGGTGTCCTTGCCTCAAAATGAAATTGATAATTGTCACCCTTCCCAAACCTTGCCTTTGAAACAGAAAGGCGTTTTGCCACAAAACGAAATTCCTGATTGTCACCATTCCTTAAACATTGTATTTAAACAAAAGGGGTGCCCTTAGCCCCAAACAAAATTCCTAAACTGTCCCCACTCCCTGGACCTGACCTTTAAATAGAGAGGTGCTGCATATCACTAATGCCTGGGTTTTTGGTGCTGGGGGAGAAGTGCTTTGCAAAGTGAAACTAGTGTAATTTCCATTGAACAATAGACACTCTCTTCTGAGAGTGAGTGAGTGACCCTGATAGCAGAACGATTTTGCATTGCTTTGGGGTGAAAAGGAAACAGAGTGCTATTTGCCACATGTATTTTTAAAAAATCTGTGTTTTCAAAACTGCAAGCATTTTCAAGTGTGCAGAGAAACCCCAAGACTCCAGCATGGCATGGATAACTTGTTTTAAAATCAAAACGGTGCTTGGTTTCATTCTAAATTTTATCAAGTCATATTTGCCTGTTTATTATCAAAAGGAAAGTTCATTGTGCATTGGCGCTTTGTTTTGTGCCACAGAGAAGGTGGCGTGTATAACCATTAAAAGGTCTATTGAACATATACTTTAAACAAATATATATTTTGCCTATACCCCTGCCTGGTTCTTGGCTTATTGTTGGTACAAGGGGAGGGATCTACGTGGCTCTAGATGAGCCCTAGATAGTGCTTGTCGAATCCAACAAATAAATGATCCGTTGCGGGCTCTCTCTTAATGCGGGGGAAGGAACACCCTATGTTGAGCGTGGTCTCCCAATATATTGTTCCAGAGCGTATTATGGAATTATCCAAAATCATGAATATACTTATAGCAAATTCACATATGCAAGGCCTCCTGGGAGTGGGAATGTCAGAAATCTTTAGAATGTAATGTTTCTGGGCAATGCCACTTAAATTCCTGTCTAACTCTCAGATTATGTGTGGCGGTTGGTTCTCCCTCCCGGGATAGTTCCCCATTCCCGCTTCTATTTTTTTACCTTGTAAACAGAGCTGGAATACTGATCCCTGGCTTACTTTTAGTTTGACTGAGATTGGAGGCTGAACTCTGCTTTGTCATGAATTGGGCCATTCCATTCCTTAGTCCTAGTACATAGTCAACCGCTTTGTTGGTAGAGGATCTGATATTTTCTTCTCAGACTTACTTGACTAGGTATAAGCATACTTGATCGTGGCCCAATTGACCTTTTCCAAATTGACTGAATGTTTTAGTTTATTATTTTTAGGAATTTTGGTCACTTTTGAATAGGTAAAAGTGGAGGGAAGTAGCGGGTCAGGGGTCTCCCCCCGCATTTTCGAACAAAAAAAATGAACAAAAGAAATTAGGTCAATTCGTAAAAGATTTTTATTTTCTCCATCAAATAGACCTAAACCTTTGACTAGCCTCTGACATGTTGGCCAAAGAGGAGCACAAAGGGAATGAACCCCGCTCCCTTCTGTGGTATCCTCCTAAAGGCGAACAGAATAAGCAAGCTTAGCAGGGGATATCCCACTTCCTCATAAAATGATGTTCTAGGTGACCCATCATATTTTTACACCACATTCATCCCACATGAATAGTATGTATATGCACATGACATTGGACCCTTCATCAGAAACAGCGTTTCCACAATTTAACACATGGAGATTTTCCAAAAAAGGCCTTGGCCTAACACTCTAGCACCCATGCTCCTAAAAGGGACTGCTTCAAGGGATCTCGTAGCATGGGCCTGTCATCACCAGGATGCATTTGTTGCTTGAGGTTGGGGTGGGTTTAGAAGATCAAGCATGTCCTTTCCAAATTCTGAAGGGTTTTCTTCCTACACTGTCAGGAGACTCAAGAAGGGTCTTTCTCAGCCCACATGGCATACAGTACTTGTCATGGACATTTGTAATCTCCGCCGACATACAATGGGTCTTTTACTGAGTAAACGAACTGCACATCTCTACTCTCGCCACAGGATGGCACACAATGCAAACCACACTGCCTATACATGTGGTTAAGCCATACCCAACATGCACCATTAGCTACTATCCTGTACTGTAGTAACTAAAAGCAGGCCCAAGCTGGTGCCCCTCATGTAGTGATGCGTTGAATTGTACCGAATATACACGTGTACATTCTTTATGCCCAACGCAAAGGCTGCATAGAGGATCGAATACACCAAAAAAATGGAGCAGCCTTGTGAGCTGTGTTCAAACTTCTACACCAGTGATCTATATTTTATATTCAACTGTTTTACACATATTACATTCAGGCTAGTATGCAAAGTATAAAAAGGTACTACTGCTAATGTGTGTTTGTTTGATGCTCTAAATGTGTTTCATAAATCAAATATTGATCCCGTGGGTCACAGATATAGTACAGCTGGTTTGTAATCTCTTTGCTAGTGCTCCACATGTCTTTATAGTCATATGGCCAGACCGCATGCCTTGCATGATCGGATGATGTGACGTGTGCTATCATAGCAGTGGCGCCCTTCCCACATATTAGAGTAATACCTGTTGCATTGCAGTCTGGGCTCACCCGTTGATGTGGATTCGTCTGTTAACATCTTGCAAAGTGCATGGTACTGAAGTGAAGGGTGATATTGTACCCTACAGAGTGAACCCCAGACTTCAGGGCATAATGCAGGAAGTGGCATTGATTCTGCTGGCCCAGAGAGCAGTGCAAAAAAGTGGGTAGTGCTGGTGATTTAAGGGAGTGGGCAGGGCAGTTTAAGGTAAAAACAGTAGCGAAAAACATGTATAGGAGGGAATTGGTGGATGCAAAAAGCAGCACCTAGTGGCAACAATTATCCACAGCGCACGTTGCCACGGATGGCCTTGGGGTGAATCTGCGCTACAGCAGCTAATGGAGCTTTTGCAGCACGCCTCACAATCTGTTGACGCACTTTCTTAAAAGTAACAAGACATTTAAAAAAAGTTTTTAAAAAAAAGAAAAGTGCATTGGTCGTCTACCGGTACTAGACTTTAAAATCTGAAAACAAGAAATGTACCATAGCAGCATAACAACATCAAAAGGTAAAAACATAACACAAATACAATTATTAATGGGCAGAGAACAAAGTCACTATTTGAAAGCCTAAAAAGGCATGTGCATGTTATTATGCAATCCCTCAGCATACCTTGATATCAATCAAAGTAGATGGGGGCAAATAAGCATCAGCTGGCGGCTTGCCACACCCAATCCACTGCAGCAACAGGGATGTTAAATGACAAATGGGCCAGGATCTGCACATGCAGATAATAATAATAATAGTAATAATGTTATTAATTAGAAGCAGATCCGAAGGCTCATCTGATCACCTTCCACTTACAGTACACACCTGCACGAGCCCTCCATGGCTTCTGAGAGGGGCAGAACTTATCATGGAATTATCCAAAATCATGATTATACATATAGCAAAGTCACCTATGCAAGGCCTCCTGGGAGTGGGAATGTAAGAATCACTGGTTGCTGGAGGTTCTTGGTGAAGGAGTGGGGGTTGGCGGAGAGAGGAACCCCTGTGGAAAAGGAACAGAACCACGCAGGCAGATTTGGCTAAATTTGGGGATGTGAAGACTGAGACACTTGGCTAGGTATATAGGTGGGGTGAGAACTCTGTTGATTTTTGATGGACGCTGGCCACATGAGGCGAGGGACCCGGCAGCTCGTTTGAGTGGGGTCTGCCTCCCCACCTCCCACCTACATTACCTGTCCAATTGGGTCCCCGGTGGTCTTGGAAAGGGCTGAGTGCTGTTTGCTGTGAGATCTTGGTAGGGGAGTGGGAGGCAGAGCTCCGGCAAAGAAGGGCGAGAATAACTCATGCAGAATCAGCCTACTAAAGGGAGATGAAAGCCGAAACAAGATTGTTGGCTGCATTTCTGTTGTTGTGTGTGATAACAAAGAACCTGTATTGGCGCTTCCTTTATGAAAGTGCACTGTGGGGCTTGGCACTATTTCTGCAGTTTCCGTGAGCCTTGGTGTTACACTCATGACCTTGGCTGCATTCTTTCACTCATCTTCCACCTCACTCCCACAACAATCTGCTTATCATCTTGCTACCGAAGCCCAGACAGACGAAAACTGCGCATGCCAAGGCGTGTTGTTGCGCGCTGCAGGTGTTAGGCGCCTTGATATGGTGCCTCAGAGACTTCCCAGCCACAAACTCCAAGCTCTTCTACGGCTCCCACCCTGGACTGCAATTTCTTGCAACCCCCCTGTTTTTGGCAACCTGTGTGACGTGCATCTGATTTGTCTCCGTCTGTCTTGCTGCTATGCCGCCTGTTGAGTTCCCCATGCACTGTGCAGTCCCTCTGTCTGTGTCTCTCCCACTGCCTGTATGATGCTCTCCATCTCCCTTATCTACTCTAACTGCTACTCTATCACCTATCCTACCTCTCTCTCGAAGCCTGGAAGTGAAATGCTTAAGAAAGCGCTCCTGGATCCCAACCCAGGCCTCCCCATCGCTGACACCTACGTCAATGCTACCTCGAGGCAGACTATCACTGACATCCTCTTTGTCACCCCCACTCTGGACCTGCGGACTCCCAGTATCGTCTCAATCCTCTCCCCTTTCTCTTTTTCACTCATTAATGGTGCTTCCAATCCTGTAGGTGTATCATTAATGTCTATCAGAATGGCACTGTCATGGCCCAGGGCTCTCAGCCCAACCTCCTCCTTCTTGACAGGTGTCTTCCGTCTTCATCAACTTGCTTCCTTCACCTGCCATTCCTCCTTCTGCCACCCCCCTCACCCCTTCGATACCACGGACGTGTGCACCACATCCCTGTTCCTATCCTCGGAAAACCTTCAAAGGTGGCAACCAGCTTCACTTAGATAGTCTCAATGCTTGTTCTGCTGTTAAAACAGTCTCCTGACATCTCTCTCCTTCTTGAAGCCCTCGACATTCTCACACTCACTGAGACGTGGTTCAATGCCAGCTCTGTCACTGCTCTTTACACTCTTCTTCCTGAGGGCTACAAGATTCTCTCCAAGCCCAGGCCCAACCGGTCTGGAGGCGGAATGGCCTTGATCTTCCCGGAATGGTTCCCCGCTACTATCATACCCATTCAATCCTATTCTTCGTTCAAATGCCTCGTCTGCAGGCTTGGTGTCTCTCCTACCCTCTCACCTACTTTAGCCACCATCTACAGGCCTCCTGGCCTGGTCTTCCTCTTTCTTTTTGAATGTGCTGACCTCACCTCTTCTCTCCTGACCTCTACCTCCAAGCTTCTCCTCGGATACTTCAACATTCATCTTGACTCTTCTGATGTGGCCAATATACTCTTCGTTGAACTCTGTGACTCTCTTTCCCTCTCCATTCTTCCCTCTGGTCCGACCCACTCAGCCGGACACACCTTGGATGCAGTCATCTCAGCAGACATCCCTATCTCTAACCCTCTCATTACACCTCTCTCCTGGTCTGACCATACTCTACTCTCCTCTCACCTGGAGCTGCCGGGCTCCCTGGCTAAGCCTCTGCCTGCACTGCCAGTCTCTTTCTCCTTCTCCTTCACCTCTCCATCTCCAACACCCTTGATACCCTTGTCCCTGTCATGAGGATCCGATTGAAGCCTGCCTCCAAGCGCAACCGCTGATATGATTCCGACCTAGCCTCTCTGAAACACAAGTGGAGAGTTGCTGAACGGAGGTGGCAGGCTTCAAGCACATCCACTGACAACCTGGCCTGTCGCCTGCTCCAAAGGCAAAACCGTCTTGCCACACACTCCAAAAAGAGGGCCCATATCCGAGCTCACAACCCTAGGTCCACCAACAATACGGCTGAATTGTTCAAAATCTGTAAGGAACTAGCCAACCCTACTGCAGTTTCCACTTCTCTTCTTCCATCAAAGGCCTTATGTATTGCATTAGCCTCCCATTTCACAACCAAAACCCAGGACATCCTGTCCTCACTCTCCTCTACCCCCATCACTAACCCCACCATCTGCTGCCAGGCCTCACTTGGCCTCCTTCTCTCCCTCTATTATACTCTCCTCCTTCTTGCCCATAGCACCAGATGAGGTCTCTAAAGCTGTCCGCTCTATGAAAGTCTCCTCCAAACAGGAGCTTCCCTGCTCCTCCAGAACTATCAAGGACAACATTTCCTCTGTTGCACCTGCCTTGGCTGATTTCTGCAACCACTGCTTTGCCACTGGCTCCTTCCCACTATCCCTCAAGCACTCCCTTGCGCACCCTCTCCTAAAAAAGTAATCTGCTGTCCCCTCCTGCCCGGCTAACTAGCGCCCTATCTCCACTACACCCTTCCTAGGCAAACTCTTGGAGAAGCTGGTCATCTCCCAACTGACCCACCACACCAAATCTGTTGGTTGTTTCCATGACCACCAGTCTGGCTTCAGAGCATCCAGAGGCATGGAAACTGCTTTCCTGAACACCAGTGAAGACCTGCTCTCAAACCTTGATTCCAACTCTTCTTCTGTTCTCATCCTCCTTGATGTGTCCTCTGCCTTTTCCATGGTCAATCATGCCACCCTCACAAAGCAGCTCTGTGATACCCTTGGTACCAAAGACCTGGCACTGGATTGGTTGACCTCTTTCCCATCTAATCGGCCTTCACAGGTGCAACTGGGCACTTTCCTCTCCTCCACCTCACTCTCTACCTGAGGTGTCACCCAGGGCTCTGTCCCATTGCCACAGCTCTTCAACCTCTACCTTGCTCCTCTGGCCCACTTGATCTCCTCCTTATCTCCTCATTTCCAGTGTTATGCTGATGACACACAGCTCTACTTCAAGCTTCCCACAACTACCTCCACTTCCTCCTCTCTCATTCTTGACTGACTGTCTGCCATTCAGGCACGGTGCATGGCTAAACATCTCTGTCTTAATGCCAGTAAGACAGATATCCTTCTCGTTGGGATTCCTGCTCCCTGCTCCTCTCCCACTCTCTGGCCACCTCCCTTGGCTCCCCAACCATCACCATCCTATGAGGTTAAAAAAGCTGGTGTCATCTTTGCCTCCTCTCTCTCATTCTCCCCTCACATCACCGACCTTGCCAAGAAAGCCCACTTTTAGCTTCACCTCCTCAGAGGAATACCCCCTTACTTACTTTCCCCCAGAAACTTAACGCCTCCAGAGCTCTGTTTCCCTCTCGGCTGGACTACTGCAATAGCCTCTTTCCTCTCTTCACCCCCTTCAACTACGTGTCTGGGGCTGCTGATGATACTCTTGTTCAGAGGAGATTTGCCATAGCATTTCGGTGCTGGACTTGCCTTGTGGGTGGGACAAAGACTGATATTCAAATGGATATATTTCCTCTGTGAAGGGTGCAGTAAGCTAAATCGTGGTTGTAGACTCTCCTGAGTTGAAGAAATTCCATAAAATGGGATATTTGACCCATGTTCGTTCTCGGTAGAGGGGCTCCCACACTTCTCTGTAACTTTGTAAAACTTGGGGTTTCATCTTAAAAAACCCAGGGTAATCCAGACGTTGATCCCTTGCTCACTGTATCTTAGAGAGGCTCTGCTTCATCTCACTGATGAGGCCTGACTAGGCCGAAACATGTGTCTGGGGTTGCTGGTGCTACTCGTGATTTTAGGAGATTTGCCTAGCATTTGGGTGCTTGACTGTCCTTGTGGGTGGGACAAAGACTGATATGTAAATGGATATTTCTCCTTTGTGAAGGGTACAGCTAATAAGTGGCTGTAGACCCTCCTGAGTTGATGAAATTCCATAGAACAGGGTATTTGACCCATGTCCGTTCTCACTGGAGGGGTTCCTACACTCCTTTTTAACTTTGTAAAATTTGGGGCTTCATCCTAAGTAACCCATGGTCATCCAGACGTGGACCCCTTGCTCTCTGCGTCTTAAAGAGGCTCAGCTTCACCTCACTGATGAGGCCCAACTAGGCCGAAACACGTGTCTGGGGTTGCTGATGTTACTCGTGTTCATAGGAGATTTTCCTAGAATTTCGGTGCTGGACTATTCTTTGGGTGGGACAAAGACTGGTATGCAAATGGATATTTCTCCTCTATGAAGGGTGCATTGAGCTTAAACATGCTTGTAGACCCTCCTGAGTGCAAGAAATTCCATAGAACAGGGTATTTGACCCATGTTTGTTCTCAGTAGAGGGGCTCCCACACTCCTTTGTAACTTTGTTAAAATTGGGGTTTCACCCTAAGTAACCCTGGGTAATCCAGACGTGGGCCCCTTTCTCACTGTGTCTTAGAGAAGCTCAGCTTCAGCTCACTGATGAGGCCCAACTAGGCTAAAACACGTGTTTGGGGCTGCTGATGGTACTCCTGTTCAGAGGAGGTTTGACAAACATTTCAGTGCTGGACTGCCCTTGTGGGTGGGACAAAGACTGATATACAAATGGATATTTCTTCTCTATGAAGGGTGCAATGAGCTAAAACGTGGTTGTAGACTCTCCTGAGTGGAAGAAATTCCATAGGACAGGGTATTTGACCCATTTTCATTCTCAGTAGAGGGGCTCCCACACTCCTTTGTAACCCAGAATTGGACTGCAAGATTTATCCTTGGCTTCAAACCTAGGGACCGCTTCTCTCCAGACCCAAAATCTCTCCACTGGCTCCCAGTTGCTGCAAGGATCAAATTCAAGAGACTCTGCATCATCCATAAGGCTTTCTGGGGCATTGGACCCTGCTACATCCAACTCTCTCTCCCTAAATACCTCCCTGCTACAGCCCTTTGGTTATCTAGCTCATACTCTCTGCAAACGAGACATTTTCCCAAGCAGGGAGTGGGGGGTAGATCTCTTTCTTCTGCAGGTGCCTCCCTCTGGAATAGCCTCCCTGCCCCTCTCAAACTTGAGCCGGACCTCCTTCAGTTCCAGAGGTTTGTCAAGACCCTGATCTTCTCTACCTCCTTCCCTCTCGCCCTCCATTGCTAATGCCCCCATCTGCCTCTGCGATTGGGAGCCAGGTCCTTTATGAGTCTTACAGGGCACCAGGCCCTCCTTTACCCGTCTATACCAGCACCCCCTTAATGGGCAGTGCCCTTCCGGGCTCCCTTCCCTGACTAGCCTGGTGGGTTGGGCATCCCTCCCGAGTCTGGTCCACCCCCTGCCCTCACACTTAGACAGTGATCCACCGATGGCATCCCCTGTGCTCCTCCAGAACTTGCCTAGCCCCTGGGCCCTTTCTTCCTTCATCACCCCCTGCATTTTTATGTCCCCCGCCCTTCTCGTTACTGCACTTGCACGATCCAAATGTCACAAGGCCTAGGAGGACCCTTATTGTTGTTTATCTCCCCTTCACCCCCCCCCCTTTTTGTCTTGTAGCGCCTGGAGACTCCATTGTGCTATATAGTGCGCCTTATGAATATTCAATAAATAAAGCACTTTTATTTAAAGCTCTTTACAAAGCACATATTTACATATATTATCCAATCAAAATTGGTACTCATTTTATTGACCTTGGAAAGAGAAATGGCTGAAATGGCCTTGGTGGGATTTGAACCTGCAACCTGGAGATCAAACAGAGATCTCATCAAAGAGCACTACTTAGCCCGCTGAGCCATCTTCCCAGCTACGGGAGACTTGCACAACAACAAAACAGCATATGTCATCTGGGTGGCCCTCATATATAATATGTGGAAAGATTTTGGTACATTTCAAAGCTCTCTTAGAAAATTGTCCGTGCATGAGGGAGTGGGCTAGATAATGAACACGTTTTGATCGATGTTGACATTGTGTGTCCTCAACCAGTTTCAAAACACTACAACAGATGCCTCGTAGTTGCACTGATTTGAACAAAATAAAGGAAAAGAGCATGAGCGAAAGCGTTTTGAGCTGGCTTCGAACCATTCAGCTAATGCAGTACCTTTTTTTTTTTATTTAAATAGTTTTTCAGGCCAGAGTGAGCAGCGCAGAAATTGACTACTTTAAAGGCGTTTCTTAAATTAAAAATTACATTTAACGCACAGTGCTTTGCCTAATGAAACACTTAATAGCTGATCGAGGAAAAAATGTATTTTTTGAAGCCAATACGTTTCTTTGTGAAGTAACGGTGTACTATGTGTGCTGTCAGGCTCACCTTCAAGGCGTGGATTATTAGTGTGAAGGGAAGGCAACGCTTGGTCGTTGCTTTGCGGGGAGGAGGGTAAAGAACAGAATAGAAGAGTTGCCAATCTGTACATAATTCTGATGGACATTTGAGGGGCAGGTGAAGGCCTGACGAAGAAAAGAAAATCAAGAGATTGGCAAAGTTGTTGTACTGGAGTCTGTAAAAAGCGCCCCTTCACCCTACAACGTAATTTCTGCAGTCGCATGGCTACCAACGTTCCCCAATCCATTCTGGCATGCGTGCCCAGAAACAAATAGTACTCCTAATTTGCACATTCCAAATCCAGGACTACAAGTCCCACAATGAAAAGACAATCTTTTGCAATCATCTACTGTAAGCTCACACGGGCATAGGGAAGAAGTAAAGAGCTGCAAAGCTCTAATATTGATAATGCGCAGACAATACAGTAAGGGTAGTTGTATTGATTGAGGGTACAATGAATTGTGTCCAGAAACACCTTTGCAGAATGAAATAATGGACAACAGAGCAGTCCCAGAGCCACAAAATAACAGAATGGTTAGTGAGTAGACTACCGGTGGATGAAAAGGAACTGATGGAACATAGACCGGGTATGGGTCATACATTTGATAGGTAGTAGTCAATATGTTCTGGGTGTCAGTGGGCAGTCAATGTCTACTGTTATTATTATCATTATTATTATTTTTATTATCAGGGTATTTATTGAGCGTGCACCTAGCTTCAGGAAGCAACAGAACGCTTTACAAACATAGGGGGAAGAACATGGTGTAGGAAGCATAGAAACAAGGGAGCAGGGAGCTAACAACAGCGGGAAATTTGGTAAAACAGGAACTACAAGCAATCAGGGGAGGAATCAGTGGGGAGCATATCGTCCAGTCTCAGCTAGGGTGGGGAGTGGAGGATGTGTGGAGCTATGTGTGAGGGAGGAGCCATTCATTGAAGAGGAGGGTCTTGAGCGTCTTGTGGAAATGGAGACGTTAGGGGCAAGTCTGATGTTGACAGGTAAGTGGCTCCAGAGACTTGAGGAATGGACAGAGAAGTCCTGTCTTCTGGTTATTTCCTTCTTGCACCGGTGGGGTTCAAGTCTGCACATGTCCTTAATTCTGGTGGATCGTAGGCCTCCAGAGATGCTGAGTCTAGCAGTGAGGTAGCTTGGGGACATCAGGGCGACAGCCTTGTAGTTGATGCAGCAGGATTTGAAGATGGTACAGGCTTGCATCGGTCGCTTGTGAAGTTTGATGAGGGTCGGGGTGATGTGATCGAATTTGCAGAGTCCTTTGATGAGACATGCTGGGGCATGCAGGACACATCTCAGGGGTGCCTGGTTAGTCACAGGAAGGCCTTCCAAAAGGGCATTGCCACTTTTGAGGTGGGAGAGGACCAAGGTTTAGACAGCAAATCTGAAGTTGTTTTCTGGGATGAAAATGCAGGAAAGTTAATACCAAGCCGTTTGTGTCTTTCTTGCTATGTGCTGTTTGAAGGAGCAATGTCTGTCGATCTCGAACCCAAGGGACTTATCACATGTGTCCGGCTGTGTCTAGGTGTGAAACCCTTAAGGTTCATAGCAGAGAGCCAGATCTGGATGTCAGGGTGTTCAGTGTTGTTTGTTAGCAGTAGGAATTCAGTCTTGAAGGGGTTGAGCTTCAGGTGAGCACTGGACATCCACGACTGGATCAATGTGAGGCAGGCCTTGAGCCTGTGAATGTCTTTGATGGAGGATATCTTGAGATAGAACTGCGTGTCATTAGCGTATATGTGGATGTGGATGTTGTGTCCAGCAAGGAGGGTTCCGAGTGATTCCATACCCAGATTGAAGATCATGGGGAAGAGGATGGATCCTTGCGGGACTCCAAAGGTGATGGGTAGAGTTGGTGATCTGGGGATTACATTTGTACAAACTAGTGGCAATTAACAAGGTATGATTTGAACCAGCTGAGGACGATCACACTGACCCACGTGAGGGAATGTAGATTGTCAGTGAGTTTCTGGCGGTCTACTGTGTTGAATGCTGCTGAGAGGTCAAGGAGAACCAAGAGGCAACGATGACCATCATCAAGAATTTTAAGGGCATCATCCATCACCTTGATGGGAGCCATTTCTGTGCTGCATCTAGGTCTGAAGCCAGATTGGTAGGACTAAAGGAGGCTGTTGACTTCAATTGTTGGAGGAGTTGCATGGCTAATGCTTTCTCAAGGATTTTACTTAGGAAGGGAAGATGAGTCGTGGGGCCGTAGTTACTGAGGTCATCAATGTCCAGTATTGGTTTCTTGATAAGCCGGAGGATTATTCCCATTTTGAGTATCGAGGGGAAGTTGCCTTGAATTAGGGAGCTGTTGATGATTGTCAGGTACGGTAGGAGTGCTTTAGTTGGAAGGGTCTTGAGTATGGAGGCAGGGAGCATTTTGTCCACTTGTGATGTGGCCTTCAGTGATGCTACGGTAGCGGTGAGGTCTTCCATTCAGAGTGTCTTGAAAGTTGTCCAGGTAGTTTTGGTTTTTTGAGTGGGGATGTGTAACATGCTATCAATTGTGGCATTGGTGCCCATGTCCATGTGCTGGCGGTTCATGCTGATCTTATTGATGAAGAAAGAGTTGATGATGGTGGATTTCTAGATGGAGTGTGGTACCGGTGGGTCGGGCAGAGGATAGATGCAGTGCTTGATGTCTTTGAAGAGGGCTCTGCTTTTATTGTTTGCCTTGGCTATTGTGTTATGGTAGTAGTTGGCCTTGGCTGTGGTGATCAGTCATCTGCGTGTAGCAAGGAGTTCCTTGAGCAGGATCAGATGGGCTGCAGGAATTTCACCAATTTTTCCTTGTTTTCGGATGGTCCGTTTGTTGAAATTGAGATCTTGAGTATACCAAGGTGCGAAAGGTTTAGGATTGAGGGTGTGTTGTTTCACTGGTCATGGCAGTTGATGTTGGTTGTGAGGGTAGTGTTGAGTTCTTGGAGAAGTGAGTCATAGTCCTGGTGTGTCAGAGCTAGAACAGTCCATGTAAGGTGAAGTTTGATTATGTCTTCTGTGAGAGCCTCCACTGGGAAGTTCTTGAATGATCTGAAGGCTTGCTTGCTGGGTGTCACACTCTGCCTCTTGTCTCAACGGTTTGTCCTTTGAAGTCTT
This sequence comes from Ambystoma mexicanum, assembly GCF_040938575.1. Lineage (NCBI taxonomy): Eukaryota > Metazoa > Chordata > Amphibia > Caudata > Ambystomatidae > Ambystoma > Ambystoma mexicanum. The sequence continues at coordinate 83,181,451 of NC_090924.1, read as the reverse complement.
CTTTCTCAGAGGTCTTTCTTTGTTTCTGGACGTTTGGGACTTGTACAGGTACGGACGGGTATCCTCTGCCTCCAGTGTGTAGACCGGACACCAGCCTCAGAGAGATTGTAAGCGTTCAAAATTCCAGGAAGATCAGGTGAGTAATGGTCTAAAGTCCGGGATATGTCTAGAAACCAGGGAGGAGTCGAGGTACTCGCACAGTGCAGAAGGCAGAATGCAGGCACGGAAGGAACAGGACCGAAGGCCCGGGAAGGAAGAGGAAGGAGCGTACCCTCAGGCGGGAGTGCGAGGGGCAGCACAATTAGAAACCAGGAAGGATATTTGGAAACCGCTAACTAGAAGGGGAGTAGCACGGGAGTAGAGGAAAGTTAGATACGCACTTGCCGGATACTCGGAAAGGTAGCGTTGAGACGCGCAGAGCCGTGGGGGCGTGCCTGTTTTCCCAGAAGTGGCAGGTCTTGCGGAAACACTAGACATCGGCTTCTCAATGGTGTCAGCCATGTTGGTAGAATAGCGGGTATGACATTGCGGTGCTTGATGGGCCATGAAGTCCAGAAAGGGTGGAAATGGCAAATCATGACAGCATGCCCCCTCTTAAATCTCGATCCACTAGGTTTACCTGGATGAGTTAGATGGAATCTCTGTACCAAACGGGGGGCATTCATGTTGGAAACTGGTTCCCATGTTCATTCGCTGGGGGGATAACCTTTCCATTTCACCAAGTATTGTAGTCGACCTCTCCTATATCTGGAATCACATATCCTGGAGACCTCTAATTCGATCTGATCATTGACGAGCACAGGGGTAGGTTGATGAGTTGTCCTGGTGGATTGAGAATAGGGATTGAGCAAGGAAGTGTGAAAAAAGGGATGTATCTTTTTCCAGGATTCTGATCATTAAAAACGATATGCCACTGGGTTAATGATTTCCTTGATGGAAAAAGGCCCGTAAAATCGAGGGGCCAATTTATTGGGTTGCAGGTGTCGAGGCAAGAGTCTAGAGGAAAGCCAGACCTTGTCGCCAAGGGCATACATGGGACTGGGTCTCCTCCTGGTATCAGTGTGTCGTTTAACATCCATCCTGGCTTTTTCCAAATGACTCTTAACGTCCTTATGTACAGTGACTAGATGTTCACTCCAGGAATCAACCGAAGGAACCGGGGTGGAGTGAGGTAGGAGAGTTGGCAGGACAGATGGATGGAACCCTTGACTGCAAAAGAAAGGGCTTGTCTTGATAGCAGGGTCGTCAGAATTGCTGTATGCAAACTTGGCACCAAAGCATCGTAAATATTGTTCTAGGATCTGATTTACTCGTTCGGTTAACCCGTTGGTCTGAGGATGATATCCTGAAGATAAGGCACGTTGAATACCTAACATTTGATACAGGTACTTCCAGAATCGGGAAATGTATTGAGGCCCACGGTCTGAAATGATCTTGGAAGGGAGACCATGCAGCCTAAAGATATGGTTCAAAATTATCCCTGCCATTTCTTGTGCTGTAGGTAGCTTGTACAAGGGAGTGAAGTGGGCTATATGGGAGAATAGATCGATGGTAACCATAATGTGGTAGTGAAACCCTTGGAAGGAGGTAAATACACGATAAAATCGGTGGCAATTATTTCCCAAGGACGGTCTGGCAACGTGGGTTGATGGAGAAGACCTGCAGGTTTTCTGTTGTCGCACTTGTTCTGACTGCAGACAGCACAAGCATAGATGTATGCTTTTACCCCATCAATCATTCTGGGCCACCAAAAATGTCTCTGGATGAGATGGAGAGTAGCTGTAATGCGCCGATGCCCGGAATGGAAGGTATCATGACAGAGGTTTATTATCTTGGTTCTCAGGGTCTGAGTAGGTACCACCAATCTTTTGTCCTTAAAAAGGTAACCATCTTTAGCAACCAGGGACCATGGGTTGGTCTTGGTGTAATCCTTCCAGTGATCAGAAAGTGGTGTCTCAGTACGGACATTGTACAATAAGGAACTGGCCCTGGCCACAAATACAGTGTCAGGAAATATCTTGGGAAACGCATGTGCCTCAATCGGTTCGTAATCAGGACGTCTGAATAAGGCATTAGTGATTATGTTGGTTGTTCCGGGTACGTGATGGATGTGAAACTGATATTGAGCAAAGAAAAAGGCCCAACGAGCCTGACAACTGTTTCTGCACTCCAGGGATTGCAGGACCTGTAAGTTCCTGTGATCAGTTCGTACTTGTACTGGGAATTTGGCACCCAGAAGCAGATGACGCCACTCAGTAAAAGCCTGACGGATGGTGAGCAATTCCTTCTCCAGGACTGAGTAATGGGTCTCACTGCAATTCAGAGTTCGAGATAGGTAAGCAATGGGATGTTCTTCTTTGTCCTCGGACTCTTGTTTTAACACTGCCCCAATAGCGTAATCTGAAGGCATCAGTTTCCACCAGGAAAGGTTTATTGATGTCAGGTTGAGCCAGAACGGGACCTTGAGTAAGCCTTTGTTTTAGTTCTCGGAAGGCAGTCTCTTGATCAACAGACCAGTTGAAAGGAATGTCTTTCTTTAACAATGCAACTATAGGCTGTACTATGGCAGAGAATGTAGGAATGAATGTGCTATAAAAGTTTGCAAGTCCCAGGAAGGATTGAATCTGCTTTACTTTTCGTAGGAGCAGTCCACGAAAGGATAGAGTCAACCTTGGAAGGATCCATTTCTATTCCTTTGGAACTCAAAACAAATCCCAGGTATGGACTGTAGGGACATGAAAGATACATTTTTCTGATTTAGCCAGCACCTTGTTCTCTCGTAGGCGTTGTAAAACCAAGGTCACATGTTCTTGATGTAATATGAGATTGTTGGAATATATCAATATGTCATCCAGGTAAACAATGACAAAGAGGAATAGCATATCAGAAAAGACTCTATCCATGAAGCGCTGGAAAACCGCGGGAGCGTTGGCAAGACCAAATGGCATAACCAAATATTCAAAGTGACCGAAGGGCGTCCTGAAGGCAGTCTTCCACTCATCACCTTCCTTTATGCGGATCAGATGCTAAGCGCCCCGTAAGTCGAGTTTGGTAAAGATTACAGCGCCACGTACTGCTTCCAATATGTCTGAAATGAGTGGTAAAGGATAGCGGTCCTTGAGGGTGCATTGGTTAAGGCTCCGGTAGTCCAGGCATTGTCGGAGTTCCTTGGTGTCCTTTTTGGGCACAAAGAACAAAGAGGCCCCAGCAGGAGACTTAGAAGGACGAATGGTTCCATTGGCGAGATTGGTGTCCAGGTATTCATGTAGTGTTCTTTTCTCAGGCTCTGAAAGTATAAACATCCTTCCAAATGGTATAACTGCGGGGACTTCAGTATTGATAGCACAGTCTTCTGGTCGGTGGGGAGTTAGTGACTGAAAAATGGCTGTCAAGAATACATCTGAAAATTGTTGATATATCTCAAGTACTTGGGTAACGTTGGAAACACAAATAGGGGTTTGTTATGGAATCCGAGGTTCCATGGATATAGTTTGCATCAAATTCCGGGATAGACAATGAGACAGACAAAATTCGGAACCTAGAAACAAGGATCTGGCTGTCCCAGTTGATATATGGGTTGTGCTTTTGAATCCACGGCATGCCCAGAACCATTGGATAATGAGCTGCCTTTATTATATCAAAACGTAGCATCATCCTGGTGGTTGTTTATTGAGAGCAATAGTTCTGTGGTTTGCTGGGTTATGGGTCCAGAAGACAGTGGTTTCCCATCTATCCCTTCGACTGCCTGAATTGTTTCTTTGGATTCTCGAGTAATATTGTGCTTTAAGGCCCATTCGTGGTCCAAGAATATTGCCATAGCACCACAATCCACTAGGGCCAGGATGTAACGAGTCTCCTTATTGGCGGAAGACAAGGATGCCTGTAGTACCACCAAGGGGTTTTGATGAAGACAGTTCAAGGAAGGAGAAGAAGGGGAGCAAGTACCTTTCTCCGGAAGCTGGGCTCCGTTCAAGATCGGGAGCTGGCGTTTTCCGAACGCTGAGGAGGGGATATTGGACAGTTTCTTACGAGATGTTTATCAGAAGCACAATCCATACAGAGTCCAGTGTTGATCCTGCGAATCCTTTCTTGTGGGTAGATTGGACCCCGCAACGAGCCAAGTTGCATAGGTTCAGGATCAGGGGAGTGAGGAGTGGTTGTTTCTTTAGGGCTAGGATAATCCACGGGAACCCTTGGTGGGACTTTTCGTGTCTTTCTTTTGTCTGCCTTTCTTTCTTGAATACAGAAGTCGATTTGTAGAGACAAATCTATCAAAGCCTGGAAGGAATCTGGAGGGGCTACTCCACCCAATTCATCCTTGATTTCTTCATTTAATCATCGACGAAACAAGGTAAAGCATGCCTCCTGGGTCCAATCTGCTCCTTAGTCAGTTGCTTAAAGCGGGTTACGTAAGACAAGGTGTCTTGGTTTCCTTGTTGGAACTCCAGCAGCTTCTCCTGAGCACTGTACACTTGTTCAGGGCGGTCAAACATGGTTTTGAAGGCATCCACAAATCCGTCATAGTTGTCTAGGAGCGGGTCACCCGCATTCACCAAGGGAGTTACCCAGGCTAAAGCATTTCCAGAAATGTGTGATATTATAAATCCCACTTTGGCCCTAGGTGTTGAAAAATGGTAGAGTTTAAATGTGAAATGCAGCAGGCAAGTATCGAGGAAGGAACGCAGTGCCTTAGAGGAGCCGTCATATTTGTCCACTATGCCCCCTACCAAGGCACTTTCCTGGAATGCCAACTCTCTGGATAGCATGAGTTGTTTTAGTGCTGCATTTTTAGCTTTGAGGTTTTGAACTTCTGTTGTTAGTTCTTGCATTCCTCTCATGAGGTCCAGGACAGCAGCCTCCATATTGAATTCTATATCAAGTCTTTGGCGTCTCAAACTTTCACACTCTGCCTCTTGTCTCACCTGTTTGTCCTATGAAGTCTTCTTTCTCTGAGGTCTTTCTTTGTTTCTGGACGTTCGGGACTTGTACAGGTACGGACGGGTATCCTCTGCCTCCAGTGTGTAGACCGGACACCAGCCTCAGAGAGATTGTAAGCGTTCAAAATTCCAGGAAGATCAGGTGAGTAATGGTCTAAAGTCCGGGATGTGTCTAGAAACCAGGGAAGAGTCGAGGTACTCGCACAGTGCAGAAGGCAGAATGCGGGAACGGAAGAACAGGACCGAAGGCCCGGGAAGGAAGGGGAACGAGTGGACCCTCAGGCAGGCGCGCAGGGGGCAGCACAATTAGAAAACAGGAAGGATATTTGGAAACCGCTAACTATAAGGGGAGTAGCATTGGAGTAGAGAAAAGTTAGGTACGCACTTGACGGATACTCGGAAAGGTAGCGTTGAGACGCGCAGAGCCGCAGGGGTGTGCCCGTTTTCTAGGAAGTGGCTGGTCTTGCGGAAACACTATACAGCGGCTTCTCAATGGTGTCGACCATGTTGGTAGAATAGCGGGTATGACGTTGCGGTGCTTGATGGACCATGAAGTCCAGAAAGGGCAGAAACGGCGAATCACGGCACTGGGTTTCGAATGGGTTTACTTGACTGGTGTGGTGTGACTCATTTTAAAAGGGACTGCCAGATGGTCTGCCAGTCGAGCAGGATTGAAGAGCTGTGATGCAGGGTGGACAGGGCGATGATGATGAGGTTGAGGATATTATATTTCCTGTGAGTTGGGTCTCTCGTGTGCTGTGTGAGGTTCAGAGTGTCTAGTAGTCAGTGGAGATCTTCCTTCATTGACTTGGTTGCTGGGTTGACAGGGATGTTGAAGTTGCGGAGGAAGATTTTGTGGGCATGTGTGAGAAACATGGTGGTGACCGAGTCCGTGAAGTCTTCGATGAAGGAGGTGTTAGGCTTGGGTGGTCTGTAGTTGAGGTGAAAAGTGACTGTGTCCATTGGGTAGAGTGGGAAGTGGCAATCGTGGCAATGTCCAGTTGGGTGCATAGCCATGATGGCTTGTATATGATGGCGAGGCCTCAGCCGATCTTGTTTGGACCGTCCTATTGTAGAATTATGTAACCGTTGGGGGTGAGGACATCTAGGAGGTGAGTGGAGGTGAATGTCCCCCTGGTCTCAATAATGAAGATGGCAACCAAGTCATGTGTGGTGATGAGGCTGGCAATGTCGGCTGCATGGTTAATTGCTGAGCAGACATTGGCAATCATCATTTTTCGTGTAGTGGTGGATGATGGAGTGCTGGTGATGTGGGTGATGTTGCTACAATGTGTAGTCCATGATGTTACTGGTGAGTGTTGTGGTTGGCAATGAGTGGTGATGGTAGAGATGCACTGTTAGGAGGGGTGAAACACATGTTTGAGGGGGATTACTTGACGTTAGTGGAGCAGTGGTTCTGGTCATGGGTCCTTCCAGTCCAAACAGGAATTTCTCGTTTCTTCATCCGTCCTCAGACACACAGGTGGGAGAGGCCCTTGATCTAAGAGTTGAAAAAGGAAAGGAAGGGAAGGGACAGGGCTACGCAGCTTGGTGTGGCTTAGCTCACGGGTCCAAGCAACATTTGCACCTGCTTACCAACTGCAAAGGAAAAGAGGCTGGAGGGCTACTTAAGTAAGGGAAAAGGGTGGCAACCAAGAAGGCTCCAAATGATTAGCAGTGATTAACAAGCGGTGTGGTTTAAGTCACGTGACCAAGATCTACTTGCATCTGCTCCCCAACTGTACAGTACAAAAAGCATATCACTGTGAATATCTGTGGGTATTGCTGGATCTCTCCATGACATTCAACTTGATCGGCCATATGGTGTACCTTGGCAAGGTTTTACATTGGATGGGCATTGGGGGGCCATCTTTGAGTTGCTCAGATCCTCTTTGGCCAATCATTCTCAGTTGGTCTTCTCAGTGGGGTGCTCACTACGATCTGTTCTTTGTGCCTTTTGGGGTGTGCTATGGGCAGATCATGTCGCTGGTACTATTACATTTGCACATTGAGCCATTGAGAGATCTGGTTGCCATCTGGTGTGGGGTTTCCTGGCACGAGTATTTGGATGGCACTCAGTTTTTCCTGAATAGTTGATCTGCAGGCTGATTACACATTCTCTGTGACTGCATTCAGGGGGTTGCGTCTTGCATGGCTGCACTTCTTTTTTTAAACTGAACATGTCCAAGACTGAGTTCCTACTGTTCTCTTACCCTAATCCTACAAGGCGTAAATTAGTTTTCAAACATTGATTAGCAGAGTTTGCTAATTAAAATGGTCTTGATTAGCAAACAAACCAATGTGATTAGCACTGTTGTACTAATACTTTTTTAATATCACTGGATGTTATTTGTACACAAGATATAAAATGAGCAACAATACTGCAGTTTTGTGCACCGCTTAAGTAGGACACTGGTCAGATGAGTCCGGCCTTGCAAATATTTGAAATTCGGCTAGTCCTGCAGGTTGCGTTACTTAGTTTACCTACTTGACCTAAGAGAAATGCACTTGACGCATGACAATGTACGATCAAAATTTAAATGCGCTTTCTGTAAAATGGTGCATGTCACCACAAACCCACTTTATGGTTGCCATACTGTGGCCACCCAGAGGACAGCCCTGCACAGTGAAACTTGTATTTGACATTTACTGCAAACAAATCAAATGTTAAACAAATTTTTCAAACATCCCCTCCAAATGGTTTTCGCCCTTCATAAAATCTACTCGAGACTGTGAGTGGGCGAAAAGACTTTGCTAGCCCTGGATGAGTGTCTGTAAAATGTGAAAGATTAGCTGCATGACTGGGCACAAATAAATAGATATGATAAAAAGGCTCTGAAAATAGTTTGGCCAGCTCTCTCCCGCAGGTGCTAATATATAATGCAATCATAATCAAAGCAAAGCAACCTCTGGAGGCTAACTACAGGTATGGTATTGGTGTAGATGTACAGTTAGGATTGAACTATTGATAGGGTGACCAGACGTCCCAGTTTTCCCGGGACTGTCTGGGGAAATCACCCTCCGTCCCGGGGTCCCGGGAGTTTTTTCATTTTAGAAACCCCATCCGGGGTTTGCAGGGATGGGTGGCTAGGGTCATTAAAAATGTAATTTTTTATCACACCACTTTCAGAATTTTGATGTTGGCGGATTAGCCCGAACCGCCAATCTTTCAGGTAGGAGTCACAATGCTTACTGACTGTGCCACAGAGACTGGCTTGGAAATTAGTGTACAGCAAGACATGTTACATCAATTAGAGCAAACGCCTGTTTTGAATGAACATGCCAAGATTCACAGACAAAACTGCACAAATGAGATCATATACACTTTATAGAAGGGAGAAGTTCTGGAAATATGATTGGGTGGTGGTTGTGGGGGCGTGTTGGGGAGGGGCGGTAATTTGTGGGCTGCCATGGGGTAGTCCCTCTTTCATGTTGTTGGTCATCCCGGTTTTTCGCTTTGGAAATCTGATCACCCTAACTATTCATCACATCTTTGCATAAACATCTGGTTAGCTTTGTGTATTCATTACGAAAGAGTTAAGAAAGTAAGACTAAACGGAGTAGATGGCATAGCAGGCAGAGAACTGAACACACTAGGTGGAATATTGTAGTTTGTGGGCATCTCACTTTCAGGGCAGCTGGTATAAAGCAACCGGGTGATAAGAGAGAATGTCAATGAGTTTGGAACCAGCTCATGAGTTGAGCACCAGTTGCACAGGTGTATGCAACCAGCAGATCACAGAACCAGGTTTCACATCAAAAACATCAAAAACATGTGGCTATGTGATCATGTACATTTTCAAAAGTGTTGGTTTTGCAATATGATCCATCTTGTCCAACAAAACGAAATATAGTTAAGATTATGAGATTTAGACTCACTAACCTAAACTTTATTGCAAAGCATGGAGACAATACAGTGATTTACAGTAGCAATACTGTAATTATGTATTATGTATTATGTAACAACTTAACATTTTAGGAATCGAATTCGAGTGACTTTAAAAAATAAATAAAGTTAACACATACTGGTCTTAGACAGACAGGATGTAGTTAGCTTATTAAAAGCCATCAATCCGATTACTTCTGGTTTGAAATTATTTTAAAAATAAACATAAATGCTTGGCTAGAACTCCCACACATGCCTTTGGCACTTAAGATTAGAGGAGATAACTACTGCTGCAATTGCTCTCTATTAGTCCCTTTGAATTTGCAGTGAACAGAGAAAAGACAGTGGCGTGAGCCCTGAGGGCAAGAGGAATGCAGGGTGAGCTGGGTTTTCATTGAACAGGGTGAAGGGTAACTTAAATAGCTAGCTTTGCTACACATGTATACATTTAATTAGCAAACCTACAGAACTGAATAGCAAATTACTATTTTCTATTTTTTTTATTTTTTTATTAAACATTTAGTATATAAAAATACAAACGTTTTGCTTATTCCTTGGAAATGTTCTTTTCACCTTCCTTCATATGCCAAGCAACAGATTCTCCTCCTTGTAACATGTCTTTGGTATTAATGTGCAGGTTGTCCTGTGCATGAGGTTGCTTGGCTATGTGACAGTGTAGGATCAAGTTTTTCATCATTGGTCGTGGCTATCAGTTTGGTTAGCATCATTTCTAAGAAGACTCCCAGTGCCCTGATTGTTTCTCGGTTAGAATTTACATATAAAGCTTTCCACCATGATTCAGAGTCCAGACCACAAGATGTCGATACAGCTTTGCTCAGAATATGTGTTCTTTCTGCTTGTAGGTTTTCGCAGAACATCAGTAAAGGTTGTTGTGATTCCTCTTGTTGGTGACACAATCGACAGATGTTATCATTCGCCAAGCCATATTTCTTTAGGTTTTGCTTTGTTCTCAAGATGTTTAATCTGAAGCGCAAAATCCGGTCTCTGTGTTTAGGGTTCGTGCTTTTTTCCAGGTATTTTGGCAATATTTTAGGATTGTTGGTTAGTGTTTTAGTTAGAGTAAAACACTTGATTTGAGAAACTTTAAATGTACAAGAAAGAGCAGCCTGAAAGTTACTTTGCATTACAGGTCATAGAAGGCAAATACAGGTGCATTACCCTGACCAGAGAAAAGCCCAGCAGTGCCTGAGAAAATTTAATACATATAAAGCACACACCTGGGAGATAAAGGCACAGGCAGGTCACCATCACTTGCACTCAGAGTATTTGGAAAGAGATATGCATACAATAGCTGCAACTATCGATACAATACGTTTGGTTATATTTTTGGTAGAATTTTGTCCCTGAAGATGGTCCACGAGACGGAAATGCATTGGACGCCATGAAAATGCCTATGTCAAAAAGAATGAAAGCTTCATTTTTATGAAAAATAGATTGAAAACTGTGACAATTTCTTACACCAAGAGTGTTAGAAAACCAAATACTAAGGAATGTATGAAGTGTCATTTATTGAATAGAAAGAATATGTGATTGATTCGCTCGATGTCCTTCCAGACGTCTGGGTAGCCTGAACTCAGACAAGACTCCCTTGCTAATTATCGACCCCATAGTGCAAATGGGGGCATTCTGCCAACAGGACTAGGAGACATTTATTATAGTAATACAACCCTTGAATTTAGAATAATTGAAAATAGATAGATTTAGCTGTGCCCACTCAACCAGAATGATCCACTTTACCCGAGATTGAAAGCACTTCTGGTATGGGTCTCAATTTGGCCAAACCACCCAGGCTTTCCTAACACTAATTATTTTGGATGATATATACGGAAGTAGCAAATAAGATCCAATGGCTTGATTAAAAAAACAGTTATAATGCTTGGGTTTAGCGGAATGGTATGAAAACTCATGTCAAATAAATACTAGCGCGAAAGATAGGCTACAGTGCTCTAATTTCAAAAGCGGCAATAGACCGAGAAGTGTTTGAGCTAGCGAAGCCAAGGGTGAGAATCCATGCTGCCCTGAAGTGGACAGGGGGTTGTGAGTCTGATGTGTCCTGGGTCACCCAAAGGTATGTTTGCTCTCTGATAGCGGAATTCAGATTATATGTTTGACCATTAAAGAGCAAATCAAGTCAAGTGAGCAAAGGTAAAAAGCCGCCTGGGTGCAAGTGTGATCAATGGGTGGAAGATGACAGGATTCATGTTACATTTGTGTGCCCACTGTACAAGGGCATGTAAATTGAAGGGCGACTAAAACATAAGGCAAACTGTCCAAAAAGAATGAAAGCTGAAGCATTTAAAAGAAAACGCGGAATACTGCTTTCAATCCGGTGTCATTAGTGACACCGGATTGAAAGCAGCATTTCTATTTTTTCAGGTTCCATTCTTTTTGGCCAGTTTGCCAGGGCTCAAGTTGAGGGCACACGCGGATGGGCGGAGACCACCCACTTTTTTCAGAGGGTAGACTACAGGGGAGTTGCTAGGTCTGGAAAAGACCCGGGGCTACACTGATGTTGGAACGGTTGGGACTGGGGGCTAGCTAGTCTTTTGGCTACAACCAAAAGATCAGGGGCTATAGCCCCTTTAGCCCCCCCCCCTAGCAACGCCCCTGGTAGACTAGGTCCCCCCCAGCTAAAATGAGAAACATCCTCTTTGAATTCATGAATTAGCCGACCTCAGGGATTGAACCACAGCCATCATGAAAATTAACAAACAACTAAGGTGAAATGTCCAATTTAGGTACTGCAAGTTGCAGGGAAAACCTTTGTGTTGGTTCTTGGAGTTTAAAACATGCACACATGTTAACGTTTTCAAAAACACTATTTGAAGAAAATATCCTCTCTTGGTTTTCTGTGTGTATTGCTTTTATGGAAGGTGAATGCCATTCGTCCCATGCGATTTGGGTGGTTATGCATGTCCTTGGACATTCACATGTATTGCTTTCCACTCTAAAGTGCAAACGCGTTTCTAAAGAGGGCTACACAACCGAGTTTACCTTTTTGAGAGGTGGGTGGGGCGTGTGGGCAGAGCCGTGTGCAAATGGGCGGAGACGTTTGTGACTGTGGGCGGGCATACATCTCAGGGTTTTTGATTTTGAAAAGCCTCTCTGTGGAAAGTGCAGTAAGAAGTGTGCCCAATAGCCTCTCTGTGGAAGGGGCATTTAGAAGCGGCCCAATAGCCTCTCTGTGAAAGTTGAATTTAGAAACGCATTTAGAAGTTGAATTAGAAGTGCATTTAGAAGCTGAATTAAAGTGTGCCCAATAGCATCTCTGTGAAAAGCGCATTTAGAAGTATGCCCAATAGTCTCTCTGTATGGAGGGGGTGAGTGCGTGGAGGGGTTGAGTGCGTGGAGGGGGTGAGTGCATGGGGGGGTGTGCGCGTAGAAGGGGTGAATGCAGAGTGCGTGTGAGGACATAAAACGGACGAGTGCGTAGAGCAGCTGAGGACATAGTGCGTAGAGCGGGTGAGTGAATGCAAAACAGAGCAAAACAGATTAATGCATGGTGCGTGACGTACATAGTTGGTTTGGAAAACAGGGAACGTCTCAAAGAACATATAACCCATCATATCTCACCACCACGCTTACTCTCTTCTTTACACCACCGCTCAACTAGAACAGAGAGATACTATGACACCATTCGGTATATCTGTTCTCATACCAACATCCGCCGCTCACTCCACATCACTCTAAGTAAACACCGCTGGTTACACACTCCCCAGCCAGGCGTTCTCCTGAGGCCTAACGCAGCCACATTCGGTCTGGATAAAGCCTGCCAGAACGTTCACATACTACTGATCTCTCAACCACCACACCTACGGCTAACATGCAGCTATTACATGAATACTACACCAGCTGCACACATACCCGGTGCTAACATGCACCTTGACTCTCTCTACTCTCTCTACTGACCTGAACTTCGGTTCCCAAGGGCGTTCAACCTACCAGCGCCTTCGGACCATACCAACGGTATATAAGGCGCTATATAAATGCAGAATTACATAACATAATATAACATGTAGGCAGGTATGGGCCTGCAGCATTCCGGAGCTGCACCCTAGAGCACATCTCTGTGAATCGCATTTGCAGGTCAGCATCTCAGAGATGCTTCGCCATCTCCGGATTTGCTCCAGGTTTACCCTTTTTGAATTAGGTTTAAGAAGCAGGAGCAAATCCTAAGCTCCTGGGCACCTCCTTGCATGCTCTAGTCCAAACCTTGGGAAAATGAGCCCTGGACTTTAAGTTTGCTACTATGCAGACTTTTGAAACCCGTACGCATTGTGCGAACCATTATCTGCCAGGGTTGGATGCAGACTAGAGAGGCAGGAGGTGCCGGCCCCAACCTCCCGTGCCAGGGATGTGGCTCAGGTGTTGAGATGCTGCCGGAGACCTGCCCTGTGAGGCGAGAGGACTGTGTCTTGTGGACGGTCCTCGGCGCGACACGGAACATCTGCTGCTGGGAAGCGATCCACTGCGCGCGGGAACGGCGCGCGGGAAGTGTACCCAGGGAGAGGGGAGGGAGGTGTCAGCCGTTCAGCAAGTAATTCTTTCGATGTGGACTTGAGCTTTCGCCCCCAGACAAACCTTTGGGTCGCAGGTAGAAAGAGCAGGGATGCCAGGGCCCATCAACGCGGGGTGCGCTAATGACGCCCCTCGCGACCGGAGTGAGGGGGAAGGGGGTGGGGCGAGTGGGGGGCCTGAAGGGATGGGCAAGAGCGCGCGTGTCCTGCATAAAGGGAAGGGTCGAGGGTGTTCTCAAAAAAGAGAAAGGTGGCACAGATCTGTCAGGAGGTTGTGAAAAGGTTAAGTAGCGCAGGCTTCCTTCCGGCAGAGCGTTCTGCAGTAAGGGGCTCCGTAATCCATACTGATGTGTTGTGTGTGTGTGACGGGAAATGGGATGGTCAGAGCAAGGGGAGGAAGGAAGGATGAGTGGGTGGATGTGGGAGGAAGGAAGGATGGGTGGGGGGTGGGGGAGAAAGAGAGAAAGGAGGGCAGGAGTGAGGCAGGGAAGGAGCGAGGGCAGGAGTGAGGCAGGGAAGGAAGGAAGGAAGGAAGGAAGGAAGGAAGGAAGGAAGGAAGGAAGGAAGGAAGGAAGGAAGGAAGGAAGGAAGGAAGGAAGGAAGGAAGGAAGGAAGGAAGGAAGGAAGGAAGGAAGGAAGGAAGGAAGGAAGGAAGGAAGGAAGGAAGGAAGGAAGGAAGGAAGGAAGGAAGGAAGGAAGGAAGGAAGGAAGATTCATTGAACTATTTAAACACGGATTTGCGTGCCATTTTGCCTGCAAATTCCTGTTTGATGAATGAGGATTTGGGGGCAGAATGGCACGCGAATCCCCATTTTACACGCAAATAATTCCATGTACCAGGGCCTAAGTCATTGACCATCAGAAGACTGCTTTGAAAAAAAACTGGAATTGTCATATGTATTAGCATGGCCATGGGCAGTCAATGGGTGGGCAAATAACAAAACAGCACCTAAAAGTAGTGTGTTCCTCTTCATGTGCTATTTCACCCTATCTGTACTCTAATGCAATAGTTTGAGTTTATAGGTGGCGCAAGTGCCACCTAATAGCGCAAACTAAAAATGTGAGAAACAAATGAAGAAAAAAGAAAACTGTAGACACAAACCAAAGAATTAGCATGGGAATGTGGAAGATGTCGAAAATAGAACCCCTAAGTGGTGCAACATGCACAGCATCCAAAACTTGGGGACCAAGGCTTATTCTGTTGTAGCAGGAGCTAAAGATCTTCAGCAACATATATCGAAGGGCGCTGCCATGCAAGACGCAGAAAGAGTATAGAAACCAATTGTAAATATTACATGTTCAAGAAAATAAACACTACCAGATATAGGGCCGTTTCTAGGCAATGTGGCGCCCAGGGCAAACAGCTAAAGTGCCCAACCCCTCCCCCTAACCCCCAACTTGTGCACAGCTCTCTCAAACGCTGGAAACCTGCCCTGTGTGTAATCTCTGCCCCGTGGCATATCAAATGATCCACATTATGCATAAAAACAGTGCCCACCTTAAAACTGTGCATGAGTGAGGAATGGTGTACTGCGAGATGGAAAATGGCCTGACATTTTTCAGGTGTTAGCCAGCCGCATGGTGATTGCAATATGTTTTCAGGAACTGCTGGGAACTGACCTAAAGACCAATACCAGTAATTGTCAGATGGGGCTGAGTTCTGACACATACCCGGGCCACCACCACCAAGTAGGTAGCATACACCAGCCCAGGCAGAGAACCAGCTTGGTATGGAGTCAGAGGCGCAGAAGATCCGGGGAGAGATGAGAGCATTGCTTCCTTCTTGTTTCCCCCCTTCTCTGTGTGTGCAGCACGACCTTTCCTGGTCCCCTTCTACTGCATGTTCCTACTTTGGGCCTGCAGTCTCTCCCTCTTACATTTCTTTTTAAATTCCATTCTGTACTCCTTTTGTTTTTCGTTCAAACCCCTGCTTTCTTTTAATCGTTTACCCCCTTTCCATTACTGTTGTTTTCTCATTTGACACTTGATTTGCTCTCTTCCTTGTTAATTGCCTTTTGTTTTACTTGCAATATTCACTTTCTTCTTTCCCGCCCCCTCTTTTCTATATTTCTGGCATTCTGGTACCTTTTCTTTCTGTGTTTTCTCCTTTCATTCCTGTCTTCGGGTTCTTCGCCCTTTCCCATGCACTAACCCCATCCTTGATCTTTCTCCCCCTCAATTTCTCATTAAGTCCATCCAGCATCTCAAGTTCCCCCCTCACCCCCGTGCCTTTCTCTTTAGTTTCACTTGGATTCAGCTTTTATTGGCAGGTGTTTCAGCACCCAGTCAGCCCTGGCAATCCCCTCCCTGTGGGGTAGGGCAAGGGGAGGGGGGCTAATGGTCCCAACTTGTCTAAGGGTGGCAGGGCCTGCGAAAGTGAGGACCGTTTAGGATGATAATGAGCTGCTAGGTGCTTGTGGGAGGGGAAAAGCAGGCTTCTGTCTTTAGTCAGTGGTCAGTGCGCCGCTGACACGGACGTTAACCCGATGAAACAGTCCTCCCCTCACTATCTGTCCCTCATGAGGAGAGACCAATACACACTTGCCCCTGCAGCGCCCCCTTCGCCCACCCCTAGATACGGGACTGCCACAGTGACGTTGCACAGCTCCCTGGATGGGAGTGCGGTTGCCTGTCGCCCCTTAGATGCTGGTGGCGAGGGTCACTGGCTCGCTGTCTACCATCATCATTAAGACTGCGTCTTCTCCCCCCCCCCTTCCCACCTCACTGCGGCAGCCGTTACCATGTGCTGGGCACGGGGCACCTGTCAGTGCTGCAGGGGGCCGCAGCGTCGCCTCAGGCATTCGATAGCAGGCCCGGCGACGCATTTCTTGGGGATACTCTCGACTTAATTACCTACTGTGGTCGTCGGCAGTGTCCCGCTGTCCCTTTTCCGTTAGTGGGAACTGGGCGAGACCGCTTGAGAGGATGGGTTAAGGGGCTATGCTGCTACAAATCACCTATATGACAAGCATCTGTCACGGCACTTCTGCTGCCACATAGCAATGGGATTTTTAAAAAATAATGTTTTCTAGAATGTTACGTACGCGATAAGCAGGCGACGAGTTATGTTGTCTGTGAAAATGTACCAGCAAGCCTGATCACCAGTCCGTCAGGAGGCTACCTTTAAGAATCAGCGATTGAGAGGTTGAAACTTAAGTTCGGTACTAGCCACTTTTCAGGTGCAATGTTAACTTGTTATTTTGTAAATCACTTTACGTGGGAAATGTTTATATGCAAGTATTATCACACAACCAAAGTTGGATATTCACTTAAACTCGGGAGGATGCGAGGCTGAAGGGGCCCTGCTGGGATGCGTACTTGCAAATCATACTCAGGAAGCAGGCCTTGACCTGCTGAGCTATCTGACTGGCTGATCCCAATCAAAAGCTCCTATGAATATCCTCTAATTCACCGGCAATGCAACTCTAAATGTCAAACACAGCCTCCCCTCGAAGATAGCAATCACATACACAGTCCACACTGATTGGACCTAATCTATTTGATGTAGTTGACTGCCACAGACCGTATGACCCAGGTGTGCTAGCCGCAGTGCTTTAAGTGGGATGCGAAATTTAGGAGGGGGTATAAAATGGGTTGGGTGGCAGGCTCGGACTGGCCAATAGGTCAGTGCCCAAACCAAAAATGCATAATGTGTGCATGGACCAGATTCTTTGGTCAAAGTGTGTCACTTTTTTGTCCAATGTGTGCCAGTTTGATTAGTTACTTTACTATGAGGCTAGTAGTTTTGACCAGTGTTGCTGAATAAACATTCTTTAAATTACACAATTTGCATCACATTTTTTTACCCTTGGGTACTATTCAAACAGTCTGTCACAAAAGGAATGAATTGCCATTTGCAACTGTGGCCCACTTTTTCATTGGTGCCTGCGACAATTGTATGCCCTGTCCGACTCTGGTGGGTGGGTATCCTAAATGTTGGGCATTACCTAAATAGCGATGGGCATGACTTGAAGGGGGTGCTGCCCGACAAACAACACACTACGAGACTCTGCAAATATATACTTTGAGTCATTCAGCATGGCCTGAGATGGCATGGATTGCAGCCATACTGAATATGGCAAATTAAATGATATGGGGTTTGACGGTATGCTACTTTGTCTCACAGCAAGTGTTACTATCAACAGTGTTTACATACCAAAATATCAACCTCCGACAGAGGAGTTTCTGAGTTGGCCATGCCAGGATTAGGTTCTGTGATATGGCATGTTAACACAGATCTCTGCAGCTAAACATAAACTAAACACACTGAGCTATCTTCTTAACCATGGTTGCACGCAAATTTAACAGTATGTATTTTAACTTTGATTATTGTATTGGGTTAATCTATTCCCCAGAGAAAGGAAATGCTACTACTCAAGTTGTGCAACAGTGAAAGAGGAAGTACTGCAGTCAACATGGACTGCATTATCGGATCAATTGATCAGATCCAAACGTGTTTGACAACAGCTGGGGCGGGCTGCAATAAATCGGGGGCAAGTGGGAGCGCATGGGGACATGGGGGATTTGCACAGGCTGTTTATGTGTGACGGGGAGCCCCCGCAGTGCCCCAGCTCGGGAACAGTTTTTGGAAACTGCCACAGCCCCAGCCCACTTAAAGCACTGACTAGCCGTCATGGTTAATCTTGGTTCGCAAGTATCATGTCCCTGCTGCTTATACAACTCTGATCAAAAGTGGACAATGATGAAGGACGACACATTACAATATATTTTTGTGATAGCTCGTTTGAACATAAACATGTCAAGTTGGTGTCCCAATCCAGCTTAGAATGTGTAATTGCCCATCTGGTAAAATGCTAGCCGCACCCTGCTCTGCACAGATCCTGGCTGTTGTTGGCCAGAGAGGTTTCATTATTAGCCCTTTGATAAGGAAGCGAAGGCCCTGAACCGTTTGAGCTCCAGCGAAAGGGCAAACTAATTAAACTTGGGAGGATAGCTCAGAGGCAACGCGCTCGCCTTGGAAGCAAGACTACACGAAGCAACACAGGTTCGATCCCCGGGTCCGCGCTTAGAAACCTCTGGGTATTAAGCGCGTTATAAATAACCAATTACCAGTTACACACATCGGGGGTCCTTCACCATCATAGATTAAAGCATCATGCAACTCATTGAGTGGACCCCTCTGGAGCAGCAACTAGGAAGTGAGGCAGAGGAGAAGGGACATGACTCGGGAGGCTCTGGCCTGGTTCACAGGAAATGGGCTCTGTGAACTAAGAGACAGAAAGAAACCTGGTAGGATAGCTCAGCGGCAACATGCTCGCCTTGGAAGCAAGACGACAGGAAGCAACACAGGTTCGATCCCCGGGACTGCGCTTAGAGACCTCTGGGTGTTTAAGCGCGTTACAAATACGCAACTAAGACAAAAAAAAAACAATTATGCAACTAAAAAACAAACACAATTCCTGTAACAGCGCCTCTGTGAGAGCTTTAAAAATGCAAAATAAATCACTAAGAGATGAAAGATTCCCTAGCTAGTAATCAATCCATCTGCTAGGCTGAAGAGAGGCATTCTGTCTTCGCTGGACTGAATATCCAGAAGCCCGGACGAAAGGAAACAAATGCGCCTGAGAACCCACAATGAAAGAAAAGTGTACCATGTTATCCCCCTGCCAAATCCTCAGCTTGCTGCAGAACTACTGCAGCACACCCACAAGTTCTAATGGCAAATTCTGTGGTGCCGTTACCCCCTTGAACAGACCTTGCACATTCAGTGTTGGCCCTAAGAGAAGCCTGAGGTTCCTAACGTTTGCATCTAATTCATCAGTCAAAGGGGACCCTGACAAGAGATGCAGCATATAAGGCTTGCTGGCCATTCGCCTTCAGAAAAACTAGCTACCAACCAGAAGAACCTCTGAGTGATCCTGGCAGCTGCATAACCTGCTTTGGTCCCCAGGACTCATCTCTCCTCTTGTAGGGGGGCCTTGCTTGGTAAGAACCTGGGGCTGCGTGGTCTTCCTTTACTGTGTCAGCACCCCTTTACAGACAATGGCCCTGTCACAGAAGATCAGATTATTCTTCTGCCTGGATCTGACCTGCCCAGTGGCACCAGTCCAGTTATATTGGGAATACTCTGCCTAATGTCTAATAGTGGATATTTACATTGCATAAACACTCCTGCTTGGTATTTGAGGTATTTAATTCTTACTCTGTATTGCATTTGTGAGTGTTGATTTCTGCACCAGGGGCAAAGTTCAGCTTTTGTGTTAGGCCTGCGCTACCCAAGGTTAGCTACACAAATTTAAACAGGTCTTTTTGATTGGTCCGTCTCTGTAAAACGCTGTATTGGTGCATTTTGTGAGCTCCCAGACCAGTGTCCCAGGTTGGTTTACTTGAATTTGCCCAAGGCTTTTTCAAAGTTCTGAAGGAGAAGTGAAGAGAGCTAATTGGGGGGAAAGTGTGAGTGGGAAGTGCTTAGGATAGAAATAAGGGGGTAACAAACATTGAAACAAAGGCCTGGCAATAGGTTCGATATCATGGAGAAGAGTATGAGGAGCAGCTGAACAGAGTTTACAGGGCATCATTCCTGTTTACTCCATCACTTGCCTGCAGAATCTGCAGATAAATTCTCCTTGAACTATCTCTCTCTCTCTCTCTCTCTCTCTCTCTCTCTCTCTGTATCTCTCTCTCTCTCTCTCTCTCTCTCTCTCTCTCTCACTAACTCTCCCTCTCTCTCCTCTCTCTCTCCCTCTTTCTGGGCCACTGTTATGATACATACCCCCTGATTTCACTTAGTACACTGAGCTTCTGGGAGGACAAAGAGATTGTTCTAATGGCAATACCCTCTCCGGGTTACTTCTAGACTGGCTCTAGCGCTCTCCTAGTTCTGGGCAGCCCAGCATAGGCTTCCAGAGGTTAAGGCCAAGGCCTAACCCTATGATGCTTGGGGGACTGCTCTGATGAACAGGGGTGGACTGGCCTATAGGTAACTCTTGAGATTTCCCAGTATGCCTCTGCACTCTGGGCCTCTTTTGTGTGGAAACCTATTTTATTTTCGAAATTTCCCATAGGAAAAGGGTTGGGCTTGCTGAAAATGTGTAATATGGGGCTACTGTGAACAATTTTTCCAGGGCCTCTTTTGGCTCCCAGTCCACACCTGCTGATGAAGACCTACTGGTTGTGGCCCTAAAAGGGGTATGCCAGGCGAGGGCTTGGTCACGTGTGGGAGAACCAGGAACACATGGAGGACACACACACCACAGTCATCATTTCTGGATCAAACAAGGAGCAGAAACATGCAACCAAATCACAGGGTTCAAGAGGCCCTGACTGTGCAGATGAAGAGCAGCAAACAAAGAGTTAAAGACTCTGGCAATGAAGCAGCACAATGTGCAGCGCCTGTCTTTAATAGTCACATGTGGCATATATGCAGCCCACCAACATTGCTTGACATGGAAGAACATGGATTATGATTTGTTATTTATGTAGCACTTTCAGCAAAACACCATACAGAGAACATATTTACATACAATTTTCACCCACGCAAAGTAGTTGCTCATTTCTCGACCTCGGAAAGATGAAAGGCTGGGTTGACTTTGCGAGATTCGAACCTGCAACGTGCAGATAACGCGATGGTTGCCACAGCTCAACCCGCTCAGCTATCTTTCCGGTTTGTCAGATTACTGGATATGGGAGGATTTGCAACACTGCTGATATCTTTCATTTTCTTAAGAAAAGTGGTGCTATACAAGCACCGCAGAAGTTTGATGGCAAATCCTGACTTAAGGCGTAGAAAATCCCTGAGGATATCAAAAGAGGAATTGGGGGCCCTTGGTATCTGTTTGTGGAGGCAACTCTTATTATTGTGAAAGATGTCAGTTTTATATATCTTTTTGATATTGCAGACATGCCTTTCTCCATTTAAGTTCCAGTTGATGGGAAAGTTGTTTTTGGCAGCTTGCAAGCCCCTGCGTCTTCGTATAGCCTCAGCAGTGATCGATTACAGGGAAGTCAACGGAATGCAAATTGATCCTCGAGTGAAGGAATAGCCGCGAGTTTCTTCTTGTCGAACTGAGGATGGGAATTGTAGCTGGATACAGAAGCAAACATTGCCCGATTTTCTCTTGCCAGGCGTTATTTTGCCCTAGGACATGGTGCTGATGTAAATGTATTGTTTGGTACAGAATTTTCATGTGACAGTTTAAAGCAGCATATCAGAAATAATGGTGAAGTGATTAATTTATGCTCATATTAAATGGTATTTTCAGCCTTAAAAAACAATGTTTTCCCATCGGTCATTTACTGTAGTAAATATCACACTTTCTCTGTGCAGAGGGCGTCCATTTTGAATGGTCGATTGGATTTTCAGTGAGCAGTGCTCTGCCATGGTCCCTACTACATTTCAAACATTAGGATAGTTACTCTGCATGAGCACACATGTGTTCCTCTTGCTCCCCGAGCCACCTTTATCTGGCTACCGGAATCCCCCGGATGCAGCCTGGCCCTCACAGCCATTTGAACCACTAGGGCTCTGGTGCTGCATGACACCTCCCCTCGCCTGGCCGCAAGCGACACTTCCCTGTGTGGGCCTTGGGCAATAAGAGCTAATTCATCCACCACCAGAGCTGGAGGACCAATAGTGTCCATCCCGTTGTCACTCACCAAGCAGGCAGAAGAGTCCCCTCCCATGTCCCTCATGCAGCCACCACGGATAGGTAAAAAAGCGTGGTGGCAACTCAGGCACACCGATCAAATTTACTCGGAATGCTCTGGCTTCCTTGACCTGCAGTGGCTACATGCAACTTGCCTCTAGGCCTTTGATCCAACAACCAATGTGCACATCGAGCAGTGCTGTGTGGCCTTCCCTGGGATAGGGCACATCTAGGGCCGACCACAACCAAGTCACCCATCACCCTGGCTGGGAGGCAAGAGACTCCCACTCAATGTCCCACTCCTCTACCCTGATGCAGCCAAAAGATGTTTTGACCATCTCCCACTCCTCTCGGGGATGCCAGCGGGCAATGTGGTCCCATAACCGTTTGGTTTTATCTGGCAAGAGGCCAACTTGGCACGTTGGTGCTAGTGCTGTTATCATGGGGC
This sequence comes from Ambystoma mexicanum, assembly GCF_040938575.1. Lineage (NCBI taxonomy): Eukaryota > Metazoa > Chordata > Amphibia > Caudata > Ambystomatidae > Ambystoma > Ambystoma mexicanum. Next base: position 83,159,036 of record NC_090924.1, on the reverse strand, counting down.
CCCAGCTTCTGTCCACTGACTGGCAATATCTTCCTTTCCTTGACCAGCCTAGATACCAAGGCTGAGCACTTCTCCCCTGCACCTCAAATTATACTTACCTTTCAAATTAATTACTTTGAGTTCTATTTTTGGACAATTTAAACTCAAATGTGAATCAGGTGTGCATGGTGGTTAAATTTGTTTCTAACATCTTCCTTCCGGCCACCCCAACACCACACAAGATATGCCCAGGCTTTCACATGTATGAACACACATTCTCCAGTACTCCATGGCGCCCAGCTAGGTTTGCGAATTATAAATTCCATGCATACAGAGATGCATGTACTGCCAGAGGGACGACTGTCAGGGATGCCACATCATTTCCTTAAGATAGCTCTGAGGGTGTCTGGGAATGGCACAGCTTTTGACTCTGAGGGTGATAGGCACAGGGCAGAGAAAAGCATAGCCAGCCATGTTAAAGGGACCCCACTCTCTAGTATCACACTTCCAATGGCAGGTAACCCACAACGATGTTGAACGGGGCAGACACCAGAGAGAGTTCACCCAGAAAGGGCTCACCTATGTTTGGGAGCATGAGGCCTGAAGCAACGAACCACAAAGCTGCTGATGCAAGACTGGAAGGGGTGACCTTGTATCACCCTCGGGGTTAGAGGAAACGATTCCCCATTGAAACCCCCTCATTCAATTCCCTCTCCCTGAGACTAGTGACAATGACCCACGTCGTACTATTGTGAAAAAGATTAAAGGTATAATTGATGCACTTTTCTGCTCTCTAAAAAGGCTTAAGACCTGACGCTTGGTTTTCATGGTACCTCATCTCACTGAAAAGGTTGAAAGGTTGACATCTGGTTCTCCTTGTGGCTCAGTGAAAAAGTTGGAAGGCTGTAAGTGTATCATTTCACCTTAGAGTGAAAGGCCGTTCTTGGGTTCGACTTGCGACTATCTCCGAAGGGTGAAAGACCCCAATGTGCCCTCCTTGTACACCCCTGAACGTCCAGCGATTGGCCTTTGGTGTATACACTTCAGAAACAAACAAAAAAGCAAAATCGCTGCTTACTATATTGTCTTCAAAAGGAAAAAGTGTTCCACCTACCGTCCTCAAATGCTAACGACTGCCATGCTCAATTCCCCCCTCCAGACAGGTGCAGTCAAAAATCAATAGCCATAAAACCCTGGCTAGACTCATATGGGCTCTTTCGGCCATTTTGTTTGAATTCCCTTTCAACCCACATTTGCGTTGGTTGTGTGGATGATTCCAGGGAATGTGAACTGCTTATTTCACACGACGGGGCATGTTTTTTTTCTTATTTATTTTAATAATTATAACACTGAAATCCTTCAGATTGTAAAAGGATCAGTCTGCTTTAACTGGCTGTGACCCACAGACTTTAAAAGCTGACATCTTGTACACGTAAGCGTTCCCTAAAGATAAAGAACATATACATTTGGTTAGTTATGTTATGCTATTAGGATTTGTACCACCCGCCGCTGACATCTGCATGGTCTCCAGGGGCTCTGCTCTGCGTATCTGCAAGAGGGTGAGTGTGTTTGGTCAGTTGGGAGGGGAGGGAAAGGCAAGACTGCAGCGCTTTTGAGAGTGTTGATGTTGCGTTTCAGAAATACCCTGAGCTCTGCATGCAAGTAAGCTTTCTAGGTGTGAAGTGGAGGGGGCACTCCAGGCTTAGTGTCCAGAGGGGCAGCATCCTGCCTGTAGTGTGGGCGTGTGTTGGGCAGGGGCTGAATATGTGAATTCTAGTTGGAGGTCTACATTTGTGATGTTTAAAGCATGGTGAGAGGGATTTTTTTTAAAGGCATGTGCAAGTGGCACGGTGCACATGTGTCAGGTGAGTAAGTTGGGGAGAAATTGAGAGCTAGTCAAAAGGTGGGGGTGTTCTTTAGGTTTCTGTGGGACTTTAAAATCATTGGCCTTGATGTTGGCTGTGTTGTGGTGAGTGGTGTTTGGCTTTAATGGTTGATGCATGAAGATGTCCGGTGTTGAGGATTAGATATTCTGGGAGACGGGGAAGGCAGTTTTTGCAGTGCCCTGTTGTTTCGAAAACATTTATAGTCTTTCACTGAAAGAAACAACTATAAAGTGAGCGTGAGCGTGTGCGTGTGTGTGTGTTGCTTACCTGTCTTTTAGTTGAGCATAAGGGGTTATAAGGACGTTAACAGGAATGACAGAAGTTAAACTGCGATGAAAGACCAGGCCTGGCACAGTTTATCAAACACACCCTGCTAACGCTTGCGCTTGCAGCCCTCCTTAGCTCTCCTCGAGATGCCTTCCCGAAATACAACTAGAGGAACTCAACCGGAATGGCCGAGACTGTCTGCTTGACCTCCTCATCCCCACTGCCCAGCCATGTATCTTGTCAAATCCCAGTGACAGTGAGACCCTAACAGTCCAGAGAGCGCGCCGCATTGAGGAGGCATAGGCCCAGAGGGAGGCGGGAGAAGGGTGCTGTCACATCACATCAGCCCCAGCTCGTCCATGCGGGGCTCTGATGAGCTTCCCTAGCCGGGGAACCAGTTGAGTCAGTCATCCACACGGCGGGAGCAGCTGCCCTAGAGCAAGTGCAGGGGGCAGTGCCCTCCTGCAATGGCAAGGGGGCCAGGCAGAAATACTGCGGCACGGGCAGCATAATGTACAGGAGGCTGGTGCATATTGGCCCCCAGTCTGGCTTTTACCAGCAGACTCTGGGCCCTCGATGCAGGCGGCATGCTTGGGTACCCTCGAGATTTGACCCAGAGTCTCAAAAATGCGGGTCCAAGTTCAGTGAACTGCTAGAGGGTATATCATGACACAACAGGATTGCTGATGCTCCTGGACCTGTCGGCAGCCTTCTGTCCCCTCCACCAAATTGTATTACTAAATTGGTTTAGGGATGCGGCAGCAGTTGCAGATGAGGCAGCTGTGTGATTCGGGTCTTTTCTATCTAAAAGACGCTCTAGAATGAAGTTCAAGTCCTGTATGTCAGCACCTGAGTGTGCGACATGTGGCGTGAAGCAAGATGCGTGCATTTCCCCATTACTTTTTAACATCCACGCAAAAACCTTGCATGACTTGTTAGTTAATCTTGGAGTCAGGTTTCAAATCCATGCAGATGACACCCAGATCACATTCCAACTGGCTCAGCATTTTAATGGGAAATTGACTTTATCCAGTCGGTCTTTCATTGAATATCACATCGGATGTTGTTTAATTGGTCGGGGCTCAGTCAGACTAACACAGAATTAGATTTGATTCTGCCATCACATGTGCTTTGGAAACAGTAGCCGGCCTTTGTGGAGCTTTTTCCGTCAAACATTTCAATTTATATTCTGGAAAAAGCAGAATCACTTGGGATACTGTTGTACTCATCCCTGTCCATGGCACCACATGTTGGTATTCTGATTAGCTCCTCTCATTTCCATCTTATAATTCTCGGGCAGCTTCGTCCACTCCTATCTGATTCCGCCTGTGGCACCTGAGCGGGGGTCACAATCAGGCAAACATTTGACTATTGCAACTGCATTTATGTGGGAGTCCTCAGTGAGATCATATGGACCTAGTCTCAAAGAAAACTCAACTGGCTCCCTATTCATGCCAGGATCAAATTTAAACTCTTAACCATGATCCTCAAGACCCTTATGGTACTGTTCACTTATAGATGAGTATATGATTTGCCTGGCATCTCCCCAGCCGACTCCTCAGATCCTCGTCACGTTTCTTCTTGTCTGAACCCGAGGTTTCTCAGAGACTTTGGTAAATCTTGCACAGTCATTGCCTCTCACTAGCTGAATTTGGTAGGGTGTAAGACATACATTTTGTGTCCCAAATCTGAAGTTGTTAAAATACTTTAATAAGTCCAAAGGTAACAGCTTACTCTACATCAGCAGAGACGATGCCACTCAACCTCTGCCTCAGCACCATTGTTCCAATATATCTCTTGGAGGGATGATGCCAGATATACATGCGTAGGGCACGTTCCTCCAACCGGCATAAGGTAGGCAGCAAGTTTGGATTTCCTTTTACACCTCGCAGGCCTGGTCATAAATGGTACTGGTGCTCAGGGGCACCACCCACACAACACTAGTGTAGCTGCACAGCTTGACAGGGACCCCTCTGCTCAGCGACAGTGGCATATATGCAGTACAAATCAGTGCAGGTGAGCTCTGCAAGGTGACAATGAAGAGCAGTAGATGAATGTGTCATTCATCAAATCAGCCCCTCCCCAGTCCCGATTCTACAGGAATGGCAGGTGCACATCACATGTAGTACCGGACTCCATCGCACCACCTTACCACAGGTGTGAGAGACGGTACTCGCTGAGACAACCCTATACCGCACGGATCACAGAAGTGCTAAACCTACAGGCTATGGAGGATATGAATGTGCTGTTACCAAGGGTGGTGAAGGCAAATGACGTCACTAGTGAACTCTGATAGACGTAGGTGCATTGGACACTAAGCCCATATGCATCCACCTCAAAGGTACACAAACAATAGGTCAAATTGCACTCAGTCATGAAGAACATGCCTGCATCTACAAGATTAGAAAACATATTATGTGAAGATTTTCTCCTTTTATGATGAATGTTAAACAAATGAATTAAAATTAAACAACTTCTATCAAAAAACTGTGGACATAATAATCATAACAGAACTTAAACGTGTAAGGACTGTTTACACAAATGCGCACAGGCTTACATAGAAAAAAAAACCTTTTCTCTTAGAAAATATATACTCTCTATATGCTGAAACACAAGACACACATAAAGCTTGCTTTATGCCGAACGCAACTAAAATTAGCAGCCATGCAAAACACGATGGACGGCGCAGCTACGTTCGGGAAAATGGGAGACATCGAGAGGCCTCGAGGTTGCAGGGGGTCCTGGTTCACGTGTCAGAAGACAAGCCAAACCTGAACAGCTCAGACAACAAGTGCATATGTTTGCCAAGGTGACCAGGGAAAGAGAGGTTTGAATCAGCACCCAAAATTACAGGCGTGAGACAAAGTTCTCTTAGATTAAGGAAAAGAAAAAAGTAACGTTGGAAGGACAGATTCCCATCAACTCTGACTTAATATTGAGAGGAAAGTAGCTCGAACAAGTCTCTAGAGGCCAAGGAAGGTAATAACACCCGCAGTAAAAAGGACTAGAATTCTCATAAATGACAAGCCGGATAATTCAAAATGTGGTCTCCACACACGTGACCTACAGTTGGAGGATAATGCCTATTCCTTACATTTAGATACAGATAGGCAGAGCCCTTTGTTCCCATCCAGTTCTTGGGACAAAAGATACAAGGTAGTGCAATGTTGAAAGCTAAACGTCCTGGCTTGTCACCTAGAGAATCAGAAATGGTAACCTTATTGGGACAAGTAGCACCTTGGTGCCCTCACCACCCCCAATTTTTTCTCATGTGCTGGTAACCTTCCAAAATGCCAAGACTGAGCACTGACCAATTCCTACCCATCTTTAATGCTCCTCTATCAAAGTTGCAACAACCACTCACAGTGCGCATGTTTTCACTTGTATCCTTTTAGTAGGTGGTCTCAGGCAGAGGTATCAGATAGAGCCTAAATAATGAATGTACTAATCCCTATAGAGTGTTTAATTAGTTGATTTACCTAACCAATCCCTTCCCACCTTAGGTTTTCTAAGATGAAATGTCAATTGTGATGTCATGCCCATTTTTAAGGAACTGTCAAGCATGGAGCCTCTTGAGAGTCGGGAGATCGATGTGATGCCCATAGCTATCCCTGTTGTATATGGGTTTTGTTGAATAAAACAGTTATTCGACTCTTCTGTTTTTTTGGCGTAGGATTTCCCCTGGCCTGTCCTATTTGATTATCCACAGAGGGTTTCCTCCTCATTTTGACAACAAGCTGCAGGGTGCCAAAAGCAGCAATCTGATAGATGCAAGAGGGGTTAATCGATTCCTGGAAAACATCGGCAAGGCCCAAGATGACCAATTGAAACACCGCTCCCTGTGCCCATTCACTTTACTGGACATCAAACTGGATGAATTTCTTTTTACTTAAAATAAAGTAAAACATTAAGGTGGTCACTGCAATTGATGGGACCACGAAAGCTAGGCGTGCCCAATGCCAGAATGCAAGCATATCTCAAAATCTCTTCTTTCTTGCCTGGAGCAGGGTTCCCTTAACCTATTACTGCCTTACCATGGGCCTGATTAACACAAGCATTTTATAATTGTACAATCCCATTGGAAAGTCCTCTGTGAATCAGGCCATATGTCCCATATCAAAGAGTTCTCTCCCCTGCTGCAACCCCCTCTCAGTCGACCACACTCCCACCCCAAACTGCCTGTTGGATTATCATGCCCTTTCACCTATTATTCTTCTGTTTCTACATCTTCTCACTTTCATATCCTGAATTACCGCTAACAACACACACCCTTTCCAGCTAGCGCAGAAAAGTTCTCAGCCAACTGAACTTCTCATGTATCCTATCACTGTTGCTAACCTCCTGCTCCGCCTTTTATCACTCACATCTTGGTCCCTTATTGTTCCTAGTTCTGTGCTACCTCTAACACGTATCACTTGACAAGTACACCACTTCTGCCCTGATTCCTTAGCCTTTAACCCAGGAGAGCATTAACCGCCATACCCTTTCTACCTATGACTAGAAGTAAAGGGATTATTGCTATTCTTTGTACTACCCTAGGCATATAGGGCAGAATTGGTACTCCAGATAAAGGTCTGTGTGGGCCAACAAAGAGGCTCCGCCCATCTCCACAGTCCATCCATTTGCATATTTTCACACAATGAATACACCCATTAGAAACCGGGAGATTATGGAGGACTGTAAACAGTAAATGCCTTACCCCAGTATTGAGATGTAGTGTATGAAAGAGTAAAATATAAACTGCATGTGGAATGGTACAGATGTCTCTTGTCATAGGTGTGGGGGTGGGTTGGGGTGGCAATCAGATAAGAGCCTAGGCCCCTGTCTCCTGTTGCTTGTGTGAGCATTAAGAGATCAGGAATGCAGCCATCATAAAACATGATGGAGGAAAGAGATCTGAATGGTGAAGGATGTTTTCTGTAAAAATGCAGCCAGTTCCAAATCATGGGGAAAAGGACAGAGAAAATGCAAGGTGTGAGGAACCTGAGGGTGCCCTCACTTGTTCTTCCTCAGGATCCTCCACTCAGGTGGCCATGGAAAAGTGATTGCTTTTGGGTCCCGACCCTGGAGGTGAATATGCGAAGGAGGATCACCTGGGTAGAGGGAACTTTGGAAGTGGGGAGAGGATGTCCTTAAGTGAGACGTGGTATCCCCCTTTCTTTTTTTAAATTTATTTTTGTTTTTTTTATTTGTGTTTAACCAAAGCGGTTTTTACAAAAGAAGTTCAACGCTTCCATTAGAGGTACTAGTTCGGTACTTTGGGACACCACTTTCGGTCGAGAAGGGGCCTTTCCCTTTTCAAACTGAACCCTCTATCCCTCAAGCCTTTGTAGGCTGCTGTCAGACCTCCCCCTTTTCTCCCCGTCAAACGGTCCCCCAGAAACACCACCTCAACACTGGGAAGAGGAAGAGACCAACTGGGAAGGTATATCCTCATTTGAAGCAGACAAACACATATCAGCCTCCTTTTATTAATGCAGGCACATGGCAACCTCCTTTTGTTCACACAGACATTTATCAGCCTCAGCTGTGAAATGGGCCGAGGAGGAGGACAACACAAGTGAGACAAAACTGCTGTTCTGATGATGAGCGGTCTAGACTTTCCTGGAGTTATGATGGTGGCGGGAACTTTAAAACTCAACTGCCGGTTGTGAATGGAGTCAGCTGTGGAGGCGGTGTGAGCCGAGGAGGTATAGGCAGAAGATGGGGAAACTCCCAAGCAGTGGCATGGCAGTGGAGCTCTTGAGACCCGGTGGCCAATGGAGAGTGTATGCAGCAGAAAGTAGCGCTGAGGAAAACTGGCGGCCGGTAACAGATTGTGTGTGGAAGACCGGCACGAGCGAGCGAAGCAATCACCAAAGTCCTTGGTTGAGGAGCAACGCTGCGGAAAGCCACTGGAAGAGGAGCGAGGGTCCCGCTGGAGCCGGCGGGAACCTGGAGTGGAAGAGACCTTGCAAGCTGTAAGCTCTGACCTATGAGTGAATGGGAAGCACCGGGCTGCCAAGCGGAAAGACATTGAACATTGTTGTTTTGAATGTCAAACGAACTGAAAGTCAGTATAAGTATTTTGAATGCAGAAACAAGTGCTGGTGACTACTGAACAAACTGAAAAGTAAAACAAGAACTTGTAAATGCGGAAACAAGTACTTTTGAAATACCATATTAACTGAGTTATGCTAAGCTCTTTTGAATGTCGGACAGAGTAAAGACAAGTGTTGAACACTCATGAATGGAGTAAAAAAAGGGTGGTGCATGTGGCAGATACCATGGAAGGTATTGGATGAAATGCAATTATTGGCAAAGTCAAAGCATTCTCAGAAGGGTTTATGATAAGAGAGCAGGTATTAAGCAAAGCAAGAAGAGTCACAGAGACTACAGGTTAAAAAGGAACCTATGTCTGCAAGAGTCAGACGACTATAGAAAAGCAGAACCAAGTGCATGGTGGCTAACCAAGCCACGGTGCGGTGTCAAAGAGTGTGACACTGGGGAATCAACTCTACATCACTGTCACAAGGAAGCAGTGGCCAATTGGTGATGAAAGCTACTAAGAAGGGGAATCGGTTGCGTGATCTATAATGGGTGAATGGTGTGGTCCGACAACTGCGCCTAGACGGAGTGCCCTGTGTGGAAGAAATCAATGAAAGTCTCTATAAAGAAGTCTATGTTTGGCAATCACCTGTTGTGTGATTTTGAAGTAAAGAAAGAAAACTGCCTCTGTGAATTAGCAACATTGAAAGAGCTGGGAAGTGTCCGAGGGAAACGTGTTGTTTCTTTTGAAAAGCTGGAAGATTTGAACTCGTGTGGAAGGGAACCCCAATACAATGAGAACTGTTTGAGTTTAGGGAAGGGAAAGGTGGATTACAAGCAAAGAGCTGGAAGAAGCTCTTGACGTTATTTTGAACAATATTCATTTTGATGCTGACATTCCTACACATTGTATACATTTAGTTTTGAGGGCAAGTACAGGTTTTGGACACAGACTAACTTTTGATTTGGACTTCCTAACGTAGACTATCCTTAGTTTTCTTTGGGTAGGGAAATCCCACTTTAGCATAGGGCAAGTTAGGCCTTACTCCACCCTGCATTTAAGTTTAATAAAACATTTGAGAACCAAACTTGAACGTTTTGTCTGTGCCCACTTCATGATGCCTTCACATAGACCACACTTTTATTCAGATAAAATTCCAATTCTGCCCTAGATTTGTGTATGTATAAGCTTGGCATTGCACTACTGTTTTTATTTTACATGTGTGTATATATATTATAGTGTGGCAGTTGCCGCACTATTGTTGAGTATGAAGTTCCATGGGAAACCTGAAAATTGAATTGCTAATACCTTTTGACGTGCAGAATGGATTTGGATGATATTTTACAAACACAATGGGCCTCATTACACGGTAGGCGGTAAGGGTTTACTGGTACCGGTATTTTACCGGTACCGGTAAATCCTTACCGCCTTACTACGAGGTCCCTTTGCGGGTTGGGGAATTTAATGCCTGCTTTTTGCAGGCGTTAAAAACCAACCCGCAAAGGGACCCAGGTAGATAATTACGGTACCGCAATTTGCGGTACCGTAATTAGCGCCTTCCCCATTCCCATTATGCCCTATGGGGCAAAAATGGGAATGGGGAAGGGCAATGGTGGAAGGGGGAATTACCGCCCCGCCAACCTTGGAATGGGGCGGTAATTCCCCTTTCCACCAAGGCGCTACCGGTAAATTACCGGCATGAACCATGGCGCTAATAGCACCATGGTTTACCGCCTACCGTGTAATGAGGCCCAATGTTTGTCATGGCCCACCCCAGCAGGCTGGAAATTTTGGGAAAGATTTGTTATCGAATGAAAAAGATAGTAAGAAAGCAAAAAAACATTGTTTTTGGCCTTCTCTCATTCCTTCCCCCTAGAGGAAAAAGTCCACATTTCTTCACAGCCCACAGCAAAAACCGCTAGATGGAATTGGACCAGGTACAAAATAACTGAGACATGAAGCACTGACTCTGGTTATTCTGTCCAGTAGTTCGTAAAATATTATAACGGGTATAACCGGGGTTAGCCGAAAACGAAAAGTGGAAAAAATGTCATTTGGAGGACGAAAAAGGAGGAAATGGCATCAGGCTAGAAGTGGGCAGGGGGAAAGAGGACAGTCTGTGAAATTTGGGAGTTGGGAGGGGGGGGCTGAGGACCAGGTTCAGAGCTCAAATGTTTTTGCATAGCCGGGGTTATACTGGGGATAACCAGGGTTATAGTAGATAATTGGATCAGGAATAAAAGTGAGTCATGCAATAATAACCATGGTAATTACGGATAACCAGGGTTATTAGTAGTACATTGCAGATATAACCGCGGTAGTGGGAAAAGGGTTGTTCTTAATAAAAAAGTTAAAAAAATTAGTTTAATACAAAAAAAGAGGAATTTTATAACTACAGAGGCCATGGCTAGTGGGACCAGAAGAAAGTTATTGGGGTAACATGTAAAAGGGCCATGGGCGAAAGTCATGACAAGAAAGTCATGACAAGAAAGAAAGAAAGAAAGAAAGAAAGAAAGAAAGAAAGAAAGAAAGAAAGAAAGAAAGAAAGAAAGAAAGAAAGAGAGAAAGAAAGAAAGAGATTGTGTTTTAAAATATACAGTGGGCATGGCCAAAGACCATGCTCACTGGCCCGGGCTCTGGCTAGTGGGCCCGAAAACATATGTAGTTGGCCGTAGCCAACTCGGCCATGGCCATGACCCTCTTACCTCTAGGTCTGGTGCGCTATATAAACAAAATAAACAAACAAACAAACATGACCATGACTACGAACGAAGGCCATAAATAGTGGCCTGGCAGTGTTTTAAAATATACAGTAGACACGGCCGAACGCCATGCTCACTGGCCAGGACCAAAGGCCATGGCTAGTTGTCCGAAAGAAATGGGCTGTGGCCACCTAGTGGGTCCAAAAGAAAAATATTGGGGTGAACATGCACAGTGGACATGGCTGAAGACCATATCTAGTGGACTGGTCGTGTTTTAAAATAAAAAGTGGGCACGGCCTCTGGCCATGCTCACTGGCCAGGGCCTAGCTAGTGGGCCCGAAAGACATGTATAGTGGCCACGGCCTTCCTAGTGGGTCCAAAAAACATATTGGGGGAACATGTACAGTGGACATGGTTGAAGGCCACGTCTAGTGGCCTGTTAAAGAACTATGGTGTAACAAAACCCTTAAAATTCACTGAAAAACCTCAGCTAAGGTGCAGGTAAATTGCACAGATTTAATACCAAAGCCTTGGAATTCACCAGATCTGGTACGTTATGACTACCTTAACTCGGCTCATTCCCGTTACAAAGCCCATGAGCGCATACACATTATAAGACAAGGGATTCACGACATACAAAACGGCATTATGGGGGACATCAACGGGAGCGCACAGAGTTAAGCTGGTCCTGACTTCCCACATCTGCTGAATTTCAAGGGTTTTGTTTCCGTTGAATCTGCACAACTTAACTGCACCTTAACAACAAAAAATGTCAGTGAATATGTATATATATCACAGGTAAGAGGTTAGCAGAGAGCAAACCTATATAAGGCTAGGCAAGGAAGACTTTGACTCAGGGCAATGCAGGTTAGCCAGTGAACAACGATGTAAAACCTGCAAAGAGAAGAACAAAATGAAGGGTTGCGGGCAACGTTAACCCTGCCCGCCTACCCAGAAATGCAACCCTGCCCGCCTACCCAGAAATGGTCAGATATGTCATGGCATGTGACATCACAATAACCATAATTCATGACATCACTTTCTGGTGGTTTCTTAAACATTGAACTCTTGTGCTTGCAGACTGCGTCAGCCAACATAGAGCATTCCACATTTTCCAGGCAGGCCCAATGACGATGGTACAAATAACAGCTCTTATGAAACCAGGAAGTCAGGAAACTGGGGCGAGTGTACACATAACCCTCATTGACCATCTCTTAAAAACATCTGCAGCATTTTTCTTGCACACTAGTTGTCTAAAAGAGCCCAATATCAGTGTGGATCCTTAAAAATGTTCCCCTAGCCCAGTGTTTTTGATTGAAGCAATCACAGTGGCCCTCTTTTATTCATTTTAGATGGCAAATAATTAGAACTTTGAGGTTTGTAATAATCGGTAAAATAGTAGAGGTACAGGGGCCAGCCACATCTTTGTGCAACTCTTGAGCGATAGCAAAGAGAAGGCCACATTTACACTAAAACTAACGTGCAACTAATGTATACAGCTATTCGTAGGCCATGTTATTTTTCACTTTACTTGTAAAAAATATAATCGCTTCCGGGTCTGTCTTCCTCTCCATGTTTCCCACATGCGAGCAGCTGTTTCGCCTCCCGGGGGCCGCACGCCACGCTCCTTCACATTAATCTCAGAATGGTGCCGCAACGGGCCTGTCGCTGCTGCTGTACTGCCTCTCCTCCTGGGTGCGCCTTGTGGTCGATTGCTCAATTGCAAATGTGTGAGTAATCAATATTACGGCGTCGCACCAGAGCCAGAGTCTGTTGGCTGCGGCGACCTGGTGCAAAATTCCTGTCAGTCACTGGCTGTGGGTGCCACGACGCAAGAGCTGCGACGCTGTCGGCGGAGGCCCGGTCGGCACGCAGAGCCCGCGTGGTGGGCAGCAATGATCACTGCGCGCGCACAGATGAGCGGGAGCATATGGCGCCGGGAAGAAGACGGGCTTGTTAATTTCCCGCGCCCATGGGGCTCTGCTTCTCTGGGCTTGTCAGGGCTGATTTACACTGAAGGACTGGTTGGGCCCTGATGTCTTCAGACACGCTTCAATCCCCTCCAATCGGGAGGCTGCTCTGAGGCGCCGGCGACTCTGCTACTTGTGGCCTGTGCCATAACTGTATATAACTGCACATCCCTGCTGTACAGTGGGGGAGGGAAAAGTGCGGGCGTTTGGTGGGCTTTACAAAATGGATTCGCAGGACACTACGGATACGGAGGAGGTTCAAAGGAAGCCTCAGTATACGTCTTGTCTGTGTAATTCTCACCCTTTCAACCCAGCCAAACCACGTCTTTGCTAAAATTAGTGGCAAAAGGCATTTTAACATATGTACAGAACAACATAATAACAAAACTGTAGGATCATTATGCATGCAGGACATTACCCTATTAGAGTTATGACTCCAGGCCCTGTGCCTCAAAAGACATGCACACCTCTTAATTTACATATAGACATCATTAAAAGGGATGTCAAGGAAAAAGGAGTGTCAGTCTTTAATACTTGAGGGGACCATGTGAAGTGACGTTATAAGACGGTGCCATGAGTAAGCAAAGAGACACACAAATAACTGCAGTGTGAAATATATGAATGGTCACTATTTAAAAAAAATGTAATTAAGGAATTTTGTTAGTAACAAACCTCTTTATTATTTTTTCATACATAACCAAGTACACAAATACATTACATTTCATTACACATCAATTATCCACCAGTCCTCCGCGGACATGGTCTTGGCTCTGTTCACAATTCTTTCCAAATACAAAGTACGCTTTTCTGTTAAACTTGGGCAAAGTTCATGTCCACATATCCTTTTGTTTTACGTGCCATCACCACTTCTTTTGTTTAATATAGATTCAATCGCAATCTTAAAAATTGATTCCTATTTCAAGGACTCAGGAATTGTATCAAATACTTAGGCATCGTATTCATTGCTCTAGCTTCATATGCCAAATGGTAATTTCATTTATACGAACTGGCTTCTTCATTGGTCCTGCGCCAATCCATTCTCCACAATATTCTTTTGACAGCATCAGTGTTATTTATCAAAATCACTTCCGTCACGTCAAGCTTTTCTAAAGTCACAACACACGCTTGTTTCCAATCTACCAATATCTCTTCTCTTCCATTCCTTATAGACAATTTTACAATTTGGAACATGGATAATGTTCGTTCCAATATACATTTCCGGTACAAGGCTACAGCTTTCCAACAGGCCATTGCATATAATGATTAGAGGCCCAGCTCCAATCTAATTACCTGAATGGGTGCTCCATTAGGGAGGGCCAGCACATTCTTCCAGAAAGCGCTCTCTACATAAGGCCATGTGTTATAAGGAAGGCAGGACGAGCTCTCAGCCCCAACACGTGAGGGTTGCCACCACCTTTTGTTTATGAAAATATAGCACAGGCCATATCAACCTCATGTAACGCGTGCCTGCGCCGCTAGAGTTTACACTTTTGCCTTGAGTTCTGAAGCCCTAGGTGTATCTACTATACTTGAGTAGACACTCCTAAATACACAACGTTCTCCACGTTCTATTAGGATCCTGCTTTAAGTACCACCCGTATGAAGCCCTTTGTTTTTGCTTAGTAGATTGTAGAACCATTGTCTTTGTTTTCTTTATATTTCCTGTTAGATCATTTACCATCGCATACCTATTGAATGCATCCAGCTGGCGCTGTAAACCGATGTGTGTCTGATCTATGAGCACCAAATCATTGGTGTACAACATCCAGCCACACCCAGTACCCTCCTCCCAAGGGGGAATGAGCTCACCCACCCAGGGTGTCTCCCAAATCTGATATAAATAAATTAAAAAGGGACAGATGCAGGGGTCAGCCTTTTTTAAGTCCTTTACACGTTTCCATTTCTCTTAGAAGTGTCTCCTCTGTGTTCAGCCTCACTCTTAATCACTGATATTATACGTTTTGGGCATCCCCATTTCTTCATCTTATACCATAATAACACTAGATCAGTTCTATCAAAAGCCTGTTTAAAATCAATAAAAGCGAGATAGACCTTTGTGTGATATGTCACAATTTATTATATGGTCACAAACAGGTCAGGCATCTCCTTCCCCTACAATGAATGTGGCGCACAAGAAAAATGCTTTTCTTTCTACAATTCAGGTCCTTTTTGAGAAGGCCTCCAACCTGTCCCGCACACAACCCCAGCAAATACCCAGTGCCCCAATGGATTAGGAACCAATCCGATATGTATTAAGAATGCTTTGATTAATTTATTATTTATGTCACACTAGAATAAACAGCTTACATCAGCCACCAATATTGTGGCAACAACCAAACGAAATAACCTTTTGTAAGTAGCACACTGCTATAACTCAAGAATAGACAGTGACAAGAATTTCCTTTTACATCACCCCCAATACAGGTAAAGAACAGTTCCAAACCACACAATGAAAATGAATGCAAACAAAGTTATACTTTTCCCCCAGCAACCCTCACCCTCCAAACATCAATTTGACTTGATTCCTTTGAACGGAAGGCAGTGGCAGGGGGTAGGAATGCAAGGGGAAAATCGTTTTTTGTGTGTTGCTCACAGAAACAATATGGGAGACAGAAAGGAAAGGGAAAAATGTGTTTGGCACAGCACAATGGAAATAAGGGTTTTTAAATTATGTATCACAACTGCTATGGGAAAGAATAGAAAAGAAGGGAATTCATCCTTCTGACACTTAAAAAGACAGGCAGGGTTTTAGAGAATGTTAGTCAGCACACAAGGGGAAAATCGGATTTTGGAAGACTTAATCACAGCAACAATAAATAGGAGACAGTGATGCAATGGGAATAATTTGTTTTGCCACACCTGATAATAACACACAGGGCTTTAGGTTTATTACCAGAACAAAATGGGAAAACCGATTTTGGAATGTTTAGCACAATTTCAATGGGGAAAGAAATGCAAATGGAAATTCGTTTTTACCGTACAATGGGAAAATAGGAACAGAATGTGATAATTGATTTTTGGATGTTTAGCACAATTTCAATAGAGAAAGAAAATGCAAATGAATTTTTTTTTTACCTTACAATGGGACACACATGGAAACAGGGCTTTTTGAAGTTAATTCTTTTGGCAAATCTTTAGGACTATATCGACTCACAATGCAGTGGGAAAAGAGTGCTAGTTTTGAATGCCAACAATACAGATCTCGTGAATTTCAATGGGGGGAATTAATTGATTTACTTGGATAAATAGGCTAAAGATCTACACAGGCAAATGGGGGATTCTTCAATGGGGAAAGAACTGGAATGCACAGACAAATAGGGGATTTTGCAATGGGGAATTATCTAAAGCAATGCTAAAAAAATACACGGCTTATACAATATATGGCTTGGGGTATTTCTACTTACAGGAGAGGGCTGGACTGGGCGTCAGAGCGTCAGGGCACACCGCTGAGACAGCAAAGGGTGTCAGTCAAGGTCTCTGCCGAGTCCTCCAAGGGGTCCCAAGACAGCTTTTCAGTCTTCTGGCTCCTCTTCACTCCAAGAATCGGCCTCCCTCTGCTGGGATGTTTCTCCAGATTTTGGCAGTAGATCACCTCATGGAATTAGTGGGAAAAGTCCAGCCCTGATGCGGGCTGACTTAGTTATAGGGCAAATATAACATCACTGATTTGTCATAAGTGCCACAGAAGGGATTGGTTGAGTGTCACAACTCCACTCCCCCTTGTGTGCTGGTAGGACAAGGGAATGTGAGAGTGCTTTGGGACATTAGGGGAGGAGAGCCCTTCATCAACCCACTTCGATAGGTGGGCTCGGGGCATATTTTTGCACTTAAAATCAAACTATCTTGCAAGTACCCTTAACTTCCAAAACTTTACATGTATGAATACATTTTTGGCCACTATATTTTACTGCGAGTCAAATGACACAAATCAGAAGTATGTATGTCATTCCTGTGCAGAGCTACAGTTTTTCTTTGTTTAGTCTGGAGTCATAACAATGAACAATATGCCATTTTACCGACGCCGGCTTCATATTAATGATTACTGGCATGCTTTTACACATTTTCAACATTCTGTGAATCACCAGAAGGCCCAAATCACATTTTTATTTATAACTTCAGTTATGTTTATCCCACCAAAATTGTTTTTAGATGGTGAGAAGGGATTAACTTTCAACTTTAATAAAAGCTTAGAATTACTATTTTGCGATGTACACTGTCCAATTTACATGATAAAATGCATTTCTCCCCTTTTAAACAATGGGCAGCCAAATCACTCCTTGACTCTGGCCC
This sequence comes from Ambystoma mexicanum, assembly GCF_040938575.1. Lineage (NCBI taxonomy): Eukaryota > Metazoa > Chordata > Amphibia > Caudata > Ambystomatidae > Ambystoma > Ambystoma mexicanum. The sequence goes on along the minus strand of NC_090924.1, from coordinate 83,141,914 downwards.
CCATCCTTGCTCTCCCAGTTTCATTTCTCTTCAAGTATGTGACATCAAGAGAGGGATCTGTGTTTAGATTAACCTATCCATTCCATGGGCTAATGACCACTAATGCATTTTTTTTATGGGTTTGTGTGACCCGGATATCATAAAGGCTGGGGAACAGACCTATCAACTCGACAATGGTTTCATGGTCGTAGTGGATCTCCCACTCTATGTCAGATTGAATCTCACTCCCTTTCTCTTTAAAATTCAGGTCGGTAAAAAAGGTCTCACAATGTTCTACCCCAATGATCGTCGCAAAAAACAGAGGAGGCAACAACTACATCCCTTGGACAAAAGAACTCGGTACAACCCCAGACCCATCGTCGATTGTAAAAAACGTGGGGGTCTTGATGGACATCAAACTCACTCTAGAGCCACAAGTAAATGATCTACTCAAGAAATACGTCTTTCTCCTGCGAGTGGCAAAAAGGATCCTGCCATTCCTGTCATTCGCCAACAAAACACTTAACATCATCGCTCTCCACATGTCCAGAATAGACTATGCCAATAGCCATACCTGGTTATGCCTGAACGACTTCTAAAAAAAACCTACAATGCATACAAAATGCGGCACCCAGACTCCTTCTCAAACTACCCCGAAGAGAACACATCACACCCACACTAAAAATACTACATTAGCTACCAATAAAACAACAAATAAAATTCAAATCAATGTGCATCACGCACAGAGCAATACACAACCAAGGCGCAACATTCCTGAGAGATAAATCACGCCTACATCAGCCAGCAAGAACACTCAGATCAAGCAACAACATCCACTTAAAACCGAAACCCTAGAACAGAAGAAAACTCGGAGGATCCTCTTTCTCTCCCCAGGCACCGAAAACTTGGAATGACTTACCAAAGGATATACGGAACACAAGAAACCAACTACTATTCGGGAAACTGCTCAAATCCTGTCTCTTCACTGCGTAACTAGAAGACCACCCACAAGAACATACACACCATTAAAACAATTATGAATGAAGATACAGATCCCGGTTTCCAACAAGCAATCAAATACAAACAGAAACTAAGGAACACACTCCACGACATAGGATTCAACAGAATGAGAGATACCCACAAGAGGAGGACACTGAAGACTGAATACATAGACAGACTGAGACGGAAGCACTCAAAGGATTCACCCATAGCATCTTGGCACTGTACCACACCCGTAGCTCCTGCAGACCAATACACATAGATAACAGGGAAAAGGGGCCACCCAACCCCTGCTCCGATACCGAAGGGGAAGAATAGACTCACCAGTCACATTAAATTCAGTTCATTAGAATAAAACAGGGAGTGCGCTGAGCTAAAACCTGCAACAGTCAGACGGTCAAGAAAGGACAGTGCCTACTAATGTCAAGGATGGCACTCTGTCAAGAGTGGAACCGGGCACCCAGGTAGGTTATGGGTGGCTGTGCTGATGGAAGGTGACAGATAAGCACACACAGCAGGAAGCTCAACAAGAAAGAAGAATAGGTAACAGTAGCTGTGAACAAAAAAGGGGCAGGGAATACAAAAGGTACAAACAAACTGGATTCCCTCTTGGGGTGTATGCAGAAATGGGAGAGAGTGTTCCACGGACCTTTGGAAGCTCCAGCCTTCTGCACAGATTGCTATTACAGGAGCCCACTCTGTATGCTCATGACTGGGAACAACAGCTGTGGGTGTCTGTACAGAAACAGTATAACTGAAATGGATAACCTAAGGGAAGGACAGAAGACTCAAGGAAGGGAAGGACACGGGTTGCAAACAAGGAAGAGAGCAAGGGAGCAGTAACCAGGAAACAGGGCGGCTGCAAACAAGTAAGCAGGGCTGGAGTAACGGATGGCACAAGGTGCAGGCAAACTGTTGAGGACTGCAGAGGACTGTAGTAGGCTGCAAGGCAGGGAGTCCAGAGGAGCAGGGCAGAGCTGTAGTAGGCTGCGGACAGAGAGCTCAGAGGAGCAGGGCAGCAAAGGAGCGAGCCCAGAGGAGCAGGGCAGCGAGGCAGGGAGCCCAGAGGAGCAGGGCAGCGAGGCAGGGAGTCCAGAGGAGCAGGACCGAGAGCTGTAGTAGGCTGCAAACAGAGAGCCCAGAGGAGCAGGGCAGCAAGGAGCGAGCCCAGAGGAGCAGGACAGAGAGCTGTAGTAGGCTGCAGACAGAGAGCCCAGAGGAGCAGGGTAGCGAGGCAGGGAGCCCAGAGGAGCAGGACCGAGAGCTGTAGTAGGCTGCAAACAGAGAGCCCAGAGGAGCAGGGCAGCAAGGAGCGAGCCCAGAGGAGCAGGGCAGTGAGGCAGGGAGCCCAGAGGACCAGGGCTGCAGGCAGAGGAGTGTAGCAGGCTGCAAGCCAGGGAGCCCAGAGGAGCAGGGCAGCGAGGCAGGGAGCCCAGAGGATCAGGGCTGCAGGCAGAGGAGTGTAGCAGGCTGCAAGGCAGGGAGCCCAGAGGAGCAGGGCAGCAGGCACTGGATCAGAAGTAGGATAATACGGCAACAGGAACAGCAAACAATTCGTGGCTCAAGGCAAAAAGGTGCTGGGAGAACTCTTAATGCAAGAGACTGAGCCCCTGCAGGCAGCTGCTTAAATACAGCCCTGCCCTGTACTGAGGCAGGCTAATTGGCAGAACCTAGAGCAGCCCACCTGAAGGTAATCTGCCTCCTCCCTCTCTGGTCCTGAGAAGGTGGAAGCAGCACTGATCGCTAGGGCTTCTGGGGATTGTGGTTCCAATACTGACGAATGGGAATAGCCAGGAATTGATAACTGTAGCAATGTGCATTATGGTACATGTAGTTAGCTGAATTAGATAAGAAAGTACCAAAGTCGTGCACATGGGAATTAAGGATCAAAGTGTGAATAGGGGTTGATCAAAGAGTATTATGAAGATAAATGAGTTCCAAATAGTCCATGATGATTGCCAATGTGTGCACCAGTGTCACAGGCATGACAACTAATCCCTCCGTTAGTAATATAATTTAAACCGTGCAAGATGTGCCAAAACCAGGATTCTCACCCCACTAACCCCACCTTCAAATCTCTGCATACCTAACTCACCCGAATATTCACATAACCTATTCTCACTCAGCAAACTGCATGCACTTCACTACACCACATCAACAACAAACGAACACATAAACAGCACCAACTGTACATGTGGTCTCACCCGGTCCAATACGTACAACAAAGCACAGCGCACGGTGTATACCGAGCTGAAGCCGCAAACAGCACACCACTGCTCTCACCCTCCTACTCCCTCTTCTCCCAACTAACCCAATCCCGCCCCCTTCTTGTTTGTAGATCCACCAGAGCACCTGGAGACCAACTCTGTTGGTTACGGTGCGCCACAATTGGGTTACAATGCCTGTTGCCGAGAATCTATATCACTCAAGAGCTGACAGACATCTCCCATCTGTCTTTTACATATGGTTCTTAACATATTCGCTGCATCATTGTGCAGCATTAAGGCCTTGCGTGTCCGCAACCATTTTTTAATTCTTGTCTTCTTTTCTTAACTTGTCCGCTTACTTTACCCTTAGACTTAAGTAATAATACCCTGACTTCACTTCAGAGTAACTTCTTGATTTGTGACACCTCTGGGTCATATACATGTTTGACAGTGTACTGCGGCTTACTTGCTTTATTTTTCATTTCAAAGAACTCTACTAATGTTAGTCCATAATTAAGAATTTTCCTGGGGTGACTCTCTGGAGCAAAACACAATCCTTTCCTGTATTCATTAACACATTTCCCTACCCGTTCACCTCGAAATACTAAACAATTTCTCCCACACAGTACTTGTGCATCACGTGTTTCATTCACAGTTTCCTTAATGTTACCCCATTTCATTTCTAGTATTGAATGGTCACTCCATGAGTTATGATTAACCTGGAATTTCCCAATTTCCATAAATGTTCTTCTATCTAAAAACACAATCTAAAGTGGCCAGCTATGCCACTCTCGACCATGTTGTACTAGGCGGTAAGTCCTCCACAACTTGACATGCCTCTTTTTTCTGCTGTTTTAGGGTACACTGGTAATTCCCTCGATCAAAACACATATTATTCAGGTCACCACAATAATTAAGCTTGGCATAATGTTATCCACCTGGTGCTCATCAATTAAATTTATGACTTTGTTAAGGAAGTCTTCATCTCCAATAGCTCTAGGATGCCAGTATAAATTGAGCACTAAAGTAGAACATCGTAAAGTAAAAATAATGGGATCCAAGACCAACTGTACAGGTTGAATATAGGGGTTTGGATTTCTTGTCTCCCCTGTCTTGTTTCCCATCCCATTTCTTATTAAGATGATTATACCATACACTGGCCTCCCTTTTCCCCCTTAATTGCTAAATTTAGTAGAGTTGTGTATCCGTCCAGATTAGGCAATGAACAGAGCCAAGTCTCTTGCAAGCATAATATGTTGTACTGTTTAAACTTGACTCCTGCGTTTCCAAACAGCTGCATGAAACCCTGGGTGTTCCATGATCCAAGTGTAGTGTATTGCACCTCCCCTTTATTTTCCAGCTACTTTACCTTTTTTATTGTCCAAGCCTCAGGTAACCAAGTCCACAAGGATTTGTACCTAGGGAGAAACAAATCCTCATGGTCGAATGTCACCTTTCTTTCCATCGCATTAGTCCCCCCACAAGTCACTCGAAATTGGCATGCTCTATTTTTCTGGAAATGTATCCAACCTCCTTCCCACCCCCTCTCCTTAACACCCTCAGCTTCTACGTTCTCCTTTCCTCTACCACAATCTCCCAGCGTTTGAGGAGTCAATTTCGCACTCCAAACTTTGTAAATTTGGTACCCCACTTATCTTTTGATTAGTATTGTCAGTTAGATCAATACCCAATGATAACAAACACGATGCTGCTTCCAGAAGTGTATGTTTAACCATATAGGATTACATATGGAGCAAAACCTAATATTGTCTTGTTTCACTGACACATTCTACCAGTCGTATATCCATAGAGTCAATTGATCTAACTTTTGGGACCAGATGTAGCAAGTTTAAAACATTGCTTTGATTCAATATCAATTCATCCTTTACTCTTAGCAATCTTTCCAGCCACACACACTTGCCAGATTCCACTTTACACTCTTTACTTCCCCCTTGAGGTTGTTCCTCTATTTCTCTTTTAAGGTTGTGGCTGACGCTTTCCCTTTTTCTTTTTGGAAATTCAAATCCTCATACCTCCATTTTGTTTCCAGTGCCTTAAATATTGGGCATTGGGTCTGAGCTGGAATTCCCACAGAGCTCCCACTCCTCTCTAGAGTGTTCACGCACCCGTTTGCTCCAGTATCTATCTCTTCTTTACCCTTCCGTTCTTTGTCAAGCCCCCCTGCTATTACTCTGATGGTCTCTTCTTCGTTCCCAGAATTCCACACAGAGTAGAAAGAAAGATTCATTAAATCCTCTTGCATATGATCTTCCACTTCCTTCGGGTCATGTAGTTGTTTCTTCTTTCTCACCTTTTTATTCTTTCTTATGGGCATAGGAGAGTTACTTTGAATATCCAAACTTTGCAAAAATGTATGCGATCCATTGGACCAAACCTTTTTGAATGTTTCTGATTCTTCAATTTCTTTTTCTGAGCAACCCCATTATATTTTAGTTTCTTTTTTGGCCTTTGATGAAATATAAGATATTCTTCCTGAGATTGCTTCTCGCTTTCACTTTGATTTTCTTCTGAGAGTCAAGTCCCCATTTCGACCGATTCCAGTTGTCCTTCCATCGCTTTTTCCACTTCTTGACTTTGTCGTTCAAACGGGGAGATTACTTGCAAGGTGATATCCGTTCCCAGTGGTTGACTGTAACCATTATGTTGATTCTGTTGAGACATTCAGTACTCTCAACCCTTTCCATAGGTTCCTCAGAGACCAGAGTCTCAACAACCATTTCTACCACTCTATTACTTGTCTACAGTCTTGCCTTATTTAGAATCCTCTGGGCATTCTGGACACCTCTCTCATAATCTGAAACATGTTCTAATGAGGTTTGAATCACAGTACGATTGTCATTTTTGGCTGTGATGAGACCCTCAATAACTATAATGTTCGACTGCTGCATTGCTAGTGTGGCCAGAACTTTGAGTTTATCGTTGATAGTCTCATATCATTTTAGGAAAGGTGCAAGGGTGATTTTAAGAGCAGGGGACAAGACCCAGACTTAATGTTCTCTCTCCTAATGAGTTAGTTGAGCATGACGAGTCGTCTGACTCTTCATCTTCATCCTCGCTCAATGCTTCATCCCTTGCCTCTTCTATCACTAGGTTGGGGTTCAAATCTCTCTGATTCAGAGACTTTGCTTCGTCTTCTGCTTCGTTCGTGCTTTATTTACTTGTCCTTGCTCACTTTCAGTTGAGGTCACGGGCGTACGTAAGCATCCGCTGCCTCCATCATATGATTTAAGCAATATCCGGTAATATCAATTAAGTTAAAGACTGTTCTGCATTTCCCCGATCTGTACAATCCTGCTGACTAGGCAGACTAAGCGGCACAGTATTACATTACTTTCCACAGTCTGCAGATTCGACTCCTTAGCACCTTCTAAAATCTCTATGTCGGTAAACTCTCTAGCGCCCCCGCACCTCCGGGCGGTCAACATTTCTGACACCATCAATCTCTTCGGGAAATACAAGGCGATTTTTGAGCCTTCCAACCTTATTACCTTAGCTATGGTCTACGGTCAGCAGCTTCAATCCTTGCTCATCTCGGACGTCGTTATCAAACCCCCTTTGACAATGGGAATTAACTTCATGCAAGACTTCCCATTCTCGTTCACTATTTGGGACCCACCGGAGCCAGATCTAGTAAGTTGACCCCAACACTCTCACTCTGTCTTTGCTCAGGCTCAGGCGACAGTATTGCAGTGCACCCACTGGAAATCTCTATGATCTCGGTGGGCTCCAAGCTCTCTATACCGCTCTCACGGCCAGTCCTTCCAGTAACGCTTCTTCCTGATGTCGCAACTGAAATTTGCTTATTAGTGCATAGTTGGACTCCATCTTCTTGTACTTGTATAGCCATAAAGACAAGCGTGTTCCTCGTATCATCCTGCTAGCAGACTGCCACAGACTTTACTTTACGCTACACCGCTGGTTGCTGTAGTCCACGGCACACACAAGATAGGTTTTCACCAGCAGAGGCACAAATTCCCAAACAGCAAACAAATTGAATGTGCTGCTTCAGTGTGTTCACATATTATATATATACTCATGGAAGCAGCTGGCTCAAAGGAGGAGCGCCTGCAGTCACTGTACTGCCCACTGGTTGATGTAGTCCACAGTACGCACAACCCAAGTTGGGTTTTCACCAGTAGAGACACAAAGTCCCAAACAGCAAACCAATTGACAAACTGAAAGCCGGTTCTCTCTTTCACACACTTACACAGCCCTGCACGGACTGGCGCTTATCAGTCACTCAGAATCTCAAGGTAGGCCTTAGGTCTTCACCAGGCAGAACAAAGGGAACACGTCCAGACACGGCCCACAGCCTCGTCCGATTTACGGTCAACCCAGGGATCATGACCACAGTATAACTAAAGAGGCTACGCGAGATATTGTTACTGGCCTGCGGTCGCCTACTGCCATGCTCCATCCCGGCCCTCCCCTCGCCTTCCCTCGTTTCAGCGTCACTCAACCATCTCCGCTGGCTTCTCTGCTCTCAACGCAGTCAAGGAATGAAAGAGAAAAGGAAAGAACCTCTCGACATGTGACAGCGTGTCAAGCCGCACCTTGTCTTCAAATCAGTCAATCGGGTAACTTCTGACACTGCCTTCCTGGTCACTATTATTAGATATGAAGCAACTCTATAAGCAAATAACAATGAGTGAGGCTTTTAGAGTAGCATAAAATGTGAACTGAATCACTTCCGCAACTCTATATCAGAATCGTGATTAAATTATATGACCGGGATCACACACTTTGGTTAAATGGGGAAACAGGAATTTGGGTGATTTAAATACTTTACCACATATCTTCCCAGCTTAGTTTATATAAATATGTGTTAAGGTTTGAGTTTCAGGTCCTGTAATAGCACTTTGTTTTATAGCAATGCAACATTAGACCATAGACATATGATTAAATATATGCATATGTATATATGGAATGATATAGAAACATGGTGAGCAAAAAGAGTTTGATTTTAGCTTTATTTTCCACATCCTGAATGCAAGATCACAGTAGCTTCATGCAACCTCTCTTGGGTTTTAAAGCAGTAGTCTGTAATTCACACAGCATGCTCAGTGATGCACCCCTCTCAGTTCTTATCAGTCTTTCGCGCTTCCTAAGGGAGAAAGGTCCCTGCAATAGCCCCCTCACTGCTCTGTCTGTGGTCACTAAACTCTAACTGCTCCCAATGCAATGCACTGAGGATTACGAATGTTATTTTAAGACGTTTCCCAGAATCCAGGCGGTGCCGCTGTCTTGCCCAGAGTATCCACTATCACAGGACAGTGTGAGCTAGGGCTAGGAGGAGTTTCATTCAGCTGAAGCAAAGTCTGGACTTTCCCCCGCCTCGGATATGCTGTATATGGACCACGTCCTACAAAATATGGGACGAGTGGCCACTCTGCTAACATAGCCCCAGCCCATTCCAGAGCTAGGCCACCACCACAGCAACGCACTCATATCCAGGGTAAAAGGATACCGCTTATACTATAGACATTGCACGCAGCACTTGCGCAACCAGCGAGAGGGAACCAGCCAGAGAAGGTGGGAAACACGCCGGCGTGGGAGAACCAGCTGAGTATTATCCACTACCCGCTAATACATATAGCAGGCGCTCTACTGCGTGTAGACCCAGGGAATAGGGTCCTTTCACAAGGAATGTTGATTTCATATCCCTCTTCGCCTCGGGAGGATAGCTCAGGGGCAACGTGCTCGCGTTGGAAGCAAGATGACCCAGAGCAACACAGGTTCGATCCCTGAATATTAGGCCATATCTTGCTGTTTGGTTGGGAATTAAAGATTTTTTTGTGTGTGAAATAGGTCGTATTGGCAGGAGTCCTGTGACTGTTCCAGTTTTGTAGAACTGCTCCTTGGATAACTCCTTGCTTAGGCACTCAGAGTCCAGATATTTGCCTCTCGACCCCTGATTAGTCTCTACGTCCTCTGACGTCGATTCTGGCTCCCGTAAGGAAAATGGGGATTGGCCATTCAGTCTCTTAATTGTCTTCCTCCTTGCGTGTGCATTCAGCTGCATCCCTTCTGGTTTCAGAAGAGGAGGTTTGAAGACTCTGAGAAGGAGATATGTACCTGGCTGAGCTTTTTCATCTCTCTGGACTACCCTGGTGAAGTGCTAATACTGTTTCCACAGTCCAACATGACCCAGTGCAACAATGTCTCTATATGGATTGCAATCACACTCTTTATAAGACCATTGAGTCTTCCCCTCTACTGTGCCTGCTTTTGCTGATCGGTATTGTTGACATCAATCGTGACTCGTATGTGTGTTACAAATCCTGCTTGAAAGACTCGGATTCAAGGATATCGTCTCCTGCACCCTGGATGCATGTAGCCTCCTGCCCTTCATCCCTTGTCCAGCTGGTAGACTTTTATATATTTACCCTTATTCAGGCTCTAACTCAACCTGGCCAAGGTGGGTGAGACCCACCAGTATAGGTTTTGCCCCGCCTGGAACTCCGGCCCACAGAGCTGTAAAGCAGTGCCATCAGTGGGAGCATTGGCCTTACCCGTTGAGCTGTTTTATCTTCTCAAGGGGACAGACTCCCAGCAGGGTCCCATGGATCTCACATCGCAAGCATGTGACTCCTGTAGAAGTGGACCCTTGCTAGAAAGTTTAACTACACAGGACAGGAAAATCGGGAAGTTTGTGGGAAAAGGGACCGTTCTCAAGACTCCATCCCAGCCAAGTGCTGCATATAAAAGGACATTTAGGAAAAGCTTTTGACAAAAGTTCCTGTCCCAGCGAAGAATCACATCATGAGTAAGCACTGTGCAGAGGAAGAGGTCACACCAATTAACTGTAAAGGCTGTGAAGATAAAAAGTCACTTGAGTAAGACCTATCACATAGTTCTTTTGACAGACCTTTTCTCCAAGCGCAGCAGCAAGTTTTAAGGGTGCGATTAACTTGACCTGCAGCTGTGTTCTATAGAATGATAGGAGACTGATATAATAGTATGCCAATTCATTATAATGGGAAGGGAAATTAAAAAGTGGCATGCAGACACAATCCTGACATGGATGTTATTTAGGGGTCACCAACTGCGACCCCTGAGGTCTCCCTTGCTAGCCCTAAAAAAAAAGTATATATATATATATTTTTATTGAGTCTCATGGGCTGTGGCCAGCAGCATGTGGCTCTTTGTTTCTATAGTGGCTGGTTTTCTGATAGCTACAGCTAGTAAGATAGCTCAGTGGGTTGAGTGCTGGCTGCTGCAATGTGTGTGTGTGATCTGCAGGTTCGACTCCCCGCAGGGTCAACTCAGCCTCTCATCCTGCTGAGGTTGATAAATGAGTACCAACACAGGTTGAGTGATATTGTATGCATATTTGTTCTATATGAAGCGCCTAAGCATAAGTGCTGTATAATAACACATAATTATCGTTTGGCCTTGGACGCCTGCTCGCATTTACAGTGATTTGGTAATATGGACCTGTACGCACTGATATTAACGATACATATTGTGATCCATTCTTGTATGAAATGTATATCACATTATAGTGATATCGTAACCATATTTTTCGTAGAGTACTTAGAAACAATGCTATGTGATGCCACTTCCTGTTTTGTCATGGGGTGAAAGGTCATGTTCCATCGCTTGCTGTGATGTCACTTCGGGCTGGGGTCAAATGACATCACTTTTTGTGATGTCACCAGAGGTCAAGGGTCATGTGATGTCACTTCCGCTACCAAAGGCATTTTGGTCCCTGAACCCTGAGGCATTTGACATAGATATTTGGGACAGGTACTCCTCGAGTACATTGGCACACTCTGAGGGTAAGATCAACTGAAACTGCAGCTGTGTTCCATAGAACGATAAGAGAGTGGCAGAATAACCCTCTTTTCCATTATAATCAATTGCTGTTTCATTCTGTCATTCCCTCTTGTCATTCCTTATAGTACCTCCCATGTCAAAGCCAACTTCAAACAAGGCCACCTACAGCTAACACCTACTACACCCCACAATAAAGCACTGTATCCACATGACTGTAGTTGGCGAGTTTTCAAAAACAAAATGATGGTGACATTTGCTTGAACATTTTTAGAAAAATGCCACATTTTAATGGACATTAGATAAGCGACACTGCTCAAACCAAGTTAAGATTTGAAGTGAGGCGGAGGTTTTCCACCAAGAACCACTTAGTCGGTTCACAGTACTCCAAACTGAGAGCACATCACTGCCATGTTTCGTTGCCCAGTTAGCACCTACTTGTCAGTGTTGGTTGTGGCCAGTTTGCCCATCAGTTGCAGCTTGTGTGCTGTGGTCATTTTCCATTGCACCCAGTTACCACATCATCACCAGATCCAGTCATGCAGATTTACCACTCCGCAGCGAGATTCCATTCGGCTGAATTAGGTTTCATTATGTACAGTTAGTAGATAGAATAAGGCCAACATCATTATGCCGAGTTAGCACAGGATGACCAGGTCCCATCGTGCCCAATTAGCAAAGTAAGGGGCGACTTCCATTAAGCTTAAGATTGTATTGTGAGAGTTAGCCCAGCACTGCCAGATTCCAATAGTAGTGTCACTCGCCGCCAGACCCAGTAAGCACTGCAGGGTCAAGTTCTACAGGGATGTCAGATAACGTTGATCCAGTTAGCAGAGACAGGTCAATACCATATACTACCCCATCTAAGCACAAACGTATGGTCCATTTCCTCCAGGCTCAGCTAGCATGTTCAGCACAATAATAGCGAGTTGTTCCCATCATGGCCTCCTTCATTCTGTTTATGCTGCTGCAGCCAGCACCCTTCTTCTGTGAAGGACAGCTAGTGCTTCTGTCGGCAGCGCTCGCTAAATCGTTGGCATGCACTGCGAAAGCTATGCATCAGTGTAGCACCAGGCAACAGCAGGCAGGCCTGAGGGTTTGGGGGTGCGTAGTGGGATAGGTTAAGGGCAGAGCCTTCAGCGGGCTGATGGTAGCAATCACTGGTAATCTCTCATGGGAGCTCATGTTGCTCTGGATGCACAGTAAATTGTAAGAGGACGTTTACGATTCAATTAAACGTGCGCCTCATTTTCATTCACTTGTGTGGCAGAGAGGAAGGGCGGAACGTAACTTACGTCTCCGCCGCTCCCTTCCTCTCCTCCATACAAATACTCCAGCATTTACACCGGCATGGATTATCATGCCAGCGCAAATGCTGGGGATTCCTATGGAAGACGCCAGTTTTTTTCACAATAGAAGTTGGCGTTTACTTCTTTTGCACGCCAGAGTGCAAAAGGGCGGCGTACAAGCACTCCTCCATGCAAAAGACAAAAAAAGGAGGCAGGGACTGTGTGTTGAAGTGTAAACCTAACAGCCCACTGTCTTTTTATGGGAGACTCAAATACGATTTCTATGATGTCTTGCCCTGCCTAACGCTGTAAGGAAAGCAGTGTAAACTACCAGCTTTAAAAAAAATTGTATAGTTTGCCAGGGATTTAAATCCCAGTAGAATGCTCTAAAAACAAGCTGGCATTGTTCTCGCTAAACAGGTACAGTCGGGTTGGGGGAGTGCCTTTTCAAGATATCTCTTATGTCAGAAGAGGAAGCCCACCTCCAACAAAGGCATCAAACCTGAAGGGAAATACCAAGAGGCCCGTGGAAAGGTTGGAGGGGGGTATCTGTACTTCTCCCTACTGCATAGTTGTGGTAGAGGCACAGACCATCCCAGCCAAGGCTCTCAATTGGCAATGTTGGGCGAGCAGCCAGGCTGAGACTCAAGGAAGGCGATGCAGACTGGTTCTTAGGTACAGTGTATCCCCATGCTCCTCACAGTGGAATGTCACACACTATGTTAGGTGATAACACAGTCCTTTTTATGAAAGGATAAAAGTCAGGTAGATATATACAAATAAATAAGACACACTTTGTACTAGAAATCTAAACAGGTAACTTAACTTAAGCTACATATATATATATACAGTTCTATGTGGCGGTCACTGTTAAGGTTACATTTAATTGTAATGCACCAAATGCTGCCAGTTATTAAAAGCATTTCAATTATTAGGCAATGGTTAATTCATAAAGCATTACTGTAGGAAGGCAGGTAATCATTAGAACATAGGCAGGATACTTTCTTTAGGGAAAAAAATGCAATTTTGTGTGAGGATCCCCCACCTGGGCAACCTGTAAGAAAAAGTTAAGGTGTACTCTAACTTGTATATCACAGCCCAGTCCAACTATGTTCAGTAATAGTCTGCTTCTTTTTCTACAGATCCCACTACCCCCAAAGTACCACGGAAGCCACAGGAGAACAGGATCCAAGACGAATCTGGGATACCTGGATGAATCCTGGGGATGGAAGATGCTCTTCTTCATCCCAGTATCTTTGGTGCCTTGGCTGGTGAAGTGGTGGAGTTTCTTGGCTTTACTAGACAAGACCCCTCAAGAATGGACCCCTGTGCAAGAAGAAGTCACTGGAATGTCAGTGTCGAGAAGAAGAAGGGAACCAACCAAGCAGTGTCGGAAAGGCAATAATGCAGGTCTCTAGCAGTGGTCTGTGATGTTGGGTTACTATGCCGGCTACAAACGTCCCACCAAGGTGAAACTTTCAGTGTACCTCGACAAGGCTTTGCTGAAGAAGATAAGACCTTGGTTGCTGTGGATGAGTTTCGTAGGCGACGAATGCAGTGGCAGAAGTAGGTGTTGGGTTTCAAGATTTCACGGTTTACCGACTTTCCGTTCTTTGGTACTGAAGCCGCAACACAGACCTCAGGATGGCTCCTGGCAACCTGGACGCAACCACTGGACTGGACTGCTGATCCTCACCATGTCTGGACCCTCAGGATGTCTTCTTCAGATTTTGGCGGTGGGAAACCCACGGTGGACACTCCTCTGCAGGCAGCAACCCTGCACCTTGTCCGGCATGGAAAAGTGGACAGATGTCATGGCAGGGATGTCCCTTGAAGGATTCTTTAGTGATGTGGAACTTTTGCAGCTCTGAGTGTCTAGCAACACTATGCCAGGGTACCCATCTTCTGGGCGATACTCATCAACTTGGCTTTGAGCGTTCATGAACACTCCCCCCAGACCCTGGGCGACACATATGGACTTCTTGGCTTCAAGATGTCGAGGCACTCCTCTTCTGGGGGCCGCGGTGGTCAAGGGAAGCAAAGGTATAAGATAAGATGATACAGTAAGACTGATGCTCCAAATAACAGATGGCTACCACAATTGTACCAATGAGAAAGGAAAAGAAAGAGTCTGCAATGAAATCTAAACAAAATATGCAGTGATAAAGATAAGGTTTGGCTCCCCTTATGAGATAATAATACCCAAGGAAATAGCCCAGAGGTTGAGAGATTTGATCAACACACACAATCAACATTTTTCCTGATGAACGGCCAGATACCAATTATTAAAAGATTATGGTGGATGAAGAGATATTGCTGTAAAGGGCTGAAACACTCTGGTGTCGACATTGTCTTTATCCAATACATATTTTTCAGTTTTTAAAATAAACATAGAGATATGGTGAAATAACGTATCTCTAGCGAAGTCGGATAATATGTGATCATATAAAAAAGACTAAAAAGTGAGAGTGGTTCTCTCTAGAAACGTTTTGATTGAAAAACAAATGAATGCACCTCATTTTTCGAATTGTTTAAGTCAAGAAATGAAAGATATCACACTCCCTGCTCAAGCTTGTGGTTACAAGCCAAAACATCAAAAAATGTAACGTACGATGTACAAGACGCACACTTGCTAACCCCACCCTGCACAAAATTAAGATTTCTATTATTAAATATATTGTGGTTTTATGATAAATTGTTCAAAAGAGAAGACAAATGTGTATATGTCCCGGAAAAATAATACAATTCGGAGGTATATGTTATCGTATAACTGTTTGGAGTCACATATGTAGTGAGAAAAGGTTCTACAGAGCTACAACGTTAACGAGGTAACACGTTTGAGATTTAAACAACAAGGAGCCGGGCGTAGTGAGTGTTGGTTGTTGTTTTCTGACTCCTCTTCTGGGCCCACAAATATCCCTTCTCTGGATGGCAGGCACACAGGACACTTCGGGTGAAGAATGATGTCCCCTCGTAGCTACGGGAAGAGGTCGCCTATACAGGCACTCTCTGGTTCAGTCCATGAGGCAGCACAGCAACTTTTGGATTGTTTGAAGAATTGCAGCCTTAGACCTCTTCCTCCAGCTGGTCTCAGGATGCAAGCTTAAGTTGACTTCAGCTTCTGCTTCAGGTTTCTTGTTTCAGCTTCTGACAAGGAGGTGAGTGTGAGGCCCCCTGTTATACAAAACACACCCCATTCACTCAGCCTGAGCCAGGCTCAGTCAGCCAATCACAAACAAGTGTATTCATGCAGGCAGCACCCAATCAGACTCACGGGCATTCAGGCCATTCACCAGAAACCAGGCACCCACAACACAGGATGTGGATTGGGGGCTACTACCCAACATTCCAATGCACTACACTGTATTCATTCCAGTTTCAGTCAGGGTTGGCTCAAGCATTGTGTTACACAATCAAACCCAGACACCCACACCATTGAATGCATATTGACTACTCACTCCATTCAGGCAGGCACCACCCCAAGGGTGTACCCACAACAAGAAGCCCCTGGGAAGGCCCCAGCTAGTTTGGCAGGAAGCAGAGCCATATAAGGTCCTTCCACCCAACAGCCACGCCATTCAGGGTAAGGGAATAGAGCCAGGGCATTTCAGGACTTTGAGAAACAAGGAGGTAAGGCAAAGGAAACCAAGATACTGCCAGTGGTCATCTTGCCTGTGTGTAGGAATTCATTGATTCTTATCGCAGATCCTGGGTATCCGCCAGACCATACCCTGCTCTGTGGGCAACAAACATGTACCCAAAAACATACACTACGTGTATATGGGTGTACCCCTACATATGGGTGCCCTAAGGATATCCCATGGGTACTGTTCACCAAAAGGTAAAAATGAAGTGCTGCACTGCCAGGAGTCTAAACTGGACCCATATGCAGTGAAACACACAGAAAACACCAAAAGAGAAGTGGCAGGACAAGGACTGGGAGGCCCTGTCCCTCCGAAAACATTTCCAGCCTCACAGCCAGTTCTATGCCACTTGGCATTTTGGTCTAAGGTAGCTGAAAAAGAGTGGTTCTGTTCCAGGGCACAAGAAGAGGAAATACTGGATGAAGCAGCAGAGGATCGAGACACAGTGGATCAGGGCTGACAACGGTGGGGAAGAATAGACAGCATGGGCAACTGGGCAGAAGGCAGCAATCAAAATCTCACAAGGCACATAGGCTCTTGAAGACCTTAAGATGATGAGAAGGTATATTAGTAGCAAGAAAAGAACGCAAAGACTGTCAGAGCTGTGGTTAGTATATAAAAGCTAAGAAACCCCTGTGACATGCAGCAGCAGTGGCACAGTACAGTGGTGAACCACTGGGAGTCTGATGCTATCCAATGACTGAGCAGGCTGGCCACTGTAGTTGGGGCCTATTCCCGTGGAATCCCCTAAAAAGGGAAACTGAAATTTGAGAGCAAATTCACTGATGGCCTGGTCCACTAGGGGCCAAGACTGGCAATAAAGGCCCTTCAACAATGAGTTTGATTCATAATGTTAGGAAAGATTTTCTTTTTGGTGTTTTCCTCTCATAGACTTCTGTGGGACACCATTTCTTTTTTCTTTGTATTGGCGCCTGACCTGACCTTCTGGAGATAAGTACAGCCTTTTGCTTTACTTCCCTTATGTGTTTGCTCATTCCTATCGGGAAACTGATCATTCCACATCAGTACTAAGAGACAGTCCCTCTCAGTGAGTTTCTTGTATTCTTACAATTGCACACATCGCCTAAGAGTGCTGTTAGAATACTTTGTCTCATAACTTTTTCTGTAGTGGCTTTTTGATCACATTTAGAATGTGCCTAGGATAGCAGGTGGCAGTGGACTTTGTATGTACTTTGTTGTATGCTTTTTACTTGTGCAATTTTGCATTTGCCACAAATGGCTACTAAAGGTGGCTAGCACCCTAACATGGCTGTGCCACAAGGTTTTTTGATGGTCCTTTGGCCATATTGTTCTTTGGCCTTCTTCCTGTCCTCTGGTCTGGAATTGTCATATATGGGAAGTCCTTTCCCGGGGAAAGATGCTGCTTTTCCCAGCAAAGAGGCGGGTTGTGTGTGAGCTTGGAGGAGGGAGCTGGGACTGTTTGGTCCCAGTACACATCTTGGTGCCTGAATGTCTGTTGCTGGGCAGATGTTGTGGCAAGTGGCTTTCTATAACCGGATAGCCACTGCCAGTTTCAATGGTGCAGATCCTTACCATTGGTGGACTTGAGGGAGCTTCCAGTCCAGATCTTTGATAAAGGGAGGACTTCTGCAGGCATTTTGCAGATCATCACTGGAGCCAACACCTCCACAAAGAGGAGCAGCCCACTGATGACCCGAGGATGACTCCAGCAGCTGACCAGCAACAACTCCAATGAAGTCCTGGTGAAGCCCTGCTCCTCTGCCTCATCTCAAAAAGACCTGTGTTAGTGCTTCAAACCCTGGGCCAGTGAAACAACCACTCTCGACCAAAGCTCAAGTATCTCTGCCTTTGGAGCCTTCGGAGGTGTTCCTGGACCAACCGGTGGACTGACCAGCTCTCTCCTAGACTACTTACGTGCAGCCGTTGCTTTTCTGAGTGCATCCTTGGAACCTGAAAGATATTAAAAGTGTACTAAAATAAGCCTGTTTCTGCATTTTCACCCTTCTTGCATCAACGAAAGCTGTGTAGGACCTGCTGTTTTGCTCATCCATGGAAGATCGCCTGCCGCCGCCTGATTTTGGTGACTCCTGTTGCAATCCATCGTCTTCACATCCTAGAGGTGTCCTCAGATCACCTGCTCTGCAGAAGTCTTCATATTTTGTTCATTTGGTTGTTCAGCTGAAAGGTATCTGGAACCAAGATTCCAGCACCAGGACCGAACAAGACTAAATCCTGCTGCCAAACGTGACCTCTGCACTGTTAACCCCAGAGCCTTCCTCATCCGGACAAGCACAGAAGACTGTGTCCTCAATGGATTCCGGAACCTCAGCAGCGCTTTCTGGAGAAAACAGAGTTCGGGGGAGGGGTAAGTTAGCATACCTGTTTCTAACCGCCTTTCCATAGGGCTACATGGGCGTAAAGTCCTGTCCCTAAATCACACTTTCCTGACTTTGGTAGCAGGAGGCCTGGTCAAGGATCCCTGGTTAATCCTATCCAAGTGTCTGGGATTCAGTGAGTCTACTCACCTGAACTTTACTTACCATTTTGAGCATTCTATCATCACCACTGGTATTGGCAAATCTCTTAGTAAACCTACCTGAAAAGTATAACCTTGCAACTGATGCACAAGGCCCCAAATGATCCTACTCACTAAGTGTTAGGGAAACTGTTCTGTGGTTATGCCAAAGTGTATTTACTGAATTTCATGCATGTGACTACTTACCTGTGTTGTACTGTTAATTGAATCATATGCTTTCTTTCTTCATCTAAGGGGCAATGTATATATCTGTTTATATTAAGTGTGTGACAATATTTGCTGAGAGGTTTTACTTGATTAGCATGTACTTTAAATGCCTAATAAATCAATGTATATTTGTGTACTTACCTGTTTAACTGGAATTATTTGTATTTTTCTTTGTAGGCTCATTGGAGCCATAGACCACTCTCGGCCCTCCTGAGTCAAAGTATTGCCACAGACAACGATCCTACTAGGCCAGGTGTCATTCAGATCGCGCAAGTGCAAGGGTCGAGGGGACTGGGAAAAGTGCAAGGGGAAGGGGAGAGGGGGAAAAGTGCTGTACATGGTTAGTAGAATACAAGATAAATAATAGGGCCAGCTGGTGGCAAGTGCAAGGAAAGTGCAGTACATGGTTAGTAGAATACAAGATAAATAATAGGGCCAGCTGGTGGCAAGTGCAAGGTAAGTGCCGGGAGAAGGGGCTGTAGGATACAGAGACAGTCCCGTAGTGCAGGTAGGCAGTGCAGGGAAGAGTGGCTGGGCCAAGGACCGAGATCGGTGAGTGGCCTAGTAGCAGATTCAGTGCAGATTCAGTGATTTTAGCAGGGGAGAGAGGGAGAGAAAGCGGAGGCAAAGAGGAAGGTTTTGAGGTGCTTCCGGAACGGAGATGGTTCTCCTCAAGTTTCAGGGAGGCAGGAAGGCTGTTCCAGAGGGAGGGCCCTGCTGCAGAGAGAGATCTACCCCCAGCTCGTTGCTTGGAGAAGCGGCTGACCCTGAGGTAGTTGGAGGTGGACGAGCGAAGAGCTCGAGAAGGAAGATATTTCGGAAGAGAGAGTTGAAGGTATTTTGGCCCAAGGCCCCAGAAGGCCTTGTGGACAATGCAGAGGGTTTTGAACTTAATCCTCGCAGCCACTGGGAGCCAGTGTAGTGATTTCAGTCCTGGAGAGATACGGTCCCTGGGCTTGAGGCCAAGGACAAGTCTCGCAGTCCTGTTCTGGATGAGTTGCAAAGGGTGGAGAGTAGAGGCAGGAAGATTTAGATACAGGCTGTTACAGTAGTCCAGCTTCGAGAGAACCAGGGCTCTGGAGACAGTGAGCTTCTGGGGGAAGGAGAGGAAAGGAAGGATACCTCTGAGGAGGTGTAGCTGGTAGTGTGACTTCTTAGAGACGTCAGATATGTGAGGAGAGAAAGAGAGTGTGGAGTCGAAGATGACCCCAAGGTTTTTTGCCTTGCAGGTAGGCGCAGGAAGAGGGCCAAGGGAGGCCGGCCAGAGAGCTGCAGGGAAGGAGGGAGTGGGTGTGCCGATAAGTAGAATCTCAGTCTTACTGGCATTAAGGCAGAGGTCGTTGGCGGCACACCATTCCTGGATAGCAGAGAGACAGTCAGAGATGAGGGAAGGGGAAGAGGAGGCCGCGGGTAGCCTGAAAATGAGCTGGGTATGATCCGCGTAGCACTGAAAGTTGGGACAGAGAGCGGCGATGCAGTGAGCAAGAAGTGCCAGATACTTGTTGAACAGCCACGGGGAGAGGTTAGATCCCTGGGGGACACCACAGGTAGAGAAAAAGATGTCAGAGAGGAAGGAACCCAGTTGGACCTGGGAGGGTCGATTGGAGAGGAAGGAGGTCAGCCACGCCAGAGCCTGACCAGTGATACCCAGGTTATCACGGAGACGGTTGACAGTGTCAAAGGCAGAAGAGAGGTTGAGCAAAATGAGAACACAAGGGGTGTTAGAGTCAAGGTTAGAGACCAGGTCCTCATGGATGTTCAGGAGAGCAGTTTCCATGCTTCTGGCAGCTCTGAAGCCAGACTGATGGTCATGAAGACTACCAACAGATTCAGCATGGAGATTAAGCTGGGAGATGGCCAGTTTCCCCAGGAGCATGCCCAGGAAGGGAGTGATAGAGATTGGGCGATAGTTAGCTGGGCAGGAGGGGTCGGAAGAGGGTTTAAGAAGGGGGTGCACAAGGGAGTGCTTGAGGGGGGATGGGAAGACTCCAGAGGCGAAGGAGTGATTGCAGAAGTCAGCCAAGTCAGGGGCCAGGGAGTCGATGTGGTCCTTGATAATTTTGGAGGAACAGTGTTGGACCTATTTTGGCGAGACTTTCATAGATCGGACTTGTCCCGAAACCTCGTCAGCAGAAAAGAGGGGAAAGGCAGAGAAGGAGGGAGGAGGGGTGGCTGCAGAAGGGCCAGAGGGAGAGCAGGGAATAGCGGGGGGGAGGTGATAGGAGGAGAGTGAGGACAGGATGTCCTGAGTTTTTTAAATGAAGTGAGAGGCCAGTGCTCTGCAGAGGGCCTGGGAGGGGACAGGAGAGTTGGAGACTGCAGCAGGGTTGGCCAGCTCCTTGCAGATTCTAAAGAGTTCGGCCGAATTGTTAGATGCCGCAGAGATGCGGGCTTGGATAAGGGCTCTCTTCTTAGTGAGAACGGAGAGCCGGTATTGCCTTTGGAGCAGGCGGCAGGCCAGTTTGTCAGAGGGTGAACATGAAGCACACCATTTCCTCTCTGCCACCCTGCACTTGCGTTTAAGGGTGACGAGATCTGAGTCATACCAGGAGTTACATTTGGCTTTGGGCTTCAGGCGGATCCTCATGACAGGGGCAAGAATATCAAGCATATCAGATATAGCAGAGTGGAGAGTGGAGAGGGCTGTGTCAGGGTGGGAGTCAGCCGAACGGGGAAGAGGGGGCAAGAAGGTGGTAGCGAAAGCCTCATCTGACACGCGCTTCATGGGTCGGATGACCGCGAAGGTGGGTGGCAGTGATGAGGGTGGCTTTGCCTGTGGGGTAGGGAAGGTGAGGTGGGAGGATAGGAGAAAGTGATCACTCCAGGAGAGAGGAGTGGAGAGAGGGACAGAGAGGGAAAGGTCAGAAGAGATCAGAGCATCAAGAGTGTGCCCTGCAGAATGGGTCGGCCAAGACAGGAGAATAGAGAGTGAGAGAGAGTCGCAGAGGTCGCGAAAGAGTCCAGAGGGAGGACAGGAGGCATCAATGTGGATATTGAAGTCTCCAAGAAAGAGGAGTTGAGTGGTTGAGGACAGGAGTGAGGAGGAGAGGTCAGCCCACTCAGAGAGGAAGGCGGAAATTTGACCAGGTGGCCGATAGATAGTAGCCACGGTAAGGGAATGGCTAGGAGAGAGAGAGAGTCGGCAGACAAGGCATTCAAAGGAGGAGTAGGTCTGCGTAGGAGTGACAGTGGCAGGAATCCTTTCAGGGAAGATAAGGGCCACACCCCCCCCCCAGCACGGTTGGGCCTGGCCAAGGAGAGGATCTTGTAACCGTCAGGTAGGAGTGTGTCAAAGCTGGTGACAGAGCTGGCAGTGAACCATGTCTCGGTGAGACCGAGGATGTCAAGGTCCAGTTCCTCAAGAAGGCGACAGATATCAGAGGAATGTTTGACAGCAGAGCGAGAGTTGAGAGTGGCAATGTGGAGAAGGTTGCCATCCTTGAAGGACTTCCGGGGAGGGGTACAGATCAGAGGTATGCCCTGTGGAGGTGAATAAAAAGGAGCCAGAGAGAGGGCAGGGTGAGAGGGTGGAGGCAAGGTAGCCGAGGACAGGGAAGAGGGGACAGCAGGAGAGGAAAGGAAGTTGATGGAGTTTGGCTAGATTTCAATATTTCCCTGTTCACCATGATAGGTTGACCTCCCAAAATCCACCATTAGGGTGGATTTTGGAAATCCACCTTAACAAATTGATGGCAACGGTGAAATAAGGGTTTTGATGCTCAATGTAGATTAACTGGAGTGATCACATAGTTTTTGGTACACAGAACTATAAGCTGTAAAAGTTGTAGGCCGGTAAAAGTAATTTAACCTAAATCACAGGATGCAAACATAGACTAGTATTACTCTTGCTATGCACAAAGTTGAATATTTGAAAACGTTGTGTGCAGAGAAGCGGTTGCCTACCTCTGCTTATAAAAGTGACTTAGTGCAGAAATTAATAGAGCATCAGAAATCAAGGAACATTTTGTACCTGTTGCTGGCTGTGTAGATGATGCTGGGGTAGGGCCTACAAGTAGTAATGGTCCTGTTATTCTTGAAACCACAGAAGACACTAGTGAGTATAAATGGAGGTCTTTTTAATCCTCTATTGCAACGTCTGGTGCTATTTTTTATTTGAGAAAGAAAAATGGAAATAAAATATATGACAAAGAGTCAGATAAGATTGAGAAAAAGAAGGACAGAGAATTCCAGCAGGACCCACCTGGTCTTGTATATATATTGTATTGTGTGTGATGTATTGGTTTACTTAGTGTTACTGTGATTCTTTGCTATAGTCTATGTTACAAAGGCCTTGTAATAATTTGTGTCTATATTTTTAATGTAACAACTGTCTGGAGTAATTTGTAAGTGTCCTTGCTCTGTGTGCTCATTGAGGTCCTTCAGTCACCCTATTCCCTCCTGAGACTTAGTCTTGACCGCCTGCCATAGCTACCCTGATTGGTCTGGCTTGTCCAGAGGTTACCCTGTTCCAATAAACTAGGCTGGCCTTCTGAACCTCTGCCCCTCTTGGACAGAGTTCAGAAATCCTTCTTAACACCTCTTCCCTGCACTTGAGTGATCTGAATGATACAAGGCTTAGTAAGATCGTTATTTTGTACTCTTTTTGTTTCCCCCTTTGTCTTGTTGAGCCTAGAAACACTTGTGTACAGGCGCGTTGTAAATGCCACATAATATCATATCATATCATTGGGACCCCTGCTCCCTACTTCCCTCCTACTCTCTGGCCGCCCTCCATGGGCCCCATCCACTCACCCTCTTGTGAGGGAAAAAACCTTTGTGTCATCTTCGACTCCTCTATCTCATTCTCTCCTCACATCACGGACCTTGCCAAGAATGCCCACTTTCAGCTGCATCTCCTCATTGGCATACTCCCTTTTCTCAACTTCCCCGAGAAACCCATTGTATCCAGAGCTCTGGTCCTCTCTAGGCTGGACTACTGCAACAGCCTCTTCCCCAATCTGCCTAACTCCTCCCTTCACCTCCTACAACTAATCCAGAATAGGACTGCAAGATGTATCCTTGGCATTAAGTGCAGGGGCAGCATCTCGCCAGTCCTAAAATCTCTCCACTGGCTCCCGTTTGTTGCGAGGATCAAGTTCAAGACCCTCTGCATCATCCACAAGTCTTTCTGGGGCCTGGGCCCGCAACCTCCAACTCTCTCTCTCCCTCTCTGCAGATCAGATGCTTTTCTAAGCAGAGAGTGGGGGGTAGATCGCTCTCTTCTGCAGGAGCCTCCCTCTACAATGGCCTCCCTGTACCTCCCTGTCTGCCCAGTTCCTTCTGACTCATACTGGGCACCAGGCACCTCGCCCAGTCTATTCCAGCACTTCGTTCTGCTATGCCCCCACCCCAAACCTGTACTTGCTCTACCAAGCTCACTCCCCCTGCACTAGCCTGGCGAAGCCTAAACCCCTATTGAGCCCGATCCAGCCTGTCCTCGCACTTAGCATGTGGACCCTCATTCCCTGCACTTCCTGCTTTCCCCTGGCACTTGTCCACCTGGCCTCCCAGTAGCACCCACCTAGCACAGGGGCCCTCTTCCCCCTAGCACTTGCATGCTCTCCACTTTTCCCATCACATTTTAGGATTAACGCATTCTGCTTTGACTGGCACCTCCCCACCCAACTCCCCTGAACTTCTTGTTACTGCGTTTGCACAATCTGAATGACACAAGGCCTAGTAGTACCGCTTTTTGTTATTCTTCATCCCTGTTCATCCCCCTTTTTGTCTTGTGGTGCCTTGAAACACAATTTGCTGTATATGCACATTACAAATACCTAATAAATAAAATAAACCCATAGCTTCAAATACGGACCAAGCCGCTAGGCTCACAAAGCTATAGGTCACTTCTGTGACCCCATCTCTACTTAACCTTGAGGTGAGTGAGCCTCTTTGAAATCCACATCCAGTGGACGTGATTCAACCTGTAGACAAAAATATAACTGTTTCTGTCCCATCCCTAATATGGTCTAATGCCATTAAATAGGTCACATTGGGTGGCCCCATCTTTAGTTAACCTTAATTGATTGAACTATCTGAAAATCCACACACTGTGGCAATGGTTCAGATAGTTGATAGAAATGTAAGTGTTTCTATTAAACTAGTACTTTGGTGTACTACCACTGTGCAGGTCACTGATGTGACCCCCACCTTCGCTGAGTCTAAAGTGACTAAATCCCCTGAAACATCACAGGCTGTGGAAGTGATTCTTGAATCTAAAAACCTGGACTATCGCCCACAACCTGTGAAGGCAATTCAGAGGGCTGACAAGAACTTAGATGTGCCTGCTAGAAACCAAGAGTGGTGTCATACCATTGACACAAAGGCACTTTCAGTTAACTCTGAAGTTGCTGAACCGCTTGAAAATACACATACAGTGGAAGTGGTTCATAAAACTCTAAAGCTGGATACTCCAGAAAATCCACTTACAGTGGAGGTGATCCAGAGGGATCACCAGAACATAGGTGTTCTTGGCCAATCAAAAAGGGCAGGTTGTAACCTTGACCCAAAGGGAGGAATTATGTTTTCTCCTTTAGTAGTTCAGAGTGGCCAGAAGGAGACTTCCAGGCCTGAAAGACTGAACAACAAATAGAGTTATAAGAAGTCTGAACATAGCTTTCTTACTAGGCCCATGACTCCAACTGCTCCTATGGAGAGATGGATAGGAAATCTGTTTCAAGCGACAACTCTAAATCTGTGGGATCCTCTACAGAGGACCCTACTTTAAGTCCTAATGTTAGTCAGACAACCTCTAACAAAGGCAAACCTAAAACTAGAGGTAAAGGGAAATGGGAGCCTAAACCATGCTGCATCATTTGAGTTCCAAATGTAAAGGTTTTGACCCACGATGCATCTGTGGGAGCGGTGGATAGGGAAATTTGAAACCTCTCTAGGTCTTTAGGGAATGTTCTCCAAGCTGGTGTAAAACCAGTAAAACCAAATCAGGATTTAAATATCTTAAGACTGTTGGATCTTCTACTGGAGACCCAATTGAAAATCCAAGTGCTAGGAGGGAACCCTCTGACCAAGGTAAACTTAGATCTAAGAGGAAGTGTAAGCATTTACCCTGCTTTGCTGCTAAAGCTCCAACTAAGAAACATGAGACCCAACCTGCTCCAGAGGGAGAGGTGGCAAGGAATCATGGAGACCCCTCTAGGTACATGGGACGTTTTGATAAGGATCCCATTAAAACACATTTTAACCTCTCCTGATGGTCTGCCGAGTCAGACCCCTTCTAGTAAAAATATAATATTGCCCACAATGATTGCAGGTCCTATAGTTTGTTAAGGACAAAGAACTTTCCAACTAATCTCAAAAAGAGTTACAAAAGATTTCGGATGGACTCCACAGTAGGTTTAACTGACTGCAACATGAGATCCATTAAGGAGAGGATTGGGTCCTCCTGTCCCTTAGTCTGGCAGGGAAAAGCGTTAGGTACAATTTTCATATTATGGTAAATCTTCCTGACCTGTGCCATCCCCAGAACCTTTTGCTTAAACTTTGTGATTTTTTCCCTTGTCCCTTGATGAGTGGGAATGTTTTTCCTCTCTCAACTAGTCTTTTACTCTTTTATCAGTGACCTTTTTATGTCTCTCCATAGTTTGTGATTTGAGAAATAGTTTCCTATAACATTTGGGTTAAGCTGGGTTGCCCCTTTGGGCTTCCCTTTTTAATTTCTCTTATTATCCCTTGAGTACACTACTGTTCCCAAGAATTAAAGTGGGATTCTCATCCCCTTTACATTTATTTTAGTGAACCAGCATACCCCACCTTATGTCACTTAACTGGTAACATTTGTGTTACAATTGCAAGTTTACTTGAATGGTTGGTGGCAGTAGATTTACCTTTATGACTTTTCAGTCATATTACTCGTAGGCAGTCAAATCAGCCGCTGTAATGCACAGGAGGGTCGCCATTCTGCTAGAATGGTGGGCTCCTTCTTTTACACCATTGTTAAGTATCCATGTTCTTTCTTAAGTCTTCCTCTGCCATCGTAGGTGGGAAAAATCTTGGTTGTAGTGTTGTCTTCGGCGGGAGTACTTTGTATTCCCCACCAAGGCTCCAGAGTGTCTGTGAAGGCAGGAATTGGTCAGTCAGCTGCCCCTTCTCTGTAAACTGTAGGGAGAGTTTTCAGAAGTTGTGCTATAATTCCTGAAAAAGACTCTGATTCCGGAAGTTGCTCACAAGTCAACCACTGAAGCTGAATTCAAAGAGGAAGATGAAGAAATTACGGCTGTAGCGATTTCCAGCGACCAGAGAGATTGCTGTTTAACCAGAGCCTGATGTAACTCTTCCTTCAAACTGACCTCGGGGTCCCAAAGACAATGAGGGTCATTACGAGTCGGAAGGTAAGGGATACCGGGCACCGGTAAGGAGACTGGTGCCGGTAATCCCTTACCGCCCGATTCCGAGGTCCCTTGGAGTGAACCGTAAGGAACGTGTGGTCTGACCACACGTCCCTTACGGGTCCCGGTAAGGGACCAGGGCGCTAATAACGGGCTTGCCATTCGCCATTAGGGCTCAATGGGAATGGGGAATGGTTTGTTCAATGGGGACTTACCGGTCCTGCCAGGGTCAGACTAAACCGGTAAATCCCCAAGGAACGCTAATAGCTCCATGGCTACCACCCATCTCGTAATGAGGCCCAATAACTCTTAGCCGCAGGCTAGTGGGACCCACTAGTCTCAAGAAAACCTCCAAAACAAGCCATCCCTGGACATGCTATTATCTTCCTGTGCTGCAAACCACCAATACCAGGGGACCATGATCCGGAGTGCAGTGCAACATCTTCTGAAGCCTGAATCCTACTTTGGTGGACTTCTGCTAGATCTCCAGAGACATGAGTTGATCTCTGAAGTCACCTCACCAGAGTGTAGGAACGAGAGAGTGAAGAGAAACCGACCAGCGATATTTGTTCTTCATCTGGTTCTTGTAAAAGGGCACCAAATCCACAGAGGCGCGAATAGCCTTGATCAATCCTTTGTTGGAAGACTTTTATGATGGCTGCTGCTGCAAGTTTCCATCCAGTGTCTGTTTCTTTAGTCTCCAGATCAGGAATCCAAGGAACGGGTCTTGTGCTGCTGCAGCATGAAGCCATCCACCTGAAGCTCTGGTACCGTACTTTCTGCTAAGGTACCGTTTTAGCTTCAGTAATACTTACCTTAAGTCTTAAGTCGATCCTGTAAAGCTGGGTGGATGATTAATGTGTTTGGGATTTGGCCCATACATTTTGCTGTCCTGGAATTTGGTGCTCTGTCCCCCTTTCTCAAGATTATGTTTCCATTGGAATCTGCAGTGGTCTGTTTTTTTGTAGTAGGTCTTCATAGCTGGAAGGCACAATCTTGCACGGAAGAAATGCTCCATTTTACAACTTAAGATAGTGTATGTTTGTGATAAATTAATTATAATATGTGTTTATTTGTAACACTTAAACCCCCTTCTCCTCCAAAAGCTACTGAAGTGTAGTGCCTTGACAGCCACTTTCACAAGTTAGTCCTACCTTTATGTCAGTTGCCCTGTCCAGTTTTTTACTTTTTAAATCTTTTCACCCTACCGAGCCATAACACCGGAACACCTGAAGGAGTCTTCTATGGAGTCCCTGGAACCTTTTAACTAACTCTAAAGCTAATACCTTCTTGTTCAAGAAGATATCCTCTGTAACACGGACTTTTCTGCATCTGACCCCTATCATGACCTGCCTAGAGCTGGCTCCTAGACCACCAGGGTCCCTCTTCTGCCTCTGACTCATGCTATAGAATGGGGAAGGACTTTAAAAGATAAGGCTTCTGGTTTGAAATTATAACAACTGTTAAAGTACTTACTTGTAAGTAAGTTAGTATTGTAACTGTATCTCTGAAATAGAATAAGTTACAAAGTGTTACACAAGTTATGGCTTACCTTTAAGTTGTTGTTTGTTGGTTGTTCCTTTAAAAGGTATACTTACTTTGAATAGTGTTCCACTCTTCTTAAAAGTAATTGGGTTGGTACTGTTCTATTATTCTTTATTCTTAACTGAATGGATGTAAATTGCAAAAGCTTACCAATAGGATTTACCTAGCTGAAATAACTGTGTGTTCTTCTTCCAGTGTACCATTGGGGGTTGCTTTCCCCGATCTGCTTAGTGCATATCTGAAACAGTCTTGAATTTAATATTTGTCTTTGAGTTGTTTGTAGCCCCTCTGAAAAGTATATCCTTCCTTACATACCTTAAACTTCTTATTGTCTTTCTTAAAAGTCTGCTAGGAGCTCTTACTTACCTTAGAATCGTATAATTCAGTTCTGAAAAGAGGTATTAGTTAAACTGTCCATTTGTGTGTTTAGTAATAGTGAAATAAGTAGTTTAAAAACCAAAAGGTTATACTGACCTTGAATAGCTGCTGCTCTTATGAAACAGTAATTGGGGTTTGCTTTCCCTGAATTGCTTTAGTGCACTTCTAACTTGTCCATGAGTAGATTAAATCCCCTCTAGAAAGTATGCAAGTTACTCCCTCTGAACTGTGTACCAAATGTAAAATTGGTGTGTAACTGTATCCATTCATAATTGAAGAAAGTTACAAATGCTCCAATATATGCTTGGAACATTGTTGGTCTAATTAAGTGATTCTGAAAGTGAATAACACTGTATATTATGATCAATAGGGTCTACTGCCCTTTAATTACTTATTGTATTCTGAAAGTATACCTAACCTGGTTTTGCTCCCCAAGAATAGCTTCATGCCATTCTGAATGTGTTATGGGTTGGACTCGCCTTGGCTGCTTGTTGTACTCTAAATAAGGTTATACATTGGTTTGTATACCACAAGTATTGAGTTTCTTTTTTATACTTTTGTTTATATGATATGTTATAGTACTTACCTTTCCCAAGATTTATCTTGGCCTACTTTTATTTAAATAAACCCTTTCATTTTACCATACATAGTGTTTCAGTATTATTTAGACCATATGTATGCAACAGTGTATTTGGACCAAGCTACAGCCCTCTCTCCTTCCTAAGATACACTTGGCTGCTCTGTCTATGCTACCAAACGTTCCCAAGTGTTATAGCCTTATACTAAGAGTGGAGTTTTGTACTGACTCAGATATGGTTTTATCAGCAGACTGACAGAGACCAAACCCACAAGACCCTGAGAGAGACTCACCCCTCCAGCGCTGGTCTGTGGGTTTAAAGGATTACCGAAAGGTTGGGAAGGGGTTGAGCTTGCCCCATTAGTATGGTCCCTAGTCTCCATCCAATAAACCCACACACCTGGGAGGGGGGGTTCAATGGAGAGGGATTGGCCAAGTGATGAAGTTCCCTGTCTGGCTCTGGTGATCATGGTCTGGGCGACTCAGGGGGGGGGCATCTACTTTGGCAAGCCAGTTGATGATGGATACAGGGACGTTATGGGGAGGATCCTTTGGTAACCCTCCCATGGCTCTATCGCACAGTGCAGGACCCTCTTCAGCCTTTCCTAACTTAGACTCAACACAGGGAACCCACTAGACATCCCCAAATTGGGGATCCTGAAAATCCGTCCTGCACCCCAAACCACACCCCTTCCGAGAAGCCAGTATGTGAAAACTACATTTCCAATAATTCCCCTCTAAAACAGAAGGACAACTCAGACTGGATCAGGGATGCACAATGATGGGTCTGGGAGTGGGGCACCCATATAGAAGATCCAGTCAGGTCACCTAAGCCAGGGAGGATGTTGGAAAATATCACCCAAGGTCAGGCCACCAAAGGCAGGTAAGCAAATCAACCTAAAACAACAACATCACATACAATGTCCTTCTCGCCTATCCCAAAATCCTGCCATGGATTGCCTGCCTTGTATTATCCCTTCAAGGAAAGAAAGGCTACACTTGCCTGCCCAACAGCAGTGTGGGAGGATATCCTCAGAAAAAAGGGCTTGCTCACCCTCTCCATGCACACAGAAGAAATTCAAAATTGCCATACAGGGTCCTCACAGATTTAGGCCGCACAGCCTCATTCTGACCATGAGAAAGTGAGGGAGCCTAGACACTTCCAACCCTCGCATGCCTTAGGCCCACAGCTGCATACCTTCAGTGCTAGTTCCTCCTAGGGTTAATGGGGATGTTACTATATAAACTAGACAGCCCTGTCCAGAGTTGTGTGTGACAGAAGGTGGAGAGTTTAGTTTGGAAAAGGCTGGAGACCGGAGACTGCTGGAGTGGCTTTGGAAAAGACTGGAGAATGGAGAGTGCTGATGAGGAGAGCTGGATAGGTGGCAGCAGGAAAGAGGAGGGGGTGACAACTACAGGAAAGTAGGGGTAAAGTAAAACCAAGAATAGAGTAGAAGGAAGTAATAAGAACAAGCAAAGGAGGGAGGATGTAAAACCGGGGTTGGAGTGGAAGAAGTTGCAAGGATGGCCCTTTAAACACCTTAACCTAACAGGCCCGCCACTTAAGAATGAGTACATGGTTGTACATAAAGCAAGTGCATTGCACAATTAGCTGGGAAGTAGTTAGAGGGGTATCCAGTGATAATATTGCTGGAAATCATAAATAATTAATTTACAAAGATGAAAAATTATTGCATGAAATAATAGAGTGGGTAGAAGATACCTACCAACAAATGAATATCAAAATAAAGACAGGAAAATGTAATCATAGGGGTGGGTTTTAGATGTGAAAAAAACAGATTTAGGTTAAAATTTGGATAAAGGGGAGGGAGACAAGGAGAGTTTAGCAGTAAGAGAGGTAAAGGGGCTTTGGGACCGCCCCCCGAAAAAGAAAAAAAGTATTTTTACGATGGTCAATGTAAAAGGCATGTCGATATTTTTTCTTGCAATATTTATAACACCCTGTAAACGTACATCTCTGTTATTTCTGCAATAAAATCACAGTGAATCAGTTAGATGGTGTTGCAGGACCAAACTAATCCAAGTCTCAACAAACCACATCAGCTGACTTCTTTTATACAATTTTGCAACAGTAAAAACACTCCCAGCTTCTTTATTGCAATCCACCCCCAAACATGATTGGACAACAACCTTTTCAAAGAAATCCCATCTTTTCCCAATTCCTATGTTTTCATTGGCCAGTTTTATCTTAATAGTCATCTTCAGATCATATTTACAACACACCTCTTCTTAGGATTCATCCGTAGTAGGTCATGTTGTCAGCACATGTTTAAACATTGGTAGTGAAACATAATGAATTACTACAAATAAGTGGCCTAAGCCGTTTAAACCCTAAGTCTTGATTTGCATAGGTTTGTATGAATATTCTCAGCTATATGAGGAAGGCTGGGTGAATGATTTCTCTTTGAGTTAGTGATGCTATCTCACTCCCCTGGTCATTAGTCTGAGTGGAAAATTCTAATCTAAATACCCTGCTGCTTTATCACATGTAGCACATTTGACAATATAATTGCAACTCATGGTTTCTTTTTTGTTTAGCCTTGGGCATTGAATCACCCTCTGTTTGATCACTAGCTAAAATAAATTATGAAAACCCCTTCTATCACGCTCCCATTCATCAGGAGATTATCTCCTGCAGCTGTCATTTTGATCAAACCATAAAATGCATGGCCAGTTCCTACAGCGCTGACCGCAAAGGTTGTGGAGTTACTTATTAACCCCCCCCCGGCTTCTAAAACCTCACAGAATCAGTTACTTGACAGGCAAAATTCCACCTTGCAGACAATCCTGACTACCGTGTGTTTGAATCATTTATAGAAGGCCACTATATTGCGATTCATGGATTCCCTATGTATTTGTATTAATGTTCATGTATGTTTTTACATTTGGTGGGTTTGACATTTTATATTTCTACATGCGATAAAGTAAAATATCCCATCCATAATTAACTACACTTTGGTACATATGAAATTGCACCCTGGTGCCCAGTTTGCCGCCACCCTGAGTTATAAATGTGACCTTAACCTAGTGCTGAACCACCCGAAGGACCCCCCTGTGAAATCCCTCAAGAAAGCCCTGTCCATCCTCGGCTTCACGCACTGCATTTCCGATCCCACTCATCATATCAAAGGGCGCACCCTCGACTGGATCAGTCATCACAACTGCTCCCTTCTCATCACGGCCAACACCCCATCCCTTGGTTGGACCACCAGTACATCCAATTTACCCTCGGAACCTAGAAAGTGGCCTTCGCACCCCCCCACCGTGCCCAGCAACCTACGCTAGGAGCTCTCGCCTTCTCACAGTTGAGAACCTAGCACCCTACCTCCTCATCCCTGCCCTGCAGGCCCCCTCTTCTAACAACCCCGAAACCTTAGCTGACACCTTCAAGGATGTCATCACGTCAGCCGTTGACGCCATTGCTCCACTGACCCTAAAAAATGCAAAAAAAGCCAAACATGCTAACTCATGGTTCTCCAAAGAACTTCTTGAATAACGCTCGCAAAAAAGGACTGCACTCTCCGCCTGGAAAGCTAGCCCCTCTGAAGCCACCAAACAGAAGTTCAAAACCATCTCCAAATCCTACAACACTAACATTACCTTAGCCAAGGCCTTCTCCTTCAACACCAGGATCGCTGAAGCCAAGTCAGGGTCCAAGGAACTATTCACCATCTTTAGGGAACTGGAAAAACCATCTGCCCCCCATCAATCATCAAAGATGACAAGTGGTGTAATAGCATTCAGTCTGCCATGCTAGAGAAGCTCAACACCCTCCAAACCAAAATCTGCGACCACCAAAAAGCCCTCTCCAACATCATAGCCAACTTGCACGCTGAGCCACCCATCAAGACCACCGCTTCCCCTTTATTTGAGTTCAAAGATATCACTGAGCGAGAGGTCATCACCCTGCTCAACTCCATCAAACCCTCCAATTGCAAGGGTTATGCCTGCCCAGCTAGCCTCATCAAAGACTCAGGACCTACCTTAGCCCCCTTCCTTACAACTTTTACCAACTCCTCCTTCCAGTCAGGCCATGTCCCGTCTGGACTCAAGGAAGCTTAGGTGCGCCCACTCCTCAAAAAACCCTCGCTCAACCCAACAGTCCCTGGTTATTTCAGACCTATTACCACTGTACCCTTCCTGCTAAACATTTTGGACAAAGCAGCTTACCTGCAAGTCCAAAAGTTCTTAGAGGATAACCGGCTCCTAGGCCTGCGGCAATCTGGATTCCGCCCACGGCACGGTACCGAAATGTCCCTCCTAGACCTCAAGAATCAAATGGATGATCTTAGAGACGCAGGCAAACCTGCTCTCCTACTGCTCCTTGATCTATCCACAGCCTTTGATCTCGTGGACCAAAACACCTTGTGCCACCATCTAGCCATCCAAGCCAATTTCTCCCCGAAAGCTTGTCAATGGATCACCTCCTTCCTCCAAGAAAGGGCCATGAAAGTCTTTTTGGAGTCTGCATCTGCCACCCCTAGTCTCCTTACCTGCGGTGTTCCCCAGGGGTCCTGTATAGCACCCACGCTTTACAACCTTTTCACAAGGCCCCTGTTCAGCATCCTGGATTCCCTTGGAATATCCTACACCAACTACGCGGATGACACACAGGTACTCATCCCACTCACGGGTGACTACCTAGCAGACACTAACACCCTCACCACTATCTGGAATATCCTACACCAACTACGCGGATGACAGACAGGTACTCATCCCACTCACGGGAGACTACCTAGCAGACACTAACACCCTCACCACTATCTACTCCACCATCCAATCCTGGATGGCAGAGAACTGGCTCTGCCTCAATAGTGAAAAAACTGAACTCCTCCTTATAGGGTCACCTTTCACATGGGGCAACCTTGGAGACCAGTACTCCTCCTTCACCATCGATAACATTCCTATCAAGGTCTCAAACCATGTTAAGACACTCAGAGTCTACTTTGACTCCGACCTTTCCATGGACAGACAGGTCAATGCTATCGCCACCTCCTCAGCCTCCCACTCTAAAATTCTCAACGCTGCCAGGCCCTTCTTGGCCCGCCATAATTGCCTCACCATTGCCAGGGCAATTATCGGGTCAAGGCTGGTCTATTGCAATGCCCTCCTCGCTGGGACCTCTAACAAAAACGTGGCCAAATTGCAGCTAGCTCAAAACAATGCGCTCAGGGCAGCCACAGGAACCACTGGAAGAGACCACATCTCTGAAATCAGAAGGCAAGCCCACTGGCTCCCTGTTAAAGAGAGAATTGTCTTTAAAACTCTTGCCCTCACCCACAAATGCCTCAACGAACTCGCCCCTCCCTACCTGACCAACAGAATCACCAGGCACACGGCCACCAGACCCCTAAGATCATGCTATGCCAACAGGATTGTCACGCCTATTACACGAAAGGTACGCACTCGAGGCTCCAGCTTCCCCACCCAAGCAGCCATGCACTGGAACGCACTGCCACCTCACCTAAGACTGATTGAATCACACTTAGCCTTCTGTAAGGCTATCAAAACTAGACTCTTTGTCTAAACAGAATATCTATTATGAATTAGTTTTAGCAATTTCCTGCATATTTGTTCGCTACTGTGTAACCATGAGCCCATTGGGGACCCGCCTGTAACCTTAAGTCTGCTTATCATCTGTAACAGCGCCTCGATGCCTCATGGGCTGCAAGCATGCTTGATAAATGCAAATAAATAAATAAATAAATAAATATGGTGCTTGCAACATGAACTCCTCGTAATCATGGGGCCCTTTCCTGACCACTCCAACATTCCCTCCTTTAGTTAATACTCATAATTGTCTTCTTGAGGAACAACCCCACAACCATCCCTCACACCGGTCTCAATATGAGCATACTCCTCTGCTGAAGAAACCCAACTCGTCCCCCACCTTTGCCACAATTTACCAGTTGCTCCACACTAGCATGCCAATTTGGTGGAGGACACAAGACTACTTCAGTCTGAGTGCCCATATGGGATGAAGTGGTGGTGACCCTAGCCTTGGACAGGGTTACGGTCAGCATGGCAGCAGCAGTAACAACTGGGAAGAGCAATATCGTAACAACGTTTGACAGGAACAGAAATGAATGAGAAAAAAGCCAAAAATAGGTAACAGGACATTTGCAGCAAGGAGCAACCTAGAAGGTACCCAGGAGAACAGGGAGTTGATCCACAAATCGTTGGTGATCCCAGCCTCAGTCTCCACAATCACTTTCAGTTTATGCAAGGCAGCAATAGTTCTGCTGAGCATTCCATTTTCAGTATCATTGGGAGACACAAACGTGCAACAGGTACACCCGATTTTAAAGCAAACCCCACCCTCCATTGCTGTTAGGAGTTTGAGTATATACCGGTTTTGCATAGTCATAAGCCTGAGTGCCCTCAATTCTTCCCTAATGGCACTGAACGCTGACCCAGAAGTGTTCATGAAGAATATTAGTTTGTACCTGGCCACCTGGAGCCATTTGGCATTGCCCGCTGCTTAGGCGCCAGGTGCCAGGAGTGACGCAAAGAAAGCCTTGGTGTGGCTAAACAGCTGATGTCGATCAGGAATGTCTGTTAAAGCCCGTGATGACGCTACTGACAGGTAGTTCGATCTTCTCCTGCATTGCAATTGTTTGTAATTTTCGCTGCCAAGCATAGTCTTTGATTTGTCCATATAAGTTGGTGAAAGGGACACAAGGGGCACAGGGGACGAAGGGCAAACAGATGTAACTTTGGGCATTGGACAGGCCAAAATATGGTGTTCTTCAGGGAACACGAGGATGGGCACATGAAGAGTAGAGAGGCTGCACATGCCTTGCCAGGCTGGAGGCAACTGCCTATACACATACGATCCACAGGTCCAAAAATGATCAAGCCATTTTAGTTTGTTTCTGGATAATGGGTATGATTTCTATGGTCTACGCCTTAGCAAAGGTCTACCTTCTCTGGTGGTACAATGTAGATCTTCTAACCACACCGCTGGATCGATCAAGAACTTTTATTGGCAAAGATTTGCAGACCAAAACACAAGGTCAAGCCCCAACTCTTTGTGCAAAATTACTGTTTACAGAAAGCGGGTCCCAGTACTTACAGTTTTGGAACTGGAGCCCCTTAAGCCTTATATTGTTTTATGGTACTGGTTCAGTGTTAAAATAAATCTCACCTCTGGTGTATGGTTACCCCTGGCACTATCGTCTCTGGTGCATTGTTTTCTAGGCACTATCAACTCTGGTATACAGTTATTATTGGCACTATTAGTGGTTTGCTTCACCAGAACTGGTAAAGGACAACAACAATATGCTTTGGTACATTGTTAAGGTAAAGAATGGGATGAGGAAGAGGGGCGTGGGAATAATGCCTGGATTACTTACTGGTAATCTTCATTATTTATGCACTCTTCATAGTCCCACTCCTTATACTCACCTCTCTATCACAATAAAGGCTTAGACTGGTATAAGCCCACAACATGTTGGGGAAAGTATTGAAGGATTATAGGAAATGTAGCAAAACTAACAACAAAAAAAGCAAATTAGAGGGTGTCCATGCAGGAGCGGCACAGTCACCATCACTGTGGGTTTTGAAAAGCGAAGGAAAACGAGTAGGGCTAGTAGTAACTATGGTTTCAAGTAAGGCATCTGGCCATTTCTAACGTAGACTGTCTCTTCTACGCCAATTAGTGATGTGTCCAAGTGTTGCCAATTAGTGATGTGTCCAAGTGTTGTTTTGCTACTTTGATAATCTTTCTGTCTTGCCAGGATCAATTCTTTTACAGCGTAAGAGCACACTGATGGACATCTCCATATTAGAGGCGATCCGTCCATGTGAACTAGCAGTCTCCCAGCTCCCCCTCCTGGATTAATGCACCTGACACTACTTGGATCCATTGCTGGGGGGGTGGGGGCAAGTGTCCAGCAGCCCAGCATGCAGTGGCTTTTACTCTGTTCTGATTAGGTCAGAGAGATCACGGCCAAACCAATTTCAAGGCTCTGCATAATTCACAGAGACTTTCACTGTGAGAGGGCATCTTTCCTGATTGTTTAATGGTGCACATTCAAGTCAACTAGGCAATTCTGCTTATCCAACTGCCGGCTTCTTGTTTGCTGTCTTCTCATCAGCCACTGGGTCTTTCCATGCATCGCTACTGGACTACAACTTTGAAATGCCTGTGTCCATGAAAGAATGGAGTAATAATAACTCCTGTTTTTACTGTGCCTAGAGATGGAGGTCGTGGAGCCCTATATAATAACTCAATATTATAACTGTATCCCTCTATGGGCAGTGGTGGCAGCCTCGTCTGGGGGGGTAGAGGGGGTTTGATGACCAGTCTTGCCCTACGTGTGAGGCGCCCTACTAAGACTTGGCCCATCTGGTACTTTTTTGTCCTGCCTATGTTAGGGCTGGAGGCATGCTCTTATGACCTTTATTGCAGGAAATGGGTTTTGTACAATATCAGCCGGCCCTGATATACTTGCTGTGCGCGGACTCATCACCTCATTTCTGAAATCGGCGGTTTATCTGCGGAAAAGAATGCTAAGTAGAGCTCTATGAAATGAAATTACGCACTATCACTGATCGGGGCTCTGAGTTCCTTAGTTGTCATTTTTTAAATATTTTATGCTGTATTTTACTGTGTTACAATTGAAATGTATTGTTGTATTTTTGTATTTGGCATTGTTTATATGGAATGTTCTGCGCATATCCAGAACAAATGATGATGATGATTGTTATGAATGCCCTCCTGCCCAATATTAGGGGCATCAATGAGAACCTTACCTTCTTTAAAGGCATCAATCGTGTTCTGTATCTGGTGTGATAAATCACAACCACGTGCTTTTCCACTGCAGGCTCCACAAAAGGTGTGTGGTGAGGTGATGGGGGGATCTTTGTCCACCTATTGTGAGGAGTCTGGGAAGTGGAGGAGAGAAGGGCCCACATCAGCACCGCAGAATAGAGGAAGATGTGAGAACCCCTTTGCCTGGAAACCTGGAAGATCAGAATTAATCTGTGGCGCGAGGATAGTGGCAGAGAGGATCTCTGATCCAGGGTATATGTACCTTCTAGTTCTAGTTCTGGGACCACTAGGTGATGAACCATGCCGAGTGGGGAAGGACCAGAAGGTTGTCACCAGCTGAGGATTCACTGGACTGGGGTGGGAGCACAACACACAAAGGGAGTTCAGCTCCCAGGAACAAAGAATCTTGCACCCACCTACCAGACACCGGTCTAGAGCAGGCTAAGGATGCAAGCATCTGGCTCTGCCAGCTAGGGTTGAAAGGAAGAGTCCAAAGACCAACGTTGGTGATCTGATAGAGATGGAGACTGTCCATGGAAACCAAGAGGTCCTGCTGCACGTCGAGGTTTGGTGGACATGCCGAAACATCCTCGCATGAAACTGTGCCTGGGAGGCTGCATACTAGGACAGTTAGATATAATGCCCAGGACGAACCTAACCATCATGTATTACATGAAATGCTGCATGTTGGGAAAGTGAGTCTTAAAGCCCCCAGCAAACTTAACCATTGTTCATTGCTTGAAACACTGCATGTTGGGAAAGTGAGTCTTAAAGCGCCCAGCAAACAGGACCATTATTCATTGCATGAAACACTGCATGTTGGCAAAGTTAGTTTTAAAGCGCCCAGCAAACTGTACCATTATTAATTGCTTTAAAAACTGCATGCAGGGAAAGTTAGTCTTAAAGCACCCAGCAAACTGAAACATTATTCATTTTTTGAAACGTTGCACGCTGGAAGTCGAAGAGCCAAAAGTGAGTTGAACTATGATTCATTGCTTAAAATGCTGTCTGCTGGCAGCCCGCAGCCAACTGGATTAATATGTATTGCTTGAAACTCTGCACGTTATGAAAGTGAGTATCACAATCCAGAGAAAACTGGATCATTATTTATTGCTTAAAACACAAGCTGGAATAGTCCAGCCTTGAGAGGAATAGAGCTGTGGAGACAGTGAGCTTCTGGGGGAAAGTGAGGAAGGGAAGAATACCTCTGAGGAGCTGCCGCTGATAGTTTGACTTCTTGAAGATGTCAGAAATGTGAGGAGAGAAGGAGAGGGTGGAGTTGAAGATGACCCCAAGGTTCTTAGCCTTACAGGTAGAAGAAGGAAGAGGACCCAGAGTGGGCGGCCACAGAGAGAGAGAGGAAAGGAGGGAGCTGGTGTTGCGATGAGGAGGATCTAGGTCTTACTGGCATTGAGGCAGAGATCATTAGCGGCACACCACTCCTGAATTGCAGACAGACAGTCAGGAATGAAAGAAGGAGTGGAGGCAGCTGAGGGGATTCTGAAAGAGAGCCTGATGTCATCCGCATAACATTGGAAGGTGGAGCAGAGAGCAGCTATGTGGTGGGTGAGAGAAGCCAGGTATTCATTGAACAGCCAGGGAGAGAGGCTAGGCTCCTGGGGAACACCACAGGTAGGGAGAGAGATAGAAGAGAGGAAGGAGCACATTTGGACCTGAGAGGGGCGGTCAGTGGGAAAGGAGGTCAACCAGGCTAAGGCCTGATCAGTGATGCTCAGGTTATCACAGAGGCGCTTGAGCAGGATGGCATGGTTGACCGTGCTGAAAGCAGAAGAAAGATCAAGGAGAATGAGGACAGAAGGAAGGTTAGAGTCATGGTTGTAGAGCAGGTCTTCACAGATGTTCAGGAGAACAGTTTCTGCACTTCTAGCCACTCTGAATCCAAACTGATGGTCATGGAGATAACCAGCAGATTCGGTGTGAAGGTTAAGCTCGGAGATGGTGAGCTTTTCCAAGAGTTTGCCCAGGAAAGGAGTGATAGAGATCGGGCAATAGTTAACCAGAGAGGAGGGAGCAGCAGAGGGATTCTTGAGGAGTGGGTGCACAAGGGAGTGCATCAGGGGGAGAGGAAAGTTCCAGTGGCAAAAGAGTGATTGCAGAAATCAGCCAAGGCCGGAGCAAGAGTGTCGATGTGGTCCTTGATGGCTTTGGAAGAACAGGGGAGAACCTGTTTTGATGAGACTTTCATATATCGGACTTGCCTAGAAACATTGTCTGGGGTGAACAAGGGAAAGGAAGAGAAGGTAGGAGGAGAGGAGGTTTAATGTACTTTTAAGTGAGCAATGTTCTGAAGGCTGGCACTAGAAGAGGCACAGAGGGTGTCCAAGACTTAATAAGCTGGTGATGCTGCTCCGGTCCAAGAAAACTAAGGCGAAGCATGAAGCTGGCATTCAAGATTACAGGTGACTCCCTTTTGTGCAAGGCCTTGTTCAAAGGGGAGTCACCTTGGTTGCCAGAGCAAACAGTGCAGGCGTTTGTTTTGTGGGCTTGACACATGGGCATAGGACATGGGGGGAAAGGGGTGACAAATCCCCCCCACAATTTTAAGTTGGGGGGATGTAATGTCATGTATCCCCCCCCAGAATATGTGTTTGGTGTGTCGTGCAGGGATCTGCTTTTGAAGAAGGGGGAGGGGTTGCTTACTATGTAAGCTGCCCCCTCCCTCTGGCCCCCAAAGCATGGGGGCAATACCCTGGGGGCAGATGGGCGATCATCTGCCCCCAGGGAAGGGGGGCAAACAAAACAAAAGATAATTTTTAAACAAAATGTAGTTTTGGGTGGGGCAGGTGTGACCACTAGTCACCAGGGATTTTTGCAAGGGGGGTGGCCCTCCCCACACCCTAAGTGGATGGGGGGCACTTATGTAGCCTTCCCTGGGGGCAGATTTCTGCCCCTAGGAAGGGGTACATGAGATGCCCCTTCCATTTGGGGTGGGGGAGAGGCCACTGCCAATATTGGCAGAGCCACCCCTCCCAAGCCTGGGGCAGTACGTTTTGACCCCCCCCCCGGGGGCAGATGGCCACACCCATATGCCCATCTGCCCCTAGGGAAGGGCAAAACAAATATATATATATATAATAACTTGTTTTGAGTGGGGGTTGGGGGGCCCACTGGACCACCAGGATTTTTTGTGTTTGAAAGGGGGGGTGGCCCTCTCCCCCCACCCTAAGTGGATGTGGGCACCTTATGTAGCCTTCCCTGGGGGCAGATTTCTGCCCCTAGGAAGGGGTACATGAGATGCCCCTTCCATTTGGGGTGGGGGAGAGGCCACTGCCAATATTGCCAGAGCCACCCCTCCCAAGCCTGGGGCAGTACGTTTTGACCCCCCCCGGGGGCAGATGGCCACACTCAGGTGCCCATCTGCCCCTAGGGAAGGGCAAAACAAATATATATATATATAATAACTTGTTTTGAGTGGGGGTTGGGGGGCCCACTGGACCACCAGAATTTTTTGTGTTTGAAAGGGGGGGTGGCCCTCTCCCCCCACCCTAAGTGGATGTGGGCACCTTATGTAGCCTTCCCTGGGGGCAGATTTCTGCCCCTAGGAAGGGGTACATGACATTCCCCCATCCATTTGGGGTGGCGAGGGCCACTGCAAATACTGGCAGAGCTACCCCCCCAAGCCTGGGGCAGTACATTTTGCCCCCCCAGGGGCAGATGGCCACACACATGTGCCAATCTGCCCCTAGGAAAGGGGCAAAACAAAAATAAAACAAATTATAACTTGTTTTGGGTGGGTGTGGGGTTCATTAAACCACCATGGATGTTTTTAGTGGAAAGGGGGGTTCCCACGGGTGTCTTCTTTTCGGAAATGCATGGGGTTCTCTGTTTTCCTTGGTGGCTTCGACACCCTGGGCCCAAACCATTAAGGTTGTCCACATGAGCAAAATCTGCTTTGCCGAAAGGCTTGGGGTTATCAGTGGGGTAGCCTTCTGCCTTTTCGCCGGGTAGGTGCATCTACACATGTGAGGTACCGTTTTTGTCGGGACACCTGTGGGAACGCGGGAAGGTAGGACATCTGTTGTTGGCAGCGTGTTTCAGTGGGTGGGCAGAGGGAAATGTCTCTGAAATTTGGTGGAAAAAACACAATTTTCAGTCATTTCACTCTGCCCAATGAAAACGGTACCTCACATGTGTGGGTGCACCTACCTGGGCGCAAATGGAAAAGGCTAACCCACAGGTAACCCCAAGCCTTTCGGCAGAGCAGATTTTGCTCATGTTGACAGCATACAGATTTGGGCCTAGGGTGTCGAAGCCACCAAGGAAAACAGGGAACCCCATGCATTTCCAAAAAGAGGACACCCGTGGGAATCCACAGAGGTCTGACTTGCACGAATCGCCCCAGAATGTATTACCCACAATCCCCGGCAAAGTATGAAATTTGGTGAAAAAACAACAATTTTCAGACATTTCCCTCTTGCCACCCACCGAAACACACCGCCAACACCACATGTCCTACCTTCCCACGTTTCCAGAGGTGTCCCAACGTAAACGGTACCTCACATGTGTGGGTGCACCTACCCAGGAGCAAAGGGAAAAGGCTAAACCACTGGTAACCCTCAAAAGGTTTGGGGAGACAACCTACAAATGTGGGCCTAGGGTGTCAAAGCCATGAAGGGAAACAGGGTACCCCATGTATTTCTGAAAAGAAGACACCTGTGGGAATCCACAGAGGTCTGACTTGCGCAAACCGCCCCATAATTTATTACCCACAATCCCAGAAAAACTGAAAATTGTATTTTTCTACCAAATTTCAGACTTTGTCAGGGATTGCGGGTCATAAATTATGGGGCCATTCGCGCAAGCCAGACCTCTGTGGATTCCCACGGGTGTCTTTGTTTCCGAAATACATGGGGTTCCCTGTTTTCCTTTGTGGCTTCGACACTCAAGGCCCAAATCTGTAGGTTGTCCACATGAGCAAAATTCCTGAAAATATGCTGTGCGAAAAGACTTGGGGTTACCAGTGTTTTAGGCTTTTCCCTTTGCAACCGGGTAGGTGCACCCACACATGTGAGGTACCGTTTTTGTCGAGAAACCTGTGGGAATGCGGGAAGGTAGGCCATGTGTTGTTGGCTGCGTGTTTCAGTGGCTGACCAGAGTGAAATGTGCGGAAATTGTAGGTTTTTTTCTGTCATTTTCCCGATTTCTCCCCAAACTATGGAATATTTCCCTACATAGTTGTTGCCTGACCTGCACAAATCACCCCTTCCTAAACTTGGAATATTGTCTACTTTTGAGAAATGTATGCCTTTTTGGCTTCCCATTCAGCTTTCCTACCCTTTTCTTCCATTCCGTCCACGCATGTCTTATTGGACAAAAAACGCCAAAATCGCCTACCTCTCACAAAACGGCGGATTAGCATATAAAAATATGTTATTTTGGTTTCCACTCAATCTGTTCTTGAAAGGCTGTAAAATGGCAAATCCAACAAAGCAAACCATTTGTTCCTAGCTCTTACAAGGAAAACACCACAGGCTTCTTTGTACAACATTTTATTGGCATTTTCTGTTCTCCTTTTTGGTCATTTTCTCGCACCCCTCTACAGCAAACTAGGATTCGTGGGTGGTGTTACAACCAACTACATGTGGGAAAAAAGGGGCCAACTGTGGCCGAAATATCTCATGTAACAAAGAAGTTACAAGGGGTTGAATGGCCGAAATCACCAAAAAAGGCCTTGGCACTCAGGGGAAATACCCATAGCAGTTAAGGGGTTAAGACGGTAAAGCCACAGAGGAGATATCATTTGTAAGGTAGTTCAGTTAGTTAATGCTCCAAATGCAGATTGTGCATAGGAATATGTAACACCTGTGTTCAGCACCTGGCTTAAACTTCCGGTGGGAAGATAGGCAGAGTGAATGCATTCAGCTTCCGAAACAACACAGCATTTTCCAGGTCAATTGGTTCAGAAAAAGTGGTGGAAAACACTACTATTGTCGCCTTTTCTAATTGGCCAGATTTTCATGCATTTTCTGGGTGGAGTTCATTTAACATGACCCCAGATAAATGGCAATTCGTGATCGGAATGAGTGAGCATGGCATGTCGCTGGTAAGAGGGTGTCCTGTGCTTCTTGAGTGCGTTGGCAAATGCCCTTAATTGCATCTCGTGATAAGCAGGTGCTTAACCCATCAGTGTGGATTGTTCAATAATAAGTCGACAGAGGTAT
The DNA here is from genome assembly GCF_040938575.1 of Ambystoma mexicanum. Taxonomy (NCBI): domain Eukaryota; kingdom Metazoa; phylum Chordata; class Amphibia; order Caudata; family Ambystomatidae; genus Ambystoma; species Ambystoma mexicanum. Next base: position 83,097,450 of record NC_090924.1, on the reverse strand, counting down.
TTCAAATGGCCAATTTCGCTCTTTGGGTGACATTGTCAAAGTGGGAGAATGTTGTCCAGCATATGCCATTTTCTCTGCAGAGTGAATTGTGCCCACCGCGAGGAAGAAGTGTGAAAAACCCACAAGGGCACTCTGCCCTGCTCTTTCTGTGCCTGTCTTCCCCACAGGGCGACAGATGCCGACTCAGACATGGGTAAGTCTCAGGTGGCAAGCCTGTACCCTAGTTGATGTGGTAAAGGATTCCAGACTTCTGAGGCCGATAACATTAGTAGCACTGAGTTACATGCCACCTGACAGTTATGTGTGATAAAGTTGCAAAGCAGAGCTGTTAGTGGGCTAAAGCAGGATGCAATGTCTGCCCACCATCAAAGGGTACGTACAACCAAAAGTAATAGGCCCCTCCCCCCCATCATGGCTGTAGGGGCCAGGCTCCAAACCAGGGCAAGAATGCCCTCCAATCATCCATGCCCACGACTAGGGTAGCCCTTGTGCTCCAGGAACCCTGTTGAGCAACCACTGTGCTTTCCAGGTGATACTAATGTTATTTAAAGCAGAAGTCGAAAAGTTAATCGCTTAATTGCAGCTGGAAATTAGCTTCTGGCGTGATCAAAATTTCGTAACCAAGTGTGACATCATCCCCTTCATTTATAAGCAATATGTGTGTTCTCGCGTTTCTTCATCCACTGAAGTACTGTGAGAAACAAAGGCAAGAGTTGTGTCTCTTGTGTAGGCATTAGGAAGGTAGTTGCCAGCCTCTGGCATAATATGCCCATGTTCTTCCAATATTGGCTAGCTGTTGCCCTCTTATGGCCAGGCAGAACCATCATGGCAGTGACTGGCAAATGCCTTTCCCCTGCAGGCAGAAAAGCGGAAATAAGAGGTCAATTCAAGACACGGAACAAATAGAAGTTAAGAGAGACTACAGCTGCCATTGCTGTGTTAGGGAGAATATGTTGAATGTTCAAGCAAGGATGTATCTATTAAGCAAGCAAGCAGTGAGACAAGGGAGAGGCAAAGAAAGGCCAGAGGGGCTCTTTGAATAATGTAACAGGGCAGAGGACCCATGCTCTGCCGTCCAAGTAACATATGAGAGAATCAAATAGATCAGGCTTTGCAGCAACTGTTAAACAAGAAAGGAACAGAGTCCAGTTCTGCATTCAGAATAACAAAGGCAAAGAAAGGCTAGGCCCTGAAGCCAGCATGAGATGGAATAAGAGGGACCAGACTCATCGTGAGAGGCTGGCCTGGCCCTCGCAGGGGCGCTAGAGGGGCAGCCCACATAGCGAGCTGCCCCTCTGGCCACCCCCCTGGGTCCACATATACCCCACCTACTAGGCATGCCCCGGGTCTGACACATCCGGCCGCGGACCTGGGGACTGCTTATAAGGGGGTGGACTTGCGATCGTTCATCCTCCTTGCTTGCTTCCCCACCCCCCTGGAGGACATTCAAAGCAACAACATCACACACCTGATCCCACTACTCCCATAACAGGGCTTACTCAGAGGTACAAACAAGATTTCCTCTTTCCCTCTTTCTTTGAAACCCCCATCCTTCCATTCCAAGAGACAAACACGTCTCCTTGCCCCACACAAAAAGAGTAGCAACCTGCAGTTGGAAGAAAAGGCTGCAACTCCTTTATTTGGCAGGAGTCCAATTACAGGTGATCTGCTTCCTAACAAGCTGGCGTCCTAGCTGTGGCCCACTGGAAGTAATTGTTATTTCCTCTCTCTTACCATGAGCTCATAGTCAGATGAAAAATCCAGAAATGCAACATACAAAAACATGTTCTTTGCTGCTGCATCCTTTTATTTTCTTCTGTTTTCTTTTCTTCTTTTCTCTTGTTTTATACAGTGATATTTGTAATTTAATACGTACTGCTATTTTAATTCTAATTTTGTGAAAAGTCGAGTTCTTTGACTAAACCATAATAAATAAATAAAGCAAAGTCCCCAAGATGTCCCCTGTACCCCCAAGATTTTATGTGTCTCCTACGCCCCTGGCTTGACAAGTGGGAAAGTGTAAATCAAGGGCAGCTGTAGCAGTGTTCGCCATTTATCTGCTTGCCATACTCTGTACTCACATTAAATGAATCAAGTTTTCATGGGTAGAGTGCCCAGAAAGAGGGCAAAGGGAAATGTATTTCGGGAGAAACATTACATGACTTGATGGACTGCTTGGCAAGGGTATGTTCGCCTGGTGAGCAAACTAACAGTTAAGGGAAGGAAGTGAGATGTCAGTAATGTGTTGCAGCTGAAGAACTTTTGGGTGAAGTGGGACTGACTGGGTTTCAAAATTCAAAAATACAAGACAGACACGAGTGGACTGGCAGCCAAAAGAGGCCCATGCCTAGAAACACTTGTGTACAGGCCCGTTATAAATGACTTATCATATCATATCAGGGTGCAGAGGCCCAATGGGAAATCTCCAGAGTTCCCTATAGGCCAATTCACCCCTGTCCAGGCAGTCCAGGCAGGCCGAGCGGCAGGAGCGGCTCAGGGAATAGCAGAGGTGAAGTCATGTTGTCCAGTGCACCTTCAGGTGAAGGGAAGGAGATCTGGGAATCGCCTAATTCACTGGCCGACTCCCCTCTAATGGGATCCCAGTTTTGCAGTGTCAGGAGGAGCAGTTTGGCGGAAGCTGGGCTTGATGTGAAAGGGTATGGCTCGTACTCGTTCAGGATTGGTGCAGCATCAGAGGCAGAAGGCCTGTCTGGGGAGGTGAGCATGCAGACACCTCGGCAGGACACGGGTTAACGACGTAGCCGTAATGTCTGCCGAGCACGGAGCCCCAGGGGAATTTTTCCACCACTTTTTTAACTCTCCCATTGAGACGGTTTTTTCTGGTTTGGGTGAGAGCCTGGCTTTGAACAGTAGGAATTAAAGCATTGGCCACCAGGGCCTAGCAAGAACAGACTTCCATGCATTCGTTCAGCAGGTGAGTTTTTTCAATAAAGGGAGCAAAAGGCGACCCAGCCACAAAGCCCAAGAAAGCCTTATTGGGGGAGCAAAGCATCAGGCTGACTCCTCAGCAGAGGAGCGAGTGCCCATAAAGCGGCGTGATGTCTGGTGCGGTGTGGAAGGATAGCATGCATATACGTTGCACCTCTTATGCGTTAGGTCCAGGAGTTCTGGCGGTACCAGATAGGTCACCAGGTTACACCACCCCATCCGGCTCCATTCTGGACTCTGCCCGTTCACATGGAGGAGCCAGGCAGGGCACTCAGGGGATTCTATTGCACAGGTAACTGTTGTCAACTAACTTTTTATGAATTGGCAGCCAGGAGGGTTCAGGGATGGGGACAGCCTGGTCCAGGGGTGAAGCAGCTATCTCCTCCTGGGCACAGCCTCCCACCGCATATTTTGTTACAAAAGATAAATACAACATGCCGCAATGTTGTGTACTGCACTGCTGAGGCTTTGACCCTGCTCCCTGACTGTCCTTATCTACTGTCATCAGACCTAGTCAATGAATCTTGTAGTACATACAGTGTGCACATACACGACTGCATGTAATAAGCAAAGCTCAAAAGCATATTAATAAGTTTGAATGCCAGAATGGTTCAGAAGACAGCTCAGTGTTCTAAGCATTTGTTGCAGTGATCTGTGTTCATATGCCAGATGGCAGTGCCAAATCCCAGCTAGGAAGACTGAGCCTTTCTTCCCTGTGAAGTTGATGAACTTGAATCTAGAAACTGTGGGGATACCTGCACCATAAAAAGTTAGTTATACAAATGAACATTACATTAGCATGGTGAAAATCTAATGGTCGCTTCCGCCAAATGATGGTTGTAAAATCTGGCCAGTCACCCCCAATGCAGTGCACACAGCATTAGTCAACACAGGTGATTAGCCAGTCACATTTGAAACTGGAACTAAAGTGTCGCGGCTCATATCTCGGCTTTTTCTCTGGATGATATTATGATCTTAGACAAATCATCTCATCTCATTGTACAGTACTGTTCTGCATTCTGTGAAAAGATGAGCCTTTTGTCAGTCAGGGGTCATTGCTTAGCTACTGCCCGGTCTTTTTTTTCATGCAGTCCATTTAAGCTGAAGTGGTCCTAGAATGACAGGGCCGACGGCTGACACCACAGGCCTCTGGGAGCTTCCTTTTAGTTCTGCTTATTTGACAGCAATACCTTTTTGTGCAAATGTTCTTCTCCACACCATAAATAATAGTCTCTACCTGCAGAGGAAGTCCCAAGTACAGCCTGCACTCCAACCGTCCATTTTGAAGTACCAGGAACGTTCACGCCGAAATATGTGATGTATGATGAGCAAATAAACCAGCAGAGAGCCGCAGTTGGGCACTGTCCAGTATCTATCAGAAGAGCAGCACATATTGAAATGCCTATACCTAAGAAATCATGGACAGTAAGGTACCCATTGAGAAAACCATATTAACAAATGAAACTAAACGAAGATCCTGAAGAAACCAAAAAGATCCTAATGAAAGATGAATGGTGATGACACAAGAAACCGGACTGACTCACATATAGAAGAGATGACGACCAGAGAATGACGTAAAGAGACGAAACGCCACAAGCAGGGGACATCGTGAACCTAAAGCGAAAGGACGATGTCAAAACTAGGAAGCTTTAGTTGTAAGCATGACGAAGATGTTCAACCAGTTTACGCATGTACATATGCTTGGAACCGCAAGAAAGCTAAGAAAATTGTGCAGCTTGCTATGCTTAGTAGAAAAATAGAATGCGGCAAGCTCCACCTATACATATCTACCTCAAAAGAAGCACGTTATACAAGTATACTTCCACTTTGCACAAGAAGCAGAATTAACCAAAGGTTACTAAAAGCCACACAAGGAAAGCTTCATATTTAACAAATCGAGAATAAAAGGAAGAACGAAACTCAGCAGCGGCAAATCGTGCCAGAAAAACCAAGGGCATATCAGTTAAAATAGATTAACAGTAGCTACAATGAATGAAGCAAGGAACAAAATATCCTGCTCTGAAAGGTCGAGATAAGAAACCGAAGGCAGATGGTGGGTAAAGTGAAAATCAAATACATGAATTACATGAAGAAGAGGCAAATTCACGCTGTCTGAATCACGTGACCAGCCAAGCGAGAAGAAGTGAGACTTTCACACCTATGCATGGCAGTTTGCCAGGTAAGATATCAGAACTTTTCCAGACAGACATGCAGTCTCGAGGCCAACCACAGTGAAATAATTGACACATGGCCACTAAAGAGATGATTAATTGTAACAAAAATTGGAGGAAGGCCTGGGGAACTGGGCGGCACCCTGCACCTGGCCGACCATTCTGTGCGCTGCTAGACAAAGTGGAAAAGTAAGAGTGGGGTTGATGCCAACCGAATCAAAGTGGACCAAGTAATCTAGAGTCCTATAGTTAGTAGAACCAATGGGACGTCGTACTTGCAGTGACGTCCACAGTAGCCATTTTTAAGGTAGGGCTTAGATGTCCTACCTGACAGTATTTACCCAATTCCCTTACTCCGTTACCATATACAGATATAGTACCTATATTAAAGTTACCTTTCTAGAACCAAAGGAATTGCATGCTGACTTTTAAGCGTTAAACGTCAGTGATGATGAGTTTTTAAGTATAAATGCTGTGTTTTTTGTCAAGTTCGTGGAGTTGTGAAGCGAGAGAGAAGATCACGCATCCGCTGATATTCATGAGACTCTCCGTTTTTTGTACTTGTCATTAAACGGACTCCCTTTGCCAAACCGTTCAGTTGTCATTATTGATTTGGTGTTGGAGTATTAATCTGCACCCCCATCCATCTCACGGGTGCTGCTATCTTGTCTTAAAGTGCTATTGGGCAAACCCCAGCTCTATAGGCCAGTTGGGGGTCCCAATGTACACTTGGTAGCAGAGGATGGTTTATCGATTATCGATTAGATAAGACACCCATTGACCGTCCACATAAAGTAACTCTAGGTCCTTGGCAATATCACAAGTCCTTTGCCATCCGGCTGAGTAGACTGTGAAGCTCCCCGTAGACAGTGGTTGGAGTAAAAAGCAGAACCTGCAGGCAGAGGTCTGAAGGGACCTGCGTTTCCCCAGGTAACCCCTTCCCACTCCTACTGGCAGTTGAGCGGGCGAACAGCACGAGAGGCGGTGACGAAGGCGGTTATCCCGAGCATCCAGAGAGGAAACATGCAAAAAGTGCATGCCTTAGAACAAGTAAGGGAAAGGTAACGGAGGGAGGAGGGAGAACAAAAATATAATTAGAAGTAGAGTAGAATGTATATATATATATATATAGGAAATAGTGATTCAAAGAAGAGAAAGGATACCGGAGAGGACACCCGAGAAGAGAGAGGATACCGGGGGGGACACCCGAGAAGACAGAGGATACGCCTAATTCCTATGATTTAATATAGTGGCTAGAAGAAACTTGCTTCCATAGTCCTGAATAAAATAGGAACAAATAGGTCACCACAGCGGTTAAAGACGCTTCTGAAAGGGATGAGTTTACACTCCATGTTGGGGTAACATTAGGGGCAGAGGTCTGTGTAGCCAGCTGGAGTTTGTCTAGTCTGTTAACGTCCGTCTTATGTGTTATTTGTTGTGACGTCATAGGACAGAATTTTTCCTTCAAGGAACTAGCATAAAAATTACGCGATTGGATACTTGAAATATTGTACAATACAATGTGATGCTTGTTGATTTAAATAGAATATATAAAATGTGGAAAAAACAGGATTGGAGCTTGCAACGATTGGTGCTCGCTCATACTGTAGAAATTGTTTAAGTAATGAAAGACATAACAAGCGTTATATAAAGAGAAAGTGAACAGATTTAAACATGGAAGACATGACTCCATTAGTACACCTGTGCAAACAGTTGCCAAAACATGCACCTAAGCTGAAAAAGTACAGTGCAGAATGGGTTAAAGGAACCGCAAACAAAATGTTTATGCCATGGCCCAGGGTGGATCGTTATCCAAGATGGTCCTGCAGCACATGACAACATACTTGCACGCTACATACACTGGAAAAAGTTAGAAAAACGCCTAGCTAGTTTAGAGCTTTAGAAGATGTATCAACAGGATAAGGAGGAGGAGGAGGAGCCGCCATTAGATTGGATACTTAACATATGCACAGAGGAGGGTGAGACGCCTACCGCACCACCCGCCCCATCTGAAACGAAAACTGAAGACAGTAAGGATGAAGGGTTATACCCGTTAAGAGAACTTAAAACAGCTACAGGGTATAGCAACCCGGCACATGAGTCACCTATGCAAAGTAGTGACGAAAACCCTGACTAAGACAGAGATAGAGATATCACCTCTAAAGTCCCGAGGGACAAGGAGAGATGCGAGAACGAGAGAAAAGACCAGGCACAAGCAAGTACATCACTCGACATGGAGAGAGAAGGCAAAATATGGAAAGGCAGTGAGGAGAGAACTGATGAGATAGCATTCACACAGAACAAATGGATGGAAGGGCAGATTTTATTGAAACTCAATGGTAAAGGCATAGATGACATGAAACAAAAAGAGAAGCTAGATGATTTACAGAGAAAAGAGAAGGAAAAAGAAAAAGGATTGGGAGACGAAAGAATAAGGAAAAAAGATAGGCAGAGACGAGAACAGTTATATCGTGAAGAGCAAGAAAGGCACAAGATCGCAAACCGAGAGCAGCAAATGATCAGGACAGACAGGAGCAGCGAAGGATAGAAGAAGAGCAAAGCATACGGGAAAAAAGAATAAAGAGACGAAGGGATGAGGAAATCCGAAGGGCAAATGAACGTAGAGATACAAAGAAAGCGGAAGAAGACAAGGTCAGAGAAGAAGCGAGGAAACGTAGAGAATTCGATGACGATGTAGAACGTAAGCGAAGACATGGAGCACGCGATCTTGAATATCTGGAAAGGGTGGGTTAAAAAACCTGAGCCTGTAGTAGATTGGGAAGACATAGAAAAATTATTTCCCGAGTGCCATTCAGCACCAGGCATGTCTAGGGCGAATATCGAGGATGACTTCAACACCAGAAGCATTGGAGAGACGATCGATAGAATATATGATGAAATGGGGCTAGAACAAGTACCCCAAGGGGAGGGAGAAGACGAGCGCCTGGAGAGCACTCAGCTGTACGAAGTCCCGAAGTAGTAGAAATAGAAAACTGTCCCTAAATAGGTTAGAAATCAGTAGGAACAAAGAGGATGCGAGAAGTTGCACGAGTGTAAGACACCGAAAGAGAGGAGCATGAGGAAAAGGAGGAAGAGAGGAGACGTGAAAAATTATTCTCAGGAGGGAAAGGGATAAGATGGTCAGATTCTAGTGGGTCGGCACCGAATGCATCAGAATTAGTCACACAGTCAGACCGACACGAAGAAGTATCTCACGGTCAGAGGGGGGTGTCTCCACCACCCTATGTGAGCCGGCTAAGGACATTGCCAGGTAGGCAGCGATGCAGGAACATTACTCCTGCAATATGGCAAATAATCAGTACACCGCCAATATGTTGGTTGTGTGGGATGACAGGACATCTAGCACGCACATGCAGAAGTCAAGGCATGATGCAAAAACGACCAAGGAACAAGAGCAAGTATAGTGAATCCACCTGTGTTTTTAACACAGGGAGGAAATGGAGTTGCACAGGATCACACGGTGCAACAACAAACACCAGGAGCACAGCAAAACTTGCAACCTCAGAATTCGATGAATTTTCCACAAGGACAGTCTTAACAGTCGCCGATGCAACTGTCACAGACAGTAAGTACAGGTCAGGCTGTGAACCCTGGAATGAGGAGTAAAACTGGTGATGGGGGGAAGTCCATTCGCACAAGGTGGGACAAAATTATATATGGACTAGGACAGCTCACTGGTAACCCTGATGTGTTCTATCCTATCAGTGACACCAGACCCTCACCAGGAACCAAGGGTGGATGCTGTTATAGGGGATAAAGAATATTCTTTCTTAGTTGACACGGGTGCAACACGTTTGTGTATACGAAGTTTTCCTTGTCCGGTGATGCTATAAATACTCAGAGTTTCAAAGGAGCTACAAGTCGTGTTCCTTTTACAGACGCACTTCCAGTCTCTATAGGAGAATGTGATAAGAATGTACCACTATTATATTCGTGACAAACCCCAACAAACTTCTTGGGTTGAGATCTAATGACGAAGTTAAACATGACAATCTCGTTCACGAGGAGTGCATAGTATGTTCAACTCCACTCACAATACACAATACAATACTAATCTAAAAAAACTCAGTTCCAACTATAAGGCCTTCAACATTGATGGCAACACCATCACAGTGGCCAAAACAGTGAAAACGCTAGGCTTTCACCTTGATGCAACCATGTCACTAAAAAAACAAGTCAACTCACTAGCATCCTCCACCGCCTACACATGCAAGCTAATCAGGGCAAGTAGAGCCTTCCTCACCCAAGCTAGCTGCATCATCATAGCCAACACCCTAATACTATCCAGACTGGACTATTGTAACGCCATGTACCTAGGAGCCAACAAATACATAACCAACAAACTACAGACACTACAAAATAACGCTCTCAGAACAGCCCTCAACCTACCCTCTAAGGAACACATCTCCAACAAAAGGAGAGAACACAAATGGCTCAAAATCTCTGACCGCATCTCTCTCAAAATGGCATCACTTACTTACAAATGCTTAAACAACGCAGCCCCCCCTACCTCGCAACCAGAATAAAGAAAAAAACCTCCACCCGCCCCACCAGATCGATTAACTCTTACTGCCTGCAAGTACCCAATTTCAGACAAAAGAAAACCAGCGGCAGTAGCTTCCCTGTCTTGGCAGCCCAACACTGGAACGCCCTCCCACTCAACATTAGGACAGACCAATCCTACTATAGCTTCAGACAAAACCCCCGCACCTGGTTGCGGGCCAATGATCCTCACGACTAACCCTGCCTTCTCATCTGCCCGTTCTAACCTGACTGCCATGCACAGCTTTAAATATGTAAATATGTAAGTGCAACCGAACTGCCACTATGCGCAGCACTAAATATGTAAATATGTAAGCATTCGTCTAACTATATGTATATATGCACATTCCACGCAATGTAATGCTAGGCCTCCTTTTTGTTTTTCTCTCATGTGTGCCTTATCCTGCAACAAAGTTTTTATGTAATCCTATCTTCCTGCCCTCTGTTGCGCCCTGTTACCTCTGGGTTTTGCGCGCCATACTAAATAAATAAACAAACAAACAAACAAACAAACAATCTCCAGGAATGCACTCTGAACGTATGCAAAATGATTACAGCATACGCAGGGCACACAGCTATGAGGGATGTGCCATTAGAGCCAGAAATATTTGCATATGGAGTATGTGTGCTAATTGCTGAGAAAACCATGAGGACCCCAGATGAATTTCTATTTAGGCCAAGAATACCTATGCACGAGGAAAAGGGACAAGTATTTCCCTTGATGATACACACAGCCACGATATGAGGGAAAATGGCTTTGATTGATGGTTGTGATGATGAAGGCCGAAAATGGTGCACAGTAATCGCCATTGAAGAAGGGTACAGATTGACGGACGTCACTGATGACGATCTGTTTGATGAGCAAGCAGATATGGGAGGAACAGCAGTTGAGGTAAACCTCACTTTTTGGGTGAAAATTATCATAAGAGAAGTGCCTCAGAGAATGATGCTGGCACAGAACCGTCCTGAATATTTCAAGGACGACATGGCCCAGGCGCCTGTCTCAGTGTGGACCACAGGCCCCTATGAGGTAGGCTTATTGAAAGGAGTCGGAGAAGTGAAAATTAAACTGAACGGTTGGAGCAATTCTACCAAAAGCACGACAATATCACATGTCCATCGATGCAGCTGAAGGAATTTTTAAGACAATTTCGGCTCTGATGGAGCAGGGCATCTTAGTGACGTCAGAACCGTCATGCAACACTGCGGTTTACCTGATTAAAACATCAAAGGGAGAGTCTTGGCGTTTAATTCAGGATTTATGCCCAATAAATGATATTATTGAGGCTAAGTTCCCTTTAGTCCCTAACCCGGCTACAATCCTATGTAATATACCTGTTGAGGCAAAATATTTCATGGTGATTGACTTGAAAAATGCATTTTTCTCAATCCCATTGCATTGAGACTCACAAGATCTGACGTCATTTACGTTCAGACAAATGCGTCTGAAAAGCATGAGGCTACCCCAGGTGTACTGTGAGTATCCCTCTATTTTTAACAGAGTCCTGCAGATGGACCTAAGCAATATTGCATTAGAAAGTGTTGTTTTACAATATGTGGATGACATCTTAATGTGCAGCACGACAGAGGAGAGATGCAGACACGATTCTGTTCAGCTATTAACTATATTGGCTGAAAAACGATATAAGGTTGACAAAGAAAAGTTACAATATTGTCAACAAGAAGTGCTGTACATAGGTCAGCTGATCTCACATGAGGGGAAAAGGGCTACCCTAGAAAGGGCTGAAGCCATACTGAACACAGGTAAGTCACACATGATAAAACGGATGCAGAGCTTTTTAGGTCTCTGCAATTATGTCAGAGCCTAGGTCTTCAACTAGAGCTCATATACCAAGCCCTTGCTACAGGCCCTAAAAAAGGCACAGGTGACGAAAGAAAAGATTGAATGGTCTGAGGCCATGGAGGAAGGGTTTGCTGAACACAAGAGAGCCATTTGCACAGTACCAGTTTTAGGGATTCCCAATCATGCAGAGGAAATCTACTTGTTTTCACACATGAATGGCAGCGTGATGACGGCAGTGCTCACACAGAGAACCACATTGGGGTACAAACCCCTGGCATATTATAGTGGACATTTGGACCCAGTGATGAGAGGTCATTTCCCTTGCGAACAAAGTTTAGCTGCTGCATCGTTCGCCATAGAGAAGGCTACAGCCATTGTGATGGGATGCTCAATGACGTTGTATGTCGAGCACTCGCTATTTGCTATTCTAGAGAAACCGAAGGGCACATTGACATCTCAGAGAGCTTCTGTTTATGAAGTGATCATATCAAATCCATCAATTAAAATAGTCTGATGCAAAATAGTGAACCCAGCTATGTTCATAGCAGAGCCAGTCACTGAAGGAGAGCCGATCCATGACTGTGCCAATTATGAGGAATTCTATGATGAAATTCGCAGAGTGAAAGAAAATACATTGGCAGAAGCAGAAATTGTCTTTGTTGACGGTTCCTCGAGAATCGATCAAAATGATGGGCAAAGATATACAGGTGCTGCTTTGATGAAGCACACAGCGAATGTAGAGTTTCGAGTGCTTCTTAGTGCACGATTACCATCAAATTATTCAGCACAGGCAGCAGAATTATTGGTGTTGGTACTCGTGATTGAGAATCACGCAGACCAGGAAGTAATGATGTACAATGACTCTGCCTATGTTGTCGAACTGGATATTAAATTATGCCTCCTATTATAACGATTTGTATGTATATTGGCCTACGCCAAGTTGCTTAAATTTGTACACGAAGAACTCTCTACGGCAAGGTCTTGACTTTAGAAATTGATATAAGCCGCCATCTTGAATCAAGCCTCCATTTTAGGTTAGAACCGCCATTTTGGGGTTTTTGTACAAAGTCACCCTGTAATCTAAAATGGCCGTCTCGTGCGCTCTTGTTCTTGCCTTCACCTCTCCAACCTCTGTAGGAGAGTTAATGTCCAACCTGCCTTCAGGCTACATGTTAGCGTCATGTAGACCTTGTCCTTTGTTGACCTCAGGAGCAGGGGATTACTTGAATTAGCAATGTTAAACTACAAGTATACAAGAACAGTAATGCTATCCAAATATAATATGTGAAACATTTGTTTGGTCTGTATTAAAACAGCATGTAAAGAGTGTAAATGTTAAATTAAAGAATAATGGAGTGTGTTAGTAAATATATTCAAAAGTAAACCGCATGCACGAGATATGTAAATGAGGAAAGTGAACCTGGCGCGACCCTAGCCTAGTGTATAATTAACCTGTAAGAGGGCTGGACATCATTTTACAAATTGTATAAATGCGTCGATGTCCAGCTAGGAAATTCTGTTCACTGCTCACATTGAACCCTGCTGCTGGTCTCTGATGTATTGACGGCCAAATAGCTATTTGTGTACTTTGTTGAATACTGTTCAGTTTTGTAATATAGATTCTGGGAATCTTTACAAGCCAGTGTCAGTGTTTTTCCTTTGCTTGGTGTAACAGTCGCAATATTGTATTTTTTCTGATTCCACAGATGGCGCCCGAATAGGGACCCTCAAGATTGACTTTGTCTCGTTGAAGGTTGGCTCGGCTACCGGACTGGGATCGGACGGTGCCAACAGAAACGGCCACTCTAGACGAGAAGCGAATTCCTCGACGAAACTGCACGATCCGATCCCTGGACGGTGAGCTGTAGCCCGAGACGACGTCTTGATGAGGGTCCATATATTTGAGGTGGGTAAATTTGCCGAAAATCACCAGACACTTGTGTCCTTAGCATTGTCCTTAATAACCCGATCGGGCCTCCCAGTCCTTTGGTCAGGTGAATCGTGCCCCGATTCTTAATCTAACCCTGACAATTTGAATTTGGAGCATTGTACTCACGAGCACAATTATTCAACCAGGTAACACCAGAACTTTAATATGCCTGGGAAATTGTCTGCCTGTTTTAGGGCATTATTCCGCAGCGACAGACAATCTTTGGAAGATAGCCGTCCCGCACCACAGGAGGGGTCGCCGGCATGTACTATGTACTGTAAGAAAGGCTTTGGTAGTATAGCATTTAATGACATTTGGCACAAACAAACCATACATAATTGTAATCTTCGGTGGCCAACCAATGGTAGTTTTGAAATCCCTCGTATAGAATATTTAGAGTCTGTATTAGTAAAGAAAAAGGCTAGACCTGCAGCATTTGACGCGTTGCACAGTTGGAAAACAGAAGCTTTGCAGCAACAAAAGAGTAGAGAGAAACACATGCGTAGACATATGACAAGTGTCGAAAAGGCACGTTATATGATCAAAATAAACAATTGGAGTCAGTTAGGAACACGGACAGGGCGTTTCAATTAGGCATTCAGAAAAATCTATACTTCAAAAGATTTTCCTACGTCAGATGAATTGATTAATAAACTTTTGCATGAACGAAGGCCCGATGCCTCCGCAAGACCAAGGGTTGTGACTCTTAATACTGTGTCCCAAGACAAAAGGAGTGAATTGACTGCTTGGGCTAAACATTGTATTGAGAACGGTGAACAAGCTGATGTTTTTTCCACACTCGAAAATTTAAAAGATATTCCTGAGAAAAATGTTTTTATCGAAGGATTGGGGACTCATTTGAGTATAATGTGGAATAGACTAAATGATGTAGATTTCCCACAAGGGTTATGGGATTTGAACACCTTAGCGTTGTCCAGAGATACTGCGGAGAAGGTATATGAGCATGTTGAGAGGATTTTTGAGTATAGGAAGGAGTTGGAAGAGTTGCAGAATGAGGAAGCAGATGGTTGTAGTTTAGGTATTATGTACTTACAGAAACGGTTTTCTCCTTGTCGAGAATTAAAAGGAGAGGAGCGCGAATTTGTATAAAGGATGCGATAAGATGGATTTCGGATATGTCGATAACTCCAGATGAAGTATGTGACACATATAGTCAGTACACGTTAGAAATGCAAAAGAAAGTGATACAGGTGATGGTAGAGCACCTGCAGAACGAGTGTGTAAGAAGAAAGAATTGTTGTCCCGCAGAATTGTTGAGTGTTTATAAGAGAGCTTTTTCGATTGATACTTCGACTGCCTTAGCGCTTGATTTGGCTCTGTTGCTTAGTAAGCGTTCGGAGCTGCCTTCTTCTCAGTTGCCTATGAGAGAGGTCCTTCTGACATTTGTCCCGAAAGTTGAGATTGCGGCCGATGCTGGACGAGGAATAGTCGCCGGAGAAATTCCTGCACATTACGTTTCACAGTTTGTTCACGTCCCGTTTTCAAGACAGGAAGTGAACACCATAAAGCAATCTATTCCTGATATAAGAAAGAATCCGACCGGATTCTATAAAGAAATAGAGTCAGTCTTACAGTCGTCGGTATTCACTTTAAGTGATATTGACCTATTATTTCCCGTACTCCTGCCAGTTGATTTGTGGAAACAGATTAGGTCTATAGATGACATACCTGGGTTGGGAGATACATGGGATAACATGGTTAGGCTAGACAGAGAAAGACCAGCTGGCGAACAACCACCTCAAGTGATATTCGCCTTGCCTGACAGAATTCTTGTAAAATTGAAAACTATGGTTCCAGAAAAAAGAATCATTTGGGACAAGCTTACGGCCTGTGTCCAAGGAGAGTGTGAGGGTGCTACCGATTTCTTCAATCGGTTCGAGCAGGTATTCTCAGATTTCAGTGGACAAGACTTAAGCACAGACTCTGGGAAAAGGTTGTTTGTCGACAAATTTGTACGTAGATTACTGCGTGATATCCAGTTACAGATTATGTCTTCTGAAAGCGCTTGGCAGGCGAAGTCTCAATCAGAAGCACTGCACATGGCTCAGTACTATGAAAATCGTGTAAATAATGAAAAGGAAAAACTTAAGAAAAAAAAGGGTGACCTGAAAACCAATGTTTTATTACAGCAGATTGTTAGAAACCCTAGAGGGGGTAATCAATTTAGAGGTCAGTACATTCCACAGGGAAGTGCACCCTTGGCTCCGGTAACCATTAACAAGTGTGCCTATTGCCGGCAGGAAGGCCACTGGCGCGCACAATGTCCGACCTTGCAGCAAAGGTAATTTGGGAACATGGGTAGACGATCCAGAGGTCGCCCAGGTGCAGGGGGCCCTGGCAGAGGTCAGTTTACACCAGAATCACAGCAACCTCCTTCACAAGATAAGCAAGTTTCGAATGTGGATAATAGAAACATTTTTGATCACCCTTCTGCTGCGTACCTCTCTGAAGAGCTTCCTTTTGATAATATTCTGTTTCGCTCGGATTGCCCGAAGCAGGATTTGGAACCTATGCCTATTCCCTTTCATCAGAAAGGCCCCTACGTTGAGATGGCGGTGGGAAATAGGAAGCATCTATTTTTAGTAGATACGGGAGCAGAGAAATGTTCCATTGATCATTCATGGGTTCCAAATATTCCCCTGTCAGGGCAGTCCAACGTTTCCGTAGGGTTTTCAGGCACACCTGGAGTTTGTCCGGTCTCTTTGCCAGTACCAATAGCACTGGGTCCCTTCACGGAACAGTGTCCATTTCTACTTACCACAAACTGTGGGGAGAATTTGCTGGGGCTAAATTTGTTGAAGGCATTGCATGCAGTAATACATTGTGCTCCGGACGGAATTCGGCTAACAATTTCACCTCAGCAATCACTCGCCTCTCAGTTTTTGACTCGACCTTTACCGCCAGAATTTAGTAATGTCCCAGAATGCTTATGGGCAATTGATGATAATGATGTGGGCATTCTTCAAATTGAACCTGTTAAAATTATTTTGAAACATGGAGTAAAATTGCCTCACATCCCGCAATATAAGATCTCAGTTGAAGGCGAACAGGCTTTGAAATGTATAGTTCCTGATTTTGTACATCGTGGAGTAATTGAGGAGATTACGGGTAGCATATGTAACAGCCCCATTTTGCCAGTATACAAAAAAGGTGATAATGCGATTCCCTTTCGTTTTATAATTGATTTACGTGCTATTAACAAAATTGTGGCTCCACAATTTCCTATTGTACCTGATGTTACAACGATACTTACCATGATTCCGGCTTCTGCCACTCATTTTAGCGTTGTTGATCTTAAAAAGGCGTTTTTCAGTATTCCCATACACAAGGATAGCAGGTATTTGTTTGCGTTTAGCCTAGGTGGACGCTCGTTTACATTCACTCGTGCACCACAAGGGTACACTGAGAGTCCAAGTATTTATAGTAGGGCATTGAAAGAGCTGCTTGATACCCTCGAGTTGCCTACTACTTGCACATTACTGCAGTATGTAGATGACCTCCTCTTGGCTGCTGATTCTGAGAGCGCCTGTAAAGAAGGCACCGTGTTGTTGCTTTGTCATCTAGCAAAACATGGCCACAAAGCTTCACTCTAAAAATTCCAATATTGTTGTCAGGAGGTCGCCTATTTAGGCTATCTCCTGTCAAAGGAGGGAAGACGGTTGACACCTGAACGAATAAAGACCATTTCTGGCATGTCTGTCCCAAATACGCAAAAGGAAGTTAGAGCCTTGATAGGTATGGCTTTTTATTGTAGATTGTGGATCCCTAACTTTTCGTTAACGATTAAACCAATGCTGGCTTTGACAAAGAAGGGCATTTCTTTGCTATTGCCATGGACTTTGGAACACCAGACAGTATTTTATTTGCTCAAATCCGCGCTGTGTTCAGCGCCGGTTTTAGGAACTCCGAATTATGACAAGACCTTTGTATTGTTTGTGCAGGAACGTGATGGATGTGCTTTGGCTTTGTTAACACAGGAACATGGAGCGAAGAAGAGGCCGTGCGGCTACTATTCCTCCGCCCTTGATCCTGTAGCATGCGCTTTGCCAAGATGTTTGCTCGTTGTTGCTGCTGCTGCTGCGTCTGTAAAACAGAGTGAGGGAATGGTCCTGGGTCATGCGTTAACCCTAATGGTACCTTCACTCTGGAGATATTCTATTGAATAGAACTCAAACACAACACCTCACTTCTGCACGATTGACAAGATATGAACTAATCTTGTTTGCCCCCCACATTCAAATTCAGAGGTGTTGTGTATTAAATCTGGCTGAACTTTTACCGGTCTCGCAAGATGCTGTTGATGGTGACGATAAGTCACACGATTGCCTTTATATGACAGAACAAGAGAATAAAGGCAGAATCGATTTGAAAGACACGCCTTTGAATAGCCCACAAGGAGAGCTATTTTGTGATGGCTCTTGTTTTAAACTTCCAGACGGTAAATCCACGGCTGCTTATGCTGTTACTACTTTAAGCACGGTTGTGGAAACTAAAAGAATTATGCATAACTCTGCGCAGGCCGCAGAAATTATAGCGTTAACTCGAGCTTGTGAACTTTCTGAAGGGCTTACAGTGAATATATATACTGATAGTCAGTATGCCTTTGGGGTGGCCCAAAATTTCGGTAGACTTTGGAAAGAACGAAGTTTCTTGACCTCGCATGGAACGAAAATCCAGCATGGCACTTTAATAGTGCTATTACTTTCAGCACTTGCACTCCCTGTTCAGTTAGCTATCATAAAATGTTCAGCACATTGAAAGGTTACAGATGATGTAGGAAAAGGGAATGCTTTTGCCGATTAGATAGCTAAACAGACTGCCACTGATTTCAGTTCAGAAATGTATGCTGTAAAAGAAATTGTAAATGTTTGCACTTTGGGTGAAAGTATCGATGCTGTAAAAGATATTCAAGCAGATGCTACCATAGAGGAAACTAAGAGATGGATCGAGGGTGCAGGGAGATTGGATGACGATGGGTGTTGGGTAGACAATATTGAAGGGAAATGGTTACTCCCTGACGCCTACATTACAATGATGGTTATTATGGCTCATGGTCCGACACATGTTTGTGCGCGGAAATTGACAAAAATGCTACACAGTGTATGGGCCAATGATAAGATTTTCAAAACTGCAGAGCGTTTTGTCCAGAACTGCATGGTTTGCTTGCAGCACAATGTAGGAAAAGGTACCTCGACTCCTAGAGGAAGTTTCACTCCACCTTCTGTCCCGTTTGAGGTTGTTCACTTTGATTTTATTGAAATGGAACGGTGTAACAATCTTAAATATGTATTGGTTGTTATTTGTGCCTTTAGTAAGTGGGTTGAGGCCTTCCCGGTTACAGATGCAATGGCCATAACCACGGCAAAAACTCTGTTGAAAGAGTTTTTTCCTAGATTCGGGCTGCCGAGAGTCATCTGGTCAGATAATGGGCCACACTTTATTGCCACTGTAATCCTACAAATTTGCAAAGGATTACAGATTGACAAGTGGTTCCATTCAGCTAGACATGCCCAAAGTGCCGGATTAGTGGAGAGGCACAACGGCATTATAAAGAACAAACTCGCTAAGACGTGTGCTGACACCAAGCTAAAGTGGCCGGACGCCTTACCGATCGTGTTACTGTCGATGAGAACAACCCCTCAAACTAATACTGGGCTCTCTCTCTTTGAGGTGGTAATGGGGAGACCTGCTAATATTTGGGGTATGCCAAAAAGTCACTCATTACGGGATTTAGAAAATGTGCTTCTTTCAGATTACTGTAACCAGTTGACTAAAAACCTGTTTTCAATTTATCACCAGGTGCGAGAGGCATTACCTGTGCACTACGAGGGTCCTGGTCACAGTCTACGACCGGGGGACTGCATCCTCACGAAGGTTTTTGAGAGGTCGTCTTGCCTTGCACCTCAGTGGAGGGGTCCCTACCAAGTCCTGCTAGTCACCCAGACTGCCGTGCGGGTAGCGGGTCTTAAACACTGGATCCATGCGACGCACACCAAACGGATCCCACAGCCCGTGCCATACGATACAGAAGACACAGAATCCCTTCCCACTGCTGTAACTAGCGTGCCTGAAACAGCAACAACCAACAAGGGAGAATCGGAGACCGCTTCAGAATCAGCAAGGCCGGACAAAACGGCCATCTTGTCTCCGCACTCCCCAACAGTGGAACTTCCGGATCAATCCTTTTCTGATCCCATTTCCGTCCATTCGCCACTTCCAGGAGGAAGTGACGACACTTTGTTCTCACCAGAAACTGCAAAATATAATTTGTGCCCAAGGAAGTAAACGTACAGCATGGTCTGACTGTGCGATTGAGAAAATCATTTGAGGGCTTGCCTTTTGGCCTGACTGTGCGGGAAGATTCTGTCGGCTAAGGGTTGTGGGAAAGACATTAAGAAGAAGCGCGACTGGAGTCGCCAGCAAACGAGCAATTGGTGTTTTTTCGGTTGAAGACGACAATGCCTGCACCCGCTACCACTCGTACCGAACTTTTAGATAAACATTTGACTAGCAGAGACAATGATCAAGCATGTAAGGGGACCCCCAAAGTATATTGTTGCCTTTTCGTGATAATTACTGGATTTTTAGTAACTGTTGGGTTTGGGTTATGGTATCTGGAGGAAGCATATCCGTTAGAGGACTTTTTACCTATTGAAAATGTATCTGTTATTCCCACTCCTTCTGTGCAATTGCATACTTTGTCACCTAGGGATTCTTTGCATAGACGGAACTATCAGAATAATACCCTTTTGTTAATAATGAATGCCACTCATGCAATTTTTAATAAGACCAATTGTTGGGTCTGTAAACATCTACCGCAACATGGGGATAAGGGGCTAGGTTGGTATATTTATCCCTTACCTTTGACAACTGTCTGTTACGCTTCTCTTAGAGCACTATTTCTTGGTCGATGGAATGACAGCATCTCAGGGAACTTTGATGGTACAAATTTAAATAGTTTTGAAAAGAATGGTTTGATGCCCCTGGGATGCTAGCTTTTTGCAAATAGAAGTAAGCCAAACATTGCTTCCGTTAGGCCCTCTGATAGGTTGTCTCGTCCCTTTCAGTCTTTAATCTCTTTCAAAATGGCTCCTATAGGCAATAAGGATGCCACGCCTCCATCTTATTCTGTTAATCATAGCCCCGATTCAGTATCCTTCTGCATACAGAGGAATGGAACATGGTCACTGGGTAATTTTGGAAAGTGTGCCACCGTTGCGAATTTGACTAGTGAAAACAGACCTCTGTACGTAGGCGAACCTGTCTATTTTGTTTGCGGTAATGTGGCATTTCCATGGTTGCCCAGGGATTGGCAAGGAACCTGTTATTTAGGGATTCTATTACCTGGGGTATTTATTGCCAGTACTATAGAAATTTTGAAGACTCGTCCACGACGAGGTGTAAAAGGGGATACTCCAGCGCAAACTCTAGGAGATATTATGAAATCCTTTGTGCCACTTTTTGGGCAAATTACGAATTCAGAAGATATCAGGGGACTAGCAAGAGTATTGGAGAGAACCATCAACCGGACCACTGACATACTCTATAATATGACGTTAGAACAGAGAGTGATAAGATTAGTGGCTCTTCAGAACCGGATGGCATTAGATGTCATCCTGGCAGAGCGAGGAGGAGTATGTAAATTAGTGGGTTCCACTTGCTGCGTTTACGTACCAGACTCCTCTCTGACGATCTTTAGGGCTATTCAAAATCTACATGTTCTTAGTTCAGAGGTGCATGTTCCTGAGGGAAACTGGGAACTTGGTACATGGTTTTGGGGCCTCCTACGGTCATGGGGATGGAAGTTGTTTTCGGCCCTGCTGATTATCTTGGGAAGTTTTCTGTTTCTTTGTTGTTGTATACAGTGTCTCCCTGGTATTTGCCCAGTGTTGGGGGGATGTTGTGTGCAAGCAACAAGTGTATTAGGGCATAAAATATACACCCCAAAAAGGTTTCCAAAGAGTATGTGTTGAAAGAAACTCTGGTGTCAGATCTAATGGCAATAGCTATGTCCGACAATGATTCGGGGTGTATGGACGATGACGTATGGAGTTACTTGCAAGCAGAACAGAAGTAGTGTTAGTACTTGGCATAGGCCAAAAGGAGGGTTTGTCGAACTGGATATTAAATTATGCCTCCTATTATAAAGATTTGTATGTATATTGGCCTACGCCAAGTTGCTTAAAATTGTATGCGAATAACTCTCTACGGCAAGGTCTTGACCTTAGAAATTGATGTAAGCTGCCATCTTGAATCAAGCCTCCATTTTAGGTTAGAACCGCAATTTTGGGGTTTTTGTACAAAGTCACCCTGTAATCTAAAATGGCCGTCTCGTGCGCCCTTGTTCTTGCCTTAACCTCTCCAACCTCTGTAGGAGAGTTAATGTCCAACCTGCCTTCAGTCTACATGTTAGGGTCATGTAGACCTTGTCCTTTGTTGACCTCGGGAGCAGGGGATTACTTGAATTAGCAATGTTAAACTACAAGTATACAAGAGCAGTAATGCTATCCAAATATAATATGTGAAACATGTGTTTGGTCTGTATTAAAACAGCATGTAAAGAGTGTAAATGTTAAATTAAAGAATAATGGAGTGTGTTAGTAAATATATTCAAAAGTAAACGGCATGCATGAGATGTAAATTAGGAAAGTGAACCTGGCGCGACCCTAGCCCAGTGTATAATTAACCTGTAAGAGGGCTGGACATCATTTTACAAATTATATAAATACGTCGATGTCCAGCTAGGAAATTCTGTTCACTGCTCACATTGGACCCTGCTGGTGGTCTCTGTGATGTATTGACGGCCACATAGCTATTTGTGTACTTTGTTGAATACTGTTCAGTTTTGTAATAAAGATTCTAGGAATCTTTACAAGCCCGTGTCGGTGTATTTTCCTTTGCTTGGTGTAACAGCCGTAATATTGTATTTTTTCTGAGTCCACAATGTGACATCAACAGTGCACGCAGGCTTAGCGTGCTAGAAAAGGAGGGCCTACTGCCGAGCGGCTGGCAGGCAAGAGCAGCACGCAGCCCTATTGATAGGCTGATTAAGGCACTACAGCTCCCAGTGGGCATAGCGGTCATGAAATGCGCAGCCCACAAGAAAGGGACAGATTTTATCTCCCGTGGAAATCAAGTAGCAGAAAGAGAAGCCAAGCATATGGCATCCAAGAGCGAGATGATCATGGATGTGGAAGTCACTAATGTAAATGAAAAAATGATTGTCGCACAGAGTGAACCTGAAAGCTACAATAACATGGGACAAACGCAGTTAATGGAACTCCAAGGGGAGGCACCACGGGAGGAGAAAAATCTTTGGAAGCGGCAAGGGTGTTCTTTAAACCCCCCGGAAAGCTTGTGGCAACAGGACAGCACTGGTAAACCAGTAATGCCTATAGCCCTGTTAAAAATAGCATTGGAACAGTTACACTATCCAGCACACATGACAAAAGAGAATCTTGCGGCAACACTCGCTGAAGACTGGTTCATACCGAACTTCGCAGAGCACGTTGCATTTTATATGGTGAACTGTATAATCTGCCAACAGTTTATAGCTGGGCACACACTTAAAGTAATTAGAGGAGTCATCCCAAGGCCCAATTGACCTTTTCAGCACTTGCATGTCGATTATTTCGATATGATTCAAGTATGTAACGGGTGCAGGTACCTAATTGTTGTGGTGTGTCCATTCTCTAGATGGATAGAAGCAGGTCCATGTACACACCCAGACTCTACTAGTGCGGCCACATTTCTAGTGAGAGAGGTATTTCCCAGGTGGGTAGTATGTGAAGTCATGAGAACAGATAATGGGACTCACTTTGTCAATGAAGTTTTTTAACAGATTAGCTTGTTGCTTGGTATAAAGCACAAGTTCTCATCGGCGTATCACCCGCAAGGTAACAGGATTTGTGGGAAGCTCAATGGCTTGTTAAAAGAAAGGATAGCCAAGTTGAAGATTACGCTAAGAAAGGGATGGTTACACTCCCTTCCTTTGGCACTGTATGCACTCAGAAACCAGCCTGGTTCTGACCATCATTTTACGCTGCAGGAAATAGCAACAAGGGGAAGGATGCACACTCCCCTGACACCCCGAGACAGAGCTAGATGTGATGCCCAGCCGACAAGAGAAATCTTGCGGTCTGAAATGCAAAATTACTTGAATTGCATGACATCTTGTCTAACTGTAATTTAAGGCCAGCTGCAGCGACGACGAAAAGGGTGCAGGGCAGCACGGAACACAGGAGGAGATACTACTGAAGGCACAGCTCAGAGCCTATGTATTCCATCAATCTTCCCTGGAGACACCGTCCTGGTGAAGAACCACACGAGAAAAAAGTGGGACGAGCCAAGGTTTAACGTTCCCTTTACAGTGGAAGACTGCACTCCCTCTGCAGTGAAGCTACACGGAAGAAGAGCCTGGATCTTTTTGGGTGACATCAAGCCATACATCGGAGAAACCCCCTGCCTGCACCCCACCTCGAAGAGACTACAGACAATGGGGAGAAAACCACAGCACGTGCAGACGAGATCCATGACGAGGAAGAAGGACGCATGACCAGCAGCAAAGCAAAGACAAAGAACTTTTGTGCAAAGTTGTGGCTCCCCCTTGAACATTCTCTGGGGAAAAAAAAGAAATAAGGTGATAAGGACATAAAAACGGACACTCTGTGCATCCTAGTTGCAGGGTGAAGAAGAAAATTGCACATGTAAGCCACAACATAGTCTGTTGACTTTGAACTTTGGACTCAAGCACACTGAAGCCTTGACAAAAAAAAAAAAAAAAAAGTGTATGCCAAATTTTGATCGAGGACACATAAGTTGGAAGAAAATACAGTATCCTGATTCTTTCAACACAGACACTTTGTTCGGAATCACTTATGGTGTCCCACAGTAGCGATATCACCAAGGACGTGTTACATATTTCGATCTAGTGCTGAGATCGTATCTGTCACTGTGGGGAGGCTCACCAGTATCACTGACTTTCTTCAAGATCCTAAAAACGAAAAGACTATAAGGAGGCTGCTTACTGTAATTGCTGAGCAGTTCCTCCTGCTTCCGGAATACAACGAGGAAAAACCAAATGTCCCAAGCAGAGGAAGAAGCGAATAATCTTATCACTGTACTGTTCTTTCGCTTAATTGAAGACTGTCAAGATCTTGTCAGAAGAACTACAGATGTTTTGACCTTTCTTCGAGACTCAGCAAATACAGAACGTTTAAGCATAATCCTGAATGGAATAGTTATCCAAGTTGCTCTTCACGCACACCGAAATTGCAGAAACTGTTTGCAGTGAGTGAGGGCCAGACAGTCCAAACTTCAGCAAAGTCAGGACAAATGTCCCTGTCGCCAGAAGATAGCAGATTGGCAAGTAACGTCTTTTTTCGCTTAATTGAGGATTTTCCAGAATTTGTGGGAGACCTGTCGGTGTTGACGTCCTCACGTTCATCAGAGACCCAGCTAATTCTACTCAGATGAGCATGCTCTTTCATGGTATCGTGATGCAAGTGGAACTTTCTAACCACCAGCAGAACTATCTGAGAAGATTTTAAACTTTCCATTGAGGGACAGATCGAAAGGGTATCACCAGAGACTTCACTTGAGCATACTGAGAAAAAGACATGTCTTCAGGAATGAAGCAAATCAGAGGCACCGATTGGGAAGTCATATATTTTGAACATTAACAATAAAGAGACTTGTTGAATTATTACCTGATTTTGACATCGACTCATACATAGAAAAAGAAACTGTATCCAGAGACAATAGACAATCCATTGTTCAGGCAAAGAGGGACAAATGTTTTAGCACCTGCAACTCATAAGCAGAACCAGCAGAATCCCAAAATAATATTGTCTAAGAGTGTATTAAAAGTTAGTATCTTTCAACAGATGATTGAGATGGGGATTCAAAGCAGCAAGCTTGTTCTCCCTCAGGAGGAAAGACGCTCGTATTTTCCCCGAACTAAATACTGCAGATTAACCTACAGGTGTATAATGTATTTATGCATTATATTCATCATTGTTTTACTGTCACTGACGATTAGAACTGCATTTTTTATTTGTGTACAATGTGTTCCAATTCCAGTACACCCACCTAATGATGCACGCATAAAGCATACGAAGGCACCCAGACCTTACATAGTCATTCTGAAAGGGGCCCTTAGGGGACCCGGAAGTCTATGGAAACAAGGCCAGTTACCACACACGATAGATACGCCAGACACAAGGTTGTATTCCCAAAGCTAGGGTTTATTGCAAAGCAAAAGTCTCAGTTGGCCAACTCGGTCTCACGCCCCGTGACGTGTATCTCTAGACCTCGAGGGACGCAAGAGAGTGAATTACGTACATCAGTTACATATATACAAAATGCATATCAAACAATCAGCCATGACATGATTAACACCCCCCTTTATTGGGTTTCTTTGAACTTGGTGTGATGATGGACATCTCCGACTACTATGACACCTTCAAACATCTATTCTAGTAACAATTTGCAATTTGTGAGTGCGAAGGCATCTTTCAGTTGTTGAATAGAACACAGCGCTTCTGTTCTTGGAAGTGAGCTACATACGGGGGGAAGAGTTGCATTCCGGACCTTGCTATCTATTAGGTGCTATTCGCGTCCTGGGAGCCGACACGCTCTAGCGGGCTCAGCAAAGGGGGGCCGTAAGAAAAGCATAATTCAAGCCTTTAGCGGTATTATTCTAACATATTCTACCATATAACGAGACTGGCTGGCTGGCAGCTGCAAAATTATTAAATGCCCTGCCGCTCTGCTTCAAGGCTACATTCGGGAGGGAGCCGGGCATTCTTCCTGGCGCTGCCTACGTGTGGGTTATCCTCTCGGCCCTGCGGCCTTGTCCTTTTCACATACAGACAACAATGTTTTACAGTCGAGCAGTGTTAGCGGAAAATAGCGGAAAATATACTGCAAAACAATAGGAACAGAAAGCAATGAGGAGCAATGGTTAGAAAAGAAAATGGCGATTCTTGTTACATCAAAATGGCCGTTCATTGGCAAACTTGAAAAATTATATTCTGTCATATCGTGCATGAGACGGTTGGCCCACGGCCACCAAAATGCGTTTGCGGTCACAAAGTAGAGGTATCCATTTTTTTAGACTGACAAACCCTCCTTTGGCCGTATGCCAAACGTCTCATCTATTTATTGAAACCTCCTCTAGTGATGATGAATCTGAAGTACTTATGTCTGAATTTTGCATGCTATCGTAGACATCATTGTTTTCATCAATATCTATTGCCATCAACTCTTTTACTGCTCTAATCTCATTTGGGTCTGGGTCAGTTCGATCATGCGGTTGTTTTTTCTTTGTCATCATATGCATACATCCTTCTGTACATCCCTCAGTTACCTCAGTGCAAACTATGGGTAAACAATGTATACAACAACAGCACGTTAGGAATATTCCAAACACCACTACTAATATTGAGATCAACTTCCATCCCCAAGAACGTAGTATTCCCCAAAACCAAGATCCTATTCCCCAGCTCCTCACTCCAGTAGGGAATTCAGAGCTTATGACGTGCATTTTCTTTATTGTTTCAAAGATCGTGGGGGAATAGTCATCGACATAAACGCAACATGCTGATCCCACTATTTTGCAAATTGCCCCACGATCAACCAGGATCACATCGAGATCCATTCTATTTTGCAGCGTCATTAACCTGATTCCTCTTTCTTCTAATGTCATGTTAAATAATATATCTGTTGTTGTGTTTATTGTATTCTTTAGGATTCTGGACGGTTGCCTTATATTATAGGAGTTCACTATCTGCCGTAAGAATGGAATGAATGATTTTGCTACATCAGTTGCTATTAAAACACCCTCGTCAGTCCTTTTGACTCTAGTTCTGGATAATCTGGCCATGGCTGCTTTTTCTAAGAGGAATACTCCTGGGAACAGTAGCCCTAGGTAACATGTACCTCCCCAGTTTCTGGGCAACCAAGGATATGCTTTCTCTCCACATATAAAATAAACTGGATCACCTACATATACTGGTTCTATTTCCCATTTTAATACCACTGTATTCATGCAACCAGTATATGTTCCGACTGAAAAAGAGCCTTTCTTTTTTAGACAAAAAGGGACAGTTTGTGGGCTATAATTCAACGTGTAAGATGGGGGAATTGCATCTTTGTCCCCTTCTGTTCTTACACGAAACATCATTACAGATGTTTTTACTGGTGGGGACAATCTATCTCGTCTATTTTGTCGTGTTATCTTTCGTGTACTTTTCCTCGTGGGCTCTGGGGCTATTACTTGTGCTTTATGGAAAATGGAACAACCCACAGGCTTCATTATTATCTCCTCAAACTCATTCATGTTGGTTCTGTCTAATTGACCCGTATTACTCTCATTCCATTTCCCATAGAACATTGCACCTAAAGATGCACTACATGCAGAACTTAATGGTAGTGGCTGCACATACCACCCTATTCCTTTCCCAGCATGCTGTGGTAAATGGGCACATACCAAGCAATTTGTTTTCTTCAGAATTGCATGTGTCATGTTCATGATTAACAGTAAAGTGTTATTTCCAAAACCTTCCCTGTGTCTTTCTTCCATTGGGGGCAGGGTATAGGTGATCACCTGAACCGGGCTTTAGGCAGTGGATATATTGATTATTGGTAAAAAACATTTCTAATGGGTGTATTGTTTCTACCCACCATAATATTAGGGCTGTCGATATTGGTGCTACCACGCTCATAAAGCACATTATTATTGTCAGTACCAGCATACAATTTGTTTTACCATGCGTTTTTCTTAAGCTTACAGTCTTTATAATCGACTCATTCTCAGTGATGGTAGTACAGGAGGAGGCTGGAACCGGTCGCGGCATGTTTCTCGTCGTCCTTCTTCTTTCTTATCACAGTTCGTTGTAGATATCTCTCTTCGTCGCGCTTGCTCTGATGTTAATAAGTTCAATGGAATTGTCACAGTTCAGTTCTGCCTGTCCTTTTTAGCCTGGATTCGATTATTCGTTTTTAGCCGAGATCACTTGTCCTTTCTTATACTGCTCAGAGGACCTTTGATCAGTTATCTTATCGCCTTAGTATCATGTGCGCCCAGCTTGTCCGCTCTGGTTCCGGACACATGTACTTTTTATGCTCGCACCGAGGAGCTGCGAGTCTTGAATTGTCCGACTTGCAAAATTCTCACGCTTCTCTCCTCTACACCTCTGGTTCCTTCTCCGTCCATGAGCTGAACCAGAGGTTGACATAAACACCAAAAAGAACTGCGGATCACTTGGTCTTCCGAGGCCGCAAGTTGTATCGCCTTGCCCCTGGTATCGTATGATCCGTGAACAGTGCCAGTGCACTTCCAGATTCAGGCTCAAAGTCAGCCTGTGGCGCTACTGCAGTTGCTGGTGTGCGCCGCGCCAATGATGCAGATCCGTTTTTTGGCGTGCTGGCAAGTGCTGGTGGGCGCCAAAGGGGTACACGATTTGTTTCTGCTGGTATTTGCAAGGCAATTTCACGTCGGTCAGCAGTGATGTCGATTCTGCTGGGCAACGTTGGGGCACTCTTTGCCCTTCCCCCTCTTTGGCAATCGTCTCAGGCTTTGTTTCGAGTTTCACTTCTCGTTTTGGCAGATTAGGTGGCTGCTTACTGGCAACAGTTTCTTTCGGTTCTGGGACCGCTGTCTCTTTCCAGTCATCAGTGTCAGGCAAGTCTTTCAGTGCAGTTGGAATTTTCTTGGCATGGGTGGCATGGATCCGCGACTTCCTTCCATCCACCCGTATTGCCGTCTGCGTCACCAAAAGTACTTGATAGGGCCCGCGCCACCTGGGTGCTAATGATGACTTTCTTTCAAAGTTCTTTAGCAGCACCCAGTCTCCTGGCTCCAGCGCATGCCCCGGACCGGTGTATCTCACTGGTAATGCCTCCTGCACCTGCTGATGATACAAATGCAATTTCTGCATTAAAAGGCCACAATAAGTGCTAAGCACAGGATGTTCTATCTCACTAACTCGTTTTGGCTGAGGTGCGCACCAAACATTTGCCGGCCTCCCCATCACAATCTCGTACGGGGAGAGCCCCGTTTTAGCCTGTACAGACGTACGCATGCATAATAGCGCTATTGGTAATGCATCCACCCAACTCAACTTGCTTCCCGCACAAATCTTGCTAATCTTTGATTTAAGAATCCCGTTGTGCCTTTCCACAAGACCGGCAGAACTCGGATGCCTTGAACTATGGAATCTCTTATCAATCTGAAGACCAGCACATATCTGTAATACCACTGCACCCACAAAATGTGGTCCATTATCAGACCATAGGACACGTGGCAAGCCAAATCTGGAAAAGTACTCCTTCAACATTACTTTTGCCGTGCTCATTGCTGTGCAGTCCTTCAAGGGATATGCCTCCACCCACTTACTGAATGCACAGATCACCACCAAGACGTATTTTAAGTTTTGGCACCTCTCCATCTCTATGAAATCAAAATGAATTACCTCAAATGGCATGGAGGGCGGGCCAAAACTGCCTGTTGGGGTCACTGTTCCCTTCCCTACATTGTGTTGCAAACACGTGATACAGTTCTGCACCAACCTCTCTGCATTCTTTTTTATGTTTACATTCTGCCAAACTGTAGAAAGGTGCTGTATTATTTTCTTTGCACAGATGTGCGTAGGGCTGTGGGACATTGTGACCATTGCAGTTACGTATGAATTTGGCAACATCCAGTTTCTAGTTCCCTTGTCCACCCAACAACCCTCCAGATCCAACTCAGCAGATCCCTCTGCCCACCCCTGTATTTCATCGGCCGCAGCCTCGGCCTGCATTTCTTTGACAGTGGCAACTCCATTTTCTATCATACAGGGTACTTCCTCTGTCTGAACCGTCATCATTTTGGTATTCAAATCAATGGCAGTTTGTTTCGCAATTCTGTCTGCAAATGCGTTTCCCTCTCCTACTTTGCATGTTACCTTTTTATGTGCCTTGCATTTCACCATTGCTAGGCACTTTGGAAATGTGAGTGCAGACAGCAATCGTACAATCAAAGGGCCATGTTGAATTCTGGCGCCATGTGATGTCAAAAACCCTCTCTCAGCTCAGAGTCGACCAAAATTATGAACCACTCCAAAAGCATACTGACTATCAGTATATATATTCACATTCAAATTTTCAGAAATCTCGCAGGCTCTGGTTAATGCTATTATTTCTGCGGCTTGTGCTGAAGTATAGGGAATTCTTTTGCTTTCTACAACGCTCTATAGGGTAGTGATAGCGTATGCGGCAGTTGTCGTGCCATCTGGTAATTTAAAACATGAGCCGTCACAAAATAACTTTCCATCTGGCTCTTTCTGTGGGATATCACTTAAATCAACTCTCCCCTTGGTTTCTTCCTCAGTGACCTTTAAGCAATCGTGGGGGGGTAATTCATTCTTCCCAATTTCTTTTATGGTTGGTGGCATTAATTCTGCAGGATTCAAAGCGCTACACCTCATAATTTGGATATGGGGCGCGAACAAGATAATCTCATATCTTGTCAGTCTAGCAGAGGTGAGGTGTTGCGTCTGTGTCCTATTTAATAGAACGTCTATGGCATGTGGCACCATCAAAATTAAAGTGTGCCCCAATACCATCCCTTCCATTTGTTTCACTGACGCAGCAGCCGCCGTGACAGATCGCAAACATCGTGGTAGTGTGCGCGCTACAGGGTCCAGCACAGAAGAAAAATAGCCGCACAGCCTATTTCTTCCACCTTTTTCCTGTGTCAAAACCGCCAATGCACATCCTTCACTTTCACACACAAATAGTCTAAAAATGTTCTCATAGTTCGGCGTACCCAAAACTGGAGCCGAGCATAATGCAGTTTTCAATCCATCAAATGCTTTCTGACATTCCTCATCCCACTGCAAAGGCATAACCGCATCCTTTCTAGTTAAATTCACCAACGGTTTCACAATTAACGCAAAATTACCAATCCATTGTCGGCAATATGAAGCCATGCCTATTATGGCTCTGACTCCTTTTTGTGTCTTTGGAATAGGCATACAAGAAATACTTTCTATGCGTTCTGGCGTTAATCTTCTCCCTCCTTTCGAAAGTAGGTAGCCCAAATAGGCCACCTCCTTTCGATTATACTGAAATATTTTCAAACTAGCTGTATGGCCATGTGCCGCTAGGTGTGACAGTAGTAATACAGTGCTTTCTGTACAAATCTCCTCTGTGTCTGCAGCTAGCAATAGATCGTCTATGTATTGCAAAAGTACACAACCCACGGGTAATTCCAGCATGTCTAGCTGCTCTTTTAATGCTCTACTGTAAATACTTGGACTTTCTGTGTAACCTTGCGGAATCCGCGTAAATGTAAATTATCGTCCTCCTAATGTGAACGTGAACAAATATCTGCTGTACTTGTCCACCTGAATACTGAAGAACGCATTTTTTAAATATACTACACTAAAATATTCTAGTGAAACAGGTATCATTGTCAATATTCTAGTGACGTCTGGCACTAGAGGAAATTGTGGATCTACTACCTTATTCAATGCGCGCAGATCAATTATGAAACGGTATGGTACCTCAATACCTCCTTTTTTATAAACCGGAAGAATCGGGCTGTTGCATGTACTGCCTGTAAATTCCTCAATTACCCCTAATTTCACCAAATCTGTAACAATACTCTTCAATCCTTTCTCACCTTCAACCGAAATTTTGTATTGGGGTATTCGCGGTAGGGTAACACCTTCTTTCAAAATGATCTTTACTGGCTCTATCTTTAAACATCCTACATCATTGTCATGCATTGCCCATATACAGGTTGGTACTTTACTTAGTTCCCCTGGTAACGCTTCAGACATGAATTCTGACACAGGGGCATCGTGTGGCCATATCGTTAGAAACACTCCGTCTGCCGTGCAATGTTTAACAGAACCTAGTTTTTTCAACAAGTTTAATCCCAACAAATTCTCCCCACAATTTTCTGTTAAAAGGAAAGGACAATGTTCAGTAAATGGTCCTATCGTAACTGGGACTGGTTTGGACACTGGGTTTATGACTGGTGTACCTATGAACCCTACGGAAATATTATTTTGCCCTGACAGTGGTATATCCGGAACCAAGTGATGGTCTATTGAACACTTCTGTGCTCCTGTATCTACAAGAAAGCGGTGCTCCTCATTCCCGACTCTCATTTCTACGTAGGGTCCTCTCTGGTTCACGGGAAAAGACACTGGTTCCGACCCCTGTCCTGGGCTGTCCTATTGGGGAAATAACACATCGTCCGATGTGTAATCATTACTATTACTGTAATACGTGTTTGGCTGTGTATCGAAAACATTCCCACTCTTCCCTCCATTTCCCCCACTCTGGTTTCCATATTGTTGATTTTGCTGTCCCTGACTCTGGTTTGGGGCATTTTGGTTTTGGCCTTGGTTTTGATTACCTCCGTTATTGTGATGCTGCTGCATACTATTCCTATTTGGTCCATTTGCTCCTGGGTGTCCTCTATGCCGTCTCCTCTGACCAGACCCATTTCTATTCTGTAGATGCGGACATTGCGCACATTGATTCGGTCCCACTGTTCCCCCATGCATATTCGAATTACTCCTTCCTTGTGCGTTCCCTCGCCCTATATTATGTCCTGTTACATGCTGCAATAATACCTGTGTTATTATTAGACATTCTTTCAAGTCTGCCCCCACCTGTTTTAGCAACGATAATTCGTTCACCATCTCCTTCTGCCCCGGCGATGGTAACTGCTGCCGTTTATTATGCGACCCCTTTTCCCCCTCCCCAGGTCTCCCGATATCCCTACTCCTGTACGCAGGTGTAGTAAACATTTCGACATAATCATTATCTAATTTATCTTTAAGCTCAAAAAGTCTATATACATGTTCTCTCACTTCTTCATCCCTCTCCATACAGCGTGCTAATGCATTCAAATCTGACAATTGCTGCGGTGGTAATTTCCCAATTAACTGTTTCCATTTCTCCACCAAATATTCACCCATGCATTCCAACACTACCTGTCTTTCGTTGCTTCTACGGAAGTCATATATCGAAGCCACTGCTGCCGTCCCATCATTCCCGTCTATATAAATCTCTGCCTGTTGCTGCAATTCCACCTTCCTTTCTTTGCTGATTGTGCTGCGGGTTACCCTCGTGCACCCCCATAGGTCAGTCCCGCCTCTTGCCCCTGTGGTTTCAACTTCAACCCCGGGAGGAACGGACGGTACCGAGTCTGTGCCTGAGGCGGGAGGTGCGGATGGAACAATGGGAACAGGGAGTGTCTGTTGTGGGCCTGATTGGCTAATAGGAAGTGTTACGCGCGCGGTCTGTGGCTGCGGGAGGGCTTGAGCTACTAGAGGGGGAGCTTGAGCTACGGGCGGGGTCTAGACAATAGCTACTGACGTGTCTGGTCTTCTGATGTTGGGCCTAGTTTTGTATGGGTCAATATATTTTCTATCAATTCATCTGCTATGCGTAATTCTCGTTGTGGGTATATCTTTTCTATATTCAACTGGTCACGCCTACCTGCCCTTCTTAGACTCTCAGTCCACTCCTCCTCTTCTTTCTCTTCCGCTACTTCACCTTTCGATTTATGCCTGCGCGCATGTTTTGCTCTGCTTTTAAATCGGAGCATTGCTTCCTTTCTCCAGTCTTTAATGGTCTCAAATACTGCAGGACGCGCTTTCTTTCTTATCAGCACCCTTTCCAGGTTGTCTATCCTCGCTATCTCAAAACTACCATTAATCGTCCACTGATGGTATTGTTGCTTTCTGGTTTGCCTATGCCAAGTCTCACAGAATATTATCGCACCCACTCCCATACTTCACATACATCTCATACGCCGGCGTTCCCCCAGGTGGTACAATTTGGCCATCTTCCGAAGATTATCTAACACAGTGGAAAAACCCTGCTAAGTTAGACAATACCCCAGGCATGTTTCAACCTTCCCCCTGGTTAATCAACCTTACCTAGGGCGTTTGATTTTGCAAAGTCAACTCTCAACCAATATCAGGATACTTTGAATCGGGGAATGACTCACCTGATAAATCAAGTCGTCTGTATACTGACGCACCAAAGGACGTTGTGTCTGCGTTTCTTGGCTTCCGCCTCGTTTTGGGACCCTCGCCTTCTTGTTCTCTAGCCAGGCACGTCGATCAGGGATCAGATGTGTGCAGATCTGCAAAGGAGTCTCCCATCACTTTTACAGGGCGCCCCGAACACCTCTTGATCCCGGCTCGATCGTCCCGTCCTCGCCGTTCTCTGCCTTACTCAATTACAACATTATGCGATGGAACAAGTGGGGGAGGCTCCCTATTCGGGCGCCATCTTGAAAGGGTCCCCTAGGGGACCCTGACGTCTATGGAAACAAGGCGTGTCACCACACACGATAGATACGCCAGACACGAGGTTGTATTCCCAAAGCTAGGGTTTATTGCAAAGCAAATGTCTCAGTTGGCCAACTCGGTCTCACGCCCCGCAACGTGTATCTCTAGACCTCGAGGGACGCAAGAGAGTGAATTACGTACATCAGTTACATATATACAAAATGCATATCAAACAATCAGCTATGACATGTTTAACACCCCCCTTTATTGGGTTTCTTTGAACTTGGTGTGATGATGGACATCTCCGACTACTATGACACCTTCAAACATCTATTCTAGTAACAATTTGCAATTTGTGAGTGCGAAGGCATCTTTCAGTTATTGAATAGAACACAGCGCTTCTGTGCTTGGAAGCGAGCTACATACGGGGGGAAGAGTTGCATTCCGGACCTTGCTATCTATTAGGTGCTATTCGCGTCCTGGGAGCCGACACGCTCTAGCGGGCTCAGCAAAGGGAGGCCGTAAGA
Source organism: Ambystoma mexicanum (assembly GCF_040938575.1). NCBI lineage: Eukaryota > Metazoa > Chordata > Amphibia > Caudata > Ambystomatidae > Ambystoma > Ambystoma mexicanum. The sequence goes on along the minus strand of NC_090924.1, from coordinate 83,062,180 downwards.
AAAGCATAATTCAAGCCTTTAGCGGTATTATTCTAACATATTCTACCATATAACAAGACTGGCTGGCAGCTGCGAAATGATTAAATGCCCTGTAGCTCTGCTTCAAGGCTATATTCGGGAGGGAGCCGGGCATTCTTCCTGGCGCTGCCTACGTTTGTGTTTCAGCAAACTCTTGTTATCCTCTCGGCCCTGCGGCCTTGTCCTTTTCACATACAGACAACAGTGTTTTACAGTCGAGCAGTGTTAGCGGAAAATATACTGCGAAGCAATAGGAACAGAAAGCAATGAGCAATGGTTAGAAAACAAAATGGCGATTCTTGTTACATCAAAATGGCCGTTCATTGGCAAACTTGAAACCTATATTCTGTCATATCGTGCATGAGACGGTTGGCCCACGGCCACCAAAATGCGTTTGCGGTCACAAAGTAGAGGTATCCATTTTTCTAGACTGACAATTCCATTCCCCAGGAAATCCAATAGCGGAATGAATGAACTTGAGATGGATGTGATCAGCAATAATACACACATACTTATGGTAACAAGCAAATTGAGAAGCCGTAGACAGGGTCAGCAGAGTTTGAATGTAAAAAGGGTACTGAGAACCACACGCATGCAACCACTAAATGCACACATGCCAGGCCTAGTGTCAATAACTACAGAACCACAGGTCAAAGAAGAGGGGAAGGTTGGAGTACCAACAATGAGATGCTCCACGCGTAGCAAAGTTAAGAGTCACATGTAGGAAGCTGAGCTCCTGAAGAGACAAGAGGAGTTGGAGAATAAACCAACAGAGACAACACGGACAGGCACACATCATCCAATGAAGGGGACAAGTACAAGTTCTACAATACAGCCATTTACTGGACCAATGGTAGAGTGGATATGGACATTTCTAACCAGAAGAAAAAAGATGTAAGAGGACAAGGAAAGAATGGCCAGACCTTTGTCTACTCAAATGGTACAGATGAAGAGGCCTGCACCATGGACCAGGATACCTGACAATCCTCCAGCAAGAAGGAGCCATAAAGATGTATACAAGGATGTAGTTATAGCAAACTACATAAAAACCTTAAGGATCAAGAGAAGCATGCAAGGAGATGACAGTGAACTAAACGATTACTTGGACAGCACAGCACATTTGGGAAACAACATCTGGTACCAACCCATAAAAGAAGTTGGAAGACGGAGTTCAGAGGGGGAATGCTTTGTTTGTGCACTCCTACTTTACAGCATGGGGAAGTCAAAGATCTTTGTAGCTGTAGAAATTGATGTCCAGACAGCACACTGTCTATCACACGTAGCAATGTGCAAGACCAGAGGCCAGTTCATGGGAAGTTATGCTTCACTGAAATGGGCAATTGATCCAAATGAAGATGATTATGTCCAGGACATAAAGACAAGAAACAATGGAAAGACAAAACACATTGTGATCAGATATGAGAAGCCTGGAGTTAGAGGAGCAGAAATCAGAAGAGAAGCGAACCAGAAGCTAAATGTCCAAAGAAAAACTCCAGAAGAGGCTTGAAGTTGAAAGAACAGAGGCCAAATGTAGATTTGGCAAGCAGTGCTTTCACCAGACTAATGGGTGAAAGGAGTAGTGATTTGCAGAGCATGGATGGTCATTGGAGCCTGCAAAGAAGCAATTGAAAATGCACAAAGGATATGCAAGCCATTGTGGCCAAGACTTGCAAAGCTGCTGACATGGGTCGAAGATAGAGGAGAACCCCTGCAGATAGTACCACTGGAAAGCTCAGGAATAATGGCACTAGGAAGATGGGAGAGAATCAGAACTGTGGATGAACTTTTGATTCTCCAGGAATGGTGCATGGAACTGCAGTGACTATGGATCATTATTGGGCATGTGGATCCAAAGCATATATCAGACTGCCGAGAAACTGTGGAGGTAGATGCATAGTAGTGAATGTCCACGTTCTGGCTTTGGTGATCCTGATAAGCGACCTGAATATTGACAGCTTTCCGAAAGAAGATGCTCACCTGAGGAAGAAGAGGTCTGTAGAATTAATCAACAGAATGAAGAGAGAAAATGACTTTTCAAATGATCGATGAAACTGACGAAGTGGACGACGACAGTTGGTTTGGATCACTATTTTCATGGGTTCCACAATGGATGGCAGATGCATTCAAATTCTTAGGAGCCCTGCCAGTGATGATATTGCTCGGATTTTGTGTTACCAAGCTAATAATTTCTCAGTGTCAGAAAACTGCAAAAAAAAAGCCATAGGGATGAAGATCATGATTGATGTCGAACCAGGATGGAAGCCCAAGGACCTTACTGATGAAGAAATAAGAGACTTTGTGAAGGCCAGCATTCATGCACCAGAGGGAACAAAGTTTCTATATCCCAGGAAGCATAGACATTATGTGGGAAGATGGATTTACTGCAGCCCAAATGGACAATGTCAACGGATGACGTGGAACAAGGACGAACACGTGAGAACAGCAGGAGGTTTAAAAGGAGTCGTAAAAATATGGACCCCTAAGAGTCATTTTTTCAGACCATCATGTACAGACCCAGAAGATGAATAAAGAATGGACCCAAGCAATGGAGCAAAAGGGAATATAGAGGAACTAAAGAAGATGGACCCAAAGAAAGAGGTGAAAGTGGTCGATGAATCGCCCAGAGGGGGAGTGTAGAAGAGGTCCCAAGCACAGCCAGCACTCCAACCGCTCATTTTGAAGTACCAGGAAGGTTCACGCTGAAATATGTGATGTATGATGAGCAAATAAACTAGCAGAGAGCCGCAGTGGGGCTCTGTCCAGTACCTATCAGAGGAGCAGCACATATTGAAATACCTATACCTAAGAAACCATGGACAGTAAGGTACCCATTGAGAAAACCATATCAACAAATGAAACGAAATGAAGATCCTGAAGAAACCAAAAGGGTCCTAATGAAAGATGAATGTTGATGACACAAGAACCCGGACTGACTCACATATAGAAGAGATGACGACCAGAGAATGACGTAAAGAGACGAAACACCACAAACAGGGGACATCGTGAAACTAAAGCAAAAGGACAATGTCAAATGTAGGAAGCTTAAGTTGTAAGCATGACGAAGATGTTCAACCAGTTTACGCATATACATATGCTTGGAACCACAAGAAAGCTAAGAAAAATAGAGTGCGGCAAGCATCACCTACACACATCTACCACAAAAGAAGCACGTTATACAAGTATACTTCCACTTTGCACAAGAAGCAGAATTAACCAAAGGTTACTAAAGGCCACACAAGGAAAGCTTCATATTTAACAAATAGAGAATAAAAGGAAGAACGAAACTCAGCAGAGGCAAATCGTGCCAGAAGGACATATCAGTTAAAATAGATGAACAGTAGCTACAATTAATGAAGCAAGGAACAGAATATCCTGCTCTGAAAGGTCGAGATAAGAAACTGAAGGCAGGTGGTGGGTAAAGTGAAAATCAAATACACTAATTACATGAAGAAGAGGAAAATTCACGGTGTCTGAATCACGTGACTAGCCGAGTGAGAAGAAGTGAGACTTTCACACCTTCCTGTGGCAGTGGGCCAGGCAAAGATATCAAAACTTTTCCAGAAAGAGATGCAGTCTCGAGGCCAACCACAGTAAAATAATTGACACATGGCCACTAAAGTGATGATTGATTGTAACAATAACTGGAGGAAGGCCGGGGGTACTGGCCAGCACCCTGCACCTGGCCGGCCATTCTGCGCGCTGCTATACAAAGTGGAAAAGTATGAGTGGGGTTGATGCCAACCCAATCATAGTGGACCAAGTAATCTAGGGTCCTATAGTTAGTAGAACCAATGGGACGTCGTACTTGCAGTGACGTCCACAGTAGCCATTTTTAAGGTAGGGCTTAGATGTCCCACCTGACAGTGTTTACCCAATCCCCTTACTCCTTACCATATACAGATATAGTACCTATATTAAAGTTACCTTTCTAGAACCAATAGAATTGCATGCCAACTTTTAAGCATTAAACATCAGTGATGACGCGTTTTTAGTATAAATTATGTGTTTTTTGTGAAGTTCGTTGGAGTTGTGAAGCGAGAGAGAAGATCATGCATCCGCTGATATTCATGAGACTCCCCATTTTTTGTACTTATCATTAAACGGACTCCCTTTGCAAACCATCGAGTTGTCATTATTGATTTGGTGTTGGAGTATTAAACTGCACCCCCATCCATCTCACAGGTGCTGCTATCTTGTCTTAAAGTGCTATTGGGCAAACCCCAGCTCTATGGGTCGGTTGGGGGGTCCCAATGTACAAACCCTGTGTCAAATGGTGACCATATGCACGTAAGCCTATCGCTCTGTTTTTCTGTTGGGTGCAATCAATGCTTTTAAATAGTTGCAAAACTCAGATGACATTTTCTAAGCTTGCATTAATTAGAATTCTGGTACGTGTATACTTCACTTAATGAAGAAAAAAATACAGCTACAATAGAAAAAACGTTTGCATTATATGTTTCAATAAGGATATTTTATAATATAGTGTCATGTTGAATTATTATTTTATTTGTGTACTTTCAAAGTCAGGGCTCCAAAACAAAAAAACTGGGAAGCAATGCGGTCAAGTGCTGAAATTGCGGGTTTGGTTAAAATCCCAGCTTCACTATTTAACCAAAGTGTGTGATCCTTGGTAACTCATTTGATTGCATAGTGCCTAACCTGTCAAAATCTTCAGTGTCTAAATAGTTCAAAGGTGTCTACTGCTAAGATAGATTTAGTTCTGCAGGTACACTCTTCAAAAAGCCTCACTAATGGTTTAGCTGGTGCTAGAGTTGATTCATGTATAATAGTGACCATTGAAATATTGTAAATAACTAAGTTATTCGTGACTTTCCTCACTCAAGTCAACTAATATGTATTTGTTCAGCAATATTGCTATTACAACAATAAAACAACAAAGAGTACAATATTTAAAAAAACATAAACAGTAACAATAAAATCACCCAGTCACAATTCCAAAATCAACATTGTCTAATCACATTTTTGACGTCACGCTACCCCTCCTCTAAACCCAGTTGTCTCCTACACATCCATGCACCCCGAATAAATGGTGCCACTGAAGGCATTAGCACGTCACTAAGCACGCCATGCGCCCACACCAAGGCACCTTTATGTGCTGTATTCCAGCATCCTCAATTAGGGGCTTGAATCATTTTGTCCTTAGATTGAAATAAATGAGACACAACAATAAGAAGTGAATAATTGTTTCATAAGAAATACCACAAAGAAACAAAACAATGCTCTCATTATTTCGAAACCATCCCCCACTGCCACTGTGAGAGGTGGGCAGCCTAGACGAGATCTTGCATAGAGAGCCCGCGTTCCAGGGTTGGTCATTCTAACGAGATATGATTCTGGGCCTGTACAATGTTTTGACTCTAGATTTACACAGAGTATGAGGTTCCTAGTGCTTGTTGTAATACAATTTCCTCTTTCTTCTCCTAATATATTGTGTGCAAGAGCGGCGTATCAGCTCTGGTAATGTGAGCTGGGAACTCCCAGAAATCATTTAGCCCCATTTCCTTAGTCAAAAAAGGTATATCCGATACACACCATTAAAACATAGAACCACAGTACATTAAATAAACACAGCAAAATATGGTGGAGTAAAGGCCTGAATGGCAATAAAATCACAATACATTAAAACATGCATGGTAAAATATAATAAGATATGGGCCTAGCATCATGATAATGCTTGGTCAAGAGCTCACATGCACCCAGTTCTAACAGGCTTTTCCTCATGTCTCTAAACCAGTCCAGGTTCTCATAGACTGGCTGTGTTCCAAGTCCCTGCACTGCAAATCTTCCTTATAAACAGGAGGATCCGGATGGACCCAGATCCTAACCTGGAGAGCCGCAGGTTTAAGAGCCTCCTTAAAATCCTATTTCCAAGCTCTCTCTGAGTCGTGATCTTGGAAGCAGACAAGGGACTGCTTACAAGATTTTAAAAAAAACACTATTCTCTGCTTGCTGGAGGAACTAGCAACTTGCATATCCCCAGAGATCTCCTGCATACAGGGCTCCTGCCACTGCCATGGCCCTGCATGCCCCTAACGCGACAGCAACCATATGACTTCCAACCCGATGATGAAAGCAGAGGATGCCTCCTGGAGCTTATTTTAAGATCAGGGTGCTCTTTCCCACCTGGGCCTTCCAAGAAGGGGCGCTGGAAAATCTGATACCTCAATAATCAAAGTGCTGAACAACTATTCCATGATAACTCCTGTGATTACTATCTTAGAATGCATCCGTTTCTTCCCATCATTACGTTTGTCCTGGACCCGTTCATAGTAATGTACTTTAACCGGCAGTATCTGGCCAAGACCCTCTATAAGGTGGCTGAAACCTGTTTCAGTCTGTGAGAGTTTAGCTGCAGCATCAGCAGAAAGAAGAAGAGGGTTTGGAAGCATTGCCCATTCTTGGGGATCCCCCCATCTCAGGAGCCAGCAGTCTACATCGTTCATGAAAAGGTTAAATAGTTTTGGTGCAAGTAGACAACCTTGCCTCATGCCTCTACTTATATAGACGTTGCAGAGTGATCCACCCTCTGGCCCAACCAGACTCTACCTCTAGACCCTTCGTGAAGAGCCCTTATTAGATTGATCATCGCTGGATCCACACCTTCCCGTCCCAGGGAATCCCACAGCAGCTCATATGCAGTAGACTCAAAAGCTGCCTTGAACTCTACCAACCCCATATATCAGGGAAGCATACTTCATAAGTAACAGCATTAGTCGAAGGCCTTGTTCAGTAGTACCAGTCCCTCGTCAGGCGCCTCCCCCCCCCGGCTCTAGTTTCAAAATAGACCCCTAACCTCCCACTCCTGGATCCCATCCAAGACAATTTTAGAGAATATTTTTCCTGATGAATGCAGCAAGGAGATTGGTCTATAATTAATGGCAACCCCCTTTCACCTTTCACACCAGAATGATTAATTAAACACAGGGACACTGGTCTATTCCCTTCAATCAGCAGCGGACAGCAACTGGAAGTTGTTTTCCAGGTTTCCCCAGGAATATTGTTCTCTACTCTATGCCAGGAGCTCTTTTGTCCCCATGTTATTTAGGCCCAGAAAATCGTACCATCTTTACCTTTAATTGCTATTACCAGCTCCCCCAAGCTCTCTCTATACACTGTGCAAATGTTTATTTTCCTTCCGGACTGTACGCATTATAGGGTAAGTTGGTAATGGCCCAAAATGTCGCCCTCACAATTACGGCGGTCGAAAATGGCGACTTTATTTTTAGACCCCCCCCTTACACCACATTTCACAGCCCGCGGTAGCGGGCGTGTAGTTATGGTTAAGTTGCTAAACCCACAGGAAGACCACTTTTTCGGCGTCTTATAACTTCACTCCCCCTGGAGGAATCGTCACCAAACTTTGCAAAAAAGAAGTATATGGCCGGCTCTGAAATTTTTCACCAAGTTGGGCGAGGTTTCGTGCAAGGGGGGCAAAGTTATAGGCAGGGTCCCAATTTTTTTTCCCATAGACTGAATGGGGAAAAACATTGCGCACGGCTACAGGCCGAACGGCTGGACGGATTTGCACCACATTTGTGGCAGGAGCGGGGGCTTGGGTCAGAAAGCGTGCTGTTGTGTGTTTGGTGGGAATCTGACCAGCAGTTTTGTTGCAAAGGACTGAAATGTACATCCCAAAAAATTAGTGAAATCTGGGTCCGCTCCGTGGACCCATTTCCCTGGTCGCTCCGTGGACTGAAGTGTCATTGGCCTGTGGTACGCTGTGATGTCGGCGAACATTGGATGCGGCCAGTGGTTGGCTGGAGGGAAGCATGCTGTGCGTCAACGTTTTCAGGAACCGCCGCCATGGTGTATCGCAGGACAGTGCAGCGCCGAAAGGGACTGGAAAATATACCGTACCCCATGTGTTGGTGGTCAGAAGGGATAGAAAGGGTGGGGGAGTGGGAAGTGGTTCATGTGACATATGTAATGAGGTGGAAGAAGACAGAGGTGTGCCTGCAGTATTCATGCGTATAGCGCCAATTGGCGGATACCTCGACAGGCGACTGCCTTGTGTGGTGAATGGAGGCAGCTGTCGTAAAGGGCCGATAGCTTGTGCAGTGACCTGTTTGCAGTGACCTCTTTCTGTGGTGAGTTGCCAAACCAACAGATTTAGGCAGTAGGCTACTGCTTTTTACAGTGGCAGGTGATTTTTGTGACTCTATGGCAGGTAACAGGACAAAGCATGCAACACATTAATTAGTCTGTCTGTACAGTGGCCTGGTTGGTGATCACATTGATTGGGCTCAGACAATCCACTGACCTGCCAGCTATGTGACACCTTTAGGTGGACCACCAGTGAAGGCAAGTGGCAGAGCGTACCACCATCACAAAGCATCTACCTATCAGACTGAGGGGGGTATCAGTCTCCATGTCATTCAGTGCTGAAGTTGCACTGCAGCAGTACATATGTATTGGCCAGGCTGCTGCTACAGAGCAGTGGCAAAGGTTGCCTACCAGCTCTGTGTGATTACCTTCTGCGAAGTTCGTTAATTTAATGTGGTGTTAACCTACCATGCAGAAATGTGCATGTGTAACATTTGACCATCATTTCATGTTGTGCTGTTTGATGGGTTGTACATTTTAGAATGCTTGTAACGCTCACCTGATTCCCGCAGAGGCGCCGGTCTTGACTGGGTGAATGCCGTATCTTCAAAGGTGATGTGTAACACACGGTTGGCTCTTTGGGCTGGACCTCTGTGCACTGTATGTCTGACTCGAAGAGTAAGATGTCTGCAGATAGAAAATATGGGATTAATGAGCTGGGGTTATTGGGTGCCTCTCTCCTCTTCCCGTTCTCTTCTCCTGTAAAACCCCAAAGGTTAACGCCCTCACCTTAGATAAGTGAACGCCGAGCTCTCCATCTGCCTCGGGGCAGGGTGCCGTAACCAGTTCCTTCACTGGATAAGGGTGCAGGCCTCTTGACCTCAGAGGACTGCTGTCCGTCGTTAACTGCACGAACGGTAAGTTCTGGGCACTTCAAATGTCTTTAAAAGTCTTTTGTAATGATATCTCTTGTTTTGCAGGGTTCCAGCGATGGCGGATGGCGGGCTGATGAGAGTTGAGGATCGAACCCGCGGGAGGAATAGAAGCGCCTGGAAGCACGTAAGTAAGCGCTTGCTGCCTGCTTCACGATGCGCATTAACTGTCCCTTTTATCTTGCAGGTACAAGTTCGGAGCTTTAGAGAGAAGCGGAAGGGTGCTGGAATACCCACTGGATTCGGCGTGGGAAGGAGTAATGGCACGTGAGTAATAAAGTTGCCCAATGTCTTTAAACGCACCTTCTTTTGTCTTTCAGATGCGGGATGTAGCGCCGAAGGCCTCCGGAGCGTGCGAAGAGCTGGTAAGGTTTTGTCTTTCAGATGCCGGAATGCAGTGCGAAGACCTACGGAGCATGCGAAGAGTAGGTAAGCCTTTGTCTTTCAGATGCCGGAATGCAGAGCGAGGCGTTGGTGAAAGCTGATGGACCAGGTAAGAGATGCGCTGCCACTGAAGACCGTAATGCTAACCTGTTCTTTCTTTGTCTTTACAGGTGCTGACTGGATTCCAGGATGGTAAGCCTTTGTTCCCTTAGGCCCAGGATCAGAAGCAGAAGACACGATGAGCGTTCTGCTGCAGAGAATGCAGAATAACGCAAAGCAAGATTCATCCATCGGGTGTGGTTTAAATAGCCTCCTGTAGTGCTTAGGTGTCTCCTTCCACAGCCTCGCCTAGGTAAGAAAAGAGTTCCTGCTTTCCAGAAGAGTTCCAGTGTTCTGAACCTAGGGAGTGGCTCCTGCCCCACCCAACAGGAAAAGTAGTCCCAAACAGAAGAGGATCAGGGGCTCAACTAGCAGGTAAGTAAGCAGCATGGTCTGCTGCAGGTAAGTCCACCCAAGCATTATGAGCCCGGCGCTTCCAGCGCTGGGACTGGGCATCTTTATGAGCCTGGTGCCACTGGCGCCAGGACAGGGTCCAAAAGGTCCCAATTGGGACTGGCTGGCACTCGGAACCGGGGTTATGGGTCTGCTTCCAAGGGAGTTGGGCAAGTCCTGATCTCTTGGAAGCAGAGATCATGACAGCACCCCCCCTCAAGGCCCCTCCCAAACCGGGCTTCTCCGGGGGTTTGGGCTTGTTAGGAAATGTTCGATGAAATCTTTTGATTAGACGAGGCGCGTGGACATATTCTGCAGGTTCCCAGGATCTTTCTTGGGGGCCGTAGCCTTTCCAGTCAATCAGGTAAAATAGTTTAGATTTGGAGATCTTGGAATCCAGGATGCTTTTGACTTCAAACTCGAGTTCTCCATCAACTAGAATAGGTTTTGGAGATTTAGTTAGTCGGGTTTGAGGTTGCACGGGTTTTAATAGAGAGACGTGGAAGACCGGATGTATCTTCATGTGAGGGGGCAAGTCCAACTTGACCGCTACTGGATTTACTATGGTAGCGATGGAATAGGGACCCAGGTATCTTGGGTTGAATGTGCGTGGTCCTTTTAGAGGTAGATATTTGGTGGATAACCAGACTTGATCTCCTACTTGATATTGGGGGGCTTCCTTCCGATGTTGGTCTGCTCCTTTCTTGTATTGTTCTTTAGCCCTTTGAAGGTGAGAAGCGGCTTCCTTAAAGGCTTGGGTGATTGTAGAATGCAGGTGGTCTGCTGCTGGTGTTCCAAGATCTTGGAGTGGATCCAACTCCGAGGTTCGAGGGTGACTACCGTATAAAAGAAAAAACGGGGTCTTCCCAGTTCCCGAGTGGACAGAGTTATTGTAGGCATATTCGGCTATCCAAAGGATGTCTTTCCAAGTTTTTTCAGTTTGTTGCAGCATGCAGCGCAAATACTGTTCCAGAGTTTGATTGGTCCTCTCGGTTTGTCCGTCGGTTTGAGGGTGGTGGCTGGTCGAAAGTCTCACATCAATTTGAGCCGACCGACAGCAACTTCGCCAAAAATGAGAAATACATTGACTACCTCGATCCGAAATTGGAACTGAAGGAAAACCGTGCAGTCGGACGATGTTTTCGAGAAATTCTCGGGCCAGAGTTGCTGCTGTTGGTAAGCCTTTGAGTGGAATGAAATGTGCCATCTTGGAGAATAGGTCCACAATTACTAGGATCGTATTGTATCCGGAGCATGGAGGTAGATCGGTGGTGAAGTCCATAGAAAGCGTATGCCAAGGGCGAGGTGGGATGTCAATAGGGCGTAAGAGGCCGGCTGGTTTTTCCTTTTGACTCTTGTTTTGGGCGCATACTCCACAGGACATTATAAAGTCTCTGATATCTTTTTTCCAAGATGGCCACCAGAAGTAGCGCTTGATCTTTTCCGAGGTTTTGGCCATACCGGGATGTCCTTCCATTAAAGAATCGTGATAGCAAGAGATTACCATTTTCTGTAAATCTGTGCTGGGAAGGTATAACCGTTCTTGGAAATATAATAGATTGTCCTTCACCGTAAAGTCCTTTCCCTGCAGATGCCAATTCTGTATGTCTGCTGGAGTTACCAGTAGCCTGGCTTTATCTTTAACTTCCTCTATGGATTGTGTGGCGATTACACCCAGAATTCTTTGCTCGGGAATGATAGGTACAGGTTTAGGATTGATCAAATGTTCTTCCACTCCCATCCGAGAAAGGGCATCAGCTTTAACGTTTTTTGTACCAGGTCGATAGGTAATTATGAAGTCAAACTCGGCAAAGAATAGTGCCCAACGGAGTTGCCTAGAGGATTGAGCTTTTGCAGTTTTCAAATATTGCAGGTTTCGGTGATCTGTAATCACAGTAACGGTGTGTCGAGCCCCCAGAAGATAATGCCGCCAAGCCTTGAAGGCGGACTTGATAGCTAGAAGTTCCTTATCAGTAATAGTGCAATTGATTTCAGGAGGCGAGAATTTGCGGGACCAAAATGCCACGGGATGCAACTGATTGGTTACTGGGTCCTTTTGTGATAGAACTGCCCCCATGGCAAGGCTCGAAGCATCAGTTTTACCGATGTAGGGGAGTTCTGGGTGAGGATGTTTTAAGATCGGTGCAGAGATAAATCTAGTCTTCAAATTCTGGAAGGCTTGTTCCGCCTCGGTAGACCATTCAAAACGTTTGTTTTTCTTTAACAAGGCGGTGATGGGCTGGACTATTCGAGAGAATTCGGGGATAAACCTGCGGTAAAAGTTAGCGAAGCCGAACATGCTTTGAACACCTTTTACGGAGGATGGCGATGGCCATTTGAGAATTGCATCGACCTTCTTTGAATCCATACCCACTCCGCTAGGTTATAATATGAATCCCAAGAATTCGACTTCAGTCACGTTGAAAACACATTTTTCCAATTTAGCGAAAAGTTTGTGTTGACGCAATCTCTCGAGGACCATTTTCACGTGTTTCCGATGTTCAGTTTCCGATGAAGAATAAACGAGGATGTCGTCAATGTAAACCACAACACACACATCTATGAGCTCTCTGAGGACATCGTTCATAAAATATTGAAAGGCGGCCGGGGCATTGCAAAGTCCGAAGGGCATGACCTGATATTCAAATAGCCCATACTTGGTGCGGAAGGCCGTCTTCCATTCATCGCCCTCTTTTACTCGTACCAAGTGGTAGGCTCCTCTAAGATCCAGCTTTGTATATATGCATGCTTTTCTGACTTGGTCCAGGGGTTCAGGGATCAAAGGTAACAAATATCTATTCTTGACGGTGATCTGGTTCAGGGCGCGATAATCTATACAAGTTCTAAGGTCCCCTTCTTTTTTGGAACGAAGAACAAAGCTGAGGAAGCAGGGGACTTGGAAGGACGAATAAACCCATTTGCTAGGTATTGATCCAGGTATTGTCGGAGGTGAAGATTCTCAGGCTCGGTGAGGGCATAAATTCTACTACAAGGAGGAGTAGATCCAGGTATCAGGTCTATCTGGCAGTCATAAGACCTATGAGGAGGTAGAGAGTTCGCCTGATCCTTCCGGAAAACATCTTGGAATTCTAGGTATTCGGGCGGTAACTGGGGAGCCTCCGAAGAAATTGCTGCCAGTGCAACACCAGGTCGAGGGTGACAAGTAGAGACACATTCTGGAAACTGAACTGTTCTTGCTCGCCAATCGATCTGAGGATTGTGCTTCTCTAACCAAGGAATTCCTAGAATAATCTGGAACTGAGGGGCCTTGATCACATCAAACACGATCTTCTCATGGTGTCCATCTTGACTCACTAGCGTCACTTCTTGGGTGGTATGCGTTACTGGTCCGGAGGCTATCTCCGTACCATCCACCGTTGTAATGACGTCCTTTACAGCCTTTGGACAAAGAGTCAGATTCATCCTCAAAACCATTTCATGATCCACATAATTGCCGATGGCACCGCTGTCGACGTAAGCTTCAATTGCATGTAATCGATCCGGATGTTCAGGGCTAATGAGGACCATAGGTATCACGAAATGCGAGGTCACGGAACTGGTTTTAATGCTCGGCAAGAGGACCTCTATTCTTGTCGGGCGAGGTCGTTTCCCTGCTCGGAGTTTGTGACCCTGGTAACTGCAGCTCCTACTGCCTTCTTGGCTGGTTTCACCGGACAGTCTCGAAGAAAGTGCCCCGAGTTTCCGCAATAGAGGCATAATTGCAGCTGTTTTCTCCTTTCCCGCTCCTTTGGTGTTAGTGGTCCTTTCAGGCCCCCTAATTGCATGGGTTCCCCGGAGTCTACTCCTTTGGTAGGAGTTGGTGGTTTGGAAAATACTCGAGCATCAAACTTGGAACGATCGGCCTTCCTGTTCTGTAGTCTGTGGTCTATTTGAACGACTAAGTCAATATAGTCCGAACAGTCTTGCGGGGGATTCACTACTTGGGCTAACACATCTTTGAGCTCTCCACATAGACCTCTATAAAACAGCGTAATCCTTTTGTCCTCAGGCCATTGAGTTTCCACTATCATTCTGTTGAAAGGCGCAATATAAGCCAAAAGGTCTTGATTACCCTGTCGCAATGAAAGGAGCTCATTGTCCAAGGCCTGCCCCTGTGAATGTCTTGCAAACAGTTTTTCCATACTGAGCTGAAAAGCTTGAAAATCATGGAGAACTGGATCATCTTGATTAACTAGAGGGATCGACCAGTCTGCTGCATTGCCACTAAGGTACGAAAGCACAAAAGCTACCTTAGCTTGATCAGTTGGAAAGGCTGCTGGCCGGCATAAGAAGTGCAACCGGCACTGATTAATAAATACTGCAAATCTCTTTGGGTCACCAGAAAATCGTTCGGGCGGAGCCAGAGGTACATTCCCAGGTAGGTTGATCTGCACTGGGTTCGTAGAGGATGTTGAAGGAAGATTTGCCCCTGATGCGGGTAACAGAGTTTGTCCGGCTTGTGACTGTAGCAATTGTCTAGCGAGATCGTCTGTTCGCTCCTTGGAAATAATCAGTTCCCTTCTTAGAGCATTCGTTTCCTGACGGGCTGCATGCACTTCTGCTCTTAGTTCCCCAAGTAACTGGGCTAGCTGGTCGGTATCCGAGGTTTCCATAGCGCCTGGGTGGGAGTTTTGCGGTCGGCTTTGCGTTCTGTAACGCTCACCTGATTCCCGCAGAGGCACCGGTCTTGACTGGGTGAATGCCGTATCTTCAAAGGTGATGTGTAACACACGGTTGGCTCTTTGGGCTGGACCTCTGTGCACTGTATGTCTGACTCGAAGAGTAAGATGTCTGCAGATAGAAAATATGGGATTAATGAGCTGGGGTTATTGGGTGCCTCTCTCCTCTTCCCGTTCTCCCGTTCCCGTAAGTGAACGCCGAGCTCTCCATCTGCCTCGGGGCAGGGTGCCGTAACCAGTTCCTTCACTGGATAAGGGTGCAGGCCTCTTGACCTCAGAGGACTGCTGTCCGTCGTTAACTGCACGAACGGTAAGTTCTGGGCACTTCAAATGTCTTTAAAAGTCTTTTGTAATGATATCTCTTGTTTTGCAGGGTTCCAGCGTTGGCGGATGGCGGGCTGATGAGAGTTGAGGATCGAACCCGCGTGAGGAATAGAAGCGCCTGGAAGCACGTAAGTAAGCGCTTGTTGCCTGCTTCACGATGCGCATTAACTGTCCCTTTTATCTTGCAGGTACAAGTTCGGAGCTTTAGAGAGAAGCGGAAGGGTGCTGGAATACCCACTGGATTCGGCGTGGGAAGGAGTAATGGCACGTGAGTAATAAAGTTGCCCAATGTCTTTAAACGCACCTTCTTTTGTCTTTCAGATGCGGGATGTAGCGCCGAAGGCCTCCGGAGCGTGCGAAGAGCTGGTAAGGTTTTGTCTTTCAGATGCCGGAATGCAGTGCGAAGACCTCCGGAGCATGCGAAGAGTAGGTAAGCCTTTGTCTTTCAGATGCCGGAATGCAGCGCGAGGCGTTGGTGACAGCCGATGGACCAGGTAAGAGATGCGCTGCCACTGAAGACCGTAATGCTAACCTGTTCTTTCTTTGTCTTTACAGGTGCTGTTGAAGACTGGATTCCAGGATGGTAAGCCTTTGTTCCCTTAGGCCCAGCATCAGAAGCAGAAGACACGATGAGCGTTCTGCTGCAGAGCATGCAGAATAACGCAAAGCAAGATTCATCCATCGGGTGTGGTTTAAATAGCCTCCTGTAGTGCTTAGGTGTCTCCTTCCACAGCCTCGCCTAGGTAAGAAAAGAGTTCCTGCTTTCCAGAAGAGTTCCAGTGTTCTGAACCTAGGGAGTGGCTCCTGCCCCACCCAACAGGAAAAGTAGTCCCAAACAGAAGAGGATCAGGGGCTCAACTAGCAGGTAAGTAAGCAGCATGGTCTGCTGCAGGTAAGTCCACCCAAGCATTATGAGCCCGGCGCTTCCAGCGCTGGGACTGGGCATCTTTATGAGCCTGGTGCCACTGGCGCCAGGACAGGGTCCAAAAGGTCCCAATTGGGACTGGCTGGCACTCGGAACCGGGGTTATGGGTCTGCTTCCAAGGGAGTTGGGCAAGTCCTGATCTCTTGGAAGCAGAGATCATGACATGCTTCAATGGTGCCAACACTGTATGTTTTGTATTTTCCCGTAATGTCTTTGTTATTCGGCTTTCTTTTTAAAACGTGAAAACTCCTACATCTTTTTGGTCACGAAATGTGGGTAAGTATGGCAGTGGTGCCAGGTGATTTTGAGAAGGGGAGTGAATTGCACATGACATAAGTTGGGTGGGAGCGCGCGTGGCTGGGCTATGTGGGTGGATTCCGGTTGTAGGGAACATGGTGGCATGCATGCTTGCATTACTTTGCGGTGGGTGTGTTGAAGGACTAGACTATTGGGTGCATGGCCACAGGCCATGCACTCAAAAGGCTAGGGCTTCAGGACACCCACTGCAGCATTGCATGTTTGACTCTGCATCAGGTAGAGGGTGGTGCTTGCATAGTCTGGTGTGTGCACATTGGTAGGAGTAGGGCCAATGTTGTGAACATTATGTGGTTAGGTTGGGAGTGACACAATAGTTTGTGAATGGAAGTGGGTAAGAGCATAGTAGGTGAAGGAAAGTGCATAGGGTTGCACAGACAATGCTTTGTTTGTAGATTATGGTAACTGTTGGGTAGGAGTGCTGGTGACAGTGGTGTGTATGTGGATTGTGGTAGTTGGTGACATGCTGACATGCATCGTGGCATTACGTTGCGGTGGGTGTGTTCAAGGCCTAGACTATTGAATGCATGGCCGAAGCCCCTGGGCCGTAGGCCATGCACTGAAGAGCCTAAGGCTTGAGCACACCCACGGCAGCAATGCCTTTTTGACTCTGCATCAGTGCGAGGGTGGTGATCTTTGGAGAATGGTTGTGGAGCACATTGTGCACGTGCAACAGCAGCAGAAGTGAGTAAAAAAGTGTGCATTGTTTGTTCCATGGTTGAGATGATAGTTGTAATATGCTAAGGTATTTGGTGTACGGCTGGAGATGGTGAAGTGAGAAGTTGTGCAGTGTGGCCACAGGGAGAAATGTTTGTATAATGTGAGAATGGAAGAGGGTATGGGTGAAGTGCAGCTTATATGTGCTTGATTACTGTGATATGTGCAGATTTGTTGTAGTACGTGCTATGTTGTGAAGATGGTGTGTGTAAATTGCCAGTAACACAATAGTTTGTGAATGGCAGGTGGTCGGGGTGGTGAAAGCTGTGGTATGTTTGTGGATTCTGCTAACAGTGATATGTTTTGGTGGATGGCTGTGTTATGGTGTGGGGAGTTGGGTGGAAGTGCCGCGTCGTATGTTACGTTTGTGGATAATGTTAGCTGCACACATGGTTGCATGCATGGATCCATAGTGCTGTGCTGGATGTGGGCATGGCCTAGACTGATGTGTGCATGGCCAAAGGTGTGCTGGGTGCCGCTGACGATCTTTGTGGATGCTGAAATCGTGGATGGTTTAGCAGAAGGTTCTGGTGGAGGTGCTTTGGAAGCAAATGTGATGTGTATTGAGTGTGTTGAAGGGTAAATATGTAATGGTGTACAGAAATGCTAGTGTGCAATGCAGAGGTTTTGTATGTGGTTGGTGCATGCGTATGTGAAACTTTCATAGCACCCAATGAGGGAGTGGTGGAAAAATGCCAGTGGAAAGGGAAAAAGTATTGTGTCCCATTTACTGGGGTGTGGCCCTCGCTGTAGCTGGGAAATCGCACGTGCCATATCCTGCCATTATGAGCATGGTGGGCATGGAAAGGGAACTGTGGGAATTTGGCAATCAGGTGTTTAGGGTGTGGTTGATAGGAAGGGGTGGTATCTTTGTTGGCCACTACCGTGTCGTGAGGTTGTTAGAGATGAGAGACTCACAGTGTTTATTGTCGGTGATATCTTTGTGCGCAATTTGCACAGGTGTTGTGTGCAACGTGGCATTGCTGGTAATTTCGGGTTGGAAGGAGTGGACGCTCTCTGGGGCTGTCAGTATGAGGGCAGTTTCGGCAGATTTGTTCGCCTTTGCAGATATGTGGCCTCCGTCACAAACATTGATTTTGTCGTGGTGCACTATGGAAGTCTACATTTGGGTTACATGTCGTGTGGACGTTTAATCTGTTGCCTGAAGAGGTTGCTGAACGCAGTGATGCAGATTTGTCCTACTGCCAAGGTCGTCTACTCATGCATAACACCACGAGGAGTATGGAACGATGCCGGTGTAATTTGTCCACAGCCACAGGTCGGAAGGTGTGTTGTAAATGGAAGAATGTGCGAATTTATGCAGACTGCTAAGATGTTCGCCACCCACTATGAGATCATGAGGTCGCAAAATATCCAGTCATTTCATAGAAATGGCATTTATATGAGCGTGATTGGCAATGCCATTTTCTTTTACACTGTGAAGAAGCGTTGAGCAGAATTTGGTAAATATGTGAGGAGAGGCAAACAGAAACGGTTATAAAGAGAAAAAAAAAGATGATCCCAAGCATGTAACAAAAAAAAAACAATAACATTTTCGCAGCCACGCTGGAAGATCCAATCCCCTACCCTGCTTGAAATTGCTTAGCCCCCCCCCCACACCAGCCTCACCCTTCAATATCAAGAAAAGGTAGCGGATTCCTCACTACTGTCAGGATTACACGTGCCACATTGTGAGTGGGCATGTGGATGAATGCGGATGGAGAAATCGTGCATACATTTACTGAACTTTGAAGAGAACATGCTTTGGAAAGGCACGACACTTGCAGTGTGAATGTGTAATGTTACAAGTGAAGGGTTGTACAGGAGTGACACGGTTGCATGATGGTGGCTTGGATGCGATTGGTGGATGCGTGTGTTACTATTGAATAGTAGCCAATGAGGTAGTAGGGGAGCAACAGTAGTGGAAAGGGAAGAAGGACTATTCCTGCATTGCTGGGGCACAGCCGTAGCAGTTTTTGGGAAAGCGCACGTGCAACATTGTGCTCTTCTCATCAAGCTGTCCAATGAGAATGGGACTGTGGGATTTGTCCAATCAGGTGCTCGGGGTGTGCATCACAGGAAAGGGCGGCAACATTTTGTTCCATTACTCTGTGCAGTGAGGGTGGCGGGCAGAGATGGACAGACGCATTGTGTTGGTTGTCAGTGATGAGTTTGTGGAAGATTTGTTCCAGTATGCTGTCGAAAAAGGCTTTGATTCTGATTATGACTTGGAAGCAGTGGACGCTTTGTGGTGCTGTGGCGATGTGCGCAATTTCGGCGGTCTCTTTGGGGAATGTCGACGAGTGGGCACTTTCACAACTGTGTATGCTGTTGTCGTGCATTATGGAGCGTTCCATTTGGGTTCCATGCCTTGTACCCGTGTGTACCGTCAACTCAAGAAGTTGATGAAAGCAGTGAAGCGCATTTTTCCCACTGCCAAAATTATTTTCTCATGTATCCCACTACGAATACTATGGGACTATTCTAATGATTGTTGTCACCACCCAGAGGTCAGAAGGGTTCTAATCAACCGAAGCATGTGCGACTTCTTGAGTGCTGCTGGGATTTTTTCCTGTGATAATGACAATATTGGTTCTCGATATGTACACCTTTTCACTGCTAATGGAATTTCTTTGTCGACCAGTGGCAATCATATTTTGTTTTCCAATATACAGGCTGCACTGAAGACCTTACTGTAAGCATGTGAGCTCGAGTACAAAACAGAAAAATACTTCGCAAAAATATTGTGTTTCTAATGAAGCACCTTTAAAAAAAAAAAAAAAAAAAAAGGCTCTTGTCAGAGGCGCCGCTACTGACGAGGGCCCCTACCCTGGTTGAAATGTATTCCCCCACTCCTTCGCGCGCACAGCTCAAAAAGTCTGCGGATATTGCAGCAGTTGCAGGGTTGTACATGTGACATACGCCCCTTTTGCAGATGGCGGCTCTAGCATTGGGCCTGTGGAAGACACGGGATTGGTCAATAAAGTTTCTGGGTGTGGATGGCATGCACAGACTGTGGTAGACGGTGTATTTGTCGAGCGAAATACAGAGGGTACACTTATTGCTGTGTGTTGCACGAGCCACAGCGTATGCTTTGTGGAGGAGTTGTAAATACATTGATTGACAGTGAATGGAAGACAATGTGTAGTGGCAGGTCATTGTGGATTGTATCATGTGGATTTGTACTCATATGGAGTATCTACAATGAAGTGATTGATTTTGGTTTGTCTGTGTGACACCTTGATGACGCGCGATCACGACCATATTATTGTTCTTCATTGTGGAGGGAAAATTGCAGAACATGTAACACGATTTTCAGTGCCGTTTGCACGGATGGAGGCTCTTGGCCAGGTCATGCGTCTGTTTGCGATCTCCTGCATTCATTTTTATGGCACTACGCAGACACCCATGTCGCAGCATTATTTCTCATTTGGTCAGGAAATGGAGAAAGCGCGGTACATTACAAAGAAGTGTATTTGTGCCATTTTACAAGATGTGCCAATGCTGTACTTTACAAATGGGAATCTGATGTTTCACAGCACAAAGATTTTTCCCCACAAACAGCGTTCCTCTTAACATTACTACATTTCCGATTTTGCACACCCCACATAAATTGCATTGCTGCCCATTTTGGAAGTATAGGAAGAATGTGGTAGGTGTTGCACACTTCAGGTCTTCAAAACGCACTGTCACATGCACAACAATCTCTTTTAACAGCAAGGCATTTGTACCAGATTCCACTGCAGTGTTTTCCACAGGACCCCGGCCCCTTTTATTTAGTGCACAATCTGTGGAGGGTATAGGATGCGCGGCACACTGCCTTCCTTCATTGGCACTTACATTGTTGAACTCTGAAAGGAGCTTTGTTTACTTACCTTTTTTCCTTTTCCAGTGCATTTCTGTTTCTTTTGGTCTTGTAACACACGCCATTGAAGGAACGAAAGGCAAGGGTGGGTATGGAAGGGCCAGCACCTACAGGGATACCATAGGGGACGTGCATAGAGAGGAAAATGTTGGGTGGCCCTCACTTCAACAGACGCCACTCATTGACATGCTCCCGGACGGAGTATCCCCAAGCACTTCAAAGTGACTTCCCTCTGTAGAGTACTGCATAGTACTACATGCACAGTACAATGCCCTTTGCCAGGTAAGGGTCTTTAGCATGGCATATGGTCTACAAGGGTGTTGTAAAGCTCTGGTGCCATACAGGAGTGTCCCTGTTGTGGGCCGCAGCCTATGTGGAGAATGCTGTACATGAAATTACCCTACTGCATTTTTGGCAGGGTAGTACCCTGCCCACTGGTCCCTTATGCTTGCATTGCTGTTCTCGTCACATGCGGTACGGACACTTCATGGTACGCCATTAGCCGTAGGACTACAATGCACGGACATGACTGATTTATGAAATAGAAGAATGCTTACAACAAGGAGAAAAGCAGCATCAATACGTGCAGGAGGAAGGTCATTCTAAAGCGCGACACATGCAGCTACACGACTGTTTTAAGCAACAGTAATATTGTTTGCTCTCCGAAAAATTTGCTGTTTATGTACTTCTGTTACAAACATGCACTACTATGCTGGTGATCAAGCCGCAACAGCTTTGCCATTTTCCAGACTCACTACAAACTGTCACACCTGTAGTTAAACATTATTTCCAACTGTACGACCCGCAGGCGAACCCTTCACACTCTCCGGCACAGTGTTCAGTGCAGACACGGTGTGTCTGTTTTACGGTTGATGGAAAGGCAAGCAGCACATCAATCAAACTATTGTGACATTTAGCACGCCCAGCGTACACTCCAGGTTGCTGTTACTTGTTTTGAAGTGGGCCTCATACAGGCAGACATGGTGCAGGGACAAATTAGTAGGTTTGCAGAGCAACCCACGTAGTTGTACGGAGTACTTGAAATGCAGTAGCCTACCGTATGAATCCATACGGCTGCCGACAGGGGCATTATTACCAGCACACAGAGGATGCCATAGGCATGGACATAGTTGTACAACGGATAGACGTGCACTCCCACAAGCAATTGAAAGTGCTTCTGCACTTGCGGCCATGAGGCCAGTACTGCAGTCCTACATTGTATTGTGATTCCAGGTACGCCGGCCAGGTGAAGAACGCATAGGAAACCTCCATGTTGCTTACCTGCAGCTATCTTGGCTACTAATTTGCGACACAGAATCACCATGCTATGTTAACACAAAAAGAAACACCACGCACAGTTTCACCAACACTTAACATACACACCTTTCATTTGTCAGATACGCCGACACTATTAGGCAAGGGAAGGGGTAGTACAAATGGATACATAAACAGGGGTATTTGGGCTTTCCACAAGTTCATGAGGATGTCAGACAAGCTATCACTGACAAAATGTTCTTAAGGGGACGTTATGGTGAAGGTGCGGTACTGCAAACATATTACCTTTACTGCCAACACTATACAAAAGCAATGTTCCTGTTACTGTACTCTACTAAAAACCTATGAAATTCACTAACAAAAAACATTGTTAAAGGGACGTTATGGTTAAGTTGCGCTACTAAAGACCTATCAAATTCAATGAAAAAAATGTTGTTAAAGGGACGTTATGGTTACAAGTAAAACCAAAAAAAAATGAAATTCGCCAGTTATAGTAGGCTAAGCAACCATAACCCCTGCCACCATCGTGCACTGATAAAACTAATACCCATGACATCAAAGATGACATCACATTCATGACATCACTGATGACATCACATGTGCATTTACTTTTATGCACAGCCTCTACAAGGGATTGTCATTATACTGTTGGCAGAAAAATGTCAGAAAATCATTGGAAGAAGTATCATGCGGCAAATAGTTCATTAGGTGATGCTTTGCTATAAACACCATTGTGTTACTGACGTCATTCAAGTACATGAACGAACTCCTATACAAATTGAGGCATTCTGTGCATCATGCGCCATAGCACTGCAATATTCAAAACCTCACTATGTTGGATAGTAAAATGATGAATCCTTTTCGTTTTAGAGTTTTGTGCACTGTGACACATGTAATAAGTACCTAACAATGTCTCCCTTACTTCATAATTGGACTACTAGGCACAAAATATAAAGAGACCACAATGCATACAAATATGAGCATATACAGGGAAAGTAAAGTAAGCAAAAAACTAGCAGCATCACCAGTAAGTGTTCGTAACCTAAGTACTTCAGTTCATGCATAGCCATGATTGCTGTGTCTCAAGGCTGCTTCTTCCCCAATGTTTATGTATTGTATGATGTGAGTGGATTCTAAGGAAAGTAGTGTAAGTACATATGAGAAAAGTAAGGTCTACAAACATAGTACCTTTTCCATTTTTACTTCCTGTCACTGAAGAAAACCACCTGCCCTAGACATGTTACTGTTAGTGAACTACAAAGAAAGGGTAGCCAGACATGTGGTGTCATGAATGACATTTGTGATGTCATCTTTGATGTCATGGGTAATAGTCTTAGCAGTGTACGGTGGTAGCGTGAGTTATGGTTGCTTAGCCTACCATAACTGGGGAATTTCAGGGGTTTTTCAGTTTTACTTGCAACAATAACGTCCCTTTAACAACATTTTTTCACTGAATTTGATAGGTTTTTAGTAGCGCAACTTAACCATAACGTCCCTTTAACAATGTATTTTGTTAGTGATATATATATATCATTGCTAGGGTACTTTTATGGGAAGAGAGTGCTCCATGTTCACGCACTTGGCGAATGTTTTCCCCTTTTCTATATTTGCAAGATGCGAGGGATGTATCTACCACAAAGGTTTTAGCTAATGTATTCTTGGTTTTCAAATAAGAGTTACCTTTTTCATCTTGGGTTTCTATACAAAATCAAGTCCACAACACTGCGTTAACAAAATGACGACACAAATGTTTTCCCAACAATGGACTGTACTATATATCACTGCTCATCTTAATAATAATATTGTAATGCTATGAATTGTATTTGCCCCACTATGGTTTAAAAGCCAGGTTTGATTTGCAAAATGTAGGTTTATGTCATTAGTAATGTGAATTAGTAGCCCAAGCCAAGATGGCTAACTACTATTAGCTTCAGTCCATAAGTCACCTTTTATATGTTTTTCACTGAGGTGGGTGTGTGTTTTTTATAAAAACTAACTCCCTGTGGGTGATGAGTGACTGTGAACAAGCCACTAGGTAGTGGTGAAACGCGTCAGGCTGCCGTCTGGCTAGAAAACTCTCACTGGGAGATTTTTTCTTTTTAATTGCTGCAAAATTAAAAAATAAAGGTTGCTTTATACAATACAACCGGAGTTGCAGTGTTTGCTGTTGGTTTTCCGTGTTTACTACGTTATTGGAACACTTGTTGTGGAGTGCTGCTCGCTTGGACAGTTTCTATTGATGCCGTTCGTACTTTAAATATATATATATATATATATATATATATATATATATATATATATATATATATACCATTATGTCACATAGAGTATGTAAAGGGTGCCTGGCGGAGTCCTGATATGCCCAGGAGGGTACCTGTACGTAAAATGCTAGAAATCAGGATGAGAGATCCGAAGACAGCTGTCAAGTTTTGAAGCTATTTTATTTTGCCTCCAAAACGATTTTGCACAAATGAGTATATTTAAACATTTACAAGACTTTCGATAAGCACGAAAGGTTGGTGGACAGACATTTCTTTTTTATGGGAAATACAGGTGAGTATCGTCCTCTTTTATTGCCGAGGAACAGTTTCCACAGTGATGCACATGTATACAGTACAGGTAAGTGATAACATAGGATTTTAACAGAGTGCGATCCAGGACTGTGGTAGGTCTGGGGGTACTAAACAACAATAGTGTACACAACACCATCTATAAACACATATACACAGGGGTTGTGCCACAAAACATCGACACAAGGGTGTTTTGGCCAAGTTGGGCTGGGTGGGAGTCCGGGGTAGTGGTGGCCTTCATCAGGATGGTCACTTGATAGAGGTTCTGTCCGTAAAGGTAATCTGTGGGGGAAGGGATAGCTGTCAGGATCTCAGGTAATTAAGGTTCATTTAGGTATTAATAAATAATGGCCGATTAGTGCCTAAAAATACACTAGAGGTGTATTACTATGGAACAGCTCACCGTCTGCTGTGGTGCAGCGGGGACGCTGTGCTTAGGGTCCTGTTATGGTTGCCGGACTCTTAGGAACATGTCTGAAAGTGACATGGGAGAACTCATATGAATCGGGTCACTCAGGCTACTTAATACAGCCTACGGTCTCTGGGAGCTGTGGAAACAAAGGTAAGTGTACAGTTATCTCCACATGTGGGGGAGACCGTATCTTCAAGGAAAAAACATGGGCCAAAGTACATCCAGCATGGGATGTGTTAGTGTGGTGCGTGTTGGACCCGGAATTAGGGACACCGGTGGTGTGGATGTCTTAAGAGAGTGGTGGCGTCAGCATAGCCTAAAGATGAGAGGGATATCGTTTCATTATCTTGTCAGTTGCAGGAATCAAGTGTGGATGCCATAGTGAACTATAGACTGCAAGAAGCTGTTTAGTGTGATCAAAAGTTTAACGAGCATGCGAGAGAGGGAAAAACGCAATTTTGCAGTGAGCGTGGAGTACAAGGCAGTGTACCATGGCAGTGTTATGCTCATGACTAGAAACTGCTTGGGATGCACTTCTGCTGGGTGAGGATGGAAGCCCAAAGCTGTCCGCACCGTGGTTTCAGAAATAAAACGTTTTTCTATCGTGTAGCAGGAATGGTGCTGCTGTGCGCGTTTGTATTTATGGTGGCAAAAATGACTGCGAGCCTCTACAGTGCGTGAGTGAACTATAAAAAGACAATGCCACAGGTAGGGAGCCCTGGAGGTACCTAGGCTGTCTGTTCTAAAATGCCAAAATGCAGAAATAAGCATAATATGCAGCATAACTTACCGATGCCAGTATTAGAAGCGTCTGCGCTCCTTGCGGTAATGGACGCTGTCGAGGAGTGCAGATGCCATAGGTTAAAAGCACTAACCACCCAGGCTGTACAGCCAATGGGGAGCCGGATGGGTACTGGGGTAAGTATGTAAACACTGGGTTGAGTAACGGCTGTGATAATTGGTGTCCATGATTCGGCCAATGGTAAGGGGGCATACTAGGGGTCAGACATAACCCGTATGTGTGTAAACCCAAGGAGAGGCAACGGGCTCCTATCACGGATGACACAAGATAGTGGCAGGACTGTAGTGGACCCAGCCACAGGGGGTGTGGCAGGGAGTAATATCGCAGCTGATTGCTAGTAGAAACAAAAAGCTCATGGCTGCAACAACCTTAACGTGAGAAACATGTTTAAATACAATATTGTGTCAATCACGACCCTCAATGGGCACAAGCCTGTTACTAGGAGGTAGACAGGATATTATTTAGTGATAGCTCAACACATATAACGCAACAACGCTCAGTGGTTGTGCGGTCCATATATGAATGTTGCAGCCAACAGAAGTGGAAACAACCACAAGACACAAACAGTATAAGCAGTACATTTTGTGTGTGATTACTGTAAACACCAGGATCTTGAGATACATACATTTCATAAAACAAATGCTAAATGGCACACATGCTGATGTCACAGTTTTCAAACACTGTTAGAGCGCAGACTGCAAAAAGTTAAAAGTTCAAGACCACTGGAACTGGTGATTCATGTTGCAATGGATGTTGTGGGTATTAAGCCAGATCGCGGAAAGCCCTGTAATGGACAACTGATGTCCCTCTGGGCAGCGGAACATAAGAGGGTAGCTCAGTCCCAGAAGTGTTTCCACTCTACGGTGATATTAAGTCCAGTTGTTACCGTGTCCAGTCTGTGGACCCATTTTTGTTCGAGCCTAGTGAGCGCTAGATTAATATCACCTCCTCTTCTTTGTTGTTGTAGTTGTTGTAAGATGGTCCAAGTGAGTTGCTCGTTGGTGTGGCCTTTTTTGCTGTAATGCTCATCTAGTGGTTTATCCTGTATGGGGTTCTTGATGCAAGACCGATGCTCACTTATCCTTTGTTTAATGGGTCTAGTTGTTTTCCCAATGTAGATGAGCTCGCATGGACATTTTATCACATAGATCACGTTTTTGCTCTCGCAGTTAGTATGGTTTTGCATTGTCCAGATGATATTTTTGTGCGTGAATGTCTTGCTGGTCTTGGTGTAGCGACATGCGACGCATTTACCACATGAATAGTGTCCTACTATGGGCGGTAGGCCCCATAGTGTGTCTTGTTGTTTTTCCGGTTCTAGAAATGTATGTACCAGCATATCTCTGAGGTTCCTGTTCTTCTTAAAAGCGAACAGGGGTTTTTTGTCCAGGGTGCCTTTGTTTTTATCAGGTGCCAATGCTTGTTTATAGTGGTTTTTAACAAGTTACTGATGGGGTTAAACGTGGTGACACAGACCGTCCGGTCTATGGGTTCCTTAGTGCTGGTAGACAAGCAGATAGTGCAGTCAGTGTTGGCTGCCCTTTTGCGGGCCATTTTGATGGATTTTTTGGGGTAGCCTCTTTCGCTTAGGCGCTTCTGGAGTTGTTGAGCATGATGTTCGAATTTATCTTTTTCTGTACAGTTCCTACGTACACAAAGAAATTGTCCATAGGGTAGGTTGTATTTCAGTCCTTGTGGATGGAAACTGGTGAAGTGGAGCAGGCTGTTTCTATCAGTGGGTTTCCTGTATAGTTCTGTTTTTAATGAGTCCCCAGAGCGGTAGATGTGGAGGTCCAGGAAATTCACCGATTGATAATCCCATTCGATGGTGAATTTTATGTGGGATTTCTGTGATTAATCTTCGGATCTCTCATCCTGATTTCTAGTATATATATATATATATATATATATATATATACATATATATATATATATATATATATATATATATATATATATATATGGGATATGTGATATAATGGTAATATGGGGGAAGCAGGGGGCCTCCCCCTGCATATGCCGTGGCCAAGCTTTGGAACACTCTCCCACTACCACTCAAATCTACCTCCAACCATTTGGCTTTCAGGAAAGCTTTGAAAATCACCCTGTTCTAGCTTTCTGACTTACTACTGATCTTTTCTAGCCTGTAGCTTCCTCCCCAGCGCCATGATGCCTTTGGGCGACCGTGCGCTCTACAAATTCAGGTAACATAACATAAGTATGTGGTGTAAAAGGGGGTTTATAATTCTTTTTTTTAAGTCAGCATTTTCGGTCATCGTAATTATGGGTGTCGCAATAAAAACATGATCCGGTAAAATGGTTCTTTTCGATCCATTTTCATTCATTCATTAATTTTGCCATTTGTATAGCACCTTTCACCATAATTATGGTCCCAACACGCTGTTGGTTGAATGCCCTTGCAGGGACAAGGGTCCAAATATGGGAGAATTGGGAGGTGCTATTGTGCATGTGTGCATTTCGGTAATTAAAACTATTAGAGTGTGGCCAAGGCCCTGCTAATCACCCATGTCTGAATAGCAAGTGGAGGGGAGTTAAGGAGGTACACTATGAGGTAAATGGGAGGAATTGTGTTTAAGTGGATCCAAAATTATGTGAGTAGCTACAGTGTGAATGTTTGTCGTGAAAGGTAGTTTCATATGGCAGAGGTGCTGTGCAATAGTGTCTGTGTTATATGTGAGTGCGGAGGTGTGGGAGTGAGCCTGTGCCTTCCACTACTCTACAAAGGTGCGGTATGCGAGAGGAAAAAATGGTTAGCTGTACAAACAACAATGGCACCCCCTGGATTCCGTCTATGTACAAAGAGCAGTTCTAAGTCTCTTATACGATCCCAGTGCAATACATGAACAAATAAATACTCCCCATTTGAGTGGAGCTTAGAGAAATACATTGCCCTCCCCAGGTCCTCCAAGTGCAAAAAAGTCCCTGCTTTCATGTCTGCTTGCAGCAGCCATGCCCACCACTTGTGTTTTAGAGTTACATACAGTGCACACTATGATTGAGGATTCAGATGTACCCAATTGGCCTCCAAGTTGATCCAATTGCAGCTTTAAAAACGTTGTGTTTATGTTTGCGGTCGCTTTTGAAGCGACCGCAAACATAAATACAACGTTATTGTGTTGGAAAACGCTGCGGTTTTTCTTTCCAAGTTTCTCAGGCTCCTCCGGCTCGGAGGAGCCTGAGAAACTTGGAAAGAAAAACTGCAGCGTTTTCCAACACAACCGCGTGTGTTTCTGCCTGCTGTGGCTAACTTTGGGTCTCCGGTGCTCCCAGGGGAGCACCGGAGACCCAAAGTGAAAGCCACAGCAGGCAGAAACACACGCGGTTATGTTTACATGCCGCGTAGTGTTTCTACCTGCAGCTGATTTCCCATTTGGGGCTCGCGGGCTCCCCGTGGGGAGCCCGAGAGACCCAAATGGGAAATGCTAAATGCTGCGTTGTCTGCCTAAATCTGCTTTCCCATTTGGGGCTCTCGGGCTCCCCAGATTCAGGCAGAAACAACGCGGTTGTTTTCCGCAATGCCGCGTTGTTTCTGCCTCAATCTGCTTTACCATTTGGGGCTCTCGGGCTCAGAGCCCGAGAGCCCCAAATGGTAAAGCAGATTCAGGCAGAAACAACGCGGTTGTGTTGGAAAACGCTGCGGTTTTTCTTTCCGAGTTTCTCAGGCTCCTCCGAGCCGGAGGAGCCGGAGAAACTTGGAAAGAAAAACCGCAGCGTTTTCCAACACAATAACGTTGTATTTATGTTTGCGGTTGCTTCAAAAGCGACCGCAAACATAAATACAACGTTTTTAAAGCTGCGGTTTTATTTCTAAGTTTTCCGGGCTCCTCCAGCCCGGAAAACTTAGAAAAAAAAACGCAGCTAGTGCTTATTTTTAAAAAATAAATAAATAGCACTTACCGAGATTCAGCTGCAGCTTTCCTGCTCTGGTCTCCGGTCCCCGTCCTCCGCCTACAGCACTAATGAAGGGAAAGCCACCCAGCGGTAGCCTTTGTTTACTACAGCTGGCTGGCTTTTCCTTCATTAGTGACGCAAAAGCAAAAGCCAGCACAGGAGGGCCTCCATTTCACAAAATGGATGCGCCCATGTGCTTGCTTTTGCGAATTTTGAGCTTGAATAGCAAAAATTTTACATAGGAAGTTTTAAAACGGAGAATGCTAGTATTTTTTTTTTATGTTGCCTATCTATTTTTTTAAATAAAAATTTTTACTAGACCATCCCTTTAATTGAAATGCTAATGCTTTGTTCCTGGGGTCTGAAGGTCATGTTTGCAGTTAAAAAACGTGACCATCACCTCCCAAGGACAAACCATTTGCTTTTCAATTAAGCCAGGTGTTAAGAGCCATTAAAAAAATTTACATTTTAAAAGGGGCGGGTCAAACGTGAAAGACGTCATCACCACCTTGACGGACAAGTGTCCTGGGAAAGACTATCACAGAGTTGGCCACCCTACAGGAGACAGCACTCAGAACCCCTGCTAGGCCATTTTATGAGAGCACAAGTATTAGACGTTTCAGTGTTTACATTAGCCTATAACCAGCCTAGGATTGGAGATATTTTAGATATGACTCCGGCACTTGTTGTCACATGACCAGTGAGACATGACAGCCATTAGAAAGTAGGCACAGAGGCTATTTAGTGTGCGACATAATTGTTTTTTGTTTTACCCCACGTATGGCCCTTTTAGCATTCACTCAAAGGTGACAACCGGAAGAGATATCACCAGAGGCCCTATTAATGTAGAACACCCGAGATGACAGGTTTTAGAGACATAATTCGCAGTCATAATTATGACATGCCATGACTGGCGCGACAGCTATTGGGGACATCCTTCACAGCCCCATTAACATATAAGCAAAGTGAGAAGCTACTGTTAAATCGCTGTGTGATAGTCGGGTCTGTAGTCACCGCGAGTGCCCCAGACTTGCCCTCTCTCGATCCCTTTAGCCGTCAAAGCCGACTCTCCAACCCCTCCATCTAGTCGGCAGCATCACCTTAATTGTCCCAGCTGTGGGTCCTTCCTTCCCTCCTCGCCGCCCACCTCGGCCCCTGAGGGGCAGTAACCTGCGGGCCTTGGCTGGTGGTAGCCCCGATTAGTGACCTGCTATTTGCCTATGGAGAGTTGGCTGCACTGACAAAACATCCCCTGTCAAATTAGCGAGTCCGGGGATGCGCGAGATGGCGGAGAGGGAGGGGGGGGGGGGTCGAGGCGGCTAATTTGTACGTTAACTGGTTCTGACAGAAATATTTCACAAGTGAAAAAGCAGAAAAGGCGCCTCAAGAGAATGTGCAGCAGCCGTGCCGGCGAACTTCTGCTCAGCTGTTCAGGCAAGGCGAGTATGAGAGGCCTGGACAGGGCAGGCAACCCCTGGGAGGACAAACGCGTCGCAGGCCTCGCTGCTGAGCTACGCAGACCGAGAAAGGGGTACACGAGAGGCCCACGCAATCCGGGAAGAGGTTAAGGAGCACAGCATGGGCTAAGAAAGTGTGAAAGTAGGGCTTGTGTCCCCAAAAAAGTGGGAGGAGTGAGGGGGTTCCAACGCACTCATTGGGAAGTGACGTCACAGGAAACGGGCATATTATACAGTGAACTATTCGTATTTCATTCAGCTTGTCTTTCACTATTGAAGAAAGCACACAGGACAAATTAAGCCTTTGCCAAGCGCACAGATTTTTCTGTTACATTGCTGGCTAAATATAAATAGGTGTGCACCTTAAGTCTATAACAAAACCAGGGGTCAAGTCCTAAAAATTCAAGTGGGGGGACTCATCAACAAACACAATGGAATGTGACGTCACTAGTAATTAGCATATGAAGGGGAAATATGCACATTTCATTAAATTGGCTTTGCATAACCACCCAAATTGAACAGGACGAATGGCATTTGCCTTTCATAAAATCAACACACACACAAAACCAAGACAGAATATTTTCTTCTAATAGTGTTTTTGAAAATGTTAAAAGGTGTGCATGTTTTAAACTCCAAGAATCAATGCACATGTTGTTCCTGTGATTTGCAGTACCGAAATGGGATATTTCACCTTTAGTTGTTTTATCAGGTAATATAGTGCAGTGGTGAAATGTCCGGTCTACAAACCTGAAGAATGCAGTCTGATTCCCCGAGATCGTCTATAACTCATAAATTCAAAGAGAACATGCAATGTTTCTCTTTTAGCTGGGGGGAAAGGGGTGGGGGGATGAGTCCACCCTCTGAATAAAGTGGATGGACTCCGTCCCCCACCCACCCCCTGCGTGTACCCTCAACTTGAGCCCTGGACAAAACATGTCCTTCATAGAAGAATTTCGATATGGACATTTTACTTTTCCATGGTCAGTGATACTTGTGGTCTTGTGGTGGTGCCTCGCCTCACAGCTGCAAGACCGATGTTCGATTTTTGACCGCAGCACGGTCCACTTAAAGGGGATATAGCAAATTGCTTTGAGAAAAAAAATCGTTAAATGCACAAAGGGGACGCCGTCTGCCCTCTCAAAAACGTGGGCAGACACTGCCCACTCAGGTGGTTCCTCGACTTGTGCCCTGTGTAAAAGACATATAGCCTACTCACAAAGATGTTACCAGGAGCAAATCCCACTTATCCTTGACTGACTCCTGATTTACTGCAGTATTGAGAAACTGGAGAAGGAGAGCAGGGCTTATGCTAGGATTTAGGCAGCCAAGTTTGGCATTAGACGTATGGGGCTGCTTAATTTACGTGGTGACATCACCATGACATCACAGAACATGGCATCACAGGGAATGACATTACTCTTTGATACTCGAGGGAAGTTACATTACAAGATTTTCCAATGGGGAAGCCAAGAGGTAAAGTTTGTGATGTGCATATATGGAATAATACCATTGATGTTTTTTTATTGCATACAATGTGAACTGAATCACTTCTAGGGACATCTAATTTTGTCAGATAAAGTGCATGGAAATAAAAGGATTTGCCCAGGAGCATACACTTCAGTTAAGTGGTAAAGCTGAGATTTGAAATCAGTCTCATATATAGCAGGGACGTCATTTCACCAAAATGCCAGGGGTAGCGGAAGTGACATCACATGACTCTTGACCTCTGCTGACATCACAGGAAGTGATGTCATTTGACCCCACCCCAAAGTGACATCACGGGAAGCGTTGGAACACGACCATTTACCCCTTGACAAAAGGGGAAGTGGTCAGACATAGCATTGTTTCTAAGTACACTATGAAAAATATGGTTACAAATTCACTCTAACGTGATATACATTTCATACAAGAATGGATCACCATATGTATCGGCAGAAAAAAACATACAATAACTGCAACATGCGAAAAGCAAAATACATAGTCCGAAATGGATGCTTATTTTACTCTAAATGCTTTTTGGAGGATTGTGTCTGCATTGTGAATTTGAGGTGTTTAAGAACAGACTAAATAAGGGACTCACCCCTGAAGTGTGTGTGCAATAAACCTTTAATGAGTCTTACAATTAATGTTTAGAATTCCAGAAAGAAAAATTATTTGTTATACCTATTCTTTCTTATTTAGGGTCACTACTCAAAGAGTTACACTTGTGGAACCCCTTGCTTTTTTAGGCAGCCTTAACAAGAAAGCCAGCCACTCTAGAAACAAAGAGGCACATGGCATTGCGCACAGACCAGGAGCTTCAATTCAGTTAGTTTGTTTTAGGGGTAGTAAGGGAGACCACAGGGGTAGCAAGGGAGACCTCCAGGGTCGCAAGTGCGACTCCTGGTGGCCCCTAAATGATGTCCCTGATATGTAGGCACTGGAACACATATATTTCCAGCTCTAGTTGGTGAAACATGTGCTATTTGCCTTTCAAGAATACTCCGGTTTATCTAGATGACTTGAAAAGCACCCAAATTGCAATACGTCAATGTGATCAATACATGGGGGTGAGGGTGGGGGGTAGCGATGATGCCATGTTTAAAGGGCAATTCCAAATTGAAGTCGAAACTGTGCAGAATATTATAAAAGAATGTAAAGTCTTGAGGGCTCTGGGGGCCCAATGGATTAACAAATGATACACTAAAGGCGGACCCAATTAATTGGGCTAATGCTCTGACTTTGCTGTTTAGGAGTATTGTAATCCAGGGAACATTTCCTCAATCCTCGCAGCTAGCACTCATAGTTCCAATTTACAAATAGGGTGCTAGGTGTGAGCCTAAAAATGATCGACCAATTTCTCTGATTGATGCAGATTGTAAAGTTTTCTCTTCTCTTTCATCAAATAGAGGAATGGGCTCTAACAACAGGGAGGTTAAATAAACGGCAATTAGGGTTCAGAAAAGGATATTCGATGAATAATGGTGGATTACCTATGTGGCGTCTATTGACTTATCTACAGCCTTTGATAGAGTGGACCGCAAAAGGCTGTGGTGGAAGTTAGATGCGTGGGGCTTGCCGCAAGGTTTATTGAACCTTACAATGGGACTATATGAGAACTTGGGTATTATGGTCCGGTTAAAGAAAGAGGGCGTCATGACCAGAAGGATAGAAACTAGATCTGGTTTGAGGCAGGGGTGCGTTCTGGCCCCATGCCTCTTCAACCTTTATGTGACAGATATTAATGACTATCTGGCCCCTTCGGCTTTAGTTTCACCCATGTTGGGACATTTTAGAGTAAATTGGATTGCCTATGCAGACAATGTTCTACTCTTTGATAACCCAAGGATAGGGTTGCAGCGAATGTTAGCTGCGTTCTCCAAGTATGCTAAGGAGAATAGCCTTTTCATTAACCCAGCAAAAAACAAAATTCTGATGTTTACAAAAGCCAGAAAACGTGAGCCCATTTCTTGATCTTTTGAAAATACTAGACTTAGAATGAGCTCAAGTATGATTTACTTGGGATTCCACATTTCGGCTCAACCTACTTCTTTATGTGTTCGACAAGCTATGAATCAAAAGGCATTGGCCTCAACAAATCAATTGGTCAGGATCGATCGTAAGTAAGGTAGTTTCTCAATTAAGCCTGGGATTAATTATTATTAGGGGAAAGTGGTCTCTAAACTAATACATGGGCTGGAACTTCTTTTGAGTCCACTTTTAAATGGTTGGACTTAATTGAAGCTTCCATATGGTGGTGTGTATTGACTATTCCAAAAACGCTGTCCCAATCCCACCAAAAGGATTTGAGTTAGACCTGGTTTCCCTGAGAGGGAGTGCATGCTGGAGATTGTTATCCTTGTACCGAAATTTAATTTCTCCAACTCTGGATTTCTTGCATGAGGAAATTAAGTCTTATATGGATCTGGATTGCTTACATTTGGGGACTGCACATTTTGCTGTTAATGTGCAAAGGTCCTGTGAAAACATTTTAGGTGAACTGAATTTAGATTCAGCCCCTCTGTACCAAGACCCTGATCGAGTTAAAAATGCTCTTTATGAAACAGAATGGGTTGAGACAACAGAAAGTTTTCACAGGTACCCATCAATGAGCCATTTAGGCCTTGAACATAAAAGAAGATGACGATTCCCATTTATGTAATTCAATTCCCCAATCATTATTTTAGAGTTATTCTTTTACGATTCCGCTGGAATTTGCTATTTACTAAAGATATCCTCTTGAGGAGAGGAATGATTACTCAATCTGATGAAAATGTAGATTTTGAAATAGCAATGATTTTGTGGAATCTGTTAAACATCTGATCCTGTATTGCAAAATGTTACATTTTTCCAAGATAATATTCTGGGGAGAATGATCACTTATTTTGAATGCAATAGTATTGAAAGATTTTGGCATTGCTGCTTGTATAGTGAATATATTACTGATGGGATTGCGCGCCAAGTTGCCCTCGGGTGTATGTGCGCGCTATAAATTCTCCTAAGATAACATAACATTGCTGTGGCTACTTTTTAAAATTCATTACAATAGTCTGTCATCTTAATAATGCAATATGAATTTCTTTTTGTATACTTCTAGACTGAGTTTTATGCTTTTGACTCCGGATTACCCTTTTACTATCATGATTAATTGAATAAGTGTGCTTTAATCTGTATGATTTTATGTCAATCATATTTATATGTAATATGTTATGGATAGTATTATTCAGAGTGTTTTGTAAAGGTTTTTTGTAAACCGTATGCAAATAAAAAAATGAAACAAATAAGAAATCCTTAGAGTAACAGGCTAAGAAAAAGGTTGATTGTAGCTTTATCGTCCCCTTGTTGAACAGAAGACTACAAGTACCAGCATGTAAAGCAGCGTGATAATCAAAAAGGGTCTCTGGGTTTTGTAAATGTACTTTCAAGACTTTAAGCATAAAGCAAAAGGTACTGTGGCATAAGGTCAATAAGTGGCTGTAATCATAGTTTGACAGGCATGCTGCATATATGATCTGAAGAAAATGTGAAATCCCACAAAATCATAAGCTTTATGGTATCTCATAAAAGCAAACATCATAAAATAAGGAAGATCGTTTAATAAGGGTTCTTCTATGGGATAAAGTTTAATTGCATTAAAAGAAGGCAAAGCTCCTGGAAGTTAACTGGAGCTTTGTATGGGCTTTAATAAAAAGAAATGCACCTATTGTAGTTCTTGTTAATCACATGTTTAAAGTTATTAGAGTCTTGTTGGAAATAATGGCTATTCCGATGAACCGCCACTAAACAGAAGTTCTCTTTTAAATTATCTGTCATAACATTTGCAGTAGTGTTTGTGAGGGCCCAGCAGAACCTTCAGGGCTGTGTCTGCAGTGCCACGGGACGGTGTGGTGAGATGAGTTGTCTCCAGCACCTCATGGGGTTAGGCAAGAGTCACAGAGCCTCGCTGGGGATGAGGGGGAAAAGGGCTTTGCAGTGGAAAGCACCCATCTAGACTATACTCCAAAGCCCAGGTCATATGAAAGCAACTGATGTCATACCCAGAGTACCTTATCTGCAGGGAATGGGGTAGGAAGTTTGGCAGCCCAAGCAAATCCAAACTGGTGGGACCCCTTTCTGTACAGAAGCTCACTCCTCTGCTATTCTAACTCTGCCCCCTTTCTCTGTCCGTCTACATCAAAATGTCACCAATAATCGAACCTTGTTTGAGGAGGTCATTGTAATGATAGGACTTTCTTTAAAGCAGAGGTTCCCAAGGGACATCTCAGGGAGTATTCATGTTCCCAAAAGGAAGGTGACAACCCTTCTCAGAGAGATCAAATGGTTGTTGTGGATATGCCCAGCCTAGACAACCTTATATACACCAGACAGTGCTATGAGTAATCCAGTGTCCACCAAGCTGACAATAAAATGGCATGAAATGCTTGTGGCTCTAAAATTGCGCAAATCTCAGTAGCCACTATGTCAAAGCGAAACATGCCTTATATTTAGATATTAATAACTGCAACCAGGCTGCAGGGGTAAACAATAATGATATGTTGAACACGAGGTGCAAACAATTAAAAAATACCTCTGTATTTTGGAGCTGTGTTCAGGAATGCACATGTGATCTTCAAACCTGCCCTGTTGCCACTGCTGGGCAGCAACTGGGGATGTCCGTTGACTGGCATAGCAACGTACATGGTTTAGTTATGCTTTTTGGCATAGAGCATTATGAAAGTGGGTTACAATTAGTAGATCTCACTTTCAGAAACAGAATTACCTCAATTTTATCATTAAAATGAGCAGAAAACGGTCAGGCTATGCCACCCTCATCAGATGACATTCTGTCATAGCATTTGGCACCTGCATTGGGAAGAAAAGTTAACAATTCTACAGAGTAAGCTTGCCTGACCTCTTCTACTAAAGCCAGCTTCGGAGAAACCCTTAAATGTAGACCCCCGTAACGAAGGCGGGATCAACAGACAACCTGAAGTCAAGTTGAAGTTCTACTCTGGCATTATTAATA
Source organism: Ambystoma mexicanum (assembly GCF_040938575.1). Classification (NCBI taxonomy): domain Eukaryota; kingdom Metazoa; phylum Chordata; class Amphibia; order Caudata; family Ambystomatidae; genus Ambystoma; species Ambystoma mexicanum. The sequence goes on along the minus strand of NC_090924.1, from coordinate 83,024,553 downwards.
TCATACAAAAGGATTAGGGTTGCCTGAAGCACCACCTGTGTCAGCGGAAAGAGTACAACAAGAAATAAAACAGCCACCAAGTGTCTTAGTTTAGGACTGTGATACTATGTCCTTCCCTATTGCCTTTGAATTCTGCTATCCAGTGCTCCAAAACAGTCGCATTCTTGGGTTTTATAGTGTCCCAAATACTTCTTTCTTGGATCTTCTCTTTCTTGGATGGTGTAGTGGTAGTCTGCTTCTTGTGGTATTTTAGAGGAGGTTCCAACACCTCCCCATTCAACTGAATATAGATACAATGATAGGCAGATCAAATAGGTCACTCTCCTGTCCACCATTGTGGAAATCAGGATTATTATCCCTTTATTAAACGTGAAAAGTGCACATGGCACTGCGCACATTTGGGTTGGACTGGCACAGGAAATGAAGGGTGCTTTAATATCACACACACACCATAAGTGCACAAAGATATATTATGAATCATGGATACAAAGTGAGAAATGCTTAAATGAATGAAGAATATAGCTTCCTGAAGAAAGGCACAGTGTCAGACAAAAATATATTTTAGACAGAATATTCAAATGAAAAATGGTTTCTAGTCCTAAGCCAAGTGTGTAGGACTATAACCCATGCCAAGAGTTTTCAGAGAAGAAAGAGGAGCTGATGCATTTGGGGACAGATTTTGGCAGCATCTCGCAGTGATTGAATTCAGGCCAGGCAATTAATAGAAACTTAGAAACATTTATCTACGTTCCTATGTAAGAGGGTACAAATTGTGTCATACAAACTATTTTGAGAGACCAACTGTAATATTTTGGCACCATAAAATAAGTATATATATTTTCCAATGATGTTAAGCACTAAACTAACTTGGCATAACCTCAGCAAACAGATAAAGGACTAGACATTGACGCCTGGAGATGTTCTTGGCAGGAGTTGAGCACGGTCACGGTTGTGTCCAGCCAAGTTTAAACAGGCATATCAATTTTGTGCGTCAGAGTTGGATCTGCGGGGGCCCCTGCACCTCCATTAATGGATCTTGGAGCTCCCTTGGGCTCACTGTGGTGTCTCTGCCAATGTAGGTGAGCATGCCGAGACGGGGAATCCGGCCATCATGCACAGCTGTGGCCTGGTGTAACACCTCTGTATCGCCAGTGATGCCCCACTCCTGCATAGCTCACAGCCGGTATCACTGCCCCGGCATCCTTACCGCCGCTGCCTGGGCACCTTCTGTCACCTCTGATGGGGATTTGAGCACTCTGAGTGGGTCTTGCCGACACTTGAGCCTTGACAACTGGCTCCCCCTTGGTGGGAGACACTCCCCTCTCGGCTGAAGGAGGTGTTGTTAGGTAAAATTTCACTTACGGTTGTTTTACCCTTATATTTGTGGACCCCCCAAATTTTTGCTTTTGTTTCAGCCTCCTGTCCTGAATTTTTGCATGTGGAGCACAGCCTCTAGTTCATCCATACCATTTTATGAACAAAGAATCCCTTGTGGTCCTTGCCCTGACTTGGGTGGCTCCTGCTTCCTATAGTCGTCCAAAAGATAGGGACAGCTGTGTTCTCTGTAGCAGACCCACCTCTGACTCTTGGAACCAAATTCCTCATACTCCAGTGTCCTCTTCTAACTTTTTCTTCCCATTGAAGTTTGTCCCTTGTAAGCTTTACGCATTGACGAGCACTTTTACGCACAAACATAACATTGAGCACAAGGCTCCAATCTTCATAGCTCTGGACTTCTTAAGTTAGGGATATCCAATTCTGGAAATGGCCATTGTGATAATGTTTGTGTGCTTTCCCTCCTTACAGGTTTTGATGGGAATCTGCATTTTACTGCATTGACCGAAAAATGACTGTATATATATTTTACTTAGTGTGAGCTTAAGTAGTAGTGTTACTGTGTTCTTCATTATTCACTTGTGTTTGTTCTGGGCCTAATAACCTGTATATTATTTATATACTTCTGTCTAAGGGTAATTCTTATCATCTTACTGTGTGTGCTCATCCAAGATCTCAGCTCACCCCCACTACTCCTGAGATTTAGCCTTGACTGCTCTCCAAGCTACCTTGAATTGTCCTGGCTAACTTCACAGAAGTGTTCCCTGTTTCACAAAACTAGGGTGGCCTCCTGAACATCTTTTCACCAGAGCAGAGTTCAGGAATCCATTCTAACAAATTGGTGGCAGAAGTGGAATTGAAAAAATGGAAAAACAAAAAGATAGGTAATATCAGTTGGAGCTTGCCAAGCTTCAGGCTGCCAACAGCTCCTCAAGGTGATCTGGAAATGGTTCTGGTTTCCCCCCACATCCTAGATGTCCTAAAGATTTGCTCAGTGTGTATGATGAGAGAAATAACACCATGGACTGGCTGACTATTTTCCAGTATGCTTGTGAAGTGCAAGAAGTAGTAGGTAGTAGATGCTGATACAATGCATGGTTGTTCGGTAGACTAACCCACTCTGACTGCAGTGCCATTGTGGAAATGTACAATACTGAGAGAAAGGGCTTTGAAAAATTGAAGCAAACCCCGATCTTAACGTTTGTGACGACTCCTGCCCAATACTTGAAAAGATTCAGGGTGTACAAGAAAAGAGAAGGCAGTACTTGGGTCACTTATGTAACTAAAGGTTATAAGGTTACCACTTTTGAAGACATGATGCATTTGGCCATGCTGGAACATATTTTTGCCCCATGTTCCCCTGAGCTTAAGCAGCATCTGGCGGACTCTAAGGAGATATATCCTAAGAGGCTAGCCACTGCACCAGATGTATGGGTATCCCACAGGGTGTACCATAAGGACACGCCTGCTTCTGGAAAGGAAGAGAGGAAGAAGCAGTAAGAAAAAGGAAGGTGGTACCACTGAAATGTATCATCCCAACAGGGTCATAAAAAGTTTTAAAAGGGTAAGTCACATTACCATGTACAGGGTAGTGGGACTAATCATCCCAAGCACAACTATGGTTATAATAAGTGTAGCTATGTCCCAAGACCCAGTGGATCTTGTGTTACCTGTGGAGCAAATTATCAAGTGAAGGGGGACCCCAGATGTAAGGTCAAAACCTTGGGGTCCACTCTGTGAATATGGCCTTCCACAATGAGGAGAAAGAAATACCAACAGGGGCATCCTTCTCTTCTGACTCCTTCCCCTGTGGGATAGGTTCAGAAGTAGTTTTAGTTTCCCTGGGATCCTGGGAACCTAGAGTGTCTGAGGCATATGCCTCCATCCCTGACAATACCAAGCATTACTTCAAGGATAGTGTCCTGGTAGATGGGGTAGACACCTCTGCCACCAAGGAGACTGGGGCCAGCAGAAATGTAGTGGGTTCCACTTTGGTAAATTCAGAGGCCTTATGATGCCCACTAAGTTGGCTGATGGTCCCTCTCTTAAGTTTCCAGTTATGCCTATAACTCTAACTACTAATGGTTCTGTAGTCAAGATACCTGTAAGTGTTCAGAGTCAAGTCCCTGGAAGAGTACTGCTGGGAAATGATCTAAGAGACTTAGGTGTTGTGGGAGATACAACAGAGAGACCCTGCACTAAGTATCAAACAAAGGCTGCCCTGCCCAAGTCCAAGGCTGAGCCAAAGCCAAAAGGAGAAACCCAAGGCTAAAGGAGTCAAAAGCACAAGAGAGGGAAAGAGAATATTCCCCCAAGTCACCTATCACTGAGGTGGATGCAGTTGGCCAAGCTCCTGAACCTGACGAGGAAGAGGAGCTGCCTATGGTATTTGACCCTCATGACCATCCTGAACTGGATAGTTTACTTGCAGAAGGTGGTCCTGGAAGGGAAGAATTCATTAAGGGCCAACTTGAGTGCGCATCATTGGAAGGCCTGTTCCCAGCTTAATGGTGAACCACCTGGGAAACAGACATTATTGGGAATGTCGGCTACTATATAGTGAGCCCACGGAGGCCACTGTAGTAGACCACAGGAGTGAGACCTTTCCTCCTACAGTTGGCACATTAAGTCCCCGTTGCAGGTCATCTTGATATCAAGAAGACCAAGGAGAGGTTGTCCATGCACCTCTGTTGGCCCTAGATGGGGGTCCAGGTAGAAGGTTACTACCGGAGTTGTGCTACTTGCCAAATCGCTGGTAAAAGTGGCACAACAATTCAGGCTCCATTGGTACCACTCCCAGTAGTGGGCATACCATTTGAGACGGTAGGGATTGACATTGTTGGTCCCCTTGACCCACCAATATCCTGTGGCTTCAGATTTATTCTGGTGTTAGTTGGCCATGCCACCAGATATCCTGAAGCCATCCGACTGAAGACAGTAACTGTAAGGTCAGTTGCTAAGGGATTACTTGGCATATTCACTGGAGCTGGCTTCCCTAAGGATGTTGTGTCTGACAGAGGCAGCAACTTCATGTTCAAGTATATGCAAGCCATGTGGAAGGAGTGTGGGTCTCCTATAAGCTTTCATCAGCTTATTATCCACAAAGCAATGGCTTAGTTGAGGGATATAATAGAACTCGCAAAAGCATGATTGGAGCTCTTGAGGCGCCCCAGAGGAGAAAGTGGGATCTCCCTTTACCATGCTTACTCTTTGCCTACAGAGAGGTCCCTCAACAAGGTGCTGGCTTTAGTCCCTTTGAACTGCTCTTTGGTCATCCTGCCAGGGCACCCCTAGCTATAGTTAAGCAAGGATGGGAGCTTCCCACTCCTCCTGTCGCTACAAATGTAGTGGACTATGTGCTGGGATTGAGAAAGAGAATGGATTTACTAATGGCTCAGGCCAGTCACAAGTTGAATGTTGGTCAGGCCTTGGTCAAATATTGGTATGATCAGAAGGCTTCACTTGTACACCTTCCCCATGGCCAAGAAATCCTGATCATGAATCCCATAAGGCCTAGGGCCCTACAGGATAAGTGGTCAGGCCCTTAAAAAGTAGTGGAGCAACTTGGTGAGGTGAACTATTTAGTGGACCTTTTAAGGCCTGGTCAAGCCCCAAAAGTGTTCCATGAAGGCATTAATCACTAGGGTGGAAATGGCTGCTCTGCTCTTGGCATCAGACAGAGAGGAAGAGGAATCTGAACCCCTCCCTGACCTGCTCCAAGGCAGACCTTCTGATGGCTCCATTGAGGGTGTCAAATTGGCCCCTCAGCTGTCTCCTAAGCAACAAGGTGAGGTGAGAACTTTGCAAAGGAAAATCTCCCCCTTGTTCTCACTCACTCCAGGTTTGACACCTTGCTGCAAACATGACATTAACACTGGAGAAAGTGTGCCTACTAAAGGTAGGAGCTATAGGATGTCAGGCAAAGTTAGGGTCCACATCAAGCCTAAGAACACCAAGATGTTGGACCTTGGGGTGATTGAACCCTCGAGTACTCCATGGTCCAGTCCGGTGGTTCTGGTGCCAAAGGAAGGTACCTCTGAGTTGAGGTACTGTGTGGATTACAGGGCTCTAAATACTTTCACCAAGCCAGATGCTCATCCCCTACCAAGGACAGATACATTGGTAGACAAGCTAGGTGCTGCAAAGTACCTGATCACCTTTGATCTCACTGCAGGGTATTGGCAAATATCCCTGACAGAAAGTGACAAGGAAAAGACAGCATTTTCAACTCCATAAGGTTTCTGCCAGTTATGGGTAATGCCATTTGGATTAAGGAATGCATCTGCCACATTCCAGAGGTTGGTTAACCGTGTTCTGAATGGGTTAGATAAATTCTGCATTGCATATCTGGAGGATATAACAGTCTTCGATCCCACTTGGGAGGAAGATGTAAAACACCTTGTGATTGTCTTGCAGGCTCTTCAGAAGGCCCACCTTTCCATAAAGGCCAGCAAGTGTCAAATTACCTTGGGCATGAGGTTGATGGAGGTAGAATACAGCCTCTTCACAGTAAAGTACAAGCAGTGCAAGTCTGGTCTACCCCCAGAACCCAAACCCAAGTGAGAGTTTTCCTGGGCCTCACTGGGTACTATAGGAATTTTATGGGAAACGATGGTACCATAGCTGCCCCCTGGCTGCCATCACTACTCCAAAGAAACCCAGGAAGGTGTCAGATATATTGACCCACTCAACAGTATTCCCCACATCACCAAGCTGCATTTCTGCTGAAACAGCAAACTAGCTGTGCTGGCTCCTGTGAGCACCATGATCTCAAAACTGTGTTTTGCAGCAACCAAAAAGATGGCTGCACCGTCTTGCCAAGCACACATTGGGCAGGATGGAACAAGGGGGCACACTGAAGGAGCTTGCCAGTATGTTCTGACATATACCAAAGGAATAAAGTGAAAAAGCAGCGTTGCCTTGCTGCAGGCCCAAAATCCCCTTTAAAAAGGAGGCTTTTTCACCTTTAAAAAAATGCTGCTCTGACGCTATTTCCATCTGTTCTTCCTTAAATCACTGTGATTAATAAGGCCCTGCCATGCCCAGTATATCTCATTGTGCTTCAGCAAAACCAAGCATGATTTCTGAATGACAGGCCTTGTCAAACCAACTCTGAGAAAAATAAACAAGGAGCTTCCCTTTTCCCGCACAGGAAAACGTGTTCATTTCTTTTAAAAAAGTATCAAAGCTCAGTGGTTCAAAGGAACTCCAGCTATCTGAGCCATGTCAGTTTCAATGCATCTGTGCTTCAGACAAAACTCCTGCATTCAAGAAAATAACTATAGCTACAAGACAGTGTGGGAATCTGAGGGAGATGCAAAACCGAATTTAAAATGAAATGCCTGCTTTTCACCACATGTGTATAAAAATAGGTTTTGCAAACTGAAGAAGAAAAATGCCTCTTTAAAAGTAAACTGTTGAATGAAGGCTTGCCTTATTTAGCAATGTGAAGGGGCTTTGTTGCTGATGATAATACACACATGGGATATTTTATTCCACAGGTTTGTTTTAATTCAGGACCCAAAATCATAAAATAAAGGTTTTAAACCACCTCGGCTGGAGTTTGCAAGCTCTAAAAAAAAAACAGGTTATGCCAGTTGGCAGAGCCAAGACTTCCCCCACGAGGAAGGGAACCACCATAAAAACTCTCAGCAGATACTAACACCCCAATGATGATTACCAGGTTGGATAGAATCTAGACTGGGCTGAAACCCCTGACAATGGACCTCCCAGGGCAAGGGAGTTTGAAGTGGGGAAGGGGCAATAAACCTTCAATCAAGTTGGAAAGCCTCCACCTTGCTCTGAAGGAAATGACAGTTGGTGCCAGTTGAAGAGAAAAAAAATTGTCCAGTGATGGACAAAGGATTGCCATTTACTTCCAAAGACTTTTTTTATAAATAAACTTTAAAGACGTTTATCTCTGCAGCAAGACTTTGCAAAAATTTACAAATTTCGCAGTTTAAAAGTGATTTTGTGTTTTATAATTCGAGACCTTGTAGAAGTCACTGACACCTTGGGAATAGAATTGGCAAGTATTGCAGATTATAAGAAAAGTATCCATGTTGCCAATGCAAGTTTTTATACTTACATCCCTTATGATAATCCACACATGTTTATAAAGTTATGGAATGTTAGGCCGAATCTTTCATACCCAAAAATGACTAAAAATGATTAGAAGGGAGACACAATGTCTCACGGATTTCAGGATTGGACGACTGTGCTCTACATAAAATATGTGACCTGATTATGCAATTTATTAATATGCCACAACTGTACAAATGTGTAAATTCTGTTATGACTGATTATTGGCAAAAAGGTCTGTGGGAAGTCCTTTTACATCATAAAATGCAACCTCCTAAACTGAGTACCTCCTAGGGGAGTCAGCCAACATTGATTGTCCAATCCAGTTGTTTAAAGGCGTGCTTAGCGAAGCTGGCCCAGCCATATAATTGATGATGTCACTATGCAATATATAAAGAGTCCCGGACAGGACTCTAGACACACTCTTCCTGATTTCCTGCACTGGCGTTCCTGACCTGTTCCATTCATCCTGCTGATTCCAGATTTTCACTGCAACTACAAGGACACACTGCTGCCCACTAACAGCAAGGCCTCGATTATAAAAATCCCAATACCCAAAGGGAGAAGCTGTGGTTTTTGGGAAGCATCCTGATACCCACTCATTGCTGCCCACTAACTGCTGCCCACTGACTGCATCCAATGGTACCTTTTGCATCCTGAAACCTGACCGGCTTGTCCACTACCTGCATGCCCGCTGACCTTTAGTATCCAGCAACCAGAATTGCCCAGCTGTCCGCGCTATCTGATGACCAGTGCCATGTGGTGACCAGAACCTGTTGACGGTCCAAAAATCCCAAACTAGAAGTGGACTGTAAGTATAATCCCTAGAAATCCATAGCCTACCTTGTCTTGCATTTGTCCTTATCCCACTCTCTAATCCATCTTATCGTTATCCTGGTAACTTGTTAAAACTGTCAGAATTATGCGTGCAACCTTGCCCTTGATTTCTAGTGCTAGCTCCATCTCTTTAATAATTTTGTCTTGTGTAATTCCTAAGCCATTAGTCATATTTCGAGTGATCAGACTGGTTTCCGCCAGGGTTGGGTGTTGGGGTGACAGGGTTGAAGTCGCGAATCAACCCTGGATCTTCCTGTGTCCCTCTTTGGTGGTCTAGTCTGAATACTCTAGTTTAAAGTAAAACTGTTCTTGTCACAACTGATTTCCTTTCCTATTTCACAGCTTCATTTTACTCAAAGTGCACTTTTTTATATCTTGCATAACTCACCCAGTTTCATAGCTCGAGACCTATTTTCACTTCCATAATATCCCTGTAATCTACACCTATCCCCCAACCCAATAACCGCACTCCAAATCAGAGCATTTCACCCGTTTTTCAAAGAAACCATTTTTGACATTTTAAACGGGAATTCGGTAAAATGCAACTTTTACACGTCTCCTTTTGCTGCAATCTGTTTTAAACTTTCCACTTGTTTTTCAATTTTATGCTCTTGGTAATCCATTGCTTGTGATTGTTAGAGTCTATGCATTGTTGCTTTAGTTAGAAATTGTATTTATCTTAGAGTTTTAACTGCACATTAATTATTTATTTGTCCATTGCAGAGTGTCATTATTTAATAACATTGCAAGGGTTTTAAAATCCGTTTTCCACTCTTATTTGGGGAGGGAATGTCGGATTTTGATTCCGTTTTCTGCCTCTTATTCCTAATCACCTGCGGTGTCTTTCTACCCATTCAGAATTCAATTATTTGTGGGTCGAGGGAATATTGCAGGGGGAAATCCTAACTTGGGTGCTATCTTTCCTCAATCAAAAAGTGCCCCTCTTCCCTGGTGTTTTGCATATGTTCCACTCGAAGGTTAAACCAAGTGCATTGCTTACATTCTCATTGTAATTATCACCCCACTGGTGATTGCTGCCCCATATTAAAAATAGTATGATTTCTTTTGAATTTTAAAATAAATAAATAAATAAATATTGCATTTTACCAACCAGCCTGGTTCATGGTCCATTGTGACCCGGTGTATTTGAAAAGGGGGTGTGATACGAGTTGTGTACCATCTCAAACTGAAACTGTATAATATGAAGAGATAAGCATTCCAATTGTGCGCTGCATACTAGGCTGAGACGAAGGTTTGCGTCGCCTGATTTAAATCCTTAACAAATTTTGGGGCGCGTGCCGGGGATTGAGTTTGGTTGCTACCCATGACAGTGTAACACAGCAGATTAACCTGCAAGGTAGTGATACTTTGTGGTTGGAATACTGGGTTAACCGGTACTAGCACCCCCACAATCAAATACTCTAAGTACCAGGCCTCTGTCTAGAAAACTAAAGCTAAATCAACCCTAAAATAGATGGAAAGCAATAGAATACAGGTTACCCTTACATAAATAAATAAATTAATAGAGAAAGATCATGTCCAAAATGACCGTAGTAGAAATCAATATGGCTAGGGAGCACCTTCTGCACAAGCTATTTGTCAGAGGTGAGTGGCCATAACAGGATGAAAAAATCTGGCTACAAGAAATAACACAACAAGTCATCGCCATGAACCTGGACATGTGGCAGGGCGGTGGCCTATTACTCCAAGCGTTGAGTGAATTATATATGACCCCAAAAATGAAAGAGGAGCAAATTAAAATTGCCAGAATCACTGCTTACATGTATCTCCACATTAGAGTGATGCGGGAAAGGCATGAGGAAAACACAATGCTTGTGCAGAATCAAGTTGGATGTTTTGTATACGTTCCACTAGCAGGTTAAACCAAGTGCATTGCTTACATTCTCATTGTAATTATCACCCCATTGGTGATTGCTGCCCCATATTAAAAATTGTATGATTTCTTTTGAATCTTAAAATAAATAAATACATTTTACCACCCAGCCTGGTTCATGGTCCATTGTGACCCGGGGTATTTGAAAAGGGGGTGTGATACGAGTTGTGTACCATCTCAAACTGAATCTGTATAATATAAAGAGATAAGCATTTCAATTGTGCGCTGCATACTAGGCTGAGACCAAGGTGTGCGTCGCCTGATTGAAATCCTTAACAAAGGTCTCTTGGTCTGAGGAGTGTGAGAAGGCTTTTCAAGGCTTAAATGACTACTTATGCCAGGCCCTGTTCTCAGAGCTCTTGACTATCAGAAAGCTTCTATTGTGCAGACAGATGTCTCTGACTCTGGATAGGTGCAGTTCTATCACAGCTAGATGAGAAAGGCACGGAATACCCTATTTGATTCATCAGACTCCAGTTTAAGGACAGAGAGCTCAGGTGGTCTACTATAGAAAAATAATGTTTTTCTATTATGTGGGTCCTAAGGAAGCTCTGCCCTTCCTCTGTGGGAGCCACTTCACTGTCCAGACTGGCCATTAGCCCTTAAAGTGGCTGATGAACATGAAGGGAGAGAATCCTAAATTAATCAGGTTTTTAATAAGCCGCGAAGGATTTGACTCCACAATTGAGCATAGACCAGGTGTCCAAATAGCAATGCTGATGGGTTGTCCAGAATGTTTACCCGATCTGAACATGAGTCTCATCCAGGGGTGGGTTAATTGCCACTGTCCTTAGTCTGGGAGGGGCGAGTGTTAGGTAAAATTTCACTTACTGCTGTTTTACCTCTATATTTGTTAACCCCCCAACTTTTTGCTTTAGTTTCAGCCTCCTGTCCTGACTTTTTGCCAGTGGAGTACAACCATCGGTTGCACTCCACTGGGCTTTCGCTCATTGTTCTGGGGAAACTGACTTGTCCTTCTGACAGTCATTACTGGGAGACAATGTTTCCCTTAGTCTTATGACTTTGTTGCCACTTTTGGCAACTGTATTTCAGTGTGCCAAGTACATTACTGTACTGTGCACTGGGGTCCTTACGTTTTCGGGCCCTAGACATCCCTTAAGGATTTTATGGTAACTGGATAAGGTGCCTAGGGGGTAGACAGGTGGCAGCAGAAGCTTTTTCATATATTTGTATTAACTTTTACTGAGCCACACCACGCTTACCGGAAGTGGCTCATGCCTGTGGCTAGTGTCCGTCATGGCCGTGCCACAAGGTCTTTTGACTTCTCCTTTGGCCAATCCACACTACTGGTGCCAGGATGTCTAGTGTGCACGAGAGCATGATTGGACCATTGCTGCCGTGCATGAACGGTCAAGATCTCCTCATTGGCCAGCTGGATGCGAGCACTCACTGGACTTTAGAATATGAGATGGTGCTCTGAGTGCAGACCCACAGATCACCCTGAGGTCCAAATCAACCTCTACACAGAGCCAAGTATCCTAAGATGTGAAGCAGATCCAAGGACTGTCCTGAACCCCGCAGAGAAGGTCTAGTACCCTGAGCCTGCTGTTGTCGCGGTAGAGCCATGCTTTGCACTCGATCTCCAAAGACCTGAAAAGGTGCTTCTACCCTTTTGAGTGGTGGCACCAATCACTCGCAACGTCTCCTTGTTGCCCTGCAAACGAGCCTTCTTGGAAGTGTCCCTTTGCCCTCCAGTGGACTGACCAGCTTTTACCTTGGAACCCATGCTGGAGTATTGCTACATTGAGTTTCAGCTCGAGCTTTGGGAGAACCCTAGATCGCATTGCAAAGCACCTTCTTGCCAAATCTCATCATCCCTACTGCTTTGGGCCGCGAGAGAGAATCGTGCGTCAGTCCACGAGACTTGGGTGCTCCTGCATCACTGTGCGACAGTGGTGGTCGCTGCTGGTGACTTTCCTGCCTTTTTTCAAGTGTCCTGAGACCAGCTGCGCTCAGTGCTTTCTTTGTCCTGCATTTGTGACAAGAGATTCAGCTCCTGATGAAAATAGGATCGCATCCGCACCCACAATACCTGTGCACTTTGAAGCGTAACCAAGGAAGGGATTTCGTAGTCCAGGCGACATTCTTCAAACCTGCCAAGTTTGATCCCGGAGTGAATTAAGGGCGGTGAGTAATCATACCACTTACCGGTAACCCCTAATTCATCAATAGCATTTTAACGCATAATGGATCCCTTGTGGTTCTTGCCTTGACTTTGGAGGCTCTTGCTTCCTATAGTCATCTGAAAGTTGGGGACAGCTTTGCTCTCTGTAGAAGACCCGCCTCTGATTCTTCAAACCGAATTCCTCACAATCCAGTGTCCTTTTCTAACTTTTCCTTCCAATTGAAGTGTGCCCCTTGTGAGCTTTACGCATCGATGAGCGCTTTTACACAAGAACATAACATTGAGCACAAGGCTCCAATCTTCATAGGGCTGGACGTCTTAAGTTAGGGATATCCATTTCTGGAGTTGGCCACTGTGATAAAGTTTGTGTGCTGTGCTTCCTTACAGGTTTTGGTGGGAATCCGTACTTTACCGCATTGACTGAAAAGTTACTGGGGGTCATTACGACCCAGGCACAAAGGGATACCGGGCACCGGTAATGACACTGGTGCCGGTAATCCCTTTGTGCCCTATTCGAGGTCCCTTTGCGGGTCCTTCCCTTAACGCCTGGTTTTAGCAGGCGTTAAGGACGGGACCCGCAAAGGGATACCGGGGTCAATAACGGTACCGTAATATACGGTACCGCTATTGCCGCCTTCCCCCTTCCCATTGAGCCCTATGGGGGCTCAAATGGGAATGGGGAATGGCATTTCAAATGGGGACTTACCGATCCCGCAAAGGGCGGAATGGACCGGTAAGTCCCCATACCGCCACGTCGGTGGCGGTACCGGTATTGGTGCTAGACATGGCGCTAATAGCACCATGACTAGCACCAACCTCGGAATGAGGGCCACTGTTCACCTCAGCTCACCCCCACCACTCCTGAGACTAAGCCTTGACTGCTCTCCAAGCTACCTTGAATTGTCCTGTCTAACTTCGCAGAAGTGCTCCCTGTTTCACTCAACAGGGGTGGCCTCTTAAACATCTGTTCACCAGAATAGAGTTCAGAAATCCATTATAACAGGTGTGGAGACACAGTCCCTGCAATCCTCTTCTGCTTCATTTCAGCATAGCTTCCTCACTCTACCACAGAATGGATCCACGCCGTCCGGAGCTCGTGTGTGCTCGGCCATCAGGGCTCAACCCGCAGGACCCACACCAGCATATGTTACTTGGGAGTGCAGGGGTAGTTTGTGCCCTGACCTATTGGAGCCTTAATTGATTTTGCATGTTTGCGGGGGCGACACAAAAACTGAGCTCCTACACTCACATCCGGCTGCCTCCGGTCCCCATCTTGAATCCCAAATACAATTTAAACCCACAAAAGAACATAAAAACTTACTTGAAACCAAAGAGAAAATATGTAGGGACATGATTTGATACCACACTTGCAATGAATATAGTATAAAACTCTCTGTATGTATGCATGGGATTTATAAAGCAGGAATCTAGCTGTATGAAGGGGGTGCACCCAGGGGGGTTACGAGTAGGGAGTAGTACTAGTAGAGATTCTGGGATGGGTAGAGAGAGCAGGGCAGGGGGCACTCCTGATGGGGAAAAATGGAGTGGAGCAGCCAGCAATCGGCCAGATATTGGGCCTCACAAGTTTGGCTGTAGCTTTGCCAGTAAAACCAGCAGGCTGCCGCCAAACTTGAGAATTTTTCCGGCACCCAGGAATGGGCAATTAACGGGGTATTATGACGTGGGCAAGACCTGGTAATTGCCCATTCTTGGACGCCAGAAAATATTCTTCCCCATTCCCATTTGAGCCCAGTAGGGCTCAATGGGAATGTGGAAGCCGAATGCACCGGCACCATTCGTGAATGGTGCAGGTGTATCCGACATGCTCTGCTCGCGGCTGCCGGTACGCCTGGCAGGGCAGACCTGGAGGGGGAAAAGGCACCCGCGAGAAGAACTGGTAGTTTGCCGGTCCGGTAGTAACGGCGCAGGGAACCTACCGCCGCCGTTACTACCAGACCGGCAAACTTGAAAGGAGGCCCATTGTCTGAAGAGTAGGGTCTTCAGTTCCTTTGTTAAGTTTAGGTAGGAGGTGGCCAGTTCTATTAGCACTGCTAACTTGTTCCAGGGACCGGCTGCATAGCAGAAAAGGGCCTGTTTCCTGGTTTTTCCGTCTTGCAGTTCTTTGTTTGCAGCCTGGCGATGTTGTGGCTTCTGGTGGTGCACTGACCTCCAGAGAAGTTGAGTTTCTCGCTCAAGCAGTGTCCGGGTTGGTTGTAACTGCTTTGTAGGTGATGCAGGTGGTCTTGAACATGATGCATGCTTAAAGGAGTAGCCAAGGCAGCTCTTCGAGGATGGCGATGATGTGGTTGAATTTTATTAGTCCTGCGATATGACATACTTTATTCCTCTTAAAACTATTGTTCCTTCTCTTGTTTTGCAACATGCAAATATAATCACATGATAAATCAAATTAAAGAGAAACAGCCTCAGGTACTTGTCTGACACAGGGTGCATTAATTAATCTAGGGTGAAGCTTTGGGAATGTTTTCATGTAAAAAAGGACTGTTGAAAGAAAGGCATTTTTCCATGAACCCCCCAAAATACACTTTTAGGATGCAAATCTCATAATCGTCTATTTTGATTTTGGAGATTTTTGGCACACACCTAGGTAGCCCTTATCTTAAAATGGTACATGCCAACAAAAATATGACAATCAGATAAGTAAAATTTGAGACATTGGGCCTCATTACGACCCTGGCGTTAATGGGTTAACAGCACCGTAAAAGGCTGCAGCGCCGTTAACCCATTAGCGTCTTACTACGAGGTCCCTTTGCGGGACCCGACCTGAACGGCTGGTCTAGACCAGCGGTTAAAGTAGGGACCCGCAAAGGGACCTTGGTGCTAAGTACCGTGCTGCAATTTGCGGTACCGTTCTTAGCGCCTTCCCCAGTCACATTGAGCCACATGGGGCAAAAATGGGAATGGGGAAGGGCCAATGTTCAATGGGGAATTACTGCCCCGCCAACCTTGGAATGGGGTGGTAATTCCCCATTGAACATTGGCGGAATCTTTACGATACCGGCACCAACCATGGTGCTAATAGCGCCATGGTTTAGCGCCACTATCGTAATGAGGGCCATTCACTTTTTAAAGAAAAGAAAATGTAATCAGTGTAAATGCTGCACACCCCAGTGCTAGTTAGCGCAATAAAATGCTAAAGTGCAGGGAATAAACAGATGAAAGCACCACAGTACTGAAGTACAAACAAAATGCGGTGGACGAGCAAAACACCAAAGTCCATAATGAAAGGATGAAAACACCACAAACACACAAAGACAGTTTTGACTGAAATGGAACAAATCAGAAAACAGCGGAAAGAAGACCATGGAATGAACCGACAAAAGCAGCCCAAACCCATTGAGACCAAATGCCGATAGAGCAGAATAAAACAACAAAGTGATGAATAAATGGAGGAAAATACCACAAAAACATGAAGACATTTGGCCGATGAAACAGAACAAAAGACCACACAGTGGAATGAAGGGATGAAAAGAGGACACACAGGAAGTATCCGCGTCTGATCGCAAGTTTCTATGCTCAGAATACACATGCAAAGACAAAGATGAAAAGAGAAGATGAAATCAATGAAAAACAAAGCTTTTTAAAAGAGCTAAGGTTGCAAGATAGGCTCATTACAAGTGTGTGAAAAAATTGACTTTAACGGAATTACCGCCACTTTTCCCATACAGCCATACTACAGCATGGCCCTGGAGAAGGGGATTTACCTCCAGTATTGTGCTGGAGGTAAATCTTCCCACTATCTGCTGAAAAAATGGCAAAATCAGCCTAATTACCACACGGTAATTCTACCAGTGGTAATTCCATTGAAAAAGCCCCATGGAGTCCAATGGACTCTGAACAAATGGGGATTTACTCCGCCACTTGTAATCTGGCGGTAATTCCTTCGGACCAAGTGACGGTAACAGTAATTCCGTTGGGCAGTACACTGTCAGGATTCCAGCAGATTTCTTGCTGGAATACCGCCAAACTCGTAATCAGGCCCGTAATAAGGTGAATTCCACAAACATCTAGAATGTCAACGGTAAAGTACAATCACACAAATGTAACAAAGTGTAAAGTTGGAAATGCCAGACTTCAGACACTAGCACTCACTCCAAATAAATAATGATCTAACACAGAGTTCATCACACTACTTAACCTGAGCTCACACTACACCACTACTTCATGAGACTAAATTTAACGGTTCATAGTGATAGTTTCCAAAGTAAAACTTTCGAAATACAAAAGTTCCGACACAAAAGCATTGAAAAAAAGTTTTGAATGTTTTTTTTTTTAATGGGGGGGTTCCCCGCCAAACCCCCGGTTTCTTTTTAAAATAAACTTTTTTTTTTTTTTTTACACAAAACTAAAATAAAACCCATAAAATGAAAAAGAAATGTATTCAAAACGTTTTTTTCGATGCTTTGTATTCAGAACTTTTGCATGTCGAAAGTATTCATTCGAAAGTATGACTGGACAACAATTTAACTATAGCATGGGTATTGAAAGTGGACACCGGGGAAGGGACAAAGGTTATTTTCCAATACTGGAACTGATGGGGGTGTTTCCCTCTCGTGATCTACTTCGTGACAGTCCCTACACAGCGAGGTAAACCGGTCGAGCTAGGAGAGGAACGAGAACTGTGTAAGACCAGAGTCGGGCTAAGTAATCGGGCCATTTGCAGCACTGTCGCTGTGTATCCAATGGCATCACTCGCATTGGGAACGTCAGGGGGGACACTTGAGTGCATGTGCCTGGCTGGGAGGCACGCATCCCTGCTAGAGGGTGCGGATCATAGGAAGGCCGCTTATCAGGGTCAGGCTGGGGCATCAAACTGGCCCAGGCACCAATGAAAGGTGTCCCAACGTCGCAAATGGCCATTCATTATTGTTGTGACGTACTTTTATGGTAAAATGTGTTGGATATTTTGAATTGACTAAATTTATTTGTTCAGCAACACTTGTCAGAACTACTAGCAGCCCAGTGAAGTAACTCGTCCAACTGGCCGACTTTCACCAAAGCAATGGGCCAGAGTAGCATGCTGGGACTGTTGAGTCTGCAGTTCGGGCATTGCCCTGTTCCCTATTGGCTACTGCCTCTAAATTGATCCGCCTCTCTGTGCAGCTTAACGTATCATGTTTAAGCGAAAGCCTTCATGTGGCGCAGTGCGTCTTGATTGCCTCAAACAATCTTTTCATCGAGTCCGGGGATTCCCCTGCGTGCTTTGGCGGGTGAAGATCAAACAGTAGATGTAATATCGATTGCTGCTTGTTTATTATTTATTACACATGTGTTAAATTATGAGCTGTGTAATTATCTGGTAACCACCTGTCACTGCAGCCTGAGGTGCCTTACAAAACACCAAAATAAGAAAGAGAATAAGCAATAAGGACCCTGCGTGTGTATCATCGTTCCAGGGTTGTTCTTCAGTGTCTGCAGAGTTACCTCTCCCCTCACACGCTTTTGGCGAGTGCCACCCGACCTGAAAACGTTTTGCTCACCCGCCAAGCCCTCTGCACGCCCGTACATTCCAATGGGCTGTGGGGTGCAAAAGGTTGAGAACTCAGAGGCGGGCTTAGCACTCCGAGCGGGCCCTGCTGTGTCCTGGTCCGCCACCTTCTCAATCTCGTTACATCTAGTGCAACACTTTCGCCCACATCACTCCTTGCTAGCAGCAAGACAATTGGGCCCCAATTCATGGAATATTTGCCTGGTTCAAAGTGAATTTGCACTGCTGAAAAGTGACTTGGCAGTGCCCACACACACACCCTGATTCATGGCATTGTGCAAGGTGTATTTTGCCATGCAAAGTCCATGCAAAGTCATTTTGTACTGCAAAAATGACTATGCGCTGACTTTGCACTGCAAAAATACACTTTGCACGGTTCCATGAATCAGGGTTTGTGTCGGCAGTGCGAAGTCACTTTTCAGCAGTGCAAATTCACTTTGAACTGCCCAAATTTTCCATTAATCGGTCCCACAGGGAATAACAAAGAGCAGTCTTGGCGCTCTATCACAGGACCCGGCTGAACATTTGTCAGGGCTCGAGGGGGACCATTTCGATATGATTATTGCCCTCCCCCCTTGCTTACTGGTGGGGGCACAGTCTGTGGCACCCTTGGGTTGCTTAAATAGCAATGGATACAAAGAATGCTGTTAATCTCTCTGGCAGGCAGCCAGAGCAGGAGCTGAAACACTAAACTTCCACTGAAAAGTTAGTAATCGCTCTTTGTCAGCAAGGTGCGAAAGCAGATGAAACCAGAGTAAAAGGCAAACAGGTGATAGCACAGCTGGATGCTATCAAAAGCAGTCCGTGAACTGGTGCATAGCACACATTTAAAGTCTTCAGTTAAGGTGACAGCAGCCAGCAAAGGGCTTCCTGTATCATGCACACAGGGTAAAGTGCACATTTAATGCCATGAAAGAAATATGTTGCTGTGTAGTAAGACTGCCAAGATGGGGGCAGATGCTCGGCCCCAATGCCTCCCTGAGGCTTGTTGCCCATTTTAACTGAAAAAGGTCAAAGGCACTGACAACTGACCCTGCATGCATGCGTGTGGAATTAACATACAAACTGTGCATACATTAACACTATGTTATCTGTGGAGAGTTGCTTCCTTCCTGCTTATCCTGATCACCTTCATACAACATGGAACACAAGAGCCCTTCCAGAAATACCGTTCAAGGGCGCTAAATGGTGCATAATACATGTTTAAGCAGGGTTGACGTTCTGTCCCAATCCCTGTTTCAGGCAGGGAGAGGTCCAGTCTTTGACTCTGCTTGGGCCCTGCCCTGATTTCTCGGCTTTACTGTTCCCATGCTGTGGCCCCTAACCCCTGCATTCCCTGATCTTGGTGGCCCTTGGGGCCATGGCTTGTTTTACTGGCCTTTGTGTCCCACTCCCCCTTACCTCCCTACCCAGCGCGGCCAACTGTATAAAGTTGCGCATCAGAAGCAGTTGTGGTGCACATGGTTCAAAACGCACAACTCTTCCCCAAAATCCACTTTTCTGGTAATATTACTGCAAAAGGCATTTGAACATGTACACATGCACAGCACAAGAAAATCACAACACCATGGGACTGTTAGGCATACAAAGCACCGACATGCTCGATTTGTCTTCTGGACCACTCTCTGGGCCTGTCCAGCAAAAGATATGGAGACCCCCTAACCTGGACAATGTGGATTGATATGATCAGAAGCGACATCACAAAAAATAACATTACAAGCAGCCAGATCAGTCTTCAATACTCTAGAGCATCATTGGTAAAGACATTAAAATAAGTTTTCATGTGGAGCCTAATGTGGCGTGCAATATATGAATAGTCACTGTTATTCACATGCAACAGCTGAATCGTTTAGTAGACCATGCGTGTTTTTCTTCACCGCAAAAATTACAAACAAAATCACTTCTAGGGAAACCCAATGTCAGCAGATCAGGCACAGTGAGATTAAATGATTTGCCCAGCTTCACACATTTTCGTTAAAATGGTGCAATCAGTATTTGGACCCAAGCAGTGATTTAATCACTTGACTATATATCTTCCCAGTGATAGACCACATAAGTATTTTTATAAGGAAATCATTTGTTTTCTATCAATGCCTTGAAAAGTACACAAATCACATTAAAAAAACGACATGACATTGTATACATTGTTAAACAAATAGGTCAAACAAAAAGACATGTATAGCTTTATTTTTGACACCCTGCATGCATTATTGCAGTAGCACCCTGCAAAGGTATGTGGTCATAAAATCATTATGTTTTAAAAAACGTTTTCACAGTGAAAGAGAGTGCAATATATGGTTGTCTGCTTGAGCCATTATTTCACACAGCATGTAGCATTATGCTCCCCTCGAATTTATTATCACCCACCATTCGCATCTTTGTAAGGGACAACAGTCCTTACCCAGGCACCTCTGTGTGTGGGTCACCAACCTGCGAGGATGACACAAAGCTAAACCTGGGGCTGCTGGGGAGAGCAGCGAGAAAGGTGCTGTGCTTCCCTGTGCTTTAAACTGTCACACAAAACGTGTGAGCTGGGAAGACTTTGGACAGCTGATCCTGCTTCAGAGGAGCAAAGTCAGGACCTATTCCTGTCCCTAGCAAGCTGTGTGCGAGGCACAGACACGACCCATGAAAATGGGACAGTCCCATAAAATGTGGGATGGTTGGCCACCCTGCAGACACCCAGCCCTGTGCCCTGTCCTTGGATTTCATCTTTGTTTAGCTGCCAACTTGCTATAAGGTGAAGAAGGAGAAGTCACACAAAGGGGATTTTCCTCACCAATGTGGATCTTTTTGTCCCATTTCAATACAACCTCATCTAAGAGGCTTTGTTTAAATTGTTTCCCCATTCATTTATCTATTGCGGCTGTGGCTGCCTATAGATGGGCCGCTAGGGAAAGTGCTTGCCCACCTCGCGTCACAAATCAGCTCCCCTTTCACTCCTTTGCCTCCTGCTTCCTTTTTCTCCCATACTACATTCTTTTTGCCCACCTCATTTTTCCTTACTAGCACTTTCCTCTCTGCTATCTCACTATTTCCTTTTCTCTCACTCCGCTCTCCTGCTCTTTTTGCTGCCCACTATGTCATCCCCCGTGCTTGCCTCATTCCCTTAATCCTGCCTTTTACTTTTTCCAATTATGCCAAAGGCTCTTTTTTACAAAGATCCCGCTCTCTTCCTCGTTTTGCTGCTGTTCGCACACTCCCTGCCTTGCTTCAATCAATTTCTCCCTCTTTGTTTTACCCACGTAACACCCTTTGCCTTTACATTGCTGCCCTTTGATCCCCATTCTCCTTACACTACTAAATCCCCTCTCTGTTTCCCCTCCCGTTCATCCTCTTTTGCCTGCATTTCCCCTTACTCTTGCACCTCATTCATTTTTGCACCTTTCTCTTTCCCTCAGTAATTCTATGTATACATTCACCCTTTACCCTCACCTGCCTCACTGCCCTCATCTCCTGCCTTCGCTCGCCCTTATTGTCTCCCTCACACTTCTGCCCTCGTTCACTATCTACTCTCCTGTCCTATCAGTGTCCATGTCACCTACCTCTTCCCTACTTTCTTCCCTCACAATCCTGCCCTTATTCCCTCTGCATTTGCATTCACTTCCCTACAGCAGGGTCCTGTGGAGCTGGTGGTGATATGGAGATGGGGAGTTGACGTTAAGTGGTCTTTCAAGTGCCACAAGCAGCGCCCACAAAAAAAAATGTAAATTAGGTAACCCCTGTTATGGTTTGAGATTAAAAGGTGCACTCCTGTAAACCTGTGATGTTCAATGACATTTTAAGTGTGTGGGGTAAGAACACCAGTGGAGGTGCACAAAACGGATCCGCATGCTATAGGAATTATCCCATCATATCACCTCCTGCAATGTCACTTTCCATTGCCCATTGCCTTGAAACCTATCAGTTCCAGCATTAGCTGCAGGGCTGATCATTCAATATTGCCACCATAGAATGGAAATCCTGCCGAGGAGACACTGCTGTCTCCAGCTAGAGTCAGACCCCTAAACAAAGAAAACTGTAAAAAAAAAAAACTACTTTTAAAAAGTAGCACTTGTCCCTAAAGTTCCTCATTGAGCAACTCCACCCACTCTAGGCTCAACCTGCATGACCCGCCCACCTACTTGGGTCCCTCTTGTCATTTTTGCCCAAAGAGCACTTTGCCTGTAATCTGCCACTGTGAGAACTAAGTAGATTCCCAGTGCACTGGAGTCCAAGCTAAGGGTTGGAAGGAAAGGGAAGTCCTGCTGCCGTGGAGGTGTGGGCAGGAAAGGGAAGCGAGGGAAAACTGTGTCAGTGTTATGGCGTTGCATCAATGAACTACTGTTTGGAGCTGACCGCGCTAGTAGTCCTGCTCAAACCAGATCGATGAAAAGTGCAACCACCCAAATTTCTGGTGGTTTGAACGAGGTCAGTTATACTTTTATGGGGTTTATAGTCATTGCATCGAATGCAATAGCATCGAATGCCATACTAGAGAAAAAAAAGCATTGCAAAGAAAGCATCAAATGCATGTTTTTAATGTTTTGTTTTTAATGGGGGGCGCCCCCCCAATCCGTTTATTAACTTTTAAAACCCATTTTTATTAAAACCCTTTACCTTTAAAAAAAAAAAAGCACCGAATGGTTTTTTGCGATGCTGTTTTTTTCTCTGGTATGGCATTCGATGCTATTTCATTCGATGCAATGACCAGATACCCATTTATGGTGATGCCGCCGAAAAAGTTTGAGGGTTCAAGTAGACCAATTTGTATGTTGCATGGATTGCCATTGTGATTATTGATTGATTGGTTGATTGTTTATTGATTTATTTTATGTAAAGTTCTTGACTGAACTAAACCACAATAAAGAAATTATTATTATTTCCTGTACTGCATCAATTACTGAGTGTGCTCAGACATGGCACGCAGGCTCAATTCATAGGTATAAGACCTTTGTTTTGCAGGCCGTTAACATGCTCCTCTTCCCTGCCTTAGCCTGGGAGCCCCCCTCAGGGCATATGGGCATGCTTCAGGACTTTCTGCAAACCCCACACTAGTTTTACTATTTCCAGCGCCCACTCACACTAAAAGTAGAACAAACATTGGCAAAGCCAACAGTTTTGGCTTTTGTGTAAGCATGGGAGAGGCATTTGCCAGGCACCTTCATAATGGTACCAGCTGCCAATAGGATGGTAACAGCTGGAAAATTAAGCGAGTACTTGGGCATATAATAGCAGTGCCAGGCAAATGCCTAATAGCCATACACACACCAAAACTGTTGGCTCCGCAAGGCTTGTTTTTAACGGGGCTTCAATGTAAAGGACACTTTTACTGTTTATACATAAAGTGGCTGAAGACATTTTTATTGCACCAATAACACATTTATAATTGAAATTAAGCATTAACTCTCCAAAGACTGCTTAGAAATAAAGTGGCTGCCACTTACAGCACAAAGGTCGATGTTACTGCTATTTTCAGCCCTCTGACCAGCAATCACCTGCAAGATGGCCTGTGGGCCTGAGCGTCTCTATACATTCCTCGTCACTGAACCTTCTACAACATGGCGGACGGCAACCCTGACGAGCACTGAGGCTTGTACCTGCCTCACTTCCATCGCGTGATTGGGCAATCACCAGCACAAATCAGAGGAAGGCCTGGGAGCTGGCAGGTGAACGCGGGCCCCCTTCCAAGTGCCACCGCTAAGGGCAGAGGCTCACCCTGTCTGGCATCCGGTACTTTCAGCCCTCCGACCAGCAATCACCTGCAAGAAGGCCCATTGACTGGGGTTCTCTTTTCACTCCTCGTTCCCAGGCCTTCTACAACATGGCCGACGGCAACCTCAAGGAGCACTGAGGCCTGTACCTGCCTCACTTCCATCGCGTGATTGGGCAATCACCAGCACAAATCAGAAGAAGGCCTGGAAGCCAGCAGGCGAACGGGGGCCCCCTTCCACAGGATACCTCTAAGGGCAGAGGCTCACCCTGTCTGGCATCCATTACTTTTAGCCCTCTGACCAGGAATCACTTGCAAGAAGGCCCATGGCCTGGGGGTCTCTATTCACTCCTCGTTACCTGCCTTCTATAACATGGCTGATGGCAACCCCGAGGGCCACTGAGGCTTGTACCTGCCTTACTTCCATTGGGTAATTGGGCAATCACCAGCACCAATCAGAAGAAGGCCCGGGACCCAGCAGGCATATGCCAGCCCCCTTTCCAAGGGCCACCTCTAGGGGCAGAGGCTCGCCATGTCCAGGCCTGTAGGGCTGTGAGGCCCCCCGCCGCCATGACAGTGCAATCCGGCTCACCTTCTCCATCCTGATGATTGGCCCATATCCAGAGGTAAGCCCCCAACCTCTTTGTATCGCAGCAGTCTCCCTCCTCTTCCTGCTGCCTTACATGCGTGGTCTTACACCTCTACCATGTTTTCGCTTCGTAGCCAGCTGGGCCACACATAGCACTGAACCACCTTGGGCCCCCGGCCCCAACTGTTTCTGCTCCATCACAAGCCTCTGACCTTCTCTCCTGCTTGCAAGGCCATGAACACTCTTGCACCATGTCCTCATGCTGTGTCCTGACTGCCATTCACGCTTAGGTACAGGCTTTGCATCATGATCTCTCTGACTTCCGCTGAATATTTACTTGGATGCCACTTCTCTTTCCAACTGCGCAACACTGCTCTTTTCTCTATGCCGAATTTGTCAAGTTCCGCCCACTACAGTATAAATTTGCCCCACCACCCATGTTCAAGTTGTCAATAATGCTCATCCTTATGGCAGGTTGCTCCGTATAGTTCCTTTCTGTGAATGTGCCATAATTGGTGCTTCCTTCTGCCTATCTGTCTTCAAAACACCATATTGGCACTCTAAACCTTTCTCTTGTAAAATGCTGCCAATTGCCATGTGTACTTGATTTTTACATCTAGGTGTGTGTTAATTTATCTGCTTTCCCGTCGTCAATTGTTGCATTTCCTTGCCTCTGCGTGGTAACACCATGCTGGGCATTCTGTAACCTCCCTGCCCCTAAAATTGCTGTCTCTTTCCATGTGTGTTTGATAATCCTGCCTTCTAATCACAATCCTGGCCTTGCATTGCTAGTAAGCTTTAGGGAGATCACATCTAGATGTGATGCACTCTGCTCTTCTAACTGCTGTTCTGCTGCATTTTAGTGCGTTGTTGTAAAGCTGAACTTAGATGTGCTTTTCAACTTGTGTATTTTAGTGCTTTGTTGGGAAGCTGAACCTAGATGTGTGTGCTTTTAAATCTGTGCATTTTAGTGCTTTGTTGGAAAGCTGAATCTAGACGTGCCTTTAGACCTGGGTATTGTTTTCTGGAGCATTCTCGGTACCTAATAGCCTGCTACCTTGTACATATCCGGTACGGAGCACCCACTCATCTGTGCCTGCATGGCTGCTATGCCGGTTGGTGTGTTTATCTGTGCACTGTGCAGCTCCCCTGTCTGTCTCCCTCCTCCCTCGCCCACCACTCATATGGTGCTCTCCATCTCCCCTATCCTAACTGCTACTCTTTCACCTATCATATCTGTCTCACAAAGTCTGGTAGAAAAAAATCTTAAAAGAGCTCTCTTGGCCTCTAAACCTGGCCTACTTATTGCGGAAACCTACATCAATGCTACTTCCAGGCAGACTACTACTGATTTCCTCTATTCTGTCCCCTCTCCTGACCTATGGGCTCCCCACTTGGTCTCCACCTTAATGGTGGCACTAGATGGGAAGTACTCTTGACATACTTCTCATCATCTAGGTGCATCATTAATATCTATCACAATGGCACTATCATGGCCCAAAGTTCTCAACCGGCTCTTCTCCCTCTGGTGCCTGCCCTCTCTTATTAACTTCCCCCTTCTCCTGCTACTCCTCCTTCCTCCTCGTTAACCTCTACAGGACCACCTATGGGAGTACCACACCGATGTGCCCCTCTTTGGAAATCTTTCCAAGGAGGCAATCAGCTTCACTTAGCTACTTAGAACACTCATTCTGCTGTCAAACAATCATCTGAGATTTGTCTCCTTCTTGAAGATCTCGACGTCCTCACCCTTACCGAGATGTGGTTCAATGCCAGCTCAGTCACTGCTCTTGACACTCTCCATCCTGAGGGCTACAAACCCTCTCCAAACCCAGGCTCAACCGGCCTGCAGGTGGAGTGGCCCTATATTTACCTGAGTAGGTCCGTGCTTCTATCATACCTACTTAATACTGCACCTCTTTTGAGTGCCTCATCTGTAGACTAGGGTCTCAGCTATGCTCTCACTCTCCCTTGCTACCATCTACAGGCCCCCTGAACCTATCCCTCTCTTCCCCTCTGAATGGGCCGACCCAACATCTTCTCTCTTGACCTCTGCTTCCAAACACCTCCTCCTTGGTGACTTCAATATCCACCTCGACTCTCCATAATCAGCCACTTCACTGTTCCGTGACCTCTGATTAAATGATTGTCAGTCACCGCATTTGCCTCCACTTTCATCCCCCCTCGACCCCTGCATCTGACTCTCCCTCTGACTCTGTCCCTGACAACATTCACCTCTCCATTTCCAACACCCTTGACATCCTTACCCCTGTCATGAGAATCCACATGAAGCCTGCATTCAAGTGCATCAGTTGGTATGACTCTGAGCTAGCTTCTCTGACACGTAAATGCAGAGTTGCTGAACAGAAGTGGCAGACCTCAAGTTCACCCTCCGACAACCTGGCCTGTCGCCTGCCTCAAAGGAAATATTGCTTCTCCGTCCACTCCAAGAAGAGGGCCCTTATCCAAGCCTGCATCCCTGGAGCCACCAACAACAAGGCAGAACTTTTTTCGAAATCTGCAAGGAACTCACCAATCCAACTGCAGTCTCCACCTCTCTCCTTCCTTCCGAGGACCTCTGTACTGCTTTGGCCTCCCATTTCACTTCTAAAACCCAGGTCATCCGATCCTCACTCTGCACCACCACCATCTCCACTCCAGCTCCCCTGCCTCCCTTGGCTCCTCTCCCTCAACCCCCCCGAACTGTCTTCCCTCCTGCTCATAGCACCCGAAGAGGTCTCTAAAGTTGTCCACTCTATGACGCTCTCATCCAAACAGGTGTTCACCGGCTCCTCTAGAACCATTAAGGTCTGCTGGGTAGGTTGGCTGACATTGGGGGCTTCTGTAGAAAAGCAGTGAGATGGATGGAAACATTTCTGGGTGGGCATAAGTCCAGGATTCATTGGGGGATGCTTCATCTGATGCTGAATCTATCGTCTGTGGTGTCCAACAGGGGGCAGGTTTATCCCCTTCCCTTTTCAATATTTACATTCAGCCATTATGTGAGGAAATAGAGAGATTGGGGGTGTATTTCACTAATTACGCGGATGATTTTCAGCTCTCCATGGAGCTCAATGGAGTTGATGCAGATGACCAGGGGAAATTAAATGAAATCTACATGTTTATCAAAAACTGGATGTCCGCTAATTGGCTATGTTTAAATGTCAGTAAAACAGAGCTCATGGCGTATGGGTCTAAGCATGTCCGAGGGAAGTTAGGACAAGAATACTCAGGTTTTCTCATTGATCGAGGCCTTGTTTTGGTGGCCCGTAAGGTGAAAACACTTGGCACTTTTATGGAGGCTTCACTTAATGCAGATGCTCATGCAAATTATATAGTCAGGAACTCCAATTATTATCCCAGAGTCTTGAGACAGATCTGTCCTATGATAATGAGGGAAAACCGCAAGAAGTTTGTGCGAGCCATTACCTTACCGCACCTCGATAATTGTAACTCCCTGTTAGGGGGAGCTAGTGAGGAATGTATTCATAAACAGCAGAAGCTCCAAAAGGAAGCAGTGCATATTATCTTCAATATTGTACGTAGAGACTCTGTAACTATGGCCCACAGAGAGCTCCAGTGGCTTCCCGTCGCAGCCAGAATTCTTTTTAAGATGTTGACATTGGGACATAAATGCCTCTTTGGGACTGCCCCTCCATATCTAAAGGAGAAATTGGAGATCTACAAACCAAGTAGGAGCTTGCGCTCAACAGAGGCCTGCACACTTACGATTAACTAGTTTGAAAGAGTCTGGGGGAACAGTTGTTCCTTTCCTATCCAAGTGGCAAAGGCCTGGAATGAGCTCCCTGAGTTACTAAGGAAGGAGAGTAGTCATTTTACCTTCAGGAAGCTCCTGGAAACCAGATTGTTTGTCTAGATAGAGTCCTACCCATCTGCTTTTGTATTTGTTTTGTTTCTGTTTGTTTTTTCTTTTGTGTAGCGCCTGAATGCCTGAGGGCTTTGGCGTTCTATAAATACATAGAAATATAAATATAGAGATAGAAATAAGGACATTTCCTCTCTCGCCTCAGCTCTTGCCGACTTCTATAACCACTCCTTCACCACTGGCTCTAGCCCTCTATCCCTCAAGCACTCCCTTGTGCACCCTCTCCTAAAAAAGCCATCTGCTGACCCCTCATGCCCGGCTAACTATCGCCATATCTCTACCACCCCCCTTCCTGTGTAAACTCTTGGAGAAGTTGGACGTCCCCCAATTGATCCTTCATACTGAACTTGTTGGTTGCCTCCATGACCATTAATCTGGATTCCAGGCATCCAGAGGCATGGAAACTGCTCTCCTGAACACCCATGAAGACTTTCTCGCAAACCTTGACTCTAACTCTCCTGCTGTTCTCATTCTCCTTGACATCTCCTCTGCTTTTGACCTGGTCAACCATTTTATCCTTATAAAGCAGCTCTGCGATACCCTTGGCATCACAGAGCGGGCACTGGACTGGCTGACCTCTTTCCTCACCAATTGCCCTTCCCAGCTGCAACTGGGCCCTTTCTCCTCCACCACCTCACTCTCTACCTGCAGCGTCCCCTGGGGCTAGATCCTATCGCTGTGGCTCTTCAATATCTATCTCGTCCCTCTTGCTCACCTCTTCTCATCCTTCTCTCCTCACTTCCAGTATTATGCCTTCAAACTTCCCTCTTCTACCTCCTCCTCCTCCTCTCTCATCCCCGACTCTCTGACCACCATCCAGGCATGGTGGGCAGCTAACAATCTCTGTCTTAATGCCAGTAAGATGGAGATGCTTCTCATTGGGACCCCTGCACCCTGTTTCCTTCCTAACCTCTGGTTGCCCTCCTTGGGCCCTGTACCCTCACTATGTGAGACCAAAAACCTTGGGGTCATCTTCGACTCTGCTATCTTCTTCACCCCTCACACCTTGGACCTTGCCAAGAAGGCCCCCTTCCAGCTTCACCTCCTTAGAGGCATCATCCGTTTCCTCACCTTTCCCCAGAAGTTCCATGTCCCCAGAGCTCTGGTCCTTTCTAGATTAGACTACTGCAACAGTCTCTTCCTCAAACTCCCCCTTTCCTCCCTACGCCCCCTTCAGCTAATCCAGAATAGGGCTGCAAGACTTATCCTTGGCCTAAAGCCCAGGGATCATATCTCTCCAGCCCTAATATCTCTCCACTGGCTCGCGGTGGCCACAAGGATCAAATTCAAGACCCTCTCCACCATACACTAGGCTTTCTTGGGCCTGGGACAATGTTATTTCCAACTTTCCCTCCCTAAATACTTCCCTGCTAAAGGCCTCCGCTCCTCCAACTCCAGCTCTCTGCTTGTCAAATCCTTATCCAAGCAGAGAGTAGGCGCCAGGTCTCTCTCCTCGGCTGGTGCCTCTCTTTGGAGCAGCCTCCCTGCCCCCCTCAGACTTGAGCCGGACCTCCTTAAATTCGGGAAACTTCTCAAAACTCTGCTTTTTCCTGCCTCTTTCCCTCTTCCATTTCCCTGCTAATCACTCCACTGTCACTGAGACTAGCGGCGCGGCCCTTCATGAATCCAACAGGCTACTAGGCCCTCCACCATGTCAACCCCAGCACCCTCCCCTGTCCCCTCACCACTGTCCCTGCAGGCCCCCTACCTGGTGGCCGTGCATCCCACCCGTGGGATTCCTCTGCCTCAGCACTTCTCATTGGCCTCCACCCTGGCCCCCCTTGCACTTCTCTCCAGGGCTCCCACCAACCATACCTTGCTCTTCCTACCCGTCGTCCTTCCTTCCCTATCTCCTGCACTTCCCTTCACTACACTGACACGTCCGAATGTCACAAGGCTGAGTAGGACCACGATTGGATATTTACTGTTTTTGCCACTGTTATTTACTCCTCTTGTTCCCTCCTCACTTTGTCTTGTGGCGCCTGGAAACACCATTTGGTTGTATACGCACCTAATAAATGCTCAATAAATAAACAAATAAATAGCTCAAAGAGAGCCTAGGAGGATTTATTTTGGACGTGGAGTGACCAGTAGCAGTTGGTTATTGACATACGGATTAGCATAGCCACAGGGAGTCAATGGGGGGGTGGGCAAACAATCAAACAGCACTTTGTGTCCCTCCTCAGATCTCGTCTCCCTTTTTGCTGTGCTTGAATGCAATAGTTTCGGCTGATAGGTGGCACTAATAGCCAAAAATATGTTCTCGATCTCACACTAGCACCCTGGCTGAAATGGAAGTGAAATGTTGTACTTAATTCCAGTGCAGATGGGCCCTCTTGAGCTATGCAAGAAATTCTGCACTAAGTGCATGCACTAAGCACTTTCTGCACTTTATATTCAAGTTGGTACACAAATGAAATCTTATGGGGAGTGCATGTCTGACCAGCATGCACTTTTCTGTGAATATAGTACCTTTCTGAGGTAAGAGGTGCTAGTGAATTTACGTGTGCACACGGGGCATCAAATACATTTTGGATGTTTCATCTGAAAAAGTACATCCAGGGAACACATTGCAGAAACTTTGCACTAGTGTAAGTGTAACTAGGACAAGAGCAAACATTTCCCTAGTGTACAAAACATACGTTTTCAATGCATCTTTCCACCAGGACAAATAACTAGGACTAGCGCAAACATTGCTTTGTTGTAAAAATGAATTTAATGCACTAAAGACATGTTTGCGCTTGGAGCTAAGTGCGCTTGCACCAGTGCCAAGTTTCTGGTATGTTTTCCCAGGAGTCCTCATCGCAGAAGCGCAGCTTGCCGTTCCCCTCAAATTATGCACTGCAGAGGCCTGTCTATGTCCGTGAAGGGGTGGAAGCCATTTTGTGAGCCTGACATTAGAAATAAAAAAAATACTATTTCTCGCATGAGTCCCGTTTGTCATTGTGCAGGAATTAGAAGAACAAATTCTTTCTAGCCTGGGTTGGTTTCGCTTTCCAAAAAAGTATCTTTCCTCTTTATAGCTCAAAACACTCGTATACTGGAAATATAAAACATATGATTTCTACCATGAGCAGGTTTCATATGAGAAAATTCCTGTACCAGAAAATATTATATTTCTAAATTCCAGAACAGGCAGCCAGATGTACTGAAAATGTTTTTTGAACATGCTGTTGAGTTTTTTTTGTGGGATGTAGCCTACCTGGCTTAAAATGGGAATAAAACGTTTCCAGAGGAGGCAGATTTCACGCTAATCATTTCCTACACCAAAAATATATTGTTCACATTTGTACACTCGCATCTTCAATCGCTAGATTTAAAAAAAAAAAAAGATTTCCGGGACAGGTAAGATATGCATTTCCAGAATTGAAGTAAAAAAAAGATTAGTTCTGGAGCTAGGGCAGTGTTACAAATCGTACTTTTACTATCCCAAGAGTTAGGGAGCCCAGAGTTACTGAAAATATTCACGTGCCACCCTAAATTTCTTAAGAAGAGGGTGCTCTCACACGGATAACAGGGCTGCCCGACGGGGTTCCAATTCCGGTGCCGCACCAATGTCATTTCTGTGAGGGGAGTGCACTAAGAAGTCGGATAGGAGAGTCGGAGTGGCCAATAATTTATTCAAATAAATACAGTCTGAGACATAGCAGGACATCAGCTTCAGGACCAGAGGCCCTGTGTTACAAAATGAGGGCACGACCGGCCAGACTTATTAACGGGGGCAGGCCCAAGAATCCTGTAGTGACCCACCAGAGTAGCAAAAATGCACAGCTCCAGCAATGAGTATGAGAAGCCCTATGCCAGTAGAAGGTGGGCAGAACCCAGAAGGGGACAGTGAGTACAAAGAGTACTGAAAACATGCCTGGGTTCATTAGCCCAAGGCAGGAGCTTGGTGGAGGACTTAATCTCATTCCCCCAGGGGATGCAAGTCCTGAGAGGAGAAGCCCCAAAGAGATATCACAATGGGCAAGGTGGAAGAAAGAAAGCCTGAAAGGCCCACAGCAGCCGGACCCCCCCGGGCACACCACGCAGATAGAAGAGTGGTGAGAAAAGAGTGAGGTCGTGGGGAAGCAGAGGTTATATGGATGAAGGGTCCAATTCTGAGGTATCGGGCGAGAAAGAGTGGGACGAAACGTTCAAAGAAAGCTATGAGGAGCGAGAACTATCATCCCGAGTCCTCCTAAAAAACATAAGGCTGCCAAGAAAAAGAAAAGACAAAGGGAGGAGGAAGAGATGGGTGAAGTGTTTGACCCAGACTCTGTCTTCCATCCCAGGTCGGCGGACTAGGAACCCCCCCACCAAGATTGTCAATATATTAAGAGGGGGATCCAAAATCCTCTGTCCAAAGAGGCCAGGAACAAACTCGGGGTGGAATATCCCAGACCACAAGTGCCAGACGGTGTGACTGAAATGCCAGAGATCGACAATTATTTTTTATCCTTCATGGGAAGGTACGGCAGAGACATTAAGAAGGGCATAGATAGATCCTGGCGATCATGCCAAAATAAAGTATTAGATATCCTAGGCCCTCTAACAAAGATATGGCAGATGGCTAAGGAGGTGAAATAGCCAGAACAAAAGGTGAACCCTGAGATCCCAGATTGGCACAGAGGGCAATATTCCTACTAGGCAATGCCAACAGCACCCTAACAACAGAAAGGTGCAGGTTTATCCTGCTCAAAATAGACCCCAAGATGAGTGAACTGGCCACCCCAGAGTCAGCATCAGACAGTAAAGGCAAGCTCTTCGGGGAAGCCTTCATTAAAGAGATGGCAAAATTCGCCAATACCTATGCTGCTATCGACAAAGCTCAGGCCTCACTAAAAACAGTGTTTGGACAGAAGGTTTTTGGAAGGACTGGCAGAGGAAAGGGCTGCTCAGCCAAGCGATATTCATCATACAGGTCCAATTACAATAACAGGAGTAACTGGAGATATCAAGACCAACCCCTACTTTCAGACGAGAGGAAGGGGTAGAGGCAGAGGCTGGAGAGGCAACAGAGACCAGCAAACAAACACAGGTGAGAATGAGCACAGAAGTGCTGCATCGGCCAGTGAAGCCAGGTACCCCAGAGATAGGGGGAGGACTGCACTATTCTTAGAAAAGTGGAGAGAGTTATCAGGAGATGCATTGGTCGAACAGACTATACAGGGCTTCCAACTAGAATTCTATCAAGAACCAGTACAGACAGACTTCCTACAATGTATAATGTTCAACCTGGGTCGAATAGGGACAAGAAATAGGCCGGACACCCAAAAACAAAGTGTCCCACCCCTTGCCTCAAAAAATGGACCACACCTCGCCTCATGACCCTTGACATCTGATGACATCACCGGAAGTGATGTCATTTGACCTCACCCCAAAGTGACGTCCCGGGAAGCGATGAAATACAGCCTTTCACCCATTGACAAAACAAGAAGTGGCATCAAATAGCATTGTTCCTAAGTATACTATGAAAAATATGCTTTTGATTTCACTAATGTGATATACATTTCATACAATAATGGATCACCATATGTATCATTAAGATCTGTGTGTATAGATGCATATTGTCAAATTACTGTGAATGCAAGCAGACGTCCAAGGCCAAATGATAATATGTTATTGTATAGCACTTGTATAGCACTTACGCTTAAGCCCTTTTTTATAGAACACATATGCATACAATATCACCCAACCTGTGTTGGTACTCATTTATCGACCTAAGAAGGATGAAAGGCTGAGATGGCCTTGCTGGGATCCGAAAATGCAGATCACACACACATCAAAGCAGCGAGCGCTCAACCCAGCTATTATATTGGCTATAGTAAAATGAGCAATTATTCTGTAGTGGATACCATTAAACTGGTACCTGAGATTTAACAGCAGACCAGTTAAGTTCATCTGCAGGTCTGGTGCAAAGTTGGCCGCATATCAAACCATCTACTTTCAGGCTTCAGAGGCTGGTAAAATAGGGAAAGCAGTGCACTCACAGGACATCCCATACTCTGAGCACTCGTTACCTCATACAGGCAAACAAATATCCTGAGCAGCATGCCAGGGAGATGGGAAAGAGACACATTACAACAAAGTATTCATTGTGGCACAATTAAGTCAATGGCCACTTGATGTGTGAAAGAAACGGCCCACACACAGAGGTTTGGGTAAGCCTTCAAGTTTATTTAAGCGGGCCCGCTAGCAAGGTCTCCCTCCTAGCCCAAGCTCTCTCAACCGTCTTCCGCGCATCGCGCGACCATCCTCCCTTGATTAACAACAGAACGGAGAATGCTCACGCGATGCCGCGCTCACGAGCAAACACCATCTCTACATATCTTCCCCCTTTGGAGAAACAAAAATACATAGAATATACAAAAAATTGAAAGAGTTAAAAATAATAATAGAAATAATAGAAACAAATTAGGAAAAGAATGGAACAGCAATTGACCTTCTACAGGAAACAGGAAACAGTATAACAAAATGATTAAAAACCCTCAAGATGCAAATGCCTCAATAGACATCACTTTGACATCTTAAGAAAATTTACTCTGAAAAAATAGAACATCAAAGAACTTAGGACATGTAATCTCTCATCCAAACCGGTTCGGACCGGGTCCTTCGTAGAGACTTTAAACTATCATCTCCATTCTTATTCTCACACCCTTCTCCATTTCTAATTGACCCTTTCACCTTCTCCACTTCTTTCTCCACTCCTTCAGTCCCTCCATCCACCTTAGCAATTCTTCCCTTTGACCACACTTCACCTCCTTCCAAAATCACCACACTTTTCCTTACTGCACTTATTCTTTTTGGTCCTTAAAACTTGCTTTCCAAACACTTGCTCACCAATCTGGGATTCTTTATATACACCATTTCCCCAAATTTCCATTCACGTTCTCTCACTTTTTCTCGATTGTCAAAATATTTCTTATTTTTCTCTTGGCTCGCGCTGATAAGTTTCATAATTTGCTCTCTATCTACCTGCACTACTTTGGCCATCCCTAACCATCCCGGGCTTAATCTGGTTCCTGGTTCCCTCCCTTTGAGGGACACAAATGGTAAGACTCCTGTCACCGTATGCGGCGTAGTTACATAGCTCCAAGTCATCATGTTCAATATCTCCCTCCATGGCTGCTTCCTCCCCATTGCCAATTGCAAACCTTCTTTTAACCATCGATTGACCCTCTCAACCAGGCCATTGGCCCTAGGGTGATACAATGCAGTCTTGATATGTTTTATGCCATAACTGCTAAGAAACTTCTTCATTGCTTCCGACACAAATTGAACCCCATTATCTGAGACAAGCTCAGTAGGTACCCCTTCTCTAAGAAATATTTCTTTCAAAAACGCAATTAATTCCTTAGCTGTGACCTCCTTGACTGCCTGCCACTCAATCCACTTCGTATGAAAATCAACCAGTACAAACAAAAACCTCAAGCCACCTCCCAAACCCATGATGGGACCCATGATATCTACGGCTACCTTGGACCATGGTTGGTCTGGAACCACGTTGGGCACCAAAGGAGTTTCTCGCACCACTTTAGTTTTGTCACTGTATTGACAAATCATGCAGTTTTTCACCCATCTTTCAGTCATTTGGTCAATACAAGGCCACCAATAGTTCTGGCGGAGTTTCCTCTTCATTGCTCCCTCCCCCGGGTGTCCCTCATGGGCCAGTTCAATCAAACTCGGTCTGATTGACTCTGGAGGAATTACACACCTTCCCCTCCTCAATCTGTCCTTATACAGGTTCAACTCCTCTTTTACTTCCCACCATATATCAAACTTCCTATCAAAATTCTTTTTATGGGGCCATCCCTTCGCAGTCCATTCTTTAATTAACTTGAGGTCTTCGTCCAGACCTTCTTCATGCAACCACTTCTCTTGACTCACCACATCTTCTACTTCTGCCACGACAGATTCATCCACCTCCATGTCCCTATCTTTCTCAGTATCACTAATGGCCAACCTCAAAAGACAATCTGCTACTACATTCTTCTTACCCGGCAGAAAACTCATATCAAAGTTGAATCCTTGAAGACCTAATCCCCATGGTTTTATTCTAGGCGAACTCAAAGCCCATCTCCCACTTTCAAACAATTGTACTGGTGGTTTATGGTCAGAGCGAACAATAAAACGCCTGCCCCACAAAAAATATTTAAAGTGTGTTACAGCCCAGAACATTGCTAACGTCTCTCTCTCTCTCTATGACTGAATACTTGTGTTCCGCCCCTCTCAAAGCCCTCGATGCAAACGCAATAACTCTTTACTTATTCTCATTGTCGTATTGCACTAGAGTTGCTCCCAATCCTAACATACTTGCGTCCACTACTAAAACAGTTTTATCCATGGGATCAAACTTTCCTATGGAGGGAGCCTTACTGATTGCTTCTTTAATATTTTGAGAAGCCACTCCACACTCTGGGGTCCACTCAAACTTAGAATTCTTTTTAAGGATGATCCTTATGGGAGTGGATACCATAGTGAAATTTTCTACAAATCTATGGTAATACTCAGCAAGACCTAAGAAAGACCTCACTTGATCTTTGTCTGTTGGTATGGGAGCATATTTTACAGCTTTTACTAAACATTTCTTTGGTCTCACTCCAAACTCATCAATCTCATGTCCCAGGTATTCCACTCGGCTTACTGCAATCTTACACTTATCTCTCCTCACTGTCAGCCCAGCTTCAGACAACTTGCTCAACACTTGACCCAAAATAACATCATGTTCAGCCATTGAACTTGCATAAATGAGCATGTCATCTTGGAATAGCACAACATTTTTAACTCCTGTCATGACAGTGTACATCATCCTCCGGAAGACTGCCGCTGCCGAGGCAAGGCCGAACGGCATTCTGCAATACTTAAAAGTACCAAAGGAGGTTATAAATGCAGTGAGATGCTGACAATACTCTTTAAGAGGAATCTGGTGATAGGCTTGAGTAAGATCAATCACAGAGAACACTTTGGCATCATTGAGAGTGGACAGTTTGTCAGCAATTATTGGTAAAGGATGTCTGTCGACCGGAATGTTCCTATTGATGTCTCTCATGTCCACCCTAAGTCTTATGTCCCCATTAGGTTTTGCCGCCACCACTATATGCGATAACCATTCAGAACTCTCACTTTCTTCAATTATACATTTTTGCAACAATGTCTCAATTTCTGATTTTAACTTCTCCCTCAAATTGTGAGGTATGGGTCTCAATGTATGAACTTTTGGAATTACCCCTGGCTTCAATCGAATCTCATGTTCAAAACCCTTAAGCATCCCTAAGTCCTATTGAAATACTGTCGGAAATTCTTTCTCCCATTTGTCTTTGATCTCTGCAACTGAGACTGGTTCTTCTGCACTCTCCTGTATCCTAATTCCCAGTTTGCGTTGTTCATCCCACCCCAACAGAGATGAACCTTCTTGTGTCACATACACTTCTGAATCGCAGCTCCTACCCTTGTACCTGATAGTAGCTTGACATTTTCCTAGTATTTTGATCTTTACATTGCCATAAGCATACAGTTCTATCTTGTGGTCTTTTAACTCACCAAGTTTTCCTTGTAAACACCCTTCATATGTTCTTCTAGACATCAAAGTCCAGGGCGAGGAACTGTCTACTTTTAGTGTTACGACCCTGTCATTCATCAAAAACACATCAGTTGGAGTACTTCTTCTGCTGAATATCTGTGATATTTCTAATACGTGCTTGGCTTGAGGCCCCTGTATAACCATTGAGCTTTCTTCTTGTTCTGGAATTCTTGCTCCTGATTCAATATTTTGTACTTGTCCCGACTCTCTGCAAACTCTGGCAAAATGCCCTTTTTTCTTACATTTCAAACAAAATATGTTTTTCGCCGGACAAAATACACTTGTGGAAATGTGACGGTTGCTACCACATTTATAGCATTTAACTTCTTTGTTCATACTCATTTTCTTGAATCCTCTCACTGCTGCTACTTCACTATCTTCTTTATCACTCTTCATGGTAGACATATACTTGTGAGTATGTTCCATGCCTCTGGCTGTCTCCACTGCCACCTCCAGGGACACATCTTTGGTCAGTAATCTTTCTTGAATCTTCATGTTGTTGGTACAACGGACCAACTGGTCACGTATAAGAGAATCAGTCAATGGACCGAATTCACATGTGTGACTTAGAGACCTTAACGCTGCAATGAAGTTTTCTACTGGCTCGTGGGAACCTTGCACCCTCTGAAAGAACTTGTGTCTTTCAAATGATATGTTTTTCTTTGCTTTGAAATGAATCTCTAGCTTTCTTTCGGCTAGAGGTTGGGGCAAGCCATCATATACACTTCTCCCTTCTGTTCCCAGATTGTGCAAGAGTATGGCTTCTTTTCTCGTTGCAGCAAACGTATCTCCTTCAATTGCCACCAGGTATGTGTCAAAAATCTTTTTCCATCTGTCCCACCTTATAGGTGGAGCTCCTGGTTCTGAAAGGAATGGTGGAGGTGGTGCCATGCTATCTGCAGCCATATTTGAGTTTGTCAAAGTCTTACTCAGCCAATATTATGTGCAATTTAGTTTATACTTTGTTAACGTTCACTTTTCCAGTCTTGCTCAAATGGAGTGTGCACGTGTTCTATTCCTTTTTTTTTCTTTCACTTCTGTGTATCCAAATGTGGCTATTTGTTAACAATCCCTTAGCGTTGTGCAACTAGTATTTTTGTTTCTTGTTTCCGTTGGCAGTGGGCCTTGTTTTCTCAATGAAGAGTGGGCTGTGCTAAATATGAGACGTTTCTCTTCCTCCGACACATTGAGTGGACACCCCCCCTGAATTTATGTGTGTCTGATCGGCCCTCCCACTGCCCCTCCTCACCTTCGTAATCTGCTGCGATGAGGATGGAGTGGGCGGCTGTCAAGGACTCTTGGATGCGCAGGGACGGGCTGTCCGCCGATGATCCAGGATGGTCGTGTAGACGATGATACTTCTGTCCCCAAGTACCACACAAGCAAATAATAATAACACTGCCCGAGTGATCCTTGAGGCCACAGGTGATGAATGCCGTCGGCCGGAACCAGGAATGCCGGAAGACGCCCCCCTGACCACTGCAAGGCAAACAATGGGGTTAAACAAGGAACACAATCCCAACTGGAGTAAATACTGTATCTACAAGGGAGCTTACCCAGTTTAGATGGCAGGAAACCCAATTTAGGTATAGAAAAACAGGGTCTGAGCCAGCCGGCAGAGGTTGACGACAGGTTGATAACCTGGCGGGCACTTGGCTGGGTGTCGTCACCGCCTGATGCAGGGAACTATGGGCCAATCAAGGCAGTCAGCGCGTTGCTTTTGAATGCAACAGTAATCACATGATCGTGATCCACGTCACGTGATAGCTCTCCGGAACTCGTGACCGAGGTGATAAGTAGTTCCTTGTTGCGCAACGGACGCTAAGCGTCTCAGTGATCACGTGAGGTCTTGTGTGGTGTGTCCGAGGAGCCCCCCTGGGATTGCCGCTGAAGGCGTTGCAGGAAACCTGTGGCACGCCTCCATGGCAATCGCCAGCGCAGAAATGGGAAACGTGGCGGATGCCGATGTTTCAGATGCCGATCCTGGCCAACCCCTCGCCAGCAGGCCTGCAGGTGTAAACGGGACCCGATTTGTGTTGGGCCCTGGTGTGCTTGTTGTGTGTCTAATGGAGAGGCCGGGGGCGGTACTATTGGGGGCGTGACAGAGCCCCCCCTCAAAGGCTCATGACCACGTGGGCTAGAAGGGTGATCCTTGTGGAACCGAGTCACCAATAGGCACCGAACCAGCCTCCGATGTCCATGCCCCACCAATAATGGGGCATGGACATCGGAGGAGGGAACCCAGGATCGTTCTTCAGGACCATAACCCAACCAGTCCACCAAGTACTGCAATTGCCCCCTAAAGAAACGGGAACCCAGAACAGCGCTAACCTCGTATTCATCCTGGGAAACCACAGAGACAGGGCCAGGGGCGCAAACAATGCGAGTAGGGTCAGGACAAGGCTTGAGGAGCGATGTATGGAATACAGGATGCAACCTCCATGAGGCGGGGACACTGAGGCGATAGGCCACCGGATTCAAGGCTTTGTAGACCTTTTACGGGCCAACAAAGCGAGGCAACAGTTTGCGGCAACCTGGTATGTGCAGGTGGCGTGTAGATAGCCAAACCCGATCACTCGGCTTATATGTAGGGGCATCCTTCCTCTTTCTGTTAGCGGCAGTCCTCATTGAAACCTGGGCTTCCTGGAGATGGATGAGGGTCTGGGCATGGACAGATGCAAGATCCCGGGCACAATCGCTAGCCGCAGGGGTGCTGGTATGGGCCGCAGGGGTACTGGTAAGGTCATAATCAGAAAAGGGTAGGGCACGTGGGTGCTGGCCATAGAGCGAGTAGAACAGGGAAAAACCTGTGGATGAATGCAAGGCGTTGTTATATGCAAACTCTGCAAGATGGAGTGAGTTAAGCCAGGTGTATTGGAATTGTAGA
This sequence comes from Ambystoma mexicanum, assembly GCF_040938575.1. NCBI lineage: Eukaryota > Metazoa > Chordata > Amphibia > Caudata > Ambystomatidae > Ambystoma > Ambystoma mexicanum. Next base: position 82,984,135 of record NC_090924.1, on the reverse strand, counting down.
GTTAAACAACGTAAGTATTTTTCCAGTGCCTGGTTCACCCTCTCGGTCTGGCCGTCACTCTCTGGATGGTAAGCAGAAGAGAAGTGCGCATCTATGCCCATAGTTTGGTAAGGGCCACCCAGAAACGTGAAGTGAACTGTGAGCCACGGTCTGACACAATGACACACGGCAACCCGAACAGGCAAAAGACGGACTTAAAGAACATCCAAGCCAAAGAGGGAGCAGAAGGGATGCCTTCACAAGGTACAAAGCAGGCCATTTTTGTGTACGAATCCACTACAACCCATATAGTATCGTAGCTCTGTATACGAGGTAAGTCCGTTATCAAATCCATTGAGGCAGTATGCCATGGTTTCGGAGGTATGGGTAACGGCTGTAGCAATCCCAGTAGACGGCCCCTCCGAGTTTTACATTGTGCGCATATGGAGCATGTGTTCACATACGTTTCCACGTCTCGCCGCATCGATGGCCACCAGCAGCAGCGTTTCAACAACTCCAGAATACGTCGCTGTCCTGGATGGCCATTGATAAGGGCATTGTGGGACCATTCTAGGGCTTGGTTGCGGGTTTCACTGATGGTTAGGACCAGATTTCCTTGAACATAATGTAACCCATCCTGAATAACTAGATCCCAATCGGTCATGACTTGGGGGTGGTGTACTACCCATTGGCGTATAGCCGTTAGCATAGGTGGTGGTGGAGTGCATGTACATACAACATGTCCTTTACCCAAGAGCGTATCAGGGTACGATGGAAGAGGAACCCCCCCAGGTGAACGGGACAGGGCATCAGCCTTACCGTGAACCACCCCAGGTCTATGTTTGACAAGGAAGTCATAAGCAGCAAAGAAAAGGTGCCAACGGACCTGTCTGCAGTTAACACACCTCAATAACACCTGATCCTGCAGGTTTTTCTGGTCTGTGTAAACGATAGTCTGGTGTTTTGCCCCCAGGAGATGGTGTCTCCAGACTTGGAAAGCGTCTCTAATGGCTAGGAGCTCTTTTTCAGTGACCGTATATTGTGTTTCGTTTGGTGTGAATTTCCTTGAATGATAAGCCACCGGGTGTAGTACACCGGTGGAGGGACACGGCTGAGATAGGACAGCACCCAGCGCAAACGTAGAAGCATCCGCCTCTAAGATAAAGGGGAGCTCCGGATCCGGGTGTTGAAGGACCAGAGCCGTGGTAAACGAGGTTTTGAGGGTGTCAAAAGCCGCTTGATGTGTTGTGGTCCAATCAAACGATACCAGGGGACTAGTCAATGTGGTTTAGGGGGCCACAATGGAGGAGAAATTAGCGTTGAATCGCCGGTAAAAGTTTGCAAATCTAGAAAGGATTGTAGTTGCTTAAGTGTGACAGGGACCGGCCAGTCTGTAATGACTTGGACTTTGGATCGGTTCATTGTCAGCCCCCCAGGTGAGATGTGAAAACCTAGAAATTCGACCTCCTTTGTGTGAAATAAACACTTCTCGGGTTTTGCATACAATGAGTTCTTTCTGAGTCATGTAAGTACTTCCCTGACGTGAAGGACATGTTCAGTGAGTGTTTGGGAGAATACCAATATATCGTCTAGATATACCACGACATATGTGTCCAGGATGTCACTGAATATATCGTTTACAAAACGCTGGAAGGTAGCCGGGGCATTGCATAAGCCGAAAGGCATCACCATGTATTCATATAATCCCTGGCGAGAGCAAAAGGCTGTTTTCCATTCATAGCCAGAGCACATACGAACCAGGTTGTATGCTCCTCGGAGGTCCAACTTAGTGTATATAGAAGCATTGGTCAGTTTGTTTAGTAAGGTCAAGATGAGTGGGATAGAGTAACGATTTTTTATGGTGACTGCATTCAACCGCCTGTGGTCTACACAGGGGCGAAGATCCCCCTCCTTCTTGGGAACAAAAAATATGGGACTAGCCACGGGTGAGGAGGAAGGCCTGATATGACGTAGGTGCAGAACGTGGTGAATGCATTCCTTCAGGGCCGCCTCTTCTGATGGTGACAAAGAATAGATACGGCCCTTGGGAACCGATGCCCCATCAATCAAATCGATGGGGCAATCGTATGGCCTGTGAGGGGGCAGGACCTCGGCAGATGCTTTATCAAATACCGAGTGGAAATCATGGTACTCTGGGGGAACTCCTGACATAGTGGCTCCCACCGTATGTGTTGCCTCGGAAGGACCGTCCTCCCCTATCGAACCAAGTGTAGCCCCCCAAGTGCCCTTGCAGGGTTGTCAACGCCTTCATCCTCCAGTAAACAAAAGTGTTGACACACCTCAGATTCAAAAGAGACCTGTCCAGTACCCCAGTCGATGAGAGGGTTATGCCTTTTTAACCAGGGAAGGCCTAGGATTATTCCGAACTGTGGAGTCGAGATAAGGTCGAAAGACAACAGTTCCTTGTGGTTACCCTGGATGATCACGTACATCTGAGCGGTCTGTTGTTTAATTGGACCAGAGACGAGAGAGGACCCATCCACAGTCTGGACTGGCTCAGGATGTGTCTTAGTCACCAACGGGAGATTCATCGATTAGGCTAAAGAAATATCGATGAAGCAACCGGTAGCCCCTGAATCAATAACAATATGGACTGTGTGTGAGCAATCCCTAGCTGGATGGAGTACCGCCTGAACAACGACTGGTCTTATAGGGCCGAAGGTAGGAACCTTCCCGGGGTTGTGAACCATGCTCGTCTTGTCCCCCATACTCAAGGACGAGCTTTCTGAAAACCTGGATTCTTATTCTTCAGCTGTCGTGGGCACTCCTTGACAAAATGTCCATTGAGACCACAGTAGAAGCACGCATTATAAGTTCTCCGGCGTTCTCTTTCAGTTTGGGTGATAGAGCTTTGTAAACCTCCTATTTGGATGGGTTCACCTGCATTGTCTAGGGAGGAAGGCGAGGGTTTGACTGAAAATCCAGTCTCTGCACGACGTTCAGATCTCCGAGCGTCTACTTGGAGTGCTAGGTCTACCAGATCGGAGTAAGTAGCTGGAAGGGAAAGGGCGTCTTTCATAGTATTACACAGACCCCTGTAGAACACCACAGCTTTCTTATTTTCAGGCCAGGAAGTCTCTGCTGACAACTGGTTAAACCGCGTGATGTATTCTATTAGGGTCTGTCTACCTTGCGCCAGATCCAATAACTCCAGATCCCGAGACTGGGCTTTATACCTGGTATCAAAAACTTAAGCAAACTCGTTCACCAGGAGGTCAAAATCATAAAGGGCAGGGTGATCGTTTTCAAGGAAGGGGTTAGCCCATGTAGCAGCAATACCTGTCAGGTGGGAGAGTAGGAATGCGGCCTTAGTAGTAGAGTCATGGAACACCAGTGGTTGACAAAGGAAATGGAGTTTGCATTGGTTGATAAAGGTACGGAATTTCCTGGAGTCACCCTGGAATTTCTCAGGAGGTGCTAGAGGGAATGAGGTAGGTAATACCACGGGTGCCGGTGGTGTGGGAGGTGTGGAGGGACCCGGGGCTGGGGGTGCAGGGTCACCGAATTCGGCATCAGACGGTAGCGGGTTGCGGGCACTTTGGATGTTATATAAGCGGTGGTGTATTGCAGTTGTAGCAGCCACCATTTCGGTTCTAACAGATGCAACAGCTTGCATTAGAGCGGCCACGTGATCCCCGGCAGTGGGTTCCATCATCTGGACGACCAAAAAGAAGCTTCACAGGCTGTCAGGACTTGATGGTCGTGTAGACGATGATACCTCTGTCCCCAAGTACCACACAAGCAAATAATAATAACACTGTCCGAGCGATCCGTGAGGCCACAGGTGATGAATGCCGGCGGCCGGAACCAGGAATGCCGGAAGACGCCCCCTGACCACTGCAAGGCAAACAATGGGGTTAAACAAGGAACACAATCCCAACTGGAGTATATACTGTATCTACAAGGGAGCTTACCCAGTTTAGATGGCAGGAAACCCAATGTAGGTGTAGAAAAACGGGGTCTGAGGCAGCCGGCAGAGGTTGACGACAGGTTGATAACCTGGCGGGCACTTGGCTGGGTGTCGTCACCACCTGATGCAGGATACATGGAACTATGGGCCAATCAAGGCAGGAAAGTCCAGAAGCAATCCGAGGGACGATCCAAGGTCAAAAGGGCAGAGTAAATGGTTGAGGCAGAATGGGCAATCCAGAAAGCAGTCCAGGAGAAAAAGCTGAGGTCAGTTCCGGGAAAGCACAAGTTCCAAGTCGAAGTACCAAAGGGGAAAACAGAAGCAAAATCCAAAGCAGTCTGTGGTCGAGACAACAGGAGTCAAACAATCCATAGTGCGCCAAACAGTGATGAACAGGATCAGCTGTGAAGCACTGGATAGCAGTCAGCGTGTTGCTTTTGAATGCAACAGTAATCACATGATCGTGATCCACGTCACGTGATCGCTCTCCGGAACTCGTGACCGAGGTGATAAGTAGTTCCTTGTTGCGCAACGGACGCTAAGCGTCTCAGTGATCACTTGAGGTCTTGTGTGGTGTGTCCGAGGAGCCCCCCTGGCACGCCTCCATGGAAATCGCCAGCGCAGAAATGGAAAACGTGGCGGATGCCGACGTTTCAGATGCCGATCCTGGCCAACCCCTCGCTGGCAGGCCTGCAGGTGTAAACGGGACCTGATTTGTGTGGGGCCCTGGCGTGCTTGTTGTGTGTCTAATGGAGAGGCCGGGGGCAGTACTATTGGGGGCGTGACATTCCACCAGCGCTGGGGCCAGGCGAGCGGGAGACTACGGGGCTCACCGGCGACTGAAATCGCTGAGCACAGGTGCAGCTATGTCCTGCGAAGCTCCCCCGCGGGCCCGCAGGAAAACTACCTCATCGCCATTGAAAGAAATGGCGCACACACCGAGGTTTGGGTAAGCCATCAAGTTTATTTAAGCGGGCCCGCTAGCAAAGTCTCCCTCCTAGCCCAAGCTCTCTCAAAGGTCTGCCGCGCATCGCGCGACCATCCTCCCTTCAACAACAGAAGGGAGAATGCTCACGCGACGCCGCGCTCACGAGCAAACACCATCTCTACAAGTTGCTATGGTCAAATATTTCTACACTGTACAGAAGCTTACAGGCACAAGGATTTTGTCAAGTGACCAAGGACACTGAGATGGAATGTCTTGTGATGATCGTAACAGAGACAATGGCATAAAAAAAACATGCCATTACTGCAACTTGCGAAAGGCAAAATACATAGTCCGAAATGGATGCTTATTCTACTCTAAAATTGGTCGTTAATCACTAGTATCACTAATACATATTTATCACTAATTCAACAGCACAGCCATTGTGGCAGCACGGTGACAGCCGCCGTCCCGGCAGCGGCCCCGGCCCGTCTACATTGCATGCTGCAGCAGCATGTGAATGATGCATGTGTCATAATTTATGATGCACACATCATGCATGCAAATCGATCATCAAAGCAAGGTAACATTTGTTACCTTGCTTTGATGAATTATGCTGTTGCAGGTGTTTT